>NC_070621.1:45651390-46299868 GCF_027172205.1 Podarcis raffonei | reverse complement strand
GAAGACCCCACTGGATCAGGCCAGTGGCCCACCTAGTCCAGCATCCTGTTCTCACAATGGCCAATATTTTGCTTCTGCAAAATATTCAAGCAGCACCTAAGCACTCTCCACTCCCATGGTTTCCAGCAAATGGGGTTCAGAAGCATTGTTGCCTCAAACTGTGGAGGCAGAGCATAGCCATCATGTCGAGTAGCCATTAGTAGGCTTGATCCCCCACCAATTTGCCCAGTTCTCTTTAAAAGCCATCCAAGTTGGTAGCCTTCACTGCCTCCAGTGGGAATTAGTTCCATGATGTAACTCTGCACTGTGTGAAGAAGTACTCCCTTTTAGCTATCCTGCTCAGAGCAGACACATTGAAATGAATGGGCATGGCTAACTTAGATCACCCACCCACACAATGCACTGGCTCTTCTCTGCCTAGCACCCTTAACATTCTCTAGCCCGGTGTTTCCCAGCCTTGGGTCTCCAGCTGTTTTCAGACTAAGTTTGGGAAACACTGCTCTAACCCATCATACTTCTGTGTTTCTCATTGAGGGCTGCCATCCTTCATTACCAGCCTCTCTCATGCACTGACTTGGCCATGCTTCTCTACTTTCCTGTTTAAAAAGGTTATGTGTGCCCTGAGGGAGGCAGACTGTTGCAGAGAGAGGGAAGGAGGGGAAGGGGCGGGTGGGGAATCGCATCAAAACCGGAGGTATGGGCAATGCGCCAAACTATCTATGACGGCAACTAACCAATGAGTGGTGGTGGGGTGTGTTTGTGTGTGTGTGTTTAAGGGAGAAACACGCACACAACCTCATTATAGCCTTGCTGCTCTGAATGTACTAACACAAATTAGGTTTTTGCAGAAACAGGCTTCTCTTTACGTAACCCTGTTTTGGAAAGATAGCAGCAGCTTATGTTTAAACTATTTAGGAGAACAAATAGCTGCAGCATGCCTCTCAGATGGCCTTCCTGCCGCGAGAACCAGATTCCCTGCTTGAGTGGAGTGATACATATGTTCTGTGCTTTTGCCTGGCTGTAATGGAGAATGTGCAAAAGCCTCTGGGGAATCTCAGGCAACCATATGGACCATTCCACAACTTCTTCTGTGGGGGCTTCTGAGGTAACCAAGGTTGGTTGCAGTGGAGTTAGATGGCTAAGATATTGGCCAAGACCCACCTTAGGAGACAGAGCATAGCTCGGGGGTAAAGCATCTTCCTTGTATGCAAAAGGTCTCAGGTCCAGTCCTTGGCATCTTCAGATAGGGCTGGGAAAGACCTATGTCTGAAATTCTAAAGAGTCACTGCCAGTCATGCAAAGTAGTTGTTGAGCAGTTCTGTCTTCTCTATGTCATCCAACAGCATTTCTCTATCTTCTCCACACAAGGGCCCTACTACTTTCTTGTTCTTCCTCTTGCTTCAAACATAGCCAAATAAGCCAAAGGTTAGGACAGGCTGATATAAACTCAGGGTTGTTTCCAACTAAGTTCTACTCAGAGTAGACCCTCTGAAATTAATGGACTTAAGTAAGCCATTTCTATTAATTTCCATGGACCAGCTCAGAGTAGAACTAATGTTGGACACAAACTTTAGATTAAGTTGATATGAACATAAGCACAAAAGAATAACTCTGCTGGACCAGGACAATGGCCCATCTAGCCTTGCACCTTGTTATCACAGTGGACAACCAGATGCCCCAATGGGAAAACCTCAAACAGCACCTGAGCACAATAACACTATCCTCTGCCTTTGACCATTGAGGTAGAACAGGCTTCCTCAACCTCAGCCCTCCAGATGTTTTGAGACTACAATTCCCATCATCCCTGACCACTGGTCCTGTTAGCTAGGGATCATGGGAGTTGTAGGCCAAAAACATCTGGAGGGCCAAGATTGAGGAAGCCTGAGGTAGAACATAGCCATTGTGGCTAGGAGTCATGCACAGCCTTCTCTTCCATGAATTTGTCCAACCCTCTTTTAAAGACAACCAAGTTGCTGGCCATCATTGCCTCCTGAAGAAGCAAATTCTGTAGTTGAACTATGCCTTGTGTGAAGAAGTGCCTTGGTCTACATCATTACATGTAGCCTAGATCCTTCTAGCATGCTGTCCCTGTACAAGCAAAATCTTAAAGATGACTCATATACTTTTGAATCCTATGAGTTGAACTGAATTATGGCATGAATTATGAAGAGAAATGCTGGAAGAGGCACCCAACTAACATATTCCCAGATTGTTAGAGAAGAATTAAAATGTGGCAAGTAATCATGAGTACATATCTTCACACTAAACAGCATTCTTTTTTTAAAAGTGCAATATTCATGCAGTTGGCATAAGTCAGCACTCTTGTTTCCATCTGTACAGGAACTGACACCCTCTCAACATTTATGGATTAGATAACATCACATTGCCATTTCTTATCTCGTGCCTGGATGCCTCTTTGTGAATGGAAACATGGTATATCCTCAGAAGGAGAAAAAGACATTTGTCTTTTGCTATTAGGTATGTGCATTAGAATGAGGCAGACCGTCTGGTCTCTTTGGTTCTACAATGTTTTCTGGAAGAATGGCTTAATGATTAAAATATGTCACTGAAATGGAGCAACGGAACTACCATGCTGAATGAAATGCTTCCAGGGTGTGGGGTGGGGGGTGGAAGAAGCTTTTTATGAAGAAGAGAAACTTGTTGGAATATGGGGGGGGGAGCGGCATTTGCATCTGGTAGCTGCCCATCTCGAGCTCAATTCTACAAATATCCCAAGGAAAAGAGATTAATATTGTCATGTGCTAATTACATTTGTTAAGGAACAAGCAGGCCACTTGGTGATGCCTCTTCACCAATCTGACCCATCACATGGAGGCAAGGGAGCAAATACATCCCAGGACAAAAGCCAATGCACATAGAAATTCAATCTGTGTAAGAAGGGGGTGGAATTTTCTCATAATCGCAATGTTGAGTTTATCCAAATGGATTCCTCACTCCACTCCTTAATCTCAACAAAATGCACGGTTCTACCCCCATCCCAGTTCCATTAAACATAGTGAGAGTGCTCACACATAATATGCTTGATTATATGCATTATTAAATGCAGTGTACACATTTTTATTCCAGGTTTTCCAATGCAACAAGCACTTAAACAGATGCATAAAGCAGTGTATATAACTGTATTAAAATATGCATGTATTAATATAAATATGCTGAAGAAATATAGCACAGTGTGGGACTTCACCTTTATACATATTACATGAATAATATTCATAATTTTTGCGTATAATGAGTCAGGCTTTCTTTTCTTTTAAAGAATGACAATACATGAGCAGTTGAGAGATTAGCAAGCACTCAATTAAACAAGGCAGTCTCATGTGAGCAAAACCTAGTAAGGTTAGAACCCCCAAATTCTGTGATTAAACCTCTGATGGAGGCTTTGTTTTTGTTTTTCAACCAGGAGATTGACTACATGATTTTGACCTACACATCTTGCATTTTTCACACATGAACCAAAAATCAAACATTTTGTCCCAGTGAATGGCATTATCAGGATGGCAGACAGGGATGACAGACATTTGTTCTCCACCCTGCATAATGGTAGGATCAGCAAAAGGGTATTGTCTGATATGACCCCATGTATATCAAGACCCTAGTGCCTTCTATAAATAGATGCTTCATACTTGTAGCAATAATATACAAATATTGCTACAAACACAAGTTATAACCAGGAGCGATAACACCAAACTGAATGTTCATTAACCAAGTAGTGTTAAAAATTCAACTTAAAACACTCAACAACTCTGTTATTTCTAAAACAATGCATGTTTCTCTCTGACATCAGTAGCATCACTTTTTCTTTTGGGAAAAAAAGCAAGCAACACAATGGTTAGTAAAGGATAATTTTCTAGAACTTCTAAGCTTCTCCTTGCAAAAAACTATGCATGAATACAAATGAAACCAAAAAAATAATCCAAATGTTGTCTGAAATTGCCAACTCTTGCCAGCCACAACTCACTGACATTTGTAGTTTCTGGCCAGTTTGTTTGAAGAGCAATTGTTGTTTTTTGAACATCTAAATCTAAAACCAAAGGCCATTGCTTTGACATGAAAGATAATACAATTCAGAGATTCAGGAACTGTTCCACTTTTATTACACATGTAGCTGCATGAATTAAATCTCTCAGAAGTTGCCCATCTCACATGTCCATGCCACTGAAAGCATTAAACTGAGCTACAATCTACCCAAAAGAAAAGAAAGATTTCACTGTTGTTCCTTTTCCATAGCTATAGATGTTGTTCCTGTAATATTTAGTAAAGCAAAGATCTACATTTGTGGGTAACAGCAACAATCCTAGACAAACATAGGTGCAGGCAAAAGAAAAAACACATGTGCCTCTGAGACTTCTTGAAAGTGTTTATTGCAACCTATCTTCTGACAAAACAGGCAATCATATTTTCCATTTAAAACTGCAAAAACTATCATGTTACATATGCAATCTTCATGGGCCTATTTGGCTATGAGATAGTTATATGGCCATAGAATGGGATAATGCAATGAGGCCCATTAGAAATATGTAAGCTCCTTGAAATCAGTCACCTGTCTGTTTTGTTCATGTTAACTTTAAAGCACCACTATGTTTATTTTGGGGACACACATGCATACTGGAAACCTACAGAACTGGATAATGGAAAGAGGAGTACCACTAGCAGTATGAAAGCTCATTGAGGGCAGAGACTTACTCCATTTTGCTGATGTAGCTGTGAAGCATCACATACACTGATGTGCCCCATGTGTACACATTGTGACTGTAGAAACCAGACAGTTGTGACACGGAAATTGTGTTGCACAAACCCTCATTTTATCACACCTGTATCAGTCAGAGTAGGATCCAATCCTATATATTTATAACTTCTGAAATGCACTCTTTCTTTGTTATAAAGACATCTGCTATTGGACCATATATAGAAGCTCATGTAAAACGTGCAAAGTCTTACCAGATAGGAATTGAGGCAGTAGTGGAAAACATATAAAAACAGCATTACAGAAAATCAAGAATTAGGTTGTCTGGAGAGGGTGGATGTTTAAGCTCATATATACCCCAAACTGACAGGCTAACAAGACACATTTCCTTATTAATAGTTTCTGGGGAACAAGCAAGCAAGTGGTCACCCATACCTGATTACCATCTCTGGAAAATAAAAAGGAAACATTCCACTCAGACATTAGCTCTACTGCATGCACAGAACTTCTCCAAAATGCAACCGGGCGTGCAGTACATTCAACTTATCCTGCTTTGCCAAACTACAGCTTTTATAAGCCTTTTTTTGGGACAGCAATGCGCAAAAGCTTTATGAAGTGTAAAAGTGTCAGAGAATCCAGCTTTAAGTGCGATCTAATATTTATTCCCAGCTGAGTGCAACTTTGAAATACTAAGGTGGAGGAGAACTTCTCAGGTGAAGAGAGAGAAGAGGGAGCTGTTAAGATGCTGTTTTAGAAAAAGCAAGCAAGTTTTGGCAGCCAAAAGGCAAGTGTAATGATGAAAATGGACAGAAATAAAAGTTTTGATCAGTAATTTTTAAAGCATTGTCAACTATTATATATATATATATTTATATATATACATATACGTATATATATACATATATACATACATACACACATACCCCCACACACCCACACACCCACAAAAGGTTTTCCTATATCAGTGAATTATATTTTATACAGTGGCCCATGACTCGTATCAGACATTAACAAGCAAGCAAAGTAGCAGAGGGTGATACATGAACCCCAGGCAAATTGCTGCATCCAGTTGCATTATATTAAACACAGGCCAAAGAACACACAAGACACAATCCGTAGGACAGGCACGCTCTCTCCGAAAAAAACAAAAACAAAGGAAAGGAAAATAAAAAATTTAAAAACCGGGAAAAAGAAAACGAACATGGATCTCGTGGTGCACAAACCTTCAGGTTCTGTGTTCTCTTTGAGGTGCACTTGCTTCAGAGGACAGCAGAAGATTTCGTGACATTTAGCACGAAAGGGGGATTCTTTTTTCTTTAATTCCGTAGATTGGATGGAATCTTGCCGTAACATAATATATTCCTGTGTGCCGGGGGGAGCGTCATCCATAACTGCGGTCACCACATAACAAAATGAACTTAAGTTAGAACGAAAGGGAAAAAATAAAACTAAAACAAAGAAAAAAAATCTAGAGAAGCAAATCAACTCTATAATGATACAGGGAGGGGCAGAGAAGGACATGGGAGCAGGGAGAGGAGGGGAGGGGAAAACATTGGTAGAGAGAAAAAGAAAAGAATGACGAGAATTAACGTACTCTGGCTTATGATGGCAGAGGAAGAGGAGACAAGAGGATAGGAGTCATTTACTTCTATATTTCCATGCTTACACCAGTCTTTCTAGCATTGTCTAAGAAGGGATACTGTGTTAAGAAAGGTAGCTTACATATCTTAAAAATCTATTCAGGAAAAGACTGAATACAAGGTATCTATACCACATATAACCTCTCTTTTTTGCTACCATTTTAGTGGAATACATGGCTATATTTTGCATGCAGATTACATACAGTAACAGCTAAGATATCATGCAGGTTTTAATGGCCAGAGCTACTCATTTTATATTCAGAACAGCAATGAGCAATTTGCACAGATACCCAGCATTACTCACATCATATTGCTATTAGACTCTATAGGCCAAGGTACTTTTTTTTCAGAAGACGGATCATCATTCACTGGCATTCAAATTTACAGTTCGTTCCAGAAGGCGCAAAGAGAGGGAGCATGTTGGGGTGGGGTGGGGTGGGGGGATCTCATGGTTTACCCCATCCCCTAATAATTCAAACACTGCATTCTACATTCCAGAAAATACTTCCGTGTCAGCTCATATGCTGAGGAACCCCTGGAAGCCTGCCATGAGACCAAATAATGTTTCAGAGCATATTGTCAGGGACATTCCAAACTACGGGTTAGGCCTTTGGGGTATCAAGATTCCTGCTTGCACTGCATCCTGTGTTATTGGCAGGGCAGTTAGGCAAATGTTGGCTATTTCCAGATCAATCTGATATGTTTGTGGAGATGTCACATGATGGTGTTGCATCAAAGAAAGGGCTATCCCACACTTCCCCTTCTGTGTTCCTTTCACTTTCCTTATTGCAAAAATTCCCCAGTCATGGAACTACCACCAAGGCCTCACCTGCTGATTGTAGTCCAAGATGGTTGATACCAGGGAAGGCACTCAGGTCCCAAGCCCGTTGGGGCTTTACATGCTGGTTCTACCACTTTGAATTGGGCCCATTAGCTCACTGGCAGCTAGTGTTGTAATTTCAGCACTGGTAACACATGGTCCTATATCTATAGAATTGCTAGTTGTAAGAACATAGTAGAATCTTGCTGTAGTTTAACTACATGAAGAAGCACTTTCTTTCATCTGTCCTACTCATAGCAGACATATTGAAACAAATGGGCATAACTAGCTTTCTCCAAACGAATCTGCTCTGCAGGAGGCATTATAAAATGCAAACACTTGGTGCCCACCAGGGGAGTAATTTTTTCAAAACCTTAACCTCATGCATATCCATTGGCAGCTGATTTCTAAACTTCAGGATTTCAAAAAATAAAAATCAGCAGGTTTCATGATCTAGACAAGTGCCCCTTGAAATCCAGTTCCATAGCCTGTGAGATGTTTGAGTGTTGCGAAGTCCACAGCCTTGAGTGAAATTTGCAAATGAAGTTGTTTTAAAAATGTGTTTCCCATTTTTAAGTCTAGGTCCCCCAAGCAGTTCACACAAGAATAACAGAAATAGATACTAAAAGCAAGGGTGCCCAAAGAACCCCCCCCAAAAAAACCCCAAGGTCACCATCCCAGTAAGTACTGTTTGTGGAATAAGTGCTGTACATCTAAGCACCTCAGACTGTGCTGCAGAACAGCAGGTTGTGACAAGGAGAAAATACTTGAACAGTTTGCTCTCATGGCTTGCTGTTCCAAAGGCCTTGCAGAAAAGAAATGGGATGAACAGAGCTGAACATGCAGGCTTTCATCAGGAAGAGGGATGAGGAGAAAATCAGCTCAGTTTGAATTTTAATGCAAACCTACCTAATTTGCACTTCCCAGAATAACACATGAAATTAATGCTTCTTTCAAATTTTTCAACTCAGTAATTCAGCCGAAAGTGTGTAACAGGGACAAAACATGGATAAGAATGTGTATGTTAAATGAAAATAGCATACAAATTCCTTTACATATGGGGAAATCACTTACAAAAGTGAGAGAGTTATATTAGGAGAAATTGCATACGTTTCTATTAGGAGAAACGTACCAATGGCTTAATCCAAGGAATTAAAAATTAATAATCACCAACTAATGCAGAATTGTGGCAAACTGAGTTAAGATGAGGCAGGAGATGAATAACAGACAGGAAACAAATCCACACATTTGCTCATCCTTAATATGGAAGGAATTTAATCACATACCCTCCAAGTGTCCCTATTTTCAAGGGACATCCCTGATTTAGAGAAGCCATCCCCGGTTTCTTATTTGATCCTGGAATGTCCCGCTTTTCCTTAGGATGTCCCTATTTTCATTGGAGAAATGTTGGAGGGTACAGAGTTGTCCAACCCCCAATCCTGTATAGGGAAGTTTATTTTTTAAATTAATTATGTTTTTATATGTTGGAAGCTGCCCAGAGTGCTGGGGCAACCCAGTAAGATGTTGGGGGTATATATATTAAAATTATCATTATGGAATGGGACCTCCCTATTTTCATCAGTGAAATGTTGGAGGGTATGTAATAAGCCAGGGGCCATCCCCTCAAAAATCCTTTATTTAGGAGAACTGGAGTGGAAGGAAAAAGAGGACTAGCCTAGCCTCACTATAAAATACTAGGGGTGCCCCCTGCCACATTTTAGTATGGAAGAGCAGTCGGTTCTGCAAGCGCCCACATCAATTGCAAACCACATAGACAATTTGTTCCAGGTCTAGAAGAAGGACGCAGAACTGGTCCATTGTTTTATTTGCCCGTCAAAACCTTAATGACTTTTGCAGAAGTAATCAGGCCATGGGATTAGGCAGTCAGCCTCAGGCTGTGGCCTTTGGCCTGCTCTATGGTTCAATTGTCTGTTTGCATGCCCCCTTTAATCACCAGGAAACGCTTCGCAGGGTAACAGACAGTCATTGGTAATGATCATTAACACACTCACCCGAATGCACCACTTAAAAGCAGCACATAAAGTTAACAGCAGAACAAAGCAGGGTTGTTGTTTTTTGGTGGGGAGGGAGTTGTGGAGGAGGAAGGCAACAGAAATCCGGGAGGGCATGAGGCTGTGTTGCTGGGTAACTGCTCTTAAAAATAAGAGCCAGTTTTTATTTCAAGGGAATTTAGCAAAGCATGGCAGAGTTGATATCACTAAGAAGCGAGCTTTCATGAAACTTCGTAGCAGCAGGGAGAAGCTGGAGGTTGTCTTCAAAGCTAGTAATTCCCCCTTCCCACCACCACAAAATGTCATGCCAAAAATTTAGTTCTGCACAGAGCTTGCTAAAGGTGCGGGGGGGGGGGAGAGAAAGCAAATATTTCTGCTTGGGATTAATCTGACAAAATGACTCTGAAACTAGGACACTTGCAAGAGAGAGAAAAAGAACAAGAAGATCTTAGTTTCTCTCTTGCTCCCTCTCCTCCCTGTTTTGTAGAGATGTATTAATTTACAAAAGCCCAGAACGACTTAGGTCCAGGGTCCCTCGGGGACTGCCTGAACCCTTATATTCCAGACTGAGCACAGGTCATCAGCAGGAGCATCACTGGATATTCACCAAGCTGGCGAGGCTCACTTGACAACAGCAAGAAACTCAGCCATATAGTGTCCTCAGAAAAGTACCGTAGGAATACTCTGCCAACAGAGAGTCTGCTGGCAGCTTCTGTGCCAGTTTCCAAAAGCCTTCTGAAAACTTTTCCATTCCACCAGGCTTATGCAGGCAATTAAGAATACCTATTTCCACAATAGCTAGCCAGTGTCTGGTTTCTATTTTTAAAAATATTTTTATTGTATGGTTTTATTTTCTACAGTTGTAAATCACACACACACATGCAAATGAATAGTCATATACAAGATTTTTTAAGTTAAATAAATAAAGTAAGTTTGAAACCTTCAATTTTTTCTTGATGGATATTGCTGCCTTCTTGAATAACAGCCATCACATGATCTGGACAATTCTGTTCATCAGGATCTTTTCCCTTTTATTTTATTTTTTAGATTTATGTACTGCCCTTCATTATAAGATCTCAGGGGGATTCACAGAATAAAATACAGGATAAAAGCAAGCAAATAAGTAAAAACAAAACAGCAAAACAACACCCCCCCTTCCCACAGTTACATTTAAAAGGCTGTAGAATATTAATCAGCCAACAGTGTGGTTGAAGAGGAACACTTTTGCCTTGCACCTAATGAAGGTGCCAGGTGAACCTCTCTGAGGAGAGCATTCCACAGATAGGGAGCCGGTATAGAAGGCCCATTCTTGTGTTGCCATCCTCTGGACCTCTTGAGGAGGAGGCACACGAAGGAGGGCCTCAGATGATGATCGCAGTGTCTGGGATGGTTTATATGGAGTGAGGTGGTCCTTCAGGTATTGTGGTCCTGAGCCATTTAAGGCTTTAAAGGTTAAAACCAGCACCTTGAATTATTAGTCTCTGATTCAAAGCACTGACCAGCTGTTTCAGACTCCCTGGTGCTGCCACTGCCCTTTGGTTCTTCCATCCATTGCACAGCCTGTCCTGGCTAACTGCCACATATCATGTCAGACTTTTGTGCGCCAGCCCTGCCAACCTCTTCAAAGCATGGGATTTTCTGGATGTTCTGCGTTAGGTAGGGTGATTTTCCGACTTCTCCTCTCTCCTCCATTGATCAGGCAATACATTACTTGCTTGGGACATTTCTCTACAGCAGTGAATATTCACTTCATAAGTGGCAATTCACAAACATTCATTGCATCTCTGTTCAGCTTTCACATCAACTTATCTGCACTTTCTGAATTTTCATCATTTCTGTCCTCTGTATAACCCACTCCTGACTTCTTGTTTCTCTGCCTTATCTCTGCTCCCAGGTTGGAGCTAGTTTGTAAGGAAAGACTTCCTTGAGACGCTGGCAGGCAAAGGGACTGACCGCTGCCCATTCCACCAGGAGGGTGCAACACTTACCCCACCCTGGGTGCCAGCAACCCACGCTACGCCTCTGGGTTACAGCCCCTGTCATTTCAGTGAAGACCCACACCCCACTAAGACACTCTGTTTAGTTTGGCACAGGATGTTGTGTTATACCAAGTCAGACCATTGGTTGAGTTGACTCAGCATCAACAACATTGACTAGTAGCTGGGTTTCAGACAGATGTCCCTCCGAAACCTAGATGGAGATAGTCAGGAATTGAACTTCTGCATGCTGAGTATGTGTGCTACAGCTGGGCTATGTTCCTTGTCCTAAAAAAATAATGCAAGGTCCCAGTTGTTATGGGTCTGCATAAAGGGCTGGTTTAAGCAGGAACATAGCAAGTTGCATTAGACCAAGTCAGGTTATTGGTCCATTGAGCTCATTATTATTTACACTGACTGGAAGCAGCTCTCCAGGATTTAAGACAGGGGTCTCTGCCTGGGGATGTCAAAGATTGAACCTGGGACTTTCTGCATGCCTTGATGGATAGGAAAGTATGATACGGTGATAATATGCTGAGTTGTACTGAGCCAGGGTATTGATCCATCTAGTTCAGCACTGCCTCCAGGGCTCCATTCTGAAAACTGCTGGAGATGCCAAGGATTGGCATAAAAATACTGAAAAATGTAGGAGGTCAGAGTTGTAGCTCAGTGGTAAGAGCTCATGCTTGGAATGTCAAAAGTCTCAGGTTCAGTCCCCAGCATCTCCAGGTAGGCCTACAGAAAACAGTTGTCTGAAAATCCATAGAGTTGCTGCCCATCAGTAGATCAGTGGTGGGATCTTCAGGTTTGGGGCCCAAATGTGGCCCTTGATACCTCTTTATGGTGCTTGGGAATCTCCTGAGGCCATGCCACAACCCTCAAAAGTCCTGACCTGTACCCCCTGGAAGTGCTTTTGCCTTCATTCCTTAAACTCTGATCCTGTATCTTGGTTGTCATGATGGAGGCTGGAGACCCATCCTTTGTATGAGTGGAATGTAATACACTGTACAGAATTAAGAGTCACATTGATTGCTCCACCCACTTCTGCCTCTGGCTCCACCTGTCATGTGGCTCCTGGGAATGTGATCCATGGCCCATGAAAAAAAATTCCCAGCAGATGGAGAAGTGTCATGGTTCCAGTTCCCAAAGGGCTACACCACACAATTTTTCTCAACCTGCTGACTAGCTCTGTATTCTCACCGTTTGGAAGCCATTCCTGGAATCTGAAATTGTCATAAAATATTATTTGAATGCAGAGGGGACTTTCCCTGTGATATGATTGATGCCATCGCTGTAAAACACAGTAAAACATCTCTTAACATGATGAATGGTCTAAAGCCAGGAAAGGAATTTGTTGAAGAACCCAGAATCACAATAAGCCTGGCTTTTTTAAAACAACAACAACAACATGCACACCCATGGAAGTCTGTTTCTTGATGCAGTGGCAGATATAGACAATTTAATGGAGCCAATGAACACACACAAGTCCACAATCTTAAATACTACTCCAGCACACCCATTAGAGTGAAATGTTTAACAGCCTTCCGTCAAAGGGGGCATTGGCAATATAGTCTGGTGAGCTAGGAAATGTTGCAGGTGTGTGAGAGAAAGTCATGTAAGCCACAAAAGGTCAAGCACACAGGAGGGAGTTATGCAGTGGAGTCAATAAAGTCTTATGAACTTTGTGAGTGCAGCTACTTGAATGAGGGATATGGAGATGGATTTCTTCAGAGCAAAGGTGGGGAACCTTAGACGCCAGGCTGAATGTGGCCCCTGAAACTTTCCTCAGGGTTTGCCCATCCCCAGGTCAGACTCCTCATTGGTCCAGTTTTTGAGTGCCTGTGCCTGGCTGGAATGTGTCGTTGAACTGTGAGAATTTCATTTTGCTTGCCTGAATGGAGGAATGTCTGTGGAGTGTAAGAGTCACATCCATAACTCTGAAAGTGCATTCAAACATAGGGATTATTGAGTTAGTTATCCTGGTTATAATGCTAGATCTTCTATCCCAGTTTCTAATGTTCATTTTACATTACATTACCAGTTGTTATGGAACGGTGACTTTATGATCGATCTACTGCCATGTTGCATTAAATTTCTTTGACAACAGTGAAGTGTTGCATGACACAAAAGTGGATGTCATTGGACAATGTTGCTATTCTGCTACTCTTTCCCCATGTGTGCTTTTCTGTCCCTCCAATATTTTAGCCTTGCCTGATTTTCATTTCTTACATTTAGTAGCTATGAGGAATCAAGGAGACCCTTATTTACATAGTCTGCTCCTTCAGCTGCATAGCTCCACCCCGGATTCTGTGTTTTGGTCACAGTAGAGTGTGGCAGAACTCAGCAACCATATAAGCCAATATCTTTCTCCCTCCCTCCCCCTCTCCCTCTTCCTTTCTCTCTGACATGCAAACACACACTCGTCTTACACCAACCAGTGTGACACAGTTGCCTTGATGTCCACCACATTAAAAGGCATGAAATATAACTCAAATCAGCAAGCACAGTGAAGAGCTGGAGGGGGGTAATCATTATATTTCTGACACTGGTACGCAAAGTTAATACCGCAGCACTTTTGCTTATAACTGTATATCATGACTGCTAAAGATAAATGCCTGTCATGAAATGAAGATATCACCACATCAATGAGCTATAAATTGCCTCTGCTTTAGAAAGTGGGGTGATGAAGTCTTTATTTCCAGGTGTAAGAAAGTTTTCAAACTCTGTTAAGGTACTAGGCAGCAGGAATGTGCTTGCAGAGCATTCCCTTTGGAAATGCTAGTACACAGTTAAGAGGACTTTACTGTCCCGTCATCCTTGAGTACTGGTAGCGATTGACTTCCAAAGCAAGAACCAGGGATCAGAGGGAGCTGGGGGAAGTTGTGAAGTCAAAGTCAGGCAAGATCTAACTAGTGACAAAGGTTTAAGCCCAGGCAGGCAGACCGAGAAGAAGATCTAATCGGCTTTGGGGGGAGGGGTCAGCTGACTAGTTCCCAGGCAGGCTGGTACTACAGCCTACAGGGCACCCTCAAAGCTTTCTGAAAACCCCAATTTTAGTCACACACACCCCACACTCTCTCTCTCTCACACACACACCTTACAGGAAATGTTTGATTTTTTAAAAAACAAGGAGCAAGTACAAAAGTATACAGTTTAATCTGTGTTCTTACCCCATCCCCCCCGCCCAGGCTGCTCCAGCAATTAAAACAGCCCCAAAACTTTGCTGTCCTTGTCTCAGCTCTTGGGCAACTAAATATAATTATTGCATTTTGCATCACACCCCCATTTCACTTATAGCACCCCAGTGACAAGCTGGGAATGATACTGTGCTACTGCAAAGCATCTGCTTCCTCGGCAAAGAGTGAGATAATTGTCTCTGTAAAGCTGATTCCATGTGTGCAGCAAGCTTAAGATGTCAGAATTCTGACAGGGGCAATGCAGCTCCGTCAGTGATGCTTTTGTGTTACTCAGAAGCTTTCCAGGGGTCCGAGTGAAACTGAGCCACTTCTCAAAAACAGCCTCAAGACTGTGAAGCAGGGGTGCCAATGAGGAGGGGCTGTTGTTATAACTATTATTTTATTTGCATAGGCTCATCTTCCAAAAGTATATGCACATTCTTATTATATTCAAAAATTACATAGTAAATCTTGCTGGAAATAAAGAAACGTAGGGGATCCCCCAGGGAAGACTCCTGGCTTAGGACTGAGTCTCCTGGCACACCATGTCTTCTCAGCCTGTGATCACATCCAAAACTCCCTGCCTACCTTGGTGGATGACCAAATAATTCTATAATTCCCTGGGGTACTGGTAGGGAGTTAAGAAAACAATCTGTATCCATGTTTTCTACACCAAACATAATTTTATAAATCTCAGTCCCTTTATAGTTGTATGGTTGGTTAGGTGGTTGGTTGGTTGGTTGGTTGGTTGGTTTTCTCAACTAAAAAGGCTCCTTCACCTTGGCCTGTCTTCATGGGAAAATGGATCCAACCAACTTCACACAGTGCAACACATTTTGTCAGATAGTCTGACATTTTGATGCAAAAGGGAACAACATCCACAAAGAAGCCAAAGCTGTTTTCCATTTAAAGCACTGGCCGAGGCCCACTTTTTAAAAATTTGGGGCTCTGCACATAAAGGCACCCCTGCTGGATCATACCAAAGGCTCATCTAGACCAGTGTCCTGTTCTCACTGTGGTGAACCAGATGCCTTGTGGACCAGGACCCAACTGAGTCCAGTGATGCTCTCCATTATACACAGAGAAAGGCTTTATGGAAAGTTTCAATACTATCCATTTGATTGCTGAAAGCACAGAAATATTTAAAGTGGGAAGGCATCCTTCTAAATGTGTCAGAATTATTCATTGCCTGCAGTTTACCTGTTCAATACTTTAAGGCAGGAGTCGGTAACCTGTGGCCTTGCAGATATTGTTAGACTACACCTCCCATAAGCCCCAGCCAGCATGGCAAATGGCTATGGGTGATGGGAACTGGAGTCCAATAACATCTGGAGGGCACCAGGTTCCTCTTCCCCACTTTAAAGTAAGGTTGCTACATGGTCACTTCTGATAGATGGTCACTGAAGGATTTCTCAGACGGGAGCTTTGGGCAGGTGTGAGAGAGAAATATGATGGCTACCATTTGGTGGGGCTTATGTGAGACACCTCGCTAAGGATGGTGAGTTTTGCCTCCCTCCAAACTCTCTCCTCCAGTCCTCCTTTTGGCCCACCCACCCCAGACCCCAAATCAGAGCTGAAAGTTCTCAATAGATGACTTTCAACTCAGGCCACTTACCTTTTATACAAGGGGGTAGGGAGCCTTATGCCCAGGCACCAGATGCAGCCCTTTATGCCTTGCTGTTTGGCCCTGGACACTCTACCTAAGCCATGCCCCTCCCTCTGCAGTTCTTAAGTGCTTTTGCTGGCCACATTGTGCCAAGCACATGATCATGCCTCTTGCTTTCCTGGATGGAGTATGGAGGCACCTCTGACATTTGTATGCTTGAAATGCATTCCACTGTGGAAAGGCATCAGCTGCAGCAATTGCTGCCCCCCAGTTTTGCCTCTGGCCCTCAGTGCCACTGGCATGCAGACCCTGGAAGTGCCCCAACCTCTGCAGCAAAGTAGCCACCTCACTTTGTCTCATGGTAGAACCGGCCCTGTCCTTTAGCTACTGCTTAACAGGTGGACAACACCCAACATTTTATCTTGTCATGGCAGCTGAATTTCTTGTAGCCATTCCTACACAGTTAATAGCTACTAGTCACAATGGTTATCCACTGCCTCCTCCTGGAGGCATCTGGGTGGCCACTGTGAGAACAAGACCCAGGACTAGATGAGCCATTGGCCTGATCCAGCAGGTAGACCTTGCATTCCTAACTCACTACATGGAGCGGGGGCATCATTGGTAGGCTGGAATGTAGCTTACCATGTAAAGGTATCAGGATCAGTTACAAAGTACTGGTTTTAACCTTTAAAGCCCTATACGGCCTAGGACCCTCGTACCTACGAGACTGCCTCTCCTGGTATGCCCCAGGTCCGCAAATGGTCCGCAAATAATAACATCTTAGAAAGCTCTGTCACAAGAGACCAGAGCCCTGCGGGATTTTACATCTTTCCGCAGGGCCTGCAAGACAGAGCTGCTTCGCCAGGCCTTTGGTCGGGGTTCAGTCTGACTCCCTCTCCCCTTTCATAAGAACTTGCATGAAAGTGACCTCCCAATTTTTCTCACAGGCTCATATAAGTTCAACACAAACAGTTGGGCCTGGTGAGCATTTAAGGTCCCCAACCCTAATCTGCGGGTTGCAATCTGACTGGATTTTATTCTGATCCTGATTTGATTTTAAAGGTAAAGGTAAAGGGACCCCTGACCATTAGGTCGAGTCATGGACCACTCTGGGGTTGCGGCGCTCATCTCGCTTTATTGGCCAAGGGAGCTGGCGTACAGCTTCCAGGTCATGTGGCCAGCATGACTAAGCCGCTTCTGGTGAACCAGAGCAGCGCACAGAAATGCTGTTTACCTTCCTGCCAGAGTGGTACCTATTTATCTACTTGAACTTTGATGTGCTTTCGAACTGCTAGGTTGGCAGGAGCTGGGACCGAGCAACGGGAGCTCACCCCGTCGTGGGGATTCGAACCGCCAACCTTCTGATTGGCAAGTCCTAGGCTCTGTGGTTTAACCCACAGTACCACCCGCGTCCCTTGATTTGATTTTAGGAGGTATTTTAATTGATTGTCTGATTTTATGTTAATGTGTTAAACATTTGATGTTAGCTGCTCTGAGCCCGGTTTTGGCCGGGGAAGGCGGGGTATAAAGAAGAAGAAGAAGAAGAAGAAGAAGAAGAAGAAGAAGAAGAAGAAGAAGAAGACGAAAGTGCCACCTCTATTGCTCTACTCATTTTTGCCTGTGGCCCTACAAACCCTGGCATGTGGCCCTTGTAAGCTTGTTCCTGAGTGAATGTGACCCTGAAGCTGGCAAGAAAAAAGAATGCTTCCCCCACCCCCGTCCTGCACGCAAAGCTGGTGTTTTACCACTGTACTACGGACACTCCATGAAGCTTGGGTCTGATCCCATGAACCTGTTTCATATGTTTCTAAGTTTTGGAAGAAACTGCAGAAAGGCTTGCTTGCAATGTTGCCTGAGCCAAACACTTTCTCCAGAAACATCCTTGAGGATCTATAACCCAATTAACACACAACCAATGAATCATGCTGAAAGCATCAGGGAAGTGGGGAGAGAGAGAGCCTTCTATTCAGTTTCATTGTGCTCCATGAGCTTGTTTCCTGGAAGTCTCCTTTGGACAGCCAACATTGCCTTTGTTCCCTGCCACGCTCGTGGCTCTGGAAAGCCTCATAAAAAGGAAGGGGGAAATTAACAGTGTGTTTCATTCTTTCCAACCTTGCAACATTTGGCCAGGAAAGAATATTTTAATATATATTCCGAGCTTTTTGCATACAGAAAAGGGTATTGTGCTAAGTAGCAAAAGCAATTTTACTTCAAGTACATATCATTCTGTGAACATAGCTGCCTATGGATCTTGACTCATCAGTGAGCAGGTGAAGGAACTTGAGAAGGGACATTGTGCAAACACTGTGGCTAAGTGAGACATGGCTGCGTGATGCATGGAAACAGAAAAAAGCAGAACATATTATTGCATCCTAAATGGTGTTCCTGCTTCCTGAATGGCCATTTCCCTTTGGCAGATTGCTGTTTAATAGTCCAGAATGATTGTCTGGTGCTCCTTCAGTGGGGGCAATGGTTAGGCGATAGCTGAAGATCTCTCTCTTTGTCAGAAAGAGGTGGTTATCAGAGTTTAGAGGGTAGGACAGCTCATCCACACCCCTGCTGAAGTGCACATATCTGTCAATTTCAGATTCTCTCTGTTTCACGTTTTCCCAATCTTAGGTTCAGTTGGCCACATGTCCACATCAGTCTGTGATTGCTATTTTTTAAGTCCACATGAAAAAAGTTAGCATTTTAGTGCAATTTTATCTTAACATAAACATTTTCGGTGGGGACCAAAGGTGGACAAACTACCCCAGAAGGAGCATGGCATGCCCCCCACCAGAGGTACTACCCCTCCTCTAACACCCACCCTACACCACCCCACTTGTAACTGGGTAACAAGCCAACACATTTGTGGGGTTCAGCCATTTGCCCCCCCCCCAGACCAAACCTCTTCTAGAGCCACCAGCAAGTTGGCTTGATAACAGCATTGCTGCAGCTTCTGTTTGTGCGCACACACATACACAGCTTTGTGCCTGTGTGTGTGGTTTTTGTATGTGGGCTTGTTCAGTGAGCCTCAGCTGGAAAACAGAAAGGAGCAGCACTTTGCACAGAATATTCCACTAGTGTCCACTGTCAGCGACAGGTAACGAAGACGGGAGCATTTGAGCTCATTCGGGCAGGTAGCCTTTTTGTATTTCTTAATGATGTGTAATGCAGTTTAAGAAAAGCTTGTGCTTAACCTAAGACACATTCCTTTGTTTAGAATGCAGGAACAGGAGGAGCGGTGTTTAATTGGTGCTCTCACCAATTGCAGTGTGAGCACTGGGTTCAAGAGAGCGCAGTTTGCAAATTCTTTGGCTTGTGTTTTTGGTGGCATTTGACATTATCATGCACACACCATAATTGCACCCACCAGTTGCGCCATAAGGCGCCAGTGTGGCCCTACTTGCTGGCTTTACCTGCATTAATTGAAAGATCACTCCCCAAGGAACAAAACAATGCAGACACCACTAGATTCTCTCTCCCCCCCCCTTCTCCCTAATCCAGGCCTCGCATAACTAAACCACAAGCTGCCTGTGAAAGCCACATATTTTATCTATATTCCCCTCAGGAGACAGAAGAGTCAGGTGGAGGCTCATTGGCTTCAAGTGCCCATGAATCTTTAAAACTTAACCATGGTGTCATACATTTCAAGTGCTCAGATGCTTCTCATACCTAAGCTCAAGAATTCCTACAACCGCCTTACAAAGTTGGTGACAGTTACTATACTTCATCCATATTGTCAGATGCATACAGAGAGGATGCGGGTGGTCAGGTGTCCTGCTTTAGAGAGGACACTCCTCTACTTGCAAGATTTCCCAAGGATAGTCCCTTGTTCCAGCCAAGTGCCCTCCTGAACTACATCTGCCACCAGCAAACCTGGTTGGGGGAAGGTTCTCCATTTCATGGTGTACAGTCATATGTCTTGTTACATTTGCTTCAGGTTGCGCATTTTCAGGTTGCATCCCACAGCGACCCAGAAGTACCGGAAAGGGTTACTTCCGGGTTTTGCCACTCGCACGTGCGCAGAAGCAGCGAATCACAACCTGCACAAGCGTAGACGTGGGTTGCATTCTGCTCAGGTTGTGAACAGGGCTCCGGAACGGATCCCGTTCGCAACCAGAGGTACCACTGTACTCTAATTGAAGGGATGCCATGTGTCCTAGGTTCCGAGTGACAGTCCTCTATTTCAAGGAGAACTCTATTTGAATGGTTTTGTGGTCCAAAGTCCAGTTTAAAAATAAATAACCCAAAGATGGGAGAGCAGAGTTGGCCTTAAGGGTGTCCATCAACAGCAGTCTGAGCAGGCACACAGGCCACCTAGTTTCTACTAAGGTGAAAATCTGGCGTATCCTGTGCCATCTTCTCTATCCTTCATTCCTCCTTCAGTTTCTCCACACATCCACACCCCTTGCATTAGTGGACTGGTGCACTACAAAACTAAATGTGGGGAGATGGAAAGCAGTGGTTGTGGGTTGTCATGGCATAGCCTTGGCCAAATCTGGGTCAGAGAAAAACCTGTAGCCAGTTCTCCTTCGGCACTCAGCAAGTGGAACTGCCATCGATCCTCTCTTTGTTTTCTACAAGTTGAGCCTGTGTGCTTGGAATGCCAATGCAAGCTAGCTGCAGCTTCAGGCTCCCTCTGGTATCGTTTGCCAATAAACAAAGGGGGGGAGAATGTTTAATTTCAGTTCTTCCTGCCGCAGAAGCAATAAACAGAGCCGGCCCAACCATCAGGCAGTGTGAAGCAGCCACTTCAGGAGCAGACAGAGCTGTGTGTGTGCCATGCAGACCCTAAGCTAGCTTGCTGTCCTCAGGTGCAATAGAGGGCACTGTCCCGTTGCTAGTGTTGAAGTTCAGAGTCAATAGCCAATTCAGCTGGCATTTGTATGTGGAATTGGTGGGGAGAGGCGAAACTATGTAATCTTAAGGATAACATACCTACCCTAGCCAGGTTTGGTTGTCTGAAACAGCTCATCAGCTTTTGTGTGTGGGCTTTTACTTTTTGAAATATGGCAACTCTATGTTATCCTCCCTATGTTAACAGAGAGCAAAATGTGTTGGGTTGGCTCTGGTGATCAAGTTTCCCAAACGATATCTATATTCTTACATTTATTTTTCAAACAGTTGATGTTCCCCGGTTGACAGCTGTTTGAGGTGGGGGAGCTGGGGTTTTTCTTGTGCCTTTAAGAGAGGGGTGGGTAACTTCAGGCCAGGAATTGCTATCTGGTCCTTGGAACACCCCAGGCCAACCCTGCTTTGTGCCTTGTGTGTTTTTCCCTGGCTGATAACGTTTCTTGCTTGCCTGACTGGAAGATGGAGAAAGATGTGCATTTGTTGCTCCACCCTCTTTTGCTTCTGTTTCACCCCACATACAGAAGTCAGTAGGTAAGTCTTTTCCTGGCAGCAAGATAAGCATGATGACTTGATAATATCAGCACATCCACTTGCTGTTATCAGCACAGGAACTGGTGTTTGTTTTTTGTTCTTTTTTTAAAAAAGCTGGCATCATAGTTATCAGTTGCAGTATGAACATAATTTTTTTTGATGAAATGTTTATAGAGAGTATTACCTTTAACTTGAAATGTATGTGTTATTGTCTTGTTACAAATTGCTTACTGCAATGCTTTGTTTATTCATATATGGCCCTGACCATTAGGTCGAGTCGTGACAGACTCTGGGGTTGCAGCGCTCATCTTGCTTTATTGGCCGAGGGAGCCGACGTACAGCTTCCGGGTCACGTGGCCAGCATGACTTAAGCCACTTCTGGCAAACCAGAGCAGCGCACGGAAACGCCGTTTAGCTTCCTGCTGGAGTGGTACCTATTTATCTACTTGCACTTTGACGTGCTTTCGAACTGCTAGGTTGGCAGGAGCAGGGACCGAGCAACGGGAGCTCACCCCGTTGCGGGGATTCGAACCGCTGACCTTCTGATCAGCAAGTCCTAGGCTCGTCGGTTTAACCCACAGCCTACAGATTAATTACTGTATTAGCTAAACTCTGATGAAATGTTGAGAATGAAATGGGTTGTTCAGTGACAGTATTGATTATTTACTGATACGAGCTTGTTTCGTGGTATTGTGGTTTGCAGCTCTGCTTTCTAAAATATGCTGCTAACATTCAGAATAGTCACCTGTTCTGATTTACAGACGATCAACTATTTAAAACCCACACAGAAGATAGTCCTCTGTTTCAGGAGTAGTGGACATTTGCCCCCTCACCAGGTTTTTCAGCTACAACCCCCATCATGGGGGCCAGCAGCCATTGATGATGGGAGTTGTAGTTCAGCAACATCTGGCGTTTCAAACATTTCCTACCGTGGTTCTTTGTGAATGCATCTAGTGTTTGAAGAACGGTCTGGTCCATGCATATTTTAAGATTTAAAAAAACAACTCTAAGAAAGGAGAACAGGAACCTTGAAGCTGCCCATCGACAGCTAGTGCCCAGACAGTAGGGTGAACAGCAACACTGACCAGACTACCTGAGTTACAATGAGATATACTTCTATTTAAAGGAACCCCTGACCATTAGGCCCAGTCATGGCCGGCTCTGGGATTGCGGCGCTCATCTCGCTTTATTGGCCGAGGGAGCTGGTGTACAGCCTCCGGGTCACGTGGCCAGCATGACTAAGCCACTTCTGGCGAACCAGAGCAGTGCACAGAAATGTAGTTTACCTTCCTGCCGGAGCAATACCTATTTATCTACTTGCACTTTGACATGCTTTCAAACTGCTAGGTTGGCAGGAGCAGGGACTGAGCAATGGGAGCTCACCCCGTCACGGGGATTTGAACCGCCGACCTTCTGATCGGCAAATCCTAGGGCTCTGTGGTTTAACCCACAGCACCACCCGTGTCCCTATACTTCTATTTACACAGCAGTAATTATTGCTAAATTCTGAACATTAGCAAATGCAAATTGGTGCCTTCTTTTTCAGTGATATACAAGTGACCACCCTACTCTCTCTCTAGTAACCACAGAGACTAGGAACTTACTCTTTCCTAAAACGAAATCCGAGATTATGAAGGTTTATGCACATAGCAACAGATGCTCTCACACAGAGCTGCAAAAAAAAAAAAAAAAAGGAAAGGAAAGGAAGGGAAATGGTTAACTCCACTGCTTATGTGAGAGGCATACATTTTCTCACTCATTATTGACAGGATCATGGAGCTAAAACAATTGCCAGACAGAACACTATCTCCCTAATTCCTTAAGTTAGCAAGGTGGAACTAATAGGATGGCACTTCATTCACATGCCAAACAATCCTCCTATGAAAGGCACACCAAACTTAAAATTTCAGCATCCATAGTCTCCCCCCACCCAAAAAATACCCATTGCATAATTTCAGTGTCATAGTACAGTACATTAGATGTAAATTTGGAGATGTCTCCAAGTTTGAAGTGGATGGTGATACGGGGCTTTGTGTGTTCCCCACAAGGTAATGGGATGGCCCCTCCACTTCTCCTTAGCACCATAGATTGAGGGGCACATGTGAATGGGTTTAGCTGAAAAGGAAGCAAAGGTGAAGCGGTTTGGGGTCATAGGGCGTCAAAGACCCATATTATTTCTGCAGCAAGGACCCGATAGGGTCCTTGACTCCAGCATCCTAGAGCCACATAGTCAGCATGATAGCAGATGAGCAGAAGTTGCCAAATTTCTAATTGGAGCAAGAGTGAAAGGAGGTGAGTCAGCCATGGAGGATTGTCTCCTAGGGTCCTTCTGGAAAGAGCACAGAGGAGTTGTTCTGTGTGCTCCACAGCTAAGCATTTAGGAACACTGAAAGCACAAGGTGCTTCAGTATCAAGAGAATGGTGTGCTAGTTCTGTCATGTACAATGGGATGTCAAGGAACACACAAGTTACATTGCTTGGAAAGAAGATATTGGAGCACTCCAAGTCATTTGCCGGTGTACGTGCACAGAGTAAAAGTAGATCTTGCTGAAACGCAACACATCTGCATTGATCATTGCAATGCATCCCTTATTATTATTCTTGCATAATTATAATGTTACTGTATAACCTCAGAAGGCTGTAGAATCTTAGAAAGGGGAGTGGCTGTGAGGGGCTGTGATTGTGGCAGGACTCCAAACTTCTGAATTTGCCACTCCACTACTAGGAGGAAGAGGAGAGCCACTGCATCATTAGCTCAGCTTCCCCATTGAGCTCTAGAAAAGAAGACCCTAAATTGCAGAGTCAGCAGAAGTGGAGTCCCGGCATTGCCCAAGTGTGTTGCTGTGAGAACTGGGTATTT
Organism: Podarcis raffonei; assembly: GCF_027172205.1. Taxonomy (NCBI): domain Eukaryota; kingdom Metazoa; phylum Chordata; class Lepidosauria; order Squamata; family Lacertidae; genus Podarcis; species Podarcis raffonei. The sequence goes on along the minus strand of NC_070621.1, from coordinate 46,275,703 downwards.
CTAAGGTTACCCTTGAAGTGCGACTGCAACCAACCAGCAATCACGCCATGCCATCAACTTCAAGGAATTCTGATTGGCTGTAGCTTCCTGTTGAATGCACACTCAGTATTAAAGTGGGCTGACCTCTACACCATGTGTGAAACAACCCCAAGGATATGTCTTCTCCTCTAGTATTTGGAGAAGAATTTCCTCCGCCCCCTTGCAAGAGTCCCTCAGGTATAATGGGTGAATCCTTTCACATTCTCAAGACTTCTACTACTACTACTATTGCATTTCTATCCCCAAAAGAGCACAGCGCAAGTTTGAACCCCACGTTGAGCAAAGGATTCCAGCATTGTAGGGGGTTGGACAAGATGACCCTCACAGTCCCTTCCAACTCTACAATTCTATGATTCAAAACAGTTTGCACCTTCCGTTTTGTATTTAAAGGTTACACCTCAGTGGCTGGGCATCTACTTTGCATGCAGAAGGTCCCAGGTTCGGCTCTCTGTAACTCCTGTCTGAATTCCAGGGGAGCCATTGCCACCCAGTGTAGACCATGCTGAGCTAGATGGTTTAAAGATCTGACTCAGTGTAACACAGCGTGCTATGTTCCTGGGTCATCAGGCCCAAGGTCTTCATATTGCTGCTGCTGAAATGTCCTTCATTCCTGACTGAGGAGCTTCATCTTCCTTCTGTTAGAAGCAGTTCTGTGTGCACTTCGTCAACCTTGGAAATAAATGAAATTCTCAGGGAGCCTAAAAGCAATTTGCTGCCTCCTTCCCACCCCCAACTCTTGCCATTATTGCCACCCTGTTCTTTATTCAACACCAACCCCAGTAAGTAAGAAGACTGCCGGAGAGGAATGTCAGAAAAATCCAGCGCGAAAATGAGAAATTCTTTCTCCACTGTCTATTCCCTCCCATAAGCATTTCCTTCTCCAATCTTTACTTCTGACATCACAATCCGTTACCATGGCACTTGGTAGAATGTCAGAATAATTACATCGCAGACCATAACCTTTTAGGAAGGTGAAGTCCAGTAAACGGAGATATATATTTTCTGCTGGTGGGAAGGAGAATTGACAAGGTTGAGGATGGCTTTAAAAGAAAGTGACCCACAAAGGGAGATGACAACCTCAGGTGCTAGATTTTAAGGGATCTACTTGATTCCACCCACCTCTTTCCTGCACCACTCTTTTGGGGTTTTTAAAAAGGAGGATCTTTTAAATAAAATTTAAGAAAAGTGAGTGAGAGAAAAACTCAGCTGATTTAAAAAATAATAATGCTGCTACCCAGAATGTTTACAAAAATCCTTAGAGGATCAAGAGCCTTCATTGAGAATATTTTTTTATTTTTTATTTTTAAGACAGAGAACATTATTCCCAAGTCAATGTGTCTCTTTCATTCTCTTCAAAGTGTACTTAACTGCAAAATGGCAGAGAGTTGTTGAGCGGGCCTTTATTCTGCTGTTTTCCCTCCACTTAAGAAAACAGTAGGCTTCCGATTCACAGATTATGAATTGGGCGCCACGAAGGCTCCCGAGAGGTTGATTGTCAAGTGTTACTTTCATTTAGAAATAAACGGGACAAAACATCCTCCACTTCTAAAGGAGGCAGGGATGGTGAAGAGGGAGAAAATTAGTAATGAAATATTTGTTTGTGTGTGCAAGAAGAAACATGACAAAGAATATCATCTCTTTGGGTTTGTAAACGAAATTCAAGCATGGGAGAAGTATGTCTCAATCAAGGGAAATCATAATCCCACTTTGTTCTATCTTGGTCAGACCACACCTGGAGTCCTGTGTCCAGTTCTAGGCACCACAATTTAATAAGGATGTTGACAAGCTGGAGTGTGTGCAGAGGAGGGTGACCAAGATGATCAAGGGTCTGGAAACCAAGCCATATGAGGAATGGGTGATGGCACGCTCATGCGTTGTGGGGGGGGGAGCCTATTATACTTGCCCCAGGCCTCAGAGGGATAAGCTGTCTGGGAAGCCCCTCCAGGGGTCTGCCAGACTTATGTTGTCATGCCACCCCAGGCCTCCCAGCCAACTGAGGATTCTTGCTCCAGGCCTCAGGCAAACCAGGCATGGACCTGGTTAAGGGAATTGGGTGATTCACCTGGTCAATAGGTGATGGAGAGGAAACATGATAGCCATCTTCAAATATCTAAAGGGCTGTCACATGGAAAATACAGCAAGCTTGTTTCTTCCTGCTCTGGAGACCAGGACCTGAAGTGGATTCAAGTTATGGGAAAGGAGATTCCACCTAAAGATCAGGAAGAGTTTTCTGCCAGTAAGAGCTACCTGTTTGACAGTAGAATGGACTCTCTCAGGAGCTTGTGGGCTCTCCTTCCTTGGAAGTATTCAAGCAGAGGTTGGATGATCATCTGTCATGTATGATCTAGTTGAGATTCCTGCATTGCAGGGATTGGACTGGATGACCCTCAGGATTTCTTCCAACTCCACAGTTCTATAGTTTTATAATTCTGTTATATTTTGATCAGAATGTATTTTGGGGGAGGGGGCTTCTTCATCCGAAATTTAGCTGCTGCATCACTCTGCTCCTGAGATCCAGCGTCTCTGGACCTTTCCAAGGCTCCTTACCATCTTACCTCAAACTGCAAATTTTCACTCTCCAAAGCTCATTAGCATTTCAAATGGAGATCAGATTCCTTTCTCTTTGGTCCTTGCAAAAAGTTCATAGCTTGCTGTTTTCCAGATAATGAGAGGGGCATTATTACATAACCCCAGCCAGCTGTCGCTTTCTGTGGGTTCTCTGACAAAGCAGTCTTGCTTTTCAAAGAAGCTGGAAGCAAATAACTCTCTGCTCAGAGCTGTGACATATTAATTGCATTTCTACTTACTAAAATTCCTCAACCGACAGCAGACAGTAGAATCTATTTTTAGGACTTCAGGTGGCCATGCTAGAGTTATTTAAAAAACCCAAATCCAAACCATTCACCCATGCATGCAAGTTTCTATAAATTGAATACTGACGAGAGTGTGCCAAGACAGTATTCAGACACTCCAGGATGACTATGGCAGAGATTAAAGGAAGAGAAAAGAAGAAAAATCAGATGCAGAAAACACTGCAATTATGATAAATAAGTGCCACTGTCCAACATTTAGGAACTTCAGAATGTTATTTTAATACAGAGATGGCAAACATCTGTGACCCTATAGAGAGCCCATACTCCCTCACCATTGGAATCCAAGATCACCTTGAGATGTTGCAGGGAAGAGTTACAGTTCAGTGGTACCTGCTGTGCATGCAGAAGGTTCCAGGTTCAATCCCTGGCCTCTCCAAGTAGGGCTAAGAGAGACCCTGTCTGAGAGTTGCTTACAGTCAGTGTAGGCAGTACTACAGTACATGGACCAATGGCCCCTTGGTGTAAGACACCTTCCCTTTGTAAGTTAACTTTCTCCCTGCAATAAGCAAGCATTGAGCAAATAAGTAGTGTTGACAAGTAAGCGGTATATGATTAAACAAAGAACAACATAAGAATATTAGCCATCTATCATAAAACCATATAAAGGTAGCTCGCATTTTACACGAGGGTTTGGTTCCAGGTGTCCATGTGTAAATGCAAAACCATGTAATTCCATGAACTCCCAGAACTGGGTCCCCCTACAAGGTAGAGAACCCTCACACCATCTTGCCAAAGCTGGGTAAGGGAGGAGCCAGGCTTTGGAAAAGAGGTGAGAGTCACACCAGAGCCATCCTGCTCCTGCTGCCCCAAACTGGGTAAGCCTGCAATTGGAACTGTGCATGAGTGGGTTGGTGGGAAATATCCAAATGGTGAGTGGGATTTCCCTGCTCTCCATTTATTTATTTCCCCCAGTCACCTGTAGTTAAAATAATAAAACAGCATCTGTATTCAGTTAAAAGTGGGTTGGAATCATCAGGTCTTTTAAGGCCCATTTGAAGATTACCAGAAAGGAAATCAAAACACACATCTGGTGGGAGGGAGTTCCATAAGGAGAGAGCCACCCTCTCTTGTGCCTGCCAGTGTGCTGGATTTTAATGGCAGAACCATGAACAAGGATCTGCAGCTGAACTCATAGCCTGGGCATGTCCATATAGGTGTGGGCCAAAACCATATCCTTGTCCTACGAAAGGTTATAAACTGTTCAGCCTCCAGCCCATCACTGCCAGCATGTGTGATGGCAACAGGGATGGAGCAGAAATTAGTTTCAGTTTTCATTTAAAAACAAATGTACCTAATTCGCCTTTTCCCAAACAATAACATGAAATTCACACTTCTCCAAATTTTACAATGCAGTTCTCCAGCCAAATAATATGCTAGAAAAAATGCCTATTTTAGGGGAAGATATGCATAAAAATCATACATTGGTGAAAATAACAAGCAGACTGCACTATACTGGGGCGAAAAGCTTGCAAAGTGGTGTACATTAAGCAAAGTTGCAACGCGGCCACATTAAAAGACCATTGAGGGCTTTCTATATTAATAGGAACACCTTGAACTTCAGAATGGGAAAAGTGAGAGAGGAACCAAAACTGACAGATTTGCCCATTCTTAATGGCAGACAAGTGTTCCTACCTGTGCACCAGACACCCAGCCATTCAGAGAATCAGCTTCTAGAAAGCCAATATGGTGACATTGACCCCACAGAAGGACTAGGCTAGCAACTCAGCATTACCAGAATTTTAACAAGGTGCTTCCCGCAGGACAAAGTAGGAACATGAATTTACAAAGGAACAGGATTAGAAGGAGGGTCTGTCCCCGGAAAACAGGTGCAGCTGTGGCACTTGCTAACACTTACTCTTTGAAATGGGAAAGAGGTGTCTGCAAAACTGCAATGTTTTGTCGTAAATCTGAAGCATTTACCACCTCGAAATTAAACAACCAAGGAGAAATTTACTCCCATAGTCCTCCCAAATTGCTCACCCACGTCTGGAACTGCAGCGTTTGAGAAAAGATAATCGTGAATACGTCAGAGCCATTTATGAGCCGCACCTATCTTGGCGGAGCACACTGTGCTCTTGCCTGAGGGGAGAGGGCAACGGTGACAAATTGAAGTTTGACACACCAAGCACACAATTAAAGCTAAACCGTGGTGGTGGCAGTGGGGGGGGGGGATGGGGAGAGGCTGGGCTTGTTGACGTGCTTGGGAGATGGCAGAGTGATTATTCTCTGGAAGGTTTGTAAAGCACATCGCCCACACTGAATCAAAATTGGACTTCATTTCAATCTTGCACGCAGAACAGTCTGTGAGATGGTAACGACTGCCCACCCCCTGCAGCAGGAAGCCCATTCTCCTGTGTTGTTTCCCCCTATGTGAGTTGTTGTTCCCTGCCTCTTGACCACAAGAGGGCAATACTAACTTAGGGCTCATACAGAGATGTGAAAGATGAGCATCCCTCAGAGGCAAGGGAGACAAGGCGATTGTGTTATCTGCGTTAGGAGCAACTGAGTGTTCCTGGTGCATAATGACTCAAAGGGAATGGGATGGAGAACCTCTGGCCCACAGGTATTATTATTATTAATTATTAATCTCTTAGGGCTCTTCACAATAAAGTCCCAGAGCAGGCTACCACAATGTAAAAAAATGCAACATTAAACTCAGTCATTTTGCCTTCAAGGCCATTTTGACCAGGTGACACCCACCTGCCTGCACCTGATATCATGTCAGGGGTGGGGCAGGTAAAAGACACAACTGGATCATAGGGACTTGGGCATCAGGATGCAAGCCCTGAAAATCAGCTGAGCATCAGTGCAGGCAAAAAAACCCCAGGACAACTGCTACTGCTATGTTAGGTGATTGACAGGTGGGTGGACCCCTCCACATGTCAAAAATAGCCTTCAGGGGAAGGGGGAGCTAAGGATTGGACCTGCCAATCAGATATAATGTATGCACACATACACCTCCCTAGAGAAGGCTGGGCCATGAGGAGTCTGGAAAGAGCCAGGAGCTGAGAATTGGGAACTGTGGAGCCAGCCGGTACTCAGGCAAACCAGCTAGTAAGATCAAAGAACAAGCCAGGACTGAGGATGGAAAAGCAACTAAGAAAATAGCCAAGGAAGGCCTTGTTCTTCTAGAAAGGCCCCAGCAGATTAGGAAGCCCTCTTCTATTCCTTCCTGTGGATAGCTCAGTTCGTTAGAGCATGGTGCTGATAATGCCAAGACTGCAGGTTCGATCCATCCCTGTGTGGGACAGCTGCATATTCCTGCATTGCAGGGGGCTGGACTAGATAGTCCTCAGGGTCCCTTCCAACTCTATGATTCTATTATTTTGTCCAGGAGGACCAATTGTGAACCCGGGTGAGCAGAGTCACTGAGAAGCTGCCATCTGCAGCTCAGAAGACTCACCACATGGAAGCTGTGCATAGTTCCAGCTGCTCCTGACAGCTCCTTGGTAGGAGACAAATTCAACACAGGAACATATGCAGAGGCATAACAGGCAGCCTTCCCCAACTGGACCACTGTCTGCTGAGCCCCTGTAATGGGAGCAACTGAATGAGCCAATCGAACCTGGTGCAGAGATGCAACAGAAGAAAACTTTATGAATTTTTATTGAGTCTTTGCCTTCTTGAAAGCTGCCTCAGCCAATGGAAAGGTGGCCGACATATACCCAAAAAGAAATGGATCAAATTACCCACCCCTTCTCTCCTAGAGCAGAGGCTGATTGGGAAAGCTAGAACACCAACTCATCCAGAGATGGAATCTCCTCTGTTCACTTGCAACTATCTGAATTATTTCATGAACATTGCTTGGCCCGCCAGTCGTTCTCTTGTTGTGGCCTGCCATTTGGGAATCCACTGCTCTAAATATAGATGCCAACAACCAGCTGTTGCTTCCTGGAATTAATTCAGCATACATTCTCATCCACTAACGTTCTTGTTCTGTGCTGATTTATGTCAGGATTACAAAGAATTCTATCCCCTTGTGGCAGGACCCAAGTGATTGCTGAATATATGAATAGGCAACTGGAGGTTGTGGAGGGAAGGGTGGAATCTGGCCTCTGTGAGAGCACCTGGATCCCATGATGTTTCTCCAACATAACTTGTTTTTCCAATACGAGCTTCTCTAGCCCCATTAAGCATGACCTGAAAGAGAGGCTTTTACCTCAACCAATTATTCCTGTGTGCCTAGGCTAAGTGAGAGTGAGGTGTCCAAAGGATGGGCTCGGTCTGTCAAATCCCCTCTTGCTGTCCACATGAGAGCCAGTGTGGTGTAGTGGTTAAGAGCGGTGGACTCGTAATCTGGTGAACTGGGTTCGCGTCTCCACTCCTCCACATGCAGCTGCTGGGTGACCTTGGGCCAGTCACACTTCTCTGAAGTCTCTCAGCCCCACTCACCTCACAGAGTGTTTGTTGTGGGAGAGGAAGGGAAAGGAGAATGTTAGCCGCTTTGAGACTCCTTCGGGTAGTGATAAAGCAGGATATCAAATCCAAACTCCTCTTCTTCTTCTTAAAGAGCCATTTGCCTACATAGCTTGAGAATGAGATAGTGGCCGAAAAACTGTTTGTCCATCTATTGCAGTATTGTCCACTCTGCCTGGCAGCAGTTTCCAGGGCCTCAGGCAGATTAGAGTCTTCACTTTCCACTTGCCACCTGGCTTCCTTTTAACGGGAGATGTGATGGATTGAACATGGGATCTTTTAGGAGAAGAGTCTTAGCTCCATGGCACATCACATGCTTTGCTCTGTGTGCCGAAGGTTAATCCCCAGCATCTCCAGGACCTATGTCAAATCCTAGAGAGGCACTGTCAGTCAGCAGAGATCAGTCTTCTCCAGTCCAGCAGCCTCCAGAAGTTTGGACTACAATTCCCATCAGCCCCAGCCAACACAGCCAATGGCCAGGGATGATGGAAGTTTTAAACCAAAATACCTGAAGGGTGCCAGGCTGGGAAAGATGTGGGTGTGCTAGATAGTCTGACTGAATCAATATAAAGCAGCTGCTCTCCAGAGGAGGCTGGTTCATTAGGGAAAATGGGGCACTGCCCTACCAACCTCAGTCTGCCCTTGACCATCAGTCTTGCTTCCTACAACCAGTCGAGAGGGTGGCACTTGCTGCCTCTTCCTCAGCCTCACTGCATCCCCTTGTAGGGAGAGGAGAGTGGGGACAAAGCTAGAATTACTTGTCTCTGCCTGTCATTGGCTCTAGCTCTGCCAACTATTGAGCTCCCTCCCTTCTTCCCTACCAGCATTCATTCATTCATTGCATTTATGCCTCATCTTACCCTCAAGGAGCTCAAGGCGACATACATGGTTCTGTTCCTCCAAACTCTGATAGGCAGCAAATGAGGACACCAAATGAGTTTCATTGGCTGAGTGGGTATTGAACCGATCCTGGTCTCTCAGAGTTTTAGTCCAACACTTTAACCACTATGCCATACTGGCTCCTAAGAGGCACTAGCCACCACTGAGATCTACCACTGAGCTGTGGTCCATCGCCACATTGCTTGATCCTCTGGCCCCTGTTCATAGACCAGGGATTAGGAACCTGCAACCCTCCAGATACTGTTGGACTCCATGTCCCATCAACCCTGAGCTTCAGCTGTGCTGGCTGGGGCTGATGGGAGTTGTAGTCCAATAGCCTCTAGAAAGCAGCAAGTTTTCTCATCCCTGGGATAAATTGATGGACAGAAGCTCTCCAGGATTTAAGACAGGAATATTTCCCAGCATTTCCTCGAGATGTTTAAATTATAGTCATTTTTTCTGCATATGCATCTAGATAAATTAGCATGTGCACATTTTATCCAAACTGGTACCCTCCTTGGTCCTCCTTTGTCAGTGATGCATTTCTTCTTTCTTCACAGTGAGCAAGAGGTCACTCCAATCACTGATCTACATACACCTAGGGATGTTGGAGAATTCTGATGAAACTAGAAACGGGAAATTGCTGGTGTTCGATTATTTGTTCCACATCCAGAATTGGAATCAATCCAGCAAATCCAATCAATATTTGTTTTTGTTGTTGCTGCTGCTGCTGCTGCTTTCAGTCTACAAACGATACATAATTGATTAAGAGTTTTGTCCCTGTTGTGTTTTCTTTGCATTGAAGTAAATGGGGTGGGAAAATGTAATGACAACAGCAAGAGAAATAATGTTGTTTTTGGTGGAAGATGGATTGCAGCAGAATGGAAACAGTGCTGTGTGAGAATAATACAGCGTGGGGTGGAATTTTTTTACAATGCAAGCTTTACCCCTTCCCTTGAAGCACTGTAGAGTATTCAGGAGAAAAGGCTTGGGTTAGTCACTTGCATAGTTTCTGAATGGCATTTCTAGATAGGTAGATAGGACAGACAGGAATGTTCTATAAGCCCAGAAAGCACAATCAGATGCCACACATCTCCTTCTGTTTGTCCTCACTAAATATTCAAGTTTTCAAAGTTCATTTCATGCAAGCAGAAAATAATGGCATTCTATTTCTCAAGTCTGGCAAGCAAATTTGATTGCCACAGAGGTGCAAGGCTGAATCCATGCCTGATTTCATTCCATTAATTTCAGTTGGTCTACTCTGAGTAGGATGCAGCTGGATACAACCTAATGTGGCTAGGTCAGCTTGGAAATCAAGGAAAATACTCACACAGAAAAGGGAAGAAAGCACTACAGGACATGTTTAAACAGCAGCCACAGCTGGAAGAAGCAATAGGAATAAATGTAAATTTGATAAATCAACATGAAATGCCTTTGGGGGAAGCACCTCTGTACTTTCCAGAGCTATTTTAGAAAAATAAGTTTCTTGATTAAATGGGGTTAATCCAACATAAACCAATACCTTCAAAATTAAGAGTTGCCACTATGATCTCCAGCTAAACTCCACAGCTTTGTAGCAACCGTTTGCTGCATTTCATTGCACTCCCCAAATTAAACCTCCAGCAGTCTCCGAAAACAAAGGGATAAATGAAGATTAGAAGGCGAACAGTCAAGAGAAGTTTGATGCCCTTTGCAGCAGCCAGCGGAAAGCGCTGCTGCAGAACCCACATTTGGAAATCATTTTGGGGTTGTGTTTATGCCTCACTGCGAGAAATGCCAAGAGGCAATCAAGGCCCATTGCATGGCCCCACCTGCTGTCAATACAGCTGATGTCAAAATGAGACTATTTATAGTAAACTGACTAAAGCTCAACCAGTCCGGACGTTCAGTCTGCCAGCGTTGTCAGCAGGCAAGAGCGCAGGATGGCTGTGAACCGGGATGGGGATAAATTCCATTCAGTTCACATTTAAAGACAAATCGACCCTATTCCCACTTCCCAAACCATACCACTGTCAACCTTGAAATTCACACTCCTCTGAATTTTGTAGTACAGTTCTCCAACCACGTAAAGCGTGCAAAAATGCATGTACTAGGAAAAGTGTGCATAGGAATGCATCTATTAGTCAAAATAATAAAAAAATGCATTACATTAAGGAAATTTGTTTGAAAAAATTGTGTATACTAGGTAAAATTGCATACAAAAATATGTGCATTTGGTGCAATTCACACCAAAATGCTGACACGTTTTTTAAATGCTGAGCAATGTTTTACAATTTTTACAACTGAGGCAGCAATGGCCGCATTCACACCATACATTTAAATCAGTTTCATACCCCTTTAAACAGCCACATCTTCCTCTTCAAAGCATTCTGGGAGATGCTGTTGTTAAGGGTGCTGAGTGTTATTTTGAGGCTTCAGTTCCCAGAATGGTTTAACAACCAATCCATCTTTCCAGGGAACTCTGGGAACTGTAACCCTAGGAGGGGAATACGACTCTCCTAGCAACTCTCAGCACCATTAACATACTAAAGCTCCCAGAATTCTCTGGGGGTAAGCCACTACTGTTTAAAGTGGTATTATAGTGCTTTAAATGTATGGGGTGAATCTGGCCAATGCGGAGAACTGAACTTAAGACTTGGAAAATGAGTATGAGAGAAACTGAAACTGACAGGTTCACCCACCTGTCAATTTGCAAACCACACACTACTAACAAACACTAAGATGAGAGACGTGAACATGTATGAAAAATGCAGGCATACGAAGCTGCCTTCTAACCAGTCAGACAATTAGCTTCATTGTGAAATTGTGATATCTGCTGCGCTTGGAAACTGCCTTAGGCCCTTTAACACTCTTAAGAAAGATAAATGTTAAATGTTAATGATGATGATGAGGGATGAACGAGGCCTCTGATTTACCTGCTATATGGCTCTTGGTGTATGGACTGCGCTCTCAGTTGCGTAGAGTCTGTGGCTTTCTAACACGCCGCACAGCAACTTAATCCAATGTTCTGATCACAGATATTAAACACACACAAAACCCCTGACCTCATCAAAATGATTTACCCCAAAGGCTCTGTCCCACTGCATCTCCCTTCCAGATGTCGGCCTCCTTGTCTCCAGTTTTATGACAAGGAGCCAATGAAGTAATGAACTGGCAATGAAATAATAAACTGAAGACACATCATTCATCCCAACCCAATTATAGTAATTTCTCAGATGCACTGGATGCTAGTTGGCATGCCCGCGAGAGAGATACGAGGGGGGATAGGAGAAGACTTCGCTGTACCAACAATCTGAAATCAGCACAGTCTCTGATCCCTAAAGAAGGAGAACTGTGGCTTGGTGTGTGCTTGCTTTATTTTGCTTTTTAAAAGATTTTTTTATAGTGTTTCCAATAAGCCGTTAAGCATGACAGTAATAAAAAGTAATTGGCTTCTGAGAGCCTTGCTGGTAAAATGTTGCCCCTGCAACCAAGCCAAGGAGAATGCTATTCAACACAAACAAACACAAATAAGAAAGATGCTGTACACTCATACATAAAGGTGTAAAGAGTTGTACCAATGCGGCTGCTTCAGGCATCAGAGGTTAGTCAACATGCTGCCTTACAGATGTTGGACTACAACTCCCATCATCCCTGTTGGTTATGTTGTCTGGTGCATCTAGAGGTCACCATGTTGACTAACCCTTGAGTCAACTATTGTTGGGCACTACATAAATGAGCCTTGCATACTCTCTCCTCCAATCATGTACAGTAGTACCTCGGGTTACAGACACTTCAGGTTACAGATGCTTCAAGTTACAGACTCCAGAAATAGTACCTCGGGTTAAGAACTTTGCTTCAGAATGAGAACAGCGGCGGCAGCAGGAGGCCCCATTAGCTAAAGTGGTACCTCAGGTTAAGAACAGTTTCAGGTTAAGAATGGACCTCCAGAACGAATTAAGTTCTTAACCTGAGGTACCACTGTACTGCAATTTGTACCCTGGTTTGGGGAAAAAAAATATTACCAGTGTGGTGTAGACAGGAACTTAAGATTACAACCTGGGAAACTAGGATTCAAATTCCCACTTGGCCACTTGGGCCAGCTACCAACTCTCAATCTCACCTCCCTCACAGGGTTCTTGGGAGCAGAGCAGAAAGACAGGAAAAGCCATGTATGCCACCTTGAGCTTTTTGGAGGAAAGGTTGGCTATAAACACAATCAAGAAGGAGGAGGAGGAGGAGAAGGAGAAGAAGAAGAAGGCTACCCCAAATATAAGTACAAGCTGTCTCTACACATCTGCAAGTGTTGCTGTGAAAGACTGTACATTTGTGGATTTGTGCCACCCAGCTATTGAACACATAGGTGCTCAGACTGTACACAGTCATTACATATTACAAGTGTACAGCTCAGGTATTTGTGTACTAGATTGTACACAAATTTCCCTCTAATTTCAGTGGGTTCTGGGATAAAGTGGGCGGCTTACACTCTCTCACACACTACTTCAGTCCAATTCAGCTTCTGCTACCACAGCTGCTTGTAAGTGAATATAAAGGATATCCAATATTGGATCTTTGAAACGAAATCATTTGGCTCTTAACAAAAGCCTTTTAATTGTCTGGCAAAATGCATCCAAACTTCTGGTCAGAAATGAATGAGGAACCTCAAGATGGCTCTCGCTGCAGCTGGGCACAATGTTTGAAAGTTGTCTTTTCAGTTCTGCAGCTCTTCCTACATCCTGCCATCAAATGATCTGTCCACAAAAGCAGATATGGGATTCTCACCCCCACCCCCCACTCAAAAAGTGACTCTTTTGTGTATTGCATGTCTTGTCACCTGTGTATCATGTTCCCACTCAAAAGCACAGAAACCCATCAATGTTAGTCAGTCTGAATTGCTATGGTACATTGGAGAAGGGCCACTGGTCAGTGGTAGAGCATCTGCTTTGCATTTAGAAAGTCCCAGGCTCAATCCCTGCATCTCCAAGTAGGATAGGGTGAGATCCCTGCCTGAAACCCCGGAGAGCTGCTGCCAGCCAATGTAGACAAAAGTGAGCTAGATGGAGCAGTAGACTGACTCGGCATATGTTTTATATTTGCAACTGCTTATGCAGTGAAGGCTGCAACCCTAAACACAGTTTTTAACAAGGGCAGAGCAATCCAACCCCACAATCTGCTGCACTTCCAAAGGGGGTTTGAATGTGTGTGGGGGGGTGCATCCTTCTGCTCTGCATTGCCTATCCACACCAGGATGCACCAGTGGCTCTGCTGCCATGGAGGTCCTCGCTCTACCCATTGATGTCAGCCAGCATAACCCCTTCCTCCAAAAGGAATGTTTGTGGAAGGGGCAGAGCTGAGCCAGCTGAGGATTCCCCTTCAATCCAGTTACCAGCATTTGTGGAAAGGCCCCCAAATCCAGGCCTGCTGGTTGCACCCACCTGAATCTGGCTCAGCAAACTTTTCCTGTCCCATGTCCTCCACTCATGCCCCTCGGTTGGTGTGAGCAGCAGTGCTTCAGGTGTGGTGATAGCTACTCCACAGCTTCATTGAGCTCCACTGCTGTGTGCCAGGGGTTAAGACTGAACTCTAAGCCACACTGAAGACAGCAGGGCTTACTTCTCACAGACAAGCATAGGTTTCTGCTTAAGGTGTGGAAAGGGATGAATATTCCCAGTAGTCTTGAAAAAATACTGGATCTGTTCATTCGCAAAGAGAGTAAGAACAGCTTGCTCCATCAGCCTGATGGTGGCTCATCCAGTCCAGCATATGCTTTTCACAGTAGCCAACTATAGTAGCCAAGCACTTCAGCACTCTCCCTACCTGTGAATCCCAGCAGCAAGTATCCAGAGGCATACTGCCTCTGAGAGTGTAGGAGGATCATAGCCCTGGCTAACAGGCAGTGGTAGCATTCTCCATAAATTTGTCTTGACCTTGCTGAAGCTAAGTAAGTCTAGGTCTGGCCAGTATCTGGATGCATGTCCAGCTGAGAATTACGTACTTCCTCCAACAGTGGAGATAGAACACAGCCATCCTGACTAATAGCCATTGATAGCTGCATCCTCCATTAATTTGTCTAGTCTGCTTTTAAAGCTGGTGTCCATCACAGCTCCTCTGGGGGGGGGGTTGTTGTTTTTTTTACTCTGTGTACAAATTACCATGTTTCCCAACAGTGCAATCAAAGAGCAGGATGTTGCGGCAAATTCTCCTCTTTCAGATTCTGGACTAGGATGTGCTGCTCCACCTAACGAAACATCATCGTTTGCGATTCTGCCCGGTGAGTGCGAAAAAAGGAGGGGGGGAAGAGACAAGAAAAGCCACAAGGGTGGGTTTATGTTTCCTCCCATCACCTCTGACCGCCTTGCAGGCGTTACAAGAAATGGGTTTTATCTTTTTTTTTTCAAAGAACAATAGAGAAGAAGGAGCAGGGTATGGCAGATGTTGCCGAAGAAGGAGTAACACATTGTGACGGAATTAACTGAAGCGTGATTGTGAATGCTATTGGATGTATCCGATGCACTGGAATCAACTGGCACAGTTTAAAGCCACACACACACACACACACACTGTGTATATATATTCCTTTTCATATATTATTAACCACTTTAGCGCAGTTTCAAAGGTGTTCTTTCTTTTCTTTTCTTTTTAGGAAGAGATGAATTCTGCACCGTGATCCCTTGTGGCAAAGGGGTAGGGCATTCTGTCTATGCTTTGCGAAAAGGAGGATACATTAGGGGAAGTTGTGGGGAAAATGTACATAGAAAGAAGGAGTTGCTATTCATTTCGAAACGCACTCCATAGGTGCAGAGTTAGTGGAGACTGGTGTTTGGGGCCAATCGAGCATTGTCCCACCCATCTCAGCCATAAGAACATAAGAGGAGCCCACCTCATCAGGCCAATGGCCCTTCCAGTCCAGTATCCTGTTTGCACAATGGACAACCAGATACCTCTGGGAAGTCTCCAAGCAGGACAGGAGCACAAAAGCACTCTACCTTCCCATGACTCCCAACAACTGGTATTCGGGGGCATAATGCCTCCGACGATGGAGGCAGAGCAGAGCCAGATTTGTCTAATCTTCTTCTAAAACAATCCAAGTTAGTAGCTGCTACTGCTTTCTGTGGGCGGGAGTTCCTCCGTTTAGCTGTGTGCTGCATGAAGGACTTCATTTTATCTACTCTCATGGGTTATGAGAGAGGGAGAAAAACTTTCTATCCACTTTCTCCATGCCCTGAATGATTTTATAAACTTACGTCATGCCACCTCTTACTCGCCCTTCCTCTAAGCTAAAAAAATCCCAAATGCTGGAATCTTTCCTCCTAGGGGAGACATGAAGGAGCCCCTTGATAATTTTAGCTGCCCTTTTCGGAAGTGTTTTCAACTCTGCAATATCCTACTTTAGGGGAGGCCTATGCAGGGGCCCTAAGCAAGCCCCCAGCTGCATGGTGCCTTACTGACAGCAAGCCTAACTGTTGATGCTAGCAATCAGTGTCCTCCTCTTTCATCTCAGTGCTGTCCTTGTAGAACTCAAAAGGGAGGAGGACAGGAGCAAAACTAGGATGAGCTGGCTTTGCTTGTCATTGGTTCTGACTCCTCCTACTATTAGTATCACAGCTGTCTGCCCTACCGTTCTCAATGGGCACAAGTGTCATAGGAGTTAACTCTTTATTAGCAAAAACACGATCTCCACAAACTTGGTTGAGTGTCAGGCCAATGAGCAGAGCAGCTCATTTCCATGAGAACAAGTTGCCAAGACTGAAAGCCCCCCACCTTCCCACAGCTGTCTAAGTTCCCTCCATGAGGAAATGGAGAGGAGATACGGTAGCCATCTTCAAACGTATTGGTTGGATTGGCATCTGTCATGTATGATCTAGTTGATATTCCTGCATTACAGGGAGTAGATGACCCTGGCGGTCCCTTCCAGCTCTGTAATTCTATGATTCTATGATTCAGAAGTAGGTCATTCCCAGTTCTGCTACTGCACATATGGTGGCCTGGGGACATTCCACATGCAAAGTCTTTGCACTACTGTTGACCCACTGTCCCTTCCCAACCCTCTCTACAGAGTCAGGCCATTGCTCCATCTCACCAAATAGTCTCCATTTCAACTGGCGCTTGGTTCTGCAAGGTCTCAGGAAGGTGTTCCAAGCCCTGCTTCTTGAACTCCTTGATCTGGAGATGCTGGGAAATGAATATGGGATCTTCTGTATGCAAACAGCACATTCCATCTCTCAGCAATGGGCCTTGTCATACCACTTCCTAGGGTGCCACATGCTAACTGGAACGAGGGGACCTCTTGGCCCAAAAAATGCCCAGGCTGACTGTAACACAAAACTACGGGATACTTCAACAGCAGATCACAAGTCATGTCCCCCTGTTACCTAAATTAATTATCCCTTTTAAAAAAAGGTTTAGAATGAAGTGAGGCTAAACAAGGTATTAACCTCCCTTTATCATTGCATTAGTAATTGTATTAATTAATAATATAGTAATATAATGATATAGTAATTAATGTAGTAATTAATAATCATAGAATTGTAAAGTTGGAAGGGACACTAAGGGTCATCTAGTCCAACCCCCTGCAACACAGGAATCTGAACACGTGGTTCCTCATCAAGTTTGAAACCATACTGGACCCTGCTTAGCTTTGCAAAGGTGCTGGTAGTTTTATTGATATACCACTAGGAGAAGAGCCCTTCTGGATTTTGACAGCATCCTAATCTCATGTTGTCAACCCCATGTCTCTAAGTGAAGAGCAGGAGATGAGTGCACCAGTGGTCTCTTCACTTGAGATTCCAACAACTGATATTTAGAGGTATGCTGCCTCTGACAGCAGTGACACAGAATAGCCATCAATGTTACAAGCAATTGATAGCCTCATCCTCCATTGATTTGTCTAATCCTCTCTTAAAGCCAATTGACTCAGTGTCTGTTGTCATCTTTATTCCCCACACTCATTCAACATACCACATGATTTGAAACAAAACAAAAACCACCACCCAAACATCAAGGAAGGCTGCCAGATTTCTGGCTGGCACTGAGCAGTAATAGTCAACAAAAAGAATTGACTACAGCTGGGCACAAGCTGATTTGGGCCAAGTCAAAAGCCAGAAAGATAACATCTTGGCAACAGCCAGCACCCCTTCTGTTCAGGCACTTGGGTATTTATTTTTCTACAAATCCACATGACTAATATTCCTGTGTTGCTCATGGGTTAAGAATTTCATTAAAAAAGAAAACCCCAAGGAAAACAGTGGTGGAATATGGGCATGGTGTAGCTATCACTGCACCAGAACAGTGAGCAATGGCTCAAGACTGTGCATCCATTGGAACTGGACTCTGCATGGCTCTTGATAAAGTCCCTCCTGGGGACTGATGGAGGATTCTTCTAGGACTGCTGTTCCCACCATTAGCTATGCTGCCTGCACGATGGCACAGTAATCTGGAAAAGCCCCCCAGAGCACTGCAGAGGGCATGATTGCCCCATTAGAAGGCTGGTGTCATTCAGCAGCCAAGAGTCTGAGCTATGAATATGCTCTGAACTTTACCTCTTCCATGAACTTACTATGTGGTCTCAGACAGCTGCCCCTTCTGAAATAGAGAAGCTTAATGGAATGATCATAAGAATAGAAGAGGAGTAATGCTGGACCAGACCAAAGATGTACCTAAGCCAGGATCCTGTTTCTCAGGGCAAAAGCTGATGGAGGGGTCCTCAGGGCCTCATATCTTTGCTTTGGGCAGGTGTTGATGATGATGCTGATGATGATGAAGAAGAAGAGGAGGAGGCGGAGGAGTCTGGATTTGATATCCCACTTTATCACTACTCGAAGGAGTCTCAAAGCGGCTCACATTCTCCTTTCCCTTCCTCCCCCACAACAAACACTCTGTGAGGTGAGTGGGGCTGAGAGACTTCAGAGAAGTGTGACTAGCGCAAGGTCACCCAGCAGCTGCAGGTGGAGGAGCGGGGACGCAAACCCGGTTCACCAGATTACGAGACTACCGCTCTTAACCACTACACCCCACTGGCTCTCAGCCACTGATGGAGGCTGTTCTGGGACAGCAAGAGCCAAATGACAACTCATCCAAGGCAGGCCAATAGAGGGGGCCTTGCTGTCTCACTTCTCGGATTCAGGTAGCATTCACAGGCCACTTACCAGTTGAGAGGTTGGCATGGTGCAAATGCGCTAGCAGGAGTGCTGGATTGGATCTGTCGATAGGTTAGCACCACACTCTCTGTGGCCTTGCCCTAACCCCTCTCCCATCAGTGTGCAACAGCAACCTGCCTGCCAGAAAGTTTGTGTAGCAGCTCTGCCCCACCTGGTGAAGCACTTCTGGTGAAATAGTTGGCAGTGGAAGCATCAAATGACGATGAAGGGAGGGGGACTCACTGTCTCACCTCTCCTTCAGGTGCAGTTATGCTGGAATTCCTACCAGTGACAATTGCTCTCACAGCTGGGGAAATGAAAGGGGTTTCGGGTATCTACAAGTTCTGCTTCATGGAATATTTCACAGACAGACAACTTCCTAGCTCAGCTTCTTGAGATTGTGCCTCTTCAGTTTTGTTAGAAACTCAAATGACTCTTGAGAATAACAACATAAGTGTAATTATAATGCTGGAGACAACTTAGAAGTGCAGTTGGGGATATCATACAGTACAGTCTCTCATGCCGAAGTGCCTGAGATTTGGAGGAATTCATTTGTAGCCCATTATAAAAATGGTGAGGTCTAAAAAAAAAAACACCTATCCACTCTCACCCTGTGGTTTATTCAAGGAGCCTGTTCATCTCACACCCTGGGAGCACACAAAGGCTAAGGGAGCTGGCATCAGGTTGCTCAGCAGTTTCTTATGAAAAGATATTATCCTTTGAATACCATCTAAATGCAAATATATCCATTTTGTCTTCTATTAAAGAATGCTGTGAAACATGGTGTTTTGTCCAGAAAGCTGGACAAACTTCTAGCTGGCCAAACATTATTCTTTCCCTCCCCCTCACCCACATATCCCAGGCTCAAAACAATAAGACAAAGTTAATGATATATCTTATGCTTACTTCAGAATGTAATTTTATTCTTAGTTTTGTGCTGTTTCCCATCATGATATTGTTTTTATCTTAATGTTAGAAGGAAAAGAAACACTTGCAAATGAAAGAAATAATTAGGATCGTATTCCCCACCCTGGGCTGAACAAGGAGTTAAAATTTGCAAACTTTATTTTGCCCTCATGAGAGAATACAGTGGGACAGGTATTCCCCCTCACCCAACTGAATAAGAGAGATGGGAGTGTGCTAAGTGGTCCTAGCCCACCCCCCTCAGCTCACTGGTCTTCCCATCATGGGATAACTGTGCACAGGGTCGTGGGAGGAAAATGCCTGAATAAGTGTGTTGGACTCCTCCAAACCACCCAGAACTAGTGAAATGTGATTCAGCTCTCATTGAAAGGCAAGCTTACCTAGTTCACACTTTCTGACTCAATACACATGCCGAAATGCAGCCATCCCTCAAACATCTCTTCAAATTTTGCCATGCAATCCCCCAGCCAACTAATGTGTGAATTGGTGACTAAATTCAGCAGGGCTTACATCCCATTTGTATACATACAGCACTAGCACTTTGCTTTTAGGAACACAAAAAACTGCATTATGTACCACTGATCCATCCAATTCAGTATTGCCTGCACTGACTGGCAGTGGCTCTCTAAGGTTTCAGGCAGAGGACATTCCCAGCCTGTCAGGGAACTGCCATCGGAGCCAGGAGTGGAGGCAAGGCTCCCAAACGATGCCGGAGAAGGGCCCAGCAGGGAGAGAGGAGACTCATCGGCCGGGGAAGGAAATCAGCGTGACACCAGGGAGAAAGGGGGGCAGAGGAGGGCTTCGGAGAGATGGCTCCAGGACTCTTCGCCAGAGACCAGCAGGGAGAGCACGGGTCCTCCGCTGCCCACACCCACCCTGCGCAGAAGACTTCCGCACAGGGAGGCTAGGCGGAGACTTGGCGTCAAAGAACTTTTATGCTGGAAGAAGTTCAGGAAATGCCCACTGACGGATTCTGCCAGTGACTGACACAGCCGCGGAGTCAGGGCTGTCCAGCCAGGGAAAGGTTTAACCAGGCAACCTTGCCAAGAGTGACGGCAACTTACACACGAGCAACCCCAATTTCCATTACACAGCCCAAGCTGGAGATGCTGGCGATTGAATGTGAGACCTTCTGCATGCAAAGCACACCTTCTATTCTCAGTCTCCATCCCAGTTGCGTGTCAAGATCCCCAAGCCACCCCCAAATAAATCACAATTCACACAGAATTTTTGTTTAAGGTTTTTGGCATAATTTTGGCCACGTTATTAAAATACATAAATGTGAGTGGTTGCTTAGGCATTGGTTACGACTATCTGTCCTCGCCCAAGGACAGAACTGACTTCTGGATTCCGGTGAAAGCCAGTAAAGGAAAAAATATTGGGGAGAAAATGGAGCTGGGCACCAGGCCCTGACCTCTCCCCGCATGCTCCCAGGGGCTTGCGCAGCCCAAGCCCCACGCCAGGGATTCAGACGAAAGCATAGTGAGCCCCTGGATTCCTTTAATGGAATTCCCTTGCAGCAGCAGCATTCGAGGGGCAGGCACAGCCAACCACTTCCCCTCCACCAACCAAAAAATTAACCAGTGCCTAACCGCAACCTTACGAGTTGTGACGATTTGCTAGGCAAAAACCAGATGGCACCAGCCAATCAGCCAAATGGACAAAATTCCTACCAGGCCCCTGCCCCAAAAGCAGATGACCCCATGACAGGCATAGCAAGGTCAAACGCAAAAGCCCCAAATTAGGGAAGGTGGGCGGGTGATCCGGTGCACGCAGCAAAAGAGAACGCTCAATGCTGCATACTCAGTATATAAAACCCTTGGTCTATCCCACAAATTGGCAACATCAAAATTTCCCCAGTAACTCAAACAGACCAATAACTGCTATGGCCATCTATACGATCCCACCCCACCGCAACACGTGCTCTCCATGAAGGAGAACACGCTATCTCCCCCTTCCAGTTTTTACCATTTTCTCCTTCGCTTTTATTGCAGTGTATAAATCTTTACATTGGAATCATTTCATGATTTTGTTTGTAAAGGCATCATGCGCATTAAAATCAGAGGGGAAATCTGCAAGGAAATTAGTTCTTCAGAACTAGCCAATCAAGTGCCACTGTAAGCTTCCTTTGATGAATATTTAACTTCTAAGGAGCTGTGATGTGGCTGGTGCCAGGATCAGAAAGCAAGCACTGCTTTTGTCCCCACAACACCATGATAAAATAAAATAAAATACTTTGTTGATCAGACAGATTAAAGACAAATCAACTATGTCCCACTGAAGAAAAAAGGAAGACATAACATAAGAGGAGCCTGCAGGATCAGGCCAATGGCCCATCTAGTCCAGCATCCTGTTCTCACAGTGGCCAACCAGTTGCCAGAAGCAGGACCCCTCCTGCAGCTTCCAGCAACTGACATTCAGAAAAACTGCTGCTTCCCATGAACGTACTCTTTTAAACCACATCTCAACAGGTGTTAGCACTGCACATACAACTCAGGATGAATGAATCTGTCAATTTGGGTTTCTCTCACTTTCTCATTTATCTCACGCTCAGTTTGCCACATTTTCATATCAGTGTGGACTAGAGGGAACACATCTTCCAATGTCAACATACTAAGAATTCAAGACTTGCAATTACCAAGCAGAAGGTTAGAAGGTTCAGATAAAAGAAAATCCTTCTTCATGCAACATACAGTTAATCTATGGAACTCTCTCCCACAGGAGGCAGTAGTGGCTGCTACCTTAGAAGGCGTTAAAAGAGGATGGGACAAATTCATGGAGCATAAGGCTAACAATGGCTACTAGCCATGATCAGTATGTTCTACCTCCTCTGTCAGAGGCAGTGCTGGTAGCCACGGTGGGGGGGGGGCTCCTGTGCTCCTGTCCTGCTTTGTGGGCTTCCCATGGGCATCTGATTGGCTACTGTGAGAACAGGATATGACATGATAGCCATGTTCAAATATATAAAAGGATGTCACATAGATGAGGGAGAAAGGTTGTTTTCTGCTGCTCCAGAGAAGCGGACACGGAGAAATGGATCCATACTACAAGAAAGAAGATTCCACCTAAACTTTAGGAAGAACTTCCTGACAGTAAGAGCTGTTCGACAGTGGAATTTGCTGCCAAGGAGTGTGGTGGAGTCTCCTTCTTTGGAGGTCTTTAAGCAGAGGCTTGACAACCATATGTCAGGAGTGCTCTGATGGTGTTTCCTGCTTGGCAGGGGGTTGGACTCGATGGCCCTTGTGGTCTCTTCCAACTCTATGATTCTATGATTCTATGATTCTAGGATGCTGGACTTGACAGGCGCGTGGTTCAGCAGGGCCATTACATTCTCAGCCTTTCCCAATTAGGTTACCTCCAGATGTGCTGGTTGTGGATGATGAGAGTTGCCACCCAAAACATCTGGAAAGCATCAGATTGAGAAAGGCTGTGATGTCCACTGAGCTATTCAGAACAATGCTGATCAATGTAAATCTTAAACACTCTTCTCAGTCAGATCGCAAGTGAACCCACTACCTTTCAGTTTATAGCCAGAATTTCTCTCTACCTCTCTTTCCCTTCCTCAGCGCGTAACTCAAGTAATTGTTTTGGATTTCTGCCTGAAGCATTGCCCTTCGGTAAGTAACACATTTATGTCTCCCAGACTTATTACTGTTCTCTGTAATTTGTTTCTCAGCAGCCACTACAAAAAGAGCCCAAGGGGACATGAGATGGAAGGTGTGGGTGAATGCCTCCTCTCTGGAGATGCTCTGTGGCAACTCTGTTTCTTTCTGTTTTGTTTTACTTTTGTCCCTTGCTGTTGCCACACTTGTCCCCCTGTGCTCGGGGAAGGGCTGAAGCATCTGCTTTGAATGCAGGAGACGCCAGGTTCAACCCACAAAGGCATCTCCAGGAAGGTCTGTCTGAAACCCTGGAGAGGCTGCTGATCAGAGTAGGCAATACTGAACTAGATGGATTAACAGTCTGACTCAGAATAAGACAGCTTCCTATGTTCTTAGGGACAGCAAATATGCCAATCTATCTCTTTCATTTTTCCAGTTTAGTTCACCCTGTTTCCAGGTAAGTTTGCAGTTTGTTTTGGAAAGTCAGCATGAAAATTCATACATGGTGTGTGTGTCTGTGTGTAAATAAATTGGCTTCCCCTGAACCATGTATATTTTTGTGCACTCCTTTCAAGAATATATACATACATATTTTTGCATAATTTGCATTATTATTATAAATCAGCCTTTCAAGCAATCGTGGAGAAGTAGCTATTTCCTGCCATCCCTCAGTTATAAAAAGTACTTCCTAGATATGTCGATCAACAATACTGGAACATGGCAAGGAAGGTTTTTACGAGTTGTCCTTAGGAAAAAAGGAAGTGCCCATCATATTAACACCATATGCCACCTGTGCTACACATTTAAAATAGTAATATACCACTTTCAAGAGCCATGGCTTCTCCCTTAGGAATCCTAGAAACTGTAGTGTGTTAAGGGTGCTGGAATAGGGTGCCGGAGACCCCTATTCCCCTCAAAGAGTTACAGTTCTCAATCCCCCTTCACAGGGATCTCTAGAAATCATAGCTCTGAGATGGAAATAGGCGTGCCCTAGCAACTCTCGGCACCCTTAACAAACTACAGCTCCCAATTTAAACAAAAAACTACAGCTCCCACAATTCCCATGAGTCCTTAAAGTAGTAACATGCAATTTTAAATGTATGGTGTGAATGTGGTCATATAGGATGATTTGGTGAAGGATGGGGGAGCGGGAACAATTCTGATGCTTTCAATACAGTTTTCCCCAATGACTGCGCTGGGTGGGACTGATGAGAGCTGCTGTCAAAAGCATCCAGATAGGGAATACTCAGGATAGGGAATACTAGCTTTAAGGCTACAACTAGATTTTTATTTTAAAGAATGTCTCCAAAGTCATGTCTGTCATGCCTCAAGTGAAACTGATGAATCAGCTATGATTCAGCAGACATTACCCATTTCGTTATGCAGGATTCCAGCACCAAAACCTGGGATGATTCAGAAAAGAGCTGTGCATTCTTTATCCAAAGGCACTCTCTCATTCCCTCTCTCAGAGGTGACCTTCCCTGTGTCCATAATATATCTTTTATATTCATCTTTTTTCAGACTTCCTCTATGTGGTTTTAAATGAGTATATCTGATTAAAAGTTGGTGAGTTGCTATGGCCTTTGGACACAGCCTCGTGAATTCAAATGACATTTATTACTCCTGCAGAAGCACCTTCTTTGGATATACCAAATCATGGCAATCTATAAAAGGAACAGCTAGTATATTTTACAAGCAGGAGGTGACTTTCCTATTGATTGATTTACTGTGGATTGGTTTCCTTTACACACCTCTCTGCCAAGGCACTCACGGCGGTTTACAATTTTAAAAGACAAAGGACTGGTATAAAAAGTTGAGCGATGGGAGTCCTCTTAGGTAGACTGGCTCTTCAGCAGCTGAATGTACAAGCTTTCTGGCCTTGGTTTCCTTAAGTCTGCTTTTCCCCAGGGCACCCACATCTCTAAGCAGCCCCAGGGGAGGTGGGAGAGGCTGCTTGATGCTTCAATCTGATGGTTTTTAGAACTTCTCTGTGCTTTTAGTGACTTATTTGGCATTGCAGTTATCTAAGGTTTTTATTGCAAGCTCCTTTAGGGGGGAAATAGTTTGTGAAAGAGTGGGGAATATAAATAAATGTTTGTGGTGTGCATGTACAAGTGAAAAAGCACCCACGTCCTGAATACGAATCCCAATTCAATGGTCCATTGTGTGGAATGAGTATTCCACTTTTTTATTATATTATTCCCCTTTTTGTACATGTGGCTGCCTACATGCTAAAGTCACATGGGAGTGCAGAACAGCTGCAACAGGGACATGGAATTCCACTTCCTGTCATTCTCCACTTTCCCTTCCTTGATTTGAAAATGCAAATTTCTAGTGTTTATTGTTTGCTGCAAAGGTAAGTTTGAAAGTGTGTGAGCTACAGCTGTTGCAATCTCCAGAAGTCAAAAAGCTGGCTGAACATGATTTACCAGTGATGATGGGTAAGGGTGTTCAGTATTCTTTGGCTATTTAGGGGGAAGGGGGAATAAGTTACACAAAGGTTGTATCCAATGCTAGTCCTACTCAGGGTAGACACAATGAAATGAATGGACCTTACTTAGTCATCTCCATTAATGGGTCTGCTCTGAGTATTCGAGACAACTTGATCTTCTTAGTTTTTTAAAAAGGTTGGGGTTCTGTTTTGTTTTGCAAAAAGATCACATGCAAAGATAATCAATTTGCACAATTTATGCACATGGCTGTATGTATGTATTTGGCAAGTGTGACCTTTTCTTTCCCTAGACTCTGACACTTTCCTCTCAGAGCATTCACACTTTCACAGAGCACAAACTGTCCTGGTTGCACAGCAAGCACTAAGCCTCCCTTGCATTCCATTCAGAGTTTTCAACACACTTTCTTACAAACACCCCCCCACCCCACTCTGCAAGTCTCACTAGATCCTTCAGCAAACACTCAGTGTTCTGCTTTTAGCCAGTCCACCACCCTCCAGCCATCTCCCACAGCACTTGCAGTTGTCAGCAGACTCTCAGCACCCTTCATCACACCTTGCAAACTCACAAAGAAGGCAAAATAAAAACCTACTGCCAAAGCCATCATTGACCAAAGAGAAGGAGGGAGAGTACAGAGGACGCTTCACAATATGTGGTGGGATTTCATGACTCAAGAATGAACCAAAGAGCTACAAATGCTTGCGTTTTTGCCAGCTCCAATTACCTTTTTCTGTCTCATTCTTCCCCATTATCTACCCTAGCTCATAGCACTTGTCGTAGGGGCGGCCTGGCCTTGTTCAACTCCAGCAAACAGGAACGTTAAGAACTCCTTGATCAGATTAGATCAAGAGAGCATTTAGCTCCCTGTTTAATCTCTGGCTCAAAGCCAAAGATGACAGAGCAAGCAAACAGGTGCAGAGGGAAATCTGCTGTTGTGTGTGTTTGCCGGTGGCATCCAGGAATGTATCTACCTGTGAAGGACGACAGCTGTGTGTACCCATATTTCATCATGAATTTTCATAGAAATATAGGAAACTGCTTTATAGTGCATCAGACCATTGGTCCATCTAAACAACTTGGGCCCAAAGTACTTTAAGGACTTATGCTCCACTTTGACTGAAATCATCTAATGGGGCACTTCTGGCAGTTTCCTATGCTCCCGAGGCTCAGTTGGCTTTCACCAGAGGCTGAGCCTTTGGTGTGGCCCTGCGGAATTCCCTGCCACTAGAAGGTTTGGCAGGAAGCACATCTTCGTTCCTTCAGGTGTCTTTCATAAGCTTGTTTTGTGTTCTGACTTGCCATGTCTTTTATGAAAGTGAGGATTGTTAATTCATAAAGAAATATGTGAATGAATAAATACCTAGCTCAATATTGAAAGCCAACAGTGCCTCTGCAGATTTTCAGGCAAGATTCTCTCCAAGCCCTACCTGGAAATGCCATTGCAGGTTGAGTCGGGGACCTTCTATATGCAAGGCGGGTGCAGTGCTACTGAGCGAACCCCTAAAAATTATTTATATCAAGATCCAGGAAATCACAAGGTTTTCTCCCTTATTTTGCAGTTGTTGGCAGCAACCAGTTGTCGTCTCTTGCTTTCCCCCTCCCACCTGACCGGCTTGGATTTATTAGCAGCTGGGTTTATTTCTGACTGAAAATGACAAAGGCTTCAAATTGCAATATAGATTTTGACCAAACTCCTACCAAACCTCCCTTGCTTTACTCCCTGACTGACGTCAGCTGAGGCCTTTTATATCAAGACCCTTCATCTTGTGCTGAATGCTATTAAATTATAACGGGGTGGTGCGGGTTTTTTGTTTTTTCGTTTTGTTTTTGCTGACACACCACAAAGCCCTTCCACATTATTCTACAAGCAATTTAATCCTTCCAAAATAGGGGAGGGAGGGTTGGGAGACAAAAATGAAACAGCAGCAATCTCATTTCTGTGCTTCTATTAAACCCCGGGAGGGACCAGCTTGTTTTGCTTTTAAACTCCTCTAACCATCTGGTTTTGATCTGCATGCAAATCAATCATTAGGTGCACTTATTGGCTCGTTTGTTACATTGCACCTTTGTTATATTGTCAGATTAATGGAGCAAACCTTCCCCAGCGTGATCCAGCTTAGGAGCCAAAGTCACCATGACGTTAAACCTAACATGAGCCCTTGTGCAGTTGGTGGTGCAGAGACAACTGCATTGGGACTGTGGCAGCTCTCTGAATCAGACATAGGCTTCCATGGGGTAACAGAATGGCATCACGTAGGGTTACCATACGTCCAGAATTTCCCGGACATATCCAGAATATCGCCTTCATCAGCAGTGTCTGGATGGAATGTCTGGGAAAAGCCTTGCTGATTTCCCCTTAAAATAGCTCAAAAGTGGCTGCTTCTTATTTGGGCAATCTTGCCAACAACTTTTCTGTCAGATTTTCACCATTTGAAATATGGCAACCTTAGCATTGCTCCTCCTTCACTGTGTAACCCAAGGATGGCCAAACCTGGCCCTTCATCTGTTTTGGGACTACAATTCCCATCATCCCTGACCACTGGTCCTGTTAGCTAGGGATGATGAGAGTTGTAGTCCCAAAATAGCTAGAGGGGCAAGTTTGGCCATCACGGGTCTAACCACACAGTTTGGACTACAATTTCCATCAGCCCCCAGTGAGCAATGTGCTGGCTTGGGCTGATGGGAGTTGTAGTCCTAAAAGTCTGGAGGGCACCTGGTTGGCAAAGGTTGCCTTAGCCTATGTTGGTGTAATAGAAAAGGCAGAGGAAGGAGCAGGGGCGCAGGAAGAGGGGTGTGGGGTGTGTGGCCCACCCCGCGTGTAATCCTTGAGGGGGGGTGACCAAATGGCACACTGGGGGGGGTGGCACTTACCCCCTTGGGTGTGCTGCAGGCCTGGCCTGCAGCACACCCAAGCCATGCGTCTCTCCTGGGAAGTACATGGTGGCTTGGGGCCCCGCCTTGCCCGAAATGGCAGCATGGGGCTTGCATCCAGCAGGCGGACTCTGTGGGCAGCTCACTGCGCTGCCCCCCTGGGCGGATCACCGCAGCACCCCCGTGCACAGATCACCCCGCCCCCATGGGCGGTTTGCCCTGCTGCTGCTGCTCCAGGTGTCGGAGCAGCTAGCTACGCCCCTGGGAAGAAGGAAGCTAGCAGAGTCCATGCAATGTCTTATGTCAAGTGCAAGAAGGCTCACACTTTTCTATTTTTCCTAGAGAAAAATGCTTAGAATTATAGAAGGGACCATGAGGATCATCTAGTTCAACCCCCTGATTTGCAGGAATGGGATGGGGCTTGAACCCTGAGATTAAGAGTATCATGCTCTACTGACTGAGCTATCCAAAAACTGATTTCTGTGACAGACCTCATATAGGCAGCTCACAGTCTAGTGTGTGAATTGGAACATAGGTGTGTGGGGTTTTTTTATTGAGTTTATATCCCACCTTTTTCTCCAGGGGAGCCGAGGGCGGTCTACAGAGTTCTCCCTCTCCTTATTTAATCCCCACAATTAGCTGAGAGGGTTACCCAGTGACCTTCATGCCAGAGTGTAGATTTGAACCTTCATGTCCCTAATTTCAATGCTCTCAACTGAATTTCACATTTTTATTTTTATTTTTGTGATGAAACTCATGTCTCTGAACCCAAATCAAACAGCTTTCTTTTAAAAATTAAAAAGCCCTCTTTTTAAGAATGTGCAAAATTAAAAGAGGGGCCACTCCCTTACTTACAAGTAAGCTTTGTCGTGGCTAATGTGGCAGCAGCACACTTCCTCCTTAATAATAATAATAATAATAATAATAATAATAATAATAATAATAATTTATTTATACTCTGCCCATCTGGTTGGGTTTCCCCAGCCTGTCTGGGCAGCTCCCAACAGAATTAAAAGCACAATGAAGCATTAAACATTAAAAACTTCGCTAAACAGGGCTACCCTCTTCTTTGCCTCATTCTGAAGAAGGAACAGGGGCTCCTTCCTCAGTCCAAGGCATCCTGGAAGTGGTGCACTGTGAGAATGCCTTGCCATCACTACTTTTCCAGGGTGCTGGGACATTCTATGAAAAACACTTTAAAAGTTCCAAGTAGTTCAGAGCAAAACAGAGAGAAGGGGGCTAAAAGTTAATCAGAGATAAGAGCCGGGAAGGAGGCATCTGTGGCTTGTTTCACCTCAGGCGGCACCATGCCTTGCACTGGTGCTGGGAAATGAGAAGGCATGCACTTGTGTATGAACCCATTCAACATCAACACAGGCCAGAAATGAATCTATCCATCCTTTCCTGATTGTGGTATCCAACTAAAACTCAAGGGTTTCCTCTTGTGCAATGGGACTGCCTTCCTCTTTCCTCTGCATTCCCCCAAATCTGTCCTAGGGGTTGCCTCAAGCCTCCAGAGCAGAACTGGGAAGGGCATGGGGCACATGAGGGCCAGAGGGAGGAAAGGGAGGAGAGTTATTTTGCACAAGCATAAATTCTTGCACTGATGGGACACTTTAGTTGGATACCGCTATGTAGTTCCCATCCTGTTTGCACTTCATACCTTGCAATATTAGGGTTGCCAGGTCAAGAGAATCCAGGCCCTAAGATTTCAAGGTCCAGACCTCAGACCTAAGGAGTGGCCGCTGGTGAAGCTATGGGGGGGCAGGCCACTGGTGATGTCATGGGATGAGTCCTGGAGACAGAAGTTAGTTGGGAGAGAAGAGCGAAGAAGGACAGCCCAGCCCCCACCCCCCGCAAGTGTCTATGCTATAATTTGAAGCCAGCCTTTCACTTGGAGATCTGGCAGCCTTATACAAAATACATGTGTCTCCCAACAGGGAGTTGATCTGTGTCTAAGAGTGAAGTAAGAAACATCTGTCATGTTTAGGAGGGAGAACTTCGAAGTCATATG
Organism: Podarcis raffonei; assembly: GCF_027172205.1. Taxonomy (NCBI): domain Eukaryota; kingdom Metazoa; phylum Chordata; class Lepidosauria; order Squamata; family Lacertidae; genus Podarcis; species Podarcis raffonei. The sequence goes on along the minus strand of NC_070621.1, from coordinate 46,245,520 downwards.
AGCATCCATGCTGTTCATGGGAAATCTATTCCCTCTCATTCTTACAGATCCTACTACAATATTTTGATGGGAGTGGAGAGAGATGAGGGAAGGAACAACACATCTTGGGACTTGATACGCACAAGAAATCAGTTCCTCATCAAAGCAGCTGCATTGGTTTGAAGGGCTACTCCTCTGATATATAAACTGCCATTGCTGCTGATTTACATAGATAATAAAAATGACGCACCCACTTAAATTCCTAATCATATCTTTTTTTAAAGAAACAACAACAACAGCTAAGATACAAGAAGCTTCTCTGTGGAAAAAGCAAGTCCTGTGGATGTTCTGTTTAGTATGTTCTCCACTTCCATGATGGCTAACATGTTCTAGGGTTGCTTTCCTTTGGATGAGGGAGGGAGGGAGCACACTGGAGATGTGCAGTGTTTTTGAAATATTTACATGCCATAAGCAGAGCAGAAGTGAAAGCAAATTACACGCGTGCTCCTACAAGGCTTAGGTGTAGGCCACGTTCAGGCCATACACTTAAAGCACTATGGGAACTGTAGTTTGTTAGGGGTGCTGAGAGTTGCTAGAAGACACACACACTCCAAACACATTCCTCTCCCAGAGCTACTATTCCCAGAATTCTCAGGGAAGAGGGATTGACTGTTAAACTAGCTCTTGGAGGGAAATAGCGGTTTCCCAAGAATTTTCAGCACCCTTAACAAACTACAGCTCCCAGGATTCCTTGGAGGAAGCCATGACTGTTTACTGTAGTATTATAACACTTTAAATGAATGGTGTGAATGTACCCTACTTCATGCCAGATCTCCAGAGTGAGGCCTTGTTCCCCTAAGGTGTTTTCAGGCTTCAGTCGTCTCAACACTCCTCTCCGGTTCTACATCAGCCAAACTGTGCATGGCTCTCTCTTTGCATGCATACTTGCCCCCAGCTCCTAGTGGGGCCATGTTAGGGAGAGGGTTGCCTTCCCAAGGCACTGATAGCCATCTCCTTCAAAAACTGTCAAGAGAGATCTTGACCTGTCTCTAAACCCAGGGAAGTGCTCCAGTTCCTTGGATGTAATCTGTTGATGTGAATAGCATGTTGGGCTAAGAGGACAGAGCCCCTTCTCTCCCTGCTCTCTCTCTTTCTGACATCCCATAACAATATCAGAAGAGAGCTGGAGCAGGCCAATGGCCCATCTAGTCCAGCATCCTTTTCTCACAGTACCCAATCAGATGTCTGTGGTAGCCTGCAAGCAGGACCTGAGAACAATAGCAAACTTCCCCACTTGCGATTCCTGGGGACAGTATTCTGACAGTGGGGGTAGAACAAAGTCACCTTGGCTAGTAGCCACCAACACAATCAAAACAAAGGAGAAAGTCTCCTATAATTTCCTCTATGAATTTGTCTCATCCCTTTTTTTAAAGCCATTCATTTTGGTGGCCCACCCGGTGGGAGAAATGTCCATAATTTAAATTTGCAACACTTTCTGAATTTTTCCAACACCTAGCTACATTGAATGTTGAATGCTACTGTTATGAGAGAGGGAAAAGAACGTAATGCCCATGAAATGCAAGGGGGGAAAAACACCACTTATCCTTATTCAATGATGCTACAAGATCAGAAGAGCGTCTTGGACTTAAGAACAGAATGTCCTGGAGTTCTTCCTTTAGAAATGCTCCAAGGCATTCCTTGCTTCTCTCTCCTGCCTGCTCCGTTTTAACTCAGCCGTATAAATGAACAATTAAAGCTGACTTTTTTATTTTTTAAAAGAAGAAGTTAGTGTGACATTCAAATAAAGTGCCCACCCAAGTTGAAAAGGACGCTGGGCTCAGATTCTTCCTACCCTGAAAGTTCTGCGAATATTAATAACTGAAAGACTCCCAAAAGGCCCAGAAGAAAGTTTGCAGGCAGGTATTTAAAAATTAATTTTAAAATTATAGAGAAAATGGTTGATACCCCACCAAATAAAAAAATAAATCACCCACTCAGTGTCATAGGAACAAAGTACTACCTCCTTTCTGACACAGAATTCTTTTTTAAAAAAAGTGAAGTGAGCTCTAAATTAATAACAAACCCTTTTTTGCTTGCAATGAAACTTGAAGAATTTCCATGAACAATATCAGAAATGTCTCTCTTTGTTTTGTTTTGCAGAAAACTTTGACCATTCCACTCCTCATTTGTAGCTAGGGGTGCTGGAGAATTATGGCGAGAACAGAAAATGTGTTTTCCAGTGCCCACCTTTTCGTCCCATGTTCAAGATGGAAACCAGTTTGGTGAAAATGATCAGTACAGTGGTACCTCTGGTTACGAATGTTTCTGGTTATTAATGCTTTAGGTTATGAGCTTCGCTAACCTGGAAGTAGCTGCTCCTGGTTGCAAACTTTGTCCCAGGATGCGAATGGAAATCAAGCGCCAGAGGCAGACGGGCAGCGGGAGGTCCCATTAGCAAAAGCTCACCTCAGGATAAGAACGGCTTCAGCTTAAGAACAGACCTCCGGAATGAATTAAGTTTGTAACCAGAGATACCACTGTACTAACAGTTGCTGATGTCGCTTTCAGAGTGCAAAAAAGAAGCAATTAATTACTCCCCACCCCCCACCCCACCCCCGGTTGGATTGTTCTTTCCTTTGCACTGAAGTGAATGGTCTGGAATGAGAGAATAGCAATGTAATCCACCCAATCAAATTATGTAAATTAAGTAACATAATTTCATCACAGTGAACCGCAAGTCGATTAACATAGTCTTTGGTGGTGTGCAAACTGCAGCGGAATGGAAACACTGCTTTGTGCAACACATACAGGGCAGAACAGAAAAGAGTGCCTTCTCACATTGCTACCTCCTTCTGCCACATTGAGTAGTCTTCAAATTAGCAGAACAGACGTCTTATTCCCATCACATTATCATATTTCTGCTCTTCCTTCCCCCTCAAAAAAATCAGATCCCTCAGGAGAATATTTTCTTCTCTCGCCATCAAAAAAATCCCCCTCAAACAGAATTTGACATGTCAGAGTCTAAATTGGACTTTGCTCAGAATAAAATACATTCAGAATTACATAACACAGATGTAAAAAGAGGTTTAGGGGTGGGGAAAATCAATGAATCAAACTAGATCAAATCTCTCTCCCCCCTCTCTTGTACGGCATGACGGCAGGGAGGCTTTCGATGAGGCGTTGAATTAACAGGAGAGTGAATCTGTTCACCACGAAACACAACTGAAGGAGAATTTCATTCAGCTCCATCATTCTCAATATGTGGCTCTTGTGGTTACAGGATTGGGGAAAGAATGTTGCTTTTAGCCCATGACTGCACTATTGACTCAAAAGCCGGGGAGGGGTCTACTTTTTAGAGCGGAAAGGGTTTGCAGCAAGGCAATCTCTTTGAGGGCTTGGAGTATTATCCACAATCTGACCTGGGATTTTGAAGACTGTGTACATAATGCTGAGGACTAGCAACTTGATGTTCATATATCACACAGAGATAGATGTACACAGAGATATAATTTAGGAGGCAGTTCTCTCAATACGCTTCATTGTTAATCCATCCCTGATACAGCAAATGCCTTAAACGACTTCATACCATGAAAGGAGCAGGACTTTTATGTGCAGATAAGAGCTTGCAACTGACCCAGCCCCATCTATTCTTCTGAGATCTGATATCACAACCAAAGCAAGTTGATTCTGCAGGTCCAAAACATTTCCGGGCACAGACATTCGTTTTGCAGAAGTTAATGGATTTTGCAAGTGCAATTAGCTTTAATCTAGATGTCAGAGCCTGCCTGTCATGAAACCCTAGGGCCTGTGACATTACAAAGGGAAGGCCGGTGCCCTTAGCACCCATTATAAGATCATTAAATAATTTGTGAATGTCAGCCTGGAATGGTAAAAATCTCATGAAAGAGGAGTTGCAATATAATAAAGGAGAACAGAGGGATGGGTGTCCCTGTTATTGTCCACCTCCCCTACTTGTCTCCTTCCTGGACAAAATCCATTGCAATCCTCTGGTCAGCGTGAGGGTCTGTTCCATTGGTGAACAGAGGCACAGATGTGGCACTTAGGGTACATTCAGTAGGGGGCTTATTTTGCTGATTATAATGGTGGCATTTACGCCCCACTTTCTAACATTCATTTCACACTGCAGAAGAATACTAAACAATGTTGAGGACTTTTGATTTACAGTTAGGGTTTATCCACACTTACTTTTTGCCTTGCTCTTTGCAGACACAGATCCACACTTAAAAGTACCATGTCCAAGTATTTGTTTAATTTTAAGTTTTTTTGTCCCGGAGCTTTCCCCATGAAAACCTACTCTTTAGCAGTCAGTTGAAGCAAATGTCAATTTGAGTTTTAAGTGGATTGCTCTTTACTCTATTACAGGCCAACATGTGGAATATACCCCAAGTTTGGGATTGTTAATTATTTTTAAAGAAGGGCACTCTGACCTTTGTTATAAAGAACTGCGTAATTACTTTTCTTTCAGTAGCATCATACCTTCTAGTGGCGCAGAATTGGAAAGGACTGGAACATCTGTGTATCTCTAGTTGGAAACAGAATGTACTGTGTATTGCTGTTTCAGAAAAAAACTAACAAAGAGATTACATGCCTTGAATATGATGTAGACAATTTTGTTGAAATATGGCATTCCTTTTATAAAATACTTTACTGATAACCTTGAAAAATGGAAACTACTGAAATCACAGGTTGGATTTCAGCAAATTTAACTGGTTTGACCCTTCCAGGAGAGGGAAGGAGAGTTGGGATTTTGTTTTCATATTTTGTAGTCTGTACTAAGCAGAAACAGACCTCTCGTGAGATTAAACATTCTTAAATTTCAAGAAAAAGAATCTGCAAGCATCAGATCCCTTGGAAAAACCCTTGCAGGAGCAGACCACTGAAGAACACATGAGTACTACTTACAGAAAACGGGGGTTCCCAAGCTGTGACCCTTGGCACGAGCAGTGATGTTACAAACACATGCATCCCTATGGAAGTTTGGAAAGTATGTGTGTCTATGGCTTGGAATTTCTGCTGTGTAATCAGGTGAGTTGTACTCAGAGTAGACCTGATAGAATTAAAAGATCTAAGGTCACAGCCATTTAAAGTGTATAATCGTACCTCGGGTTAAGAACTTTTCTTCAGGATGAGAACAGAAATCGTGTGGCGGTGGCGGCACAGCAGCAGCGGGAGGCCCCATTAGCTAAAGTGGTACCTCAGGTTAAGAACAGTTTCAGGTTAAGAACGGGCCTCCAGAATGAATTAAGTTCTTAACCCGAGGTACCACTGTAGTGTGTTTAGGGGTGCTGGAAAATGTAGCTGTGGGTGGGGTCTCCTAACAACTCTCTGTACCCTTAGCAAACTGTGGCTCCCAGGATTCTTCAGAGTGGAAGCCATGGCTGTTAAAGCGATATAATAGCGTTTTCTCTGTGCCGTGTGGATGTGACCTATGTCAGCCATTCTCATTAATTTCAGAAGTCTAGTCCAAGTATGTTTAACCATGGGTACAGCCCTCTGACTTTGTCCCAGGCTATAAGGAAAAGCACTGTGCCAGGTTCCCTTTCCCTTCTTCACTCCAACAGCTGGGAATAGTATCTGACATTGCTCTTTGGAGATGTTGCCTCAGGCGCTATCACATGGCTTACCCATCTGATGGGCTATCCACACCGCCTTGACTTTTGTGATGTAACTCCAGATTGCTTTCCAGCCCAGAGGAATGTATTGCTGCACTTTCAGGCTCATTTGTTTCCTGAGCTGCTTCCCAATGTGTTCAAATCAATAAGCAAAACATTCTTCCCATCACAACTTGTGATGATGCTATGGGTGGTGGTGTCAAAAACATGCTTCGCCTGCTTACAAATCAAGGGCAGAAACATCCTACCTATCCATCCCAAGCATTTTCTTGTTCACTTTATTAAGGCAACCTCAGATGGAGGGGTGGGGTGGGGGGGAGAAATATAGGACAGCAACCAATAACATATCTATGCTCATTATATGCAAGCTGCAGTTACTAAAACAGCTATTCAACTGATAGTAGACAAAACTGTCTTCCAAAGTCGCTATTGGCTTTAAGGCACTATTGCAGAAACCCATTTCTCTCTCCAGTGTGCCCATCGTATACTCTCATGCTGGCATTCATCATCCAGTTAAGATGAATTATTGAATTGCCGAAAGAAAATTAAAGTGAAAAGTGGATAGTGATACTTTCTGGTGCCCCTACATGCCACCCTTAATCGTACATTATACAAACCCATAAAAAATTAAAAGTGACCGTGTCTACACAATTACACCTAACTTGGCAGAGAGGAATTGAAATGCCAAATGAAATAAATTGCATCATATCAGAGGCTTATCGCACATAGATAGTCATGTATATATAATGATAAAATCCTCTCTCTGCTAAGAGGCACAAGGAGAAGCAAAGAAAAATCTTTTGAAGCAAAGAACCTCAACTTCTGCAACGCAAGGTGTACAATTTTTATTTATTGCTTTTTTATCATCTGCAGAAGCTAGCATGGTTTCATGTCTTTCCTGGGGCTGTAATTTGCCTTCATTCTTTGTTATGCACAGCAGACAGAAAGCGTTCTTACACTTATTTATTTCTTTCCACTTACTTCCCCAGCTCTTAGCATATTACATGCATTAAACTCAAGCAGAACACTATCAAACTACAGCCAGCAAATGATGAAGAGAGGAACAGAACATCTCTGGGAATGGAGAAACCACTGCCAGTCTGTACTTGTGATTTAAAAATAAAATAAAACAATCTTCTCCAAAAAGAAATACCTGCCCACAGACTGTCTTACCAGATAAACAAGTCCCTTGGGTATTATCCGGCCCGTGGGCCTTAGTTTGGGGACCCCTGCTCTAGTTATCTCCCGCTTGGACTACTGCAATGCGCTCTATGTGGGGCTACCTTTGAAGGTGACCCAGAAACTACAACTAATCCAGAATGCGGCAGCTAGACTGGTGACTGGAAACAGCCGCTGAGACCATATAACACTGGTCTTGAAAGACCTACATTGGCTCCCAGTACGTTTCCGAGCACAATTCAAAGTGTTGGTGCTGACCTTTAAAGCCCTAAATGGCCTCGGTCCTGTATACCTGAAGGAGCATCTCCAACCCCATCATTCAGCCTGGACTTTGAGGTCCAGCTCCAAGGTCCTTCTGGCAGTTCCCTCCCTGCAAGAAGTGAGGTTACAGGGAACCAGGCAGAGGGCCTTCTTGGTAGTCACACCTGTCCTGTGGAATGCCCTACCATCAGATGTCAAAAACATAAACAACTATCTGACTTTTAGAAGACATCTGAAGGCAGCCCTGTTTAGGGAAGCTTTTAATATCTGATTATTGTATTTTAATGTTTTGTTGGAAGCCACTCAGAGTGGCTGGGGAAACACAGCTAGATGGGGGGGGGTATAAATAATAAATTATTATTGTTATTACTATTATAGGAACACAGGAAACTTCCTTGCACTGAGACAGTCTGCTTGTCCATCTGGGTATTGTCAACACGGACTGACAGTGGCTTTCCAAGGTTTCAGATAGCCATACCTAGAGCTGCCAGAGATTGACCCTGGGATCGGTGGCAGACTTTGGGCTCTCAAATTTCAACAGCGGCACCCTGTGTGATGCTAAAATTCTGTGTCCCCTTACCTCTCACACAACATTTTCTACAGCATTGTTTTGGCACTCCCTGCAACACACTGCCCAGTGCAGCTGGTCATGCTACCCTAAAACTGCCTCTGCTGGGACCTTCTGCATGCAAAGGTGATGCTCTAATATTGAGCTTCAGCCACTACCTTCAAAAAATCTTGCCATGGGTGTAATGCAACTTAGCAAGCATGACATCATGTTCCAAGCTAGCTCATGTTTCCACTTGGGCTGAGAGTGCAGTCATGTGCAGGAGAGGTGTGTTACAGGGAATATAATCACACCGCCTTTCCAAAGATGGAATTACTACTCTGTGAAGAAAGGCTGCAGCATTTGGGAGTTTAGTTCAGAGAAAAATATAAGATGTGACATAATGGAAACTTATAAAATGATGCATGACTTGGATAAAATGGATAAAAAGATGCTTTTCTCCTTCTCATGACACCAGTTGTTGTGGACATCCAATGAACTGAACATCAGAAGATTCAGGACTGATAAAATAACCTCCTTCTTCACCCAGCACCTTGTTAAACTATGGAACTCCCTTCTACAGAAGGCAGTGATGGCCACTAAACTGGATGGCATTAAAAGAGGATCAGACAAGTTCATGGAGGAGAAGGCTATCAATGACTGCTGGCCACAATGGCTATGCTATCCATCTATGGATGGAAGCAATAATGCTTCTGAGTTGTTGAAAACCACAGGAGGTGAGAGTGCTGTTGTGCTCAAACCCTACTAGAGGGCCTTCTGCAGGCATCTAGATGGTCACCATGATAACTGTATTCTGGACTAGATGGACTTGCTTTGGCCTGATCCAGCCAATGGAAAACCAAGCAAGACCTGAGCACAAGAGCACTCTCCCCTCCTGTGGGTTCCAGCAACTGATATTCAGAAAAATCACATAACGATCACCTGAGGCCCTTCTCTGTGTGCTTCATACATGGGAGGTCCAGAATAGCAACACAAAAACGGGCCTTTACTGCAGTGGCTCCCCGTTTGTGGAATGCCATCCCCAGGGAGGCTCGCCGGGCGCCTTCATTACATAATCTTTAGGCGCCAGGCAAAAAAGTTTTTCTATAACTAGCCACCTTTGGCTGATTAACATTCTATGGCCTTTTAAATGTGTCTGTGTTCTCATTTTATATATTTTTGTTGCAAACCACCCTGTGATCTTCGTATGAAGGGCAGTATGCAAATTTAATTATTATTAATAATAATATTGCCTTTGACTGTAGTCTTTTGGCGCCTGCTAAAAACAGTTTTGTTTAGACAAGCCTACCCAGTTATGTAGAATGTTGATGTGTGTTTAGCTCATTATTTATTTAAGTTATTTTTGAATGCTCTAAATAGCTGTTTTTAACTTGTTTTAGTGATAAATTTTATTGTTTTATTTGTTTTGCAAACTGCTTTGAAGGTTGGTTGGTTGGTTGGTTGGTTGGTTGGTTTGCTTGTTTGTTTTTTATAATCAAGTACTATATAAATGCTATGAACTGAATAAATAAATGCTTAAAAGAAACTCTCAAGTCTTTTTGGGTTCTTTCCAGATCCAGAAAAGTAATGCCCCTTTCAGTACCTGCAACACCATGATCCCAGATGCTTACCTCCCCACCCCCTTTCCCCAAATTTGCTTGGGAGTGGGCACATCAGTAGAAGCATTGATACTGACAGCAGCAAGCGCTTCCTCCTCTCCTGCCACCATGCCTGCCTTGTTCTGTCAAGGCACCTAGAAGACAGCTGAAAACAGCAGTGTTTCAGCTACAAGAAGGAGCCATAGGAAACCAAGTTCCCCAGGGATCCCAAGTCCAATGGTAATGGGTTGTGAACATGAAGCAAGGCAAATTGATCCCAGGCCCCAATCCCAAAGGATCTCCACCTGCCTTAAATGGACATGAGGCATTTCAACTGGACAAGAGTCTATATCTTGCTCCATCACTGTTCAAAACATAGTCCATTTCCAACCCCCCTTTTTAGCTGTCAAAGCAAAGAAGCTGGAAATAGTGCATTAGCTTTGTAGCATAATGATCATTGGTTTTTTTTGTTTCAGCTCCAGCTGCTTGCTGACGATATTAATTTCTGCGTTCTCAGAGGCTTAACAAAGCAATTACAGCAATGCACTTGCTTCTGTCGAGACTTAACGAAGGAATTATATTTCTCATGAAGCCAACATCAAAGTTCTATCAAAACCTCTATCCAGCAAAGCATTTGGAAATGCTTCCTTTTACAAAACAATGTCTCTTTCCATTAATGAAAGGCTTCTAATATTTGTACCTGACACAAAGTGAGATACATTTTTAAAACTCCTCTTAAGAAGATCTCCATCTTCCTTTCATGCTGCACCAGAGATTAAGAGACTTCCTTTCACAAAAACACTAAAAGCGATGTTCAAAAAACTAATAATTAGTGGAAGCTTGTCTATCAGGGCAACACAATGGTCTTATCCTGCCATCCCAACTGTCTGCCTTCTTACTTGCAAACAGTTCAGGGGGCAATACCACCAATCAGCTTTCTCCTCCTTAGTCACAGTGCTGTCCCCCCTGGAACTAAGCAGGGACAAGGATGGAGACAAGATTAGAATTAGCTCTGTCTGCTTATGCTCCCAGCATTCCACCTCACCTGTGCTGATGGGCACAAGCCAACATTGCAGGGATGCAAGGTTCTTGCACAATTACTTTCATAAGAAGCAGCCTTAAACTCTCAGACCACTGGTCTATCTAATTCAGCTCTGAGCCACCTTCTCCAGGGTTTCAGGCAGGAGACTCCTCAGTCTTAGCTTCGGGTGCTGGGGACTGAACACGGTACCTTCTGCCTGTAAGTCAGATGCTCTACCACTAAGCTGTGCCCCTTCTCTGTAAGACTCTTGTTTTCATCTGACTGGTAGGAGCTCTCCACAAGAAATCAGCCCTACCTGGAGATGTGGGGAATTGTGTGCAAAGCAGATGCTCAACCAATGCTATTTTTCTAGAAAAAGAGGTGCCGGAAATTACCATGAATGCCTCCCTTGCACTGGCGGAGGAACAGGGGGGCAGAGGGAGCGTACTGCCCCGGCACCATCGGGGAGGGGGGTGCCATCATGGCCGCCCCCCGGACACGTGCCACACCCACTGTGCCAGATGCCACACCCCCACAGGCAGTGCGCCATGCCCCGGGACGCACACCACGCCCCTGGGACACATGTCACACTCCCACAGGCATCGTGCCACGACCCTGGGTCACATGTCACACCCCCTGGGATGTGCGCCACCCTCGCCCCCACCTGCTCTCTCCACTGCTCCCTTGTTCTCTTACAGTGGCAATAGTGCCCACCTGAGAGGTTCCGGAACTGAGTTCTTGTGAGTTCCAGCTGAAAAACAATGCCCTGTGATCAACTGTCATGGAGTGGTTGGAAACAGAGAGATGGCAGGAGGAATCAGCTGAGGAACCCTAAGGGAAGAAAGCTCAGAACCCAGGGAGTGGTGGTGGGGAAACGATGAGTGGTCAGAGGGAGAAGAGGGAGAAGACTGGGAAGAGGAGGTATTGGAAGCTGAAGCGGCAACAGGACTTAGTGAGCGGGGGGAGTTTCTGGCAGAGAGAAGTCCAGAATCAGAGGCAGAAACTGAAGCAGGAGAGGAGAGAGGACAAGCAGCCAAGATGAGGCAGGCTGGTGAGGAGGCACAGGTGTCTCCCTATCCTGCTCCTTTCCCCCCTGGTCTCCCAGAAGCAGAAGAGGTGTGGTGAGGGAGGAGCAAAGGCAGGCACATCAGCATAGTCTCAGATTGCTTGGGAGGGACCCGGGAATGAAGGAGACTTAGGCAGCTGTGGGAAGGTGAGGACCTTCAGTCTCCACAACTGATTCATAGGGGCAAGAACTACCGGAGATGAGTTGCTGTGCTCATTAGGCCTGACACTCAATCATGTTTTTGCTAAAAAAGCGTTAACTCCAGATTGCATGGTGTGATTTACTGCTTCCCCTCCTCTGGCATCTACCTCTGAGTAACATATCTCCCCTACAATGGGAATTCCTGTGGGAATGTTCAGGGTGGCAGAGGAGGATATATTGTTTATTAATATCCTTCCTAACGTGCTCTTGCAATTTCCTTTACTTAGCAGAGATGACATTCCCTTCTCTCACACAGTAGAAAACTAGTTGCAAACTCGTGTGAGTTTCTTAAAACAATACACAATTCAATATGGCTTGTCCAGATTGAAATGTGTTTTAATATTTTCCTGGTAAGGCCCCTTGAATCCCTCCTAAAAGAATAAAGACACCACAGTCTTATTCATAAGCAAAAAAAAGAGAGAAAGTTTACTCATGATCAGGCAGAGCACAGTGTGATCCCTGAAGGCAGGCTAAAGGCTTAAAGTTACAAACTTATACTAACAGGATGATAAAGAAGATGACCCGGGGGACTGCTTGGCTGGCAGCCAGCAGTTCATTCCAGGAAGTTCGCAGGACGAAAAGAAGATGGAAAAGAGAGAGAGTGGCAGCATGCCTTGGCCTTTTACCAGGTCTGGAAAGGGCACATCCACCTACTAGTCACATGTAAGGAAGGATGTTCCAGGCCAGGAGGAACAGGAAGATTTGACTGTCTGGACCAAACATCCCCTTGCATGTCCACTCTAGCAAAACAAGGAATGTTGTATTTGACTGCTCCCAGTGGATTACATCCCACACTTCCTTGTATGTAAATAGCCATAAGATCACCCTGGACATTCTCTATGTATGTTAGTTCCTGTCCATTTCCAACACACACACACACACACACCCCAAGGTTTTAAAAAACGGTGTCCTAAGTGTCGCCGAACTGCAACTCCCACCATTCCTGGCCATTGGACACAATTGCTGGGGCTGCTGTGAGCTGCAATTCAACAACATCTGGAGGACCAAAGGTTTCCCGCTCCTAGAGTGAAGCACTGCTTTGGGATTGGCCCTCTTATTTTCCATAGCAGCAGACAGCTGGCCAGGACCTTGGCAAAAGAAGAAAAAGAACGAATGACTTCGAGGCCAATCTTATCAGCAGGAGGCAGCCTAAATGGCAGCAAATATATCACAGTGGGGAGTAAGGAGAGATAATTAAATCCAGTATGGTTTAAGCAGAATAGCAGGTGATAGGCGCAGCTGCACAGATGACAGGTATGCTACTGAAAAGCTGAAATACAATGCAGACACGCACATCAAATCACAAACTCCTGCTGCAGGAAGATTGGAAAACAAACAGGCAGAAACAGATGAGATTCTGGAGGATTCTTCCCCTTTTCTAAAAAGAGGAAATGGGGTGAGGTGGAGTGTGGCTCAGTCAGTAGATCATGAGACTCTTAATCTCAGGGACTTGAGTTTAAGCCCAACACAGGGCAAAAACCCCACACTGGGCAAAAGATTGCAGGGCCCTCGTGGCCTCTTCCAACTCTACAGTTCTATGAACTATGATTTTTAATGAACACAGGAAGAAGCTGCCTTATACTGAGTAAGACCGTTCATCCACCAGGTTCAATGTTGTCTACTCTGACTGGCTCAGTTCCCCAGGATTCAAGACAGGAGGCCCTCCCAGCCCTACTTTAATTGAACCTTGGAGCAAACCTGAGATCTTCTGCATGCAAAGCAGGTGTTCTGGCACCAAGTTGACAGCCACTACCTTCTGTGGGAGAAAATTCAACCATATGCTATGTGAATAAGTACCTTTTTTTTTACTCATCCTGAATCTTCCAATATTCAGATTCCTTGGAGACGGTATTCAGCTAAGCTTATTCAGAGAAGACTCACTTAGTTCATTCATTAGCTGGATTTTAGTGAACTCTCCTTCATTGGAGGATTTTAAACAGAGGTCTAACAGGATGATCTAGTTGAGATTCCTGCATTGCAGGAGTTGCAGGGGGTTGGACTAGATGGCCCTTGGGGTCCCTTCCAACTCCACAATTCTATGACTCCACCCTGGATGTCCATGAATTCAAAACTTCACAAGTTGGTTTATTCCACTTCTCCAAAGTTTCCCTAAAGCTTCACATGGCATAAAAGCCACTTCTAGAAAACTAATGGAACATGGTGCATGTTTGATGCTAATTTCTATGTAGTCTGATTCTAGAAAAATCCCTTTGTGCAGCCCTCGTGGCCTGGAATATCATGAGAGTAAAATGGCAAAATATGGGGCTGCATACTAGCATACAGTTATTTCATGTTTTCATATGGGGGACAGAAACTTGCATGTGTGGAAATGGTGGGGGAGTAGTGTCGTTGTCCAATGACGTTCTTTGATGTGTCACACTATGCCCACTGATGTGAATGAAATTTAGCACAACATTCCAGTGTATCAGTTGAAAAGCAGGAGTTTCATAATGCAAGATTGGCCAATGGCCTACAGTGCAGCCAGCTTGCTTCCAGAGAGGACCAACAGTCCACTTTCTCTATACCATGCATAGCTATGAGGCAGGCAAGCCTACCCTCTCTACTGTGTTCCCAGAGCTATGCCATAAGGATGCCTTAAGGATCTGTGAGATACAATATGTGAGGCATGTTGAACACTTGAGCTGTGCTATATAAATGCTGCAAGTTGTTATTATTAGCATCAACAAATTGAATAAACCATGCTAATAAAGCACGCTTCGTGATTCATCATTGAAGGGCACCATTCCGCAACAAGGCATCGTGATGCTGCGGTTTTGCCACCAGATAGGATTTTGAATTTCAATCCAGAGGCAGTTGTATCTGAGTGATCTTCAGATAAAAGGCATGATAAAGATGTTCATTAAATTAATCTAAATGGGCCTGCGGCACTTTAGTCTCAAGTAAGAAAATTAATTGCATCATCTGAGTGGCAAATGCATCTAATGCAAAAAAAATGATAAAAAAATTAACCGTAACCGTGGCAGCTGCAATTCAAAGCTTGACAACAAGGTATGGAAACAATGTGGGGCATACAAAGCTGCCTTGAAGCAGGGCAGACTGTTCAGCAATCCACTCTTACAGGTTCTCCAGGACCTCAGACAGAGGTCTTCTCATCACCTGCTGGGAGGACTGGTTGGGCAGAAGACCAACAAGCGATAAAGCAGAGTCAATGACAGGCTGAGCCAAATAATTTGCAGTATTGTCATAAGAATCTAAGAAGGCCCATCTAGCCCAGCATCCTGGTCTCACAGTGGCCAATCAGTTGCCCTAGTTGGGAAGCGCACAAGCAGGACCCCTTCTATTGTTTCCAGCACCTTGTGTTCAGAAGCATTGCCACCTCCATTCATGAAAGAGCATAGCCAGCATGACTAGTAGTCAACAATAGCCCTCTCCTCCATGAATTTGTTTAATCCTCTTTTAAAGCCATCCAAGCTGGTGGCCGTCACAGCCTCCTCTGGGAGTCAGTGAAGAGCTCCTTTCTTTTATCTGTCCTGAAGCTCCCAACATTCAGCTTCATTGGATATCCATGATATCCTCTTTCTTTGTGCCATGCATCATTTTATAAACATCTATCACGTCATCTCTTACTCACCTTTTCCCTAAACTAATAAAATAAAATCCCAAATGCTGCAACCTTTCTTAATAAATGAGTAGTTCCATTCTCCTCCTCTTGCTGAGTTCTACAAGGGCAACACAAACTAAAGAGGAGGAAGCAGATAGATGGTGTCAGCCCCTGCGCTCATATTGGTGCAGGTGGTCTGGCCCTTGGGACCTTTTCCAGACCGCCTCCCTCACTGCCCCTACTTTGCACATGGAGTATTTTTTCCTGGCTGGAATGTGTGACTGAAGCCCGGAAATGCCTCTCTCTTGCCTGGGGGAAGGAAACAGGGGTATGTGCATAAAAAGGTAAAGGGACCCCTGACCATTAGGTCCAGTCACGGACGACTCTGAGGTTGCGGCGCTCATCTTGCTTTATTGGCCGAGGGAGCCGGCGTACAGCTTCCGGGTCATGTGGCCAGCATGACTAAGCCGCTTCTGGCAAACCAGAGCAGCATACAGAAAATGCCATTTAACTTCCTACCGGAGCGGTACCTATTTATCTACTTGCACTTTGATGTGCTTTCGAACTGCTAGGTTGGCAGGAGCAGGGACTGAGCAACAGGAGCTCACCCTGTCATGGGTATTCAAACTGGCGACCTTCTGATCAGCAACCCCAAGGCTCAGTGGTTTAACCCACAGCACCACCCGCATCCCTAAGTATGTGCATAGAAATGAGATTACTGTACAAAGGTAAAATTGGCATTTGTTGCTCTGATCATTTTTGCCTCTGGTCCTATCCACCCATGGCATGTGGCAAAACCTTTTCCTGACCTTGCTTTAAATGTACAGGGAAGTGTGTGTGTGTGTGTATGCAGTGATTCTCCCCACCTGCATTCTGAAATGGCACAGTTCAGAAACAAGTTCATCTGTCATTTATCTGGACTAGTATAGTATTGCATTTAATTTTACTTTATTGCAAGAGAAGAAACTGGCATTGTTTGGGGTGGAGTTATCTCTAAAAAATTAGCTGCCCAAACGCACTTCTGCATCATAAACAGCCTTTAGCCACAGTTTAGGCCTGGACAAGCTGATCTGTTCATCTGTCTGAGGATGACACGTACATTTCAGATTCACAGGCAGAATAATTTCTGTGGCCCGAGGTGTTCTATGCTGCGGCTTTCATTCTGCAGCTTATGGATCAAGCTCAAAATTATGTGCCGCTCTGCAGCCGTGCAGCGCTCACTGCTTGAACTTCAAAGTTAATTCAGATCTCAGCTGAGTTTAATACCTGAAGATCTAACTCATCATCTGCCAGTTGACAGAACAGCAGTAATTAGGAAGACTGTTAAAACAGCTGAATGTGCTAAAAATAAGAGTCTATATTGGGGATGTTCTGCCCCCAGTTAGCAATTAGGCAGGGTCCTTTTGAAGGTTGAGAGTATGTATTAGGGGTGTGAATGCTTATAAGATACTATCAGACACAATCAGGCAACTGTCCTTGAAAGAGAGTCTGAGCTTGCATATTAACTGTGGTGGTCCACTGTCATGGACTGGTTGGATGCAGAGGAATGGTGGGAGGAACCAGCTGGGGAACCCCCAGGGGAAGATGTCTCAGAGCCCAGGTATTGCTGGTGGGATGAAGATGAATGGTCAGAGGAGAAGTGGGTGAAGACTGGGAGGAGGAGGTGTCAGATGTTGAAAAGGTAACAGGGCTTAGTGAGCTGGGATAGTCAGTGGCAGAGAGGAGTCCAGAATCAGAGGAAGAAGCTGAAGCAGGAGAGGAAGTCAAGAGGCAGAGATGAGTCAGGCTGGTGAAGAGTCATGGGTGTCTCCTCCTGCTGCTGTGACACCTGCAAACACCTCTCCCTCCTTGTCTCCTAGAAGCACAAGAGGTATGAAAATTGTGGAGGATGCACAGAAGCAGTCTTCGATTGCTTGGGGAAAACCCTGGAGAGGAGGGGACTTAGGCAGCTGGCCAGCTGTGGGAAGGCGGGAACCTTCAGTCTCAGCATCTGCTTCATGGGGATGAGACCTTCCAGATATGAATTGCTGTGCTCATTAGGCCTGACACTCCTGTGTTGATTGTGTTTTTGCTAATAAAGAGTTAACGCTAACTTGCACAGTATGATTTACTGCTGGCTCACCTCTGACATCCACATTCTCTATTGCACTCACACGACATCCAACATACAGGAGGAGCAAGTGTGCTTGCTCTTTATTTGAGCTAGAAAGATGGCATCTCCCATTAAACTTCTGGATAAGCGAAACTCAGCTCTAGAACTTATCTGTTCATCACAATACATTAAGGAATTAAACCCTTCAGGGGGAGATGTGTAAGGCAAAACTTCCCATTTCATAGCTGGGAATAGGCTTTCTGAGCATAAGAAAGAAAGAAAGAAAGAAAGAAAGAAAGAAAGAAAGAAAGAAAGAAAGAAAGAAAGAAATGTTTTAGGATAATGTGCAGGAAGGGTGGAGGCATGAAGGAGAGAATTGTTCTTGAAAGGTGTAAAACCCAGATTCCAAGACTGCCAAAATGTGGAGACAAGGCAGTTTGAGACCTGTCAAATCCACAGGCATAAGAAGGAAAATAAAAAAACCCCAGATATGCAATATCAGGCAAAATGTGCCCACTGATGTCCTGGGTGACTCTGTCTCCTTTTAACCTAACACTGGGTTTATGTCTGAATTCATGGTGACCTGCTGCTAGTCAGTACAGACAGACAGTCAATTTAATGATTATCTGCATTGTTTTTAGCAGTGTTTTATATTTTATCATTGAAAATTGCCCAGATATTTTATGATATGGCAATACAGAAATACTTTTTATCAATAAACAACATTACATTTTATTTACTGGCCACCCCAAAACTAAATGAGAATTGTGGCACCATTTATTTATTTATTAGCAATGGTGAAGTCAAGATTCCCCAAAGAGAAACAGGCCTCAAGGGCATTCTGATTTAAGAATTAATTTGCAGCAGAAACCAATTTGAGCAGCTTCCTTAAGTTTTCACCTTCTGCAAGCGGCAGCTGGTCCACGTCTGCCACATAGCTGAAAGCTGAACCAAGCAATCACATGTCTAGGGGCTCAGCCTGTACTGTACTTGAGCTTCAACCTCATCATGAAAGAAAAGCTGAATCACAGAATCATAGAATTGTAGAGCTGGAAGGGCCATCTAGTCCAACCCCCTGCAATGCAGGAATCATTTGTCCAATGTGGGGCTCAAACCCACAACCCTGGGATTAAGAGTCTCAAGCTCTTCCAACTATATTGAAAAAAAGGAGCAATGAGACCTCAGAATAGGCCTCCATCTACCCAGTGACACCTACAGTGGCACCTTGGGTTACAGACACTTCAGGTTACAGACGCTTCAGGTTACAGACTCCGCTAACCCAGAAATAGTACCTCGGGTTAAGAACTTTGCTTCAGGATGAGAACAGAAATCGTGCAGCGGCGGTGCAGCGGCAGCAGGAGGCCCCATTAGCTAAAGTGGTGCTTCAGGTTAAGAACAGTTTCAGGTTAAGAACGGAACTCCAGAACGAATTAAGTTCTTAACCCGAGGTACCACTGTACTCTGTCTGGCAGTAGCTCCTTGGGGTCTTAAGCTGAGAGGGCTTTTGTTTACCACTTCAAACCTGAGCCTTTTAAAAGAACTGATTATGCCAAAGATTGACTGGAGAGTCTTCTGCAGCTGAGCTAGGGTCCCATGCTGCTATTATATCTATCTATCTGTCTGTCTGTCTGTCTGTCTGTCTGTCTGTCTATCATCTATCTATCATCTATCTATCTATCTATCTATCTATCTATCTATCTATCTATCATCTATCTATCATCTATCTATCTATCATCTATCATCAGCTCCCTATTTTTCTGTACGAAATGGTTCAGAGCAGCTAACGAGAGGGTAACTGGCAGGGTGCAAAGCTTTGCCATGTTATTGAAATTATCATATTAAAGCATATATAAAACAAAGGGAGCAGCACCAGCCAATCAAATTATCTAAACAGCTCTCCACTGCAAAACAAACCCTTGGTGGAATAAATAAATAAGGCCCATCTCGTCCAGCGTTCTGTTCTCACAGTGGTCCCAATGGACAAGGCTTGAACACAACAGCACTCTCTCCAGTTGCAGACCCTCCAAGTGTCCCTATTTTCCAGGGACATCCCTGATTTAGAGAAACCGTCCCAGTTTCTGATTTGATCCTGGAATGTTCCACCTTTCCTTAATGGTAAAGGTAAAGGGACCCCTGACCATTAGGTCCAATCGTGACCGACTCTGGGGTTGTGGTACTCATCTTGCTTTATTGGCCGAGGGAGCCGGCGTACAGCTTCCGGGTCATGCTTCCCTATTTTCATTGGAGAAATGTTGGAGCGTATGGAGTTATCCAACCCCCCAAGCCATCTGAAGGCAATCCTGTATAGAGAAGGTTTTTAAAAAATGTTTAGCGTTTTATTATGTTTTTATATATGTTGGAAGCCACCCAGGTTGGGCTGGGGCAACCTAGTAGGATGTGTGTGGTATAAATAGTAAAATTATTATTATGGAACGGGACGTTCCTATTTTCATCAGAAAAATGTTGGAGGGTATGCATTTGTGATTCCAGACAACTGGCATTCAGAGGCATGACGCCTACGACATTGGAGGGAGAGCACAGCCATTGTGGAAAGTAGCCACTGTTAGCCTTACCCTCAGTAAATTAGGTAGCAGCTAGCCTTATTGAAAGCTAAGCAAGGTTCGGTGGAAAAAAGATCGGTCAGGAATACTAGAAAATAAGTAAATAAGTATATACTACCCTTAGAGACTGCGCCATAATCTAAGACTCGCACTAGGAAAATTGACATCTCTCTTTCCTACCCAAGACACTAATGACATCTTTGGTCAGCATCCCCATTAATGCAATTCTGAAAACACCACCTTATAAAGCGGCGGGAGGGGGGGGGGAATCTGAGTGGAAATATTCCAGCAAATGCATCAGTTTGTTGTATATCATGGGTAGGCAAACTAAGGTCCGCGGGCCAGATCAGGCCCAATTGACTTCTGGATCCAGCCCATGGACAGTTCGGAAATCACCACGTGGATCGCAAGCACGTGTGTTCTTTCCTTCTCCCTCAGACGGCGGCAGCGGCACCTCCTCCCTCCCTCCTCCTGGCTTCTCCCTGCCCTGCCTATAGGAGGAAGGGGGCTGGGCTTTGTTGGTGCCAGCAGCAGCAGCAGCAGCAGCAGCGCTCCAGCGGCTGCCATTTTAAGCAGCCCCTCTCCGGAGCCCTGTCATGCGCTGCTCATCGTCCCACTGCCACCAGCCTCTGCTGCTCACAAGACACAGGTAAGCAGCCACCGGGGCTCGTAGTGCTCTTGCATCCTTCCCTCCCCCCAAATATAGTCCAGCCCCCCACAAGGTCTGAGGGTCAGTGGACTGCCCCTCTACTGAAAAAGTTTGCTGACCCCTGTTGTATATATTTAATCTGAGAACTTACAATTTGTGTGTATATGTGTGTGTGTGAAATATAGTGAGTTAAAAACTCAACCTTCAAGTCCAGGCAACTGTGGGGTTGTGTTCAGAAAAGATTGAAGGGAGTAGGGAGAGAGACAGCTCAATACATTTTATGCTATTTTGTTCTTTCAGGAGGAGTGAAGGATTTTGAAAGAAATCCACCTCCATGTAAGTTAAGTACAATTATCTGTCTCCCCCCCAAAAAAACAAACCCATTTCTGAAAGTAAAATACAGCAGGAAGAAAGAAAAGGCTGTGATCTCCTCCCCCACTGCCTAGCCAAACCAAGTAAACAACATTAAATGCAAATTCAGAAAAGGAAAGTTCATGACCAGGGGTATTGAAGTGAGGTTGGAGTGTGTGTGAAAGAATAGGCATGCATCTCAAAGTTTCTTCATATTTAGGGCTGCAGTGAAAGCTGACATTTCTAAATGGAGGGGGAGATGCTGGAGCACAAACAAACAAACATCTTTTCAAATCTCAACACATTTGTCTTGCAAAATATTAAAATAAATGTACCAGCTCATCTCTGGTTCTGCCTGCTTTGCTTAATAAATGCTTTGGTTAATAAAAGCTCAGGCTGAAGACAGGGGAGTGTTATTCTCCTATCCCACTGCTAGCCTGTTCGTGGTAGTGCAACAGGTAGTGCCCATGAGGTGGAACATATTCATTATCCCTTTGCCAGAAATGGTCAAGCAGGTTTCATGTGGCTTTAGAAACCTAGAAAGCTGTTTGGCTCGAGGCAAAGGAGGAGCAAAAGGGATGGTTTTGCACATGGTAGTAAGAAAGTGCCTCTGTCAATCAGCTCTCCCAAAAGTTGGATGAGAGCAAAGGTCCTGCTCCTCCAGTGTTCTGTTCTGACAAGAAGCCTTTGGCAAGCCTGCAAGCAGGTCATGAGCACAATCACACTCTCCTCTTCATATTCCCCAGCAGGTGGTGTTTATCAGCTGCTAGCCATGACAGTTAAATAGAACCTCCACATTCAGCTGCAGTCTAGCTTTGAATACCAACTGCTGAGGGGCAAAGGAGACAGCTGTTGTCTTCAAGCCATGTTTGTGAATCTTCCAGTGACATTCAGGTGCTCCCTGCTGGAAAAAGACACTGGGCTCAAAGAAGTTTCCATGCAGCAGATTTTTGACCAGCGAAAACTGCAGGCCGTGGAAGAGAGTTTGTATACATATCAGAAGTGGTGAAACTTTTTAAGCCTGCATTCCAACATGGGCAAGTTTCAGAGCGCCAGATGCCAAAGGAGGGCCAGGCACAATGTGACCACATTTTATTGGACACCAGGATGCTGCCTTTTGATCAGAGGACTGCTTCTCTCTGTGGGCAAGTGGAGCATACCCTCCAACATTTCTCCAAAGAAAATACGGATGCCCTAAGGAAAAGTCAGACATTCTGGGATCAAATCAGAAACCAGGACATCTTCTTTAAATCAGAGATGTCTCTGGAAAATAGGGACGCATGGAGGGTCTGGTGTAGCAGTTTCTGAGGTGTATGTCAGACCCTCCAAGTGTCCCTATTTTCCAGGGATGCCCCTGATTTACAGAGGCTGTTCTGGCTTCTGATTTGATTCCGGAATGTCCCATTTCTCTTTAGGCTGTCCCTATTTTCAGTGGAGAAATGTTGGAAGGCATGGAGTTATCCGACCCCCCAAGTCATCTGAAGGCAATCCTGTATAGGGAAGTTTTGTTAAATGTTTAATGTTTTATTATGTTTTTATATATGTTGGAAGCTGCCCAGAGTGGCTGGGGCAACCCAGTAAGATGTGTGGGGTATAAATAGTAAAGGTATAATTATGGAATGGGATGTCCCTATTTTCATCAGAGAAATGTTGGAGGGTGTGGTATGTGTTTATTTCATTGATGGCAGGCTGATGGGAGTGCAGACATTGCTGCACCATTTTCCACCCATCCTCTTTTGGCTCTTTTAGATGTGGAAGCCATTTTGTGTAATGCCAAACCCCTATGGTGGCCATTTTGTAACTGCGGTGCTCATGTCACTTTCTGAATGTTCCAAATGGGTCTATGGGTCCCAAAAGGCTAGTGCCCTATGTCCTGCTGTCACTTGTGCCTGCCATCACTGAGGGGCAGAGAGGCTGCAGGGCCCCAGAGTTCTGCCCTGAAATCTGGTTCTAACCATTCCTCTAGATGTTCCTTCTCTTGAATTGCTCCTAGGAAGACCCCAGCACCAAAAGCAGGCATTGAAAAGTAAGCGTGCGAGCCTTACGGCTCAGCAATGACAGTCCCATCAACCCCAGAAGCTTTTCAGCACTGGCTATTTATGACTGCAGAACGAGTTCATTTTCTGGGAACTCTGAACTGGTGTCTCAGCCACATTTTCCTGCTACTTCTTTCCATTCTTTGCACCCTCTCTTCTCCCTGGTGCCTCCCTCCAAATGATTTTAATTCAAGTGACGTTTGTCCTGTGTAGAAGGTTTTGAAGATAATGAGCATTGGCAGCCCTTAAATGATCTGCCCATGTTTTACATTCTCCCCTATCAAAAAGGAGGGAGGTAAATACTTAATTCATGAGCAATGTGTTCCATGTGAGATATCACACACACAAGATTACCTTGGCATAGATTTTCCTCTGGCCCCAACAAGATAAACAGCCTGCATGCGGTTGCTCAGAATGGGAGAAAGTTCAATGGGGCTTAATTTCAAGGACACATACATATGTGCAGGATTGTAGACAAGTTACTCCCATTGCTTGCTTTTTTTCTGTAACACACTGCTGACATGTAGGATTGAGGTGCAATCCTATAAAATAGGGAATGGGATTTTAGCCATGCAGAAGTTGGAAGTTTCTACATGTAGACCTCACGGACGCCTCTTCTTTCTCCATCCAGGCAAACAAACGAAAAGGGCAAGCAAAGTGATCCACATGAAGAAAGTTTGCAACCTTCAGGACTTCTTAGTTTCAAGAAAAGGTGACATGGTAGAAGTTTAGAAAAGTATGAATGAACTAGGCAGAGAGATTTCTTTCTTTCTTTTTCCTTTTAAAAACTGTTTCTATCTCCCCAGGCAGCACTGACTCTTTTACAAAGCCAACTTATTTCCAAAATGTCATCATCCTCTGAACCTCAACCATGGCCAAAATGTGGCCCCTTTCTGCTTCCTCTATCTTACATCTCCATCAGGTGTTATTAGCATCCTTCTAAATATGGCTAAGAGATTGAGCCTTTCTTCTTAGCCTTTCTAAGTTGCCATGTGAAGCAGTGTTGACTCCAGGCTCCAGAAGGGCTGGGAGGAAGATATCATTCATGCTCATCCTCCCTTGGTGAACTGGCCTCTTCATTGCAATAGGCGCAATGAGCTCTTGGCAGTCGGCCCCTGCTGGGGATTGAGCCCTCTCCAGAGGCCCAAATATCCTGACTCTTGTTGCCAGCCCTAATGCAAACCAAGGCTGATTCACACAGTTTATTCCAGTTCCTGGGTGTTTTTGTAACTGATTTTGCAACTGATTTGAGGTTTCACCTGACATATGGACCCATTCTGGAAAAGTAATGGAATATAGTACACACTTGGCACTCATTTCCATGTTATTTGGTTCCAGAAAAGAATCCATTTGCAGCCCCCTTAATCCAGGAAAACTGTGGGAGTAAAGTGATGAAATTTGAAGCAGCATACCAGCATAAAGTTCTTTCCTGCAGTTTTCATGGGGGAATCACAGGGGAACAGAAGCACACAAGTGTGGAAAGGGTGGGGGAATAGCAGCATTGTCTAGAGATGTCCAGTGTTGTGCCATGCACTCACTGGGGTGAATGACATTTACCCTGGCATGCTGGCAATTCAGTCAAAAATCCACAGTTCCGTAATGCAACAACGGGTATTGCAGTGTGAAAGGAACATTAGAAAATGACACGGAAGTACTAGCATTGCATCAGGAAAAGTAATGCTATATTCCTCATTTCTTGTAAGCATATATTGCATCTAAAGTTGCCAGGCTTTTGCTTGCAAAACTGAGGGTTTTCACGATAAACATCTCAATAAGCAAAAGCATTGGTATAAATATAACCCTCTCTCATATGAAGCTGGCTGCAAGAGAGGCTTAAGTCACTGGGAGAGGGAAGAGATGACGATCCCTAAATATTTATATCTCGGCAGTGGAAAGTGGCACCAGAGGCTCAGGGGGGAACCTGGGCTTTAAGAAGACAGGAGACAGCTCTGTTCAAAGGCTTTGCAAAGGCAGGGGGAAACAGGTAGTCTGGCACAGCACTAGCAGAGTGACAGAACTGTAAGCTAGATCAGGAGCGGGGAAGTTTTCTCAGCCCAGGGGCCACATTCCCTTCTAGGCAATCTTCTGAGGGGCCCATGCCGATGGGGGGGGGGAGGTCATAGGCAAAAGCAGGCAGAGCAACAAATGAAAATTTTGCCTTTATGCAGTAGGCTGGTTTCTACACTTGTGCACACACCTCTTTGCATCCTCCACCCAGGCAGGTAAGAGGAATTTATCAGAGTTCCTGAACAGTGCAAAGCAGCACCACCAGTGAGGGTGTGTGGCCTGGGAAGATGGAGTGTGGCAGAGCATTCCAAGGGCCAAATAGAGGGGTCTGGGGGACCACATTCAGCCCTGGACCTGAGATTCATCACTCATGGGCTAGGTGGTCCTTGCTCTGATGCTCAGGAGCATGGAGAATCCAGAGATGACCCAGGTGTCCATTGGGAGCTGGGTGGTTGATCAAGAAGGGGAAGGAGCTGCCCGATATAATATAATGCCCGATATTTATATATGATATAATTATCTCCCTCTTTACAGGAGCTTTGCTGGCATAACAGCTGTCTAGTGGACAGCTCCAAGTGACCCTGACCTCAGCCACCATGCACCTCACTCTCAGGTGTGGGGATCAGCCTCTGACAATAATGCCTCCACAATAACCCAGCAAGGCAATTCTACTAGCACAACAAGCAAGCCATAGGTGACCCAGTTCCAGAAACAAAAGGCCTCAGATGCACACACAACACTGACATTCAAAGCTGCCTTACCTCCAGTTCTGTGGGTGCTTGAGGCTCACATATGGAGCAGGCAACACCCATTCGCAAGTCGGAGTCAGTCAGAGAGCATACCAGACCTTGGATAGCTCCAATGAGACCTGCTAAAGCAGCTTCCAGGTAAGTGGGGTCTGCAGGGAGCTGGCACCATTTGAAGCCTTATGTAGGAGGAGCTGTCTGGTTGGTTAAAGCATCCTCTGCTTATTCTGTAGCCTTTGGCTTCTGGAGAGGCGCAGGCATTGCAGCAGTCTCATCCTCTGAGTCAGAAGATGGTGATGGTGCTGTGTCCTGTAGGTATGAGGCCTCCAAATAAGGTTGTTCTGAACCTCAACCATGTCCTCAGCTGTCCAATGCAAGGTCCCCAGGTTATGGGGCCATGGCACCAGATAGACAGAGTTGGACCATTGTTCCACCTAGCCTAGTGATGCCTGCTTCTACTACAGCCCTGTTGCCTGCAATTGCATCTCACTCTTAGCTAGATTTTAGATTATGTGTGAGGAGAGACTGCAACCACTTGCTATTACTGAGGTGACTCTAGAAGGGATGGGGTTATTGGAAAAGTAGAAGCCAATCCATTTTAAGGCCATCTGAGATGGCACATGGGAGATCTGTGGTCAGATTTAACAAATTAAGGTGAGTTCTACATGTCGCAAAACAAAGAGATGAGGACAAAGAAAGAGAGATTTGCAGGAAAAAAATGCATTGATTTGTGTCCTTATTTGCAAATTTAGAAGTATTTACTATTATTTAAATAGAAACAATCAATTTTATCACAGTCCAGAACGCTGTGAGCCAAAGACCAGTGTGACTGCCCTGTCCGCTGTACAGCTGTTAATTTCTGGTGGAAAACGTCAAAGCCTCACTCTCCTTCCAAATGGTTTTTAGCCTTTAAAGAAAAATCTCCCCATACTTAGGGATGTAGAGTCCGTCAAATAGAGGAACACTTCAAATAAAGACTCTCCTGTATGGTCACCCAAACCCAAAACCTTTTTCTTTGGTTAATAGCTGCCATGAAATTGAGGCAGGGCCAAGTGCCCAGGGGGAGATAGGAGTTAGTCCTTTGCACCTGCAGTTTCCAGCAGATTGAATCCCACTGTTCATAAGCTATTAGCTTCAGAAAGAAGACAAAAAACACCATGTCTGCCACTGCTGCCTCAGCATCATGGTTGCATCCGTCATCATTAGCTTTCTTGACAGACTTTCATCTATCTGACAGAACCTTGGCCTGATGTCTTGCAGGTGTTGGACTCCAGCTTCCATCAGCCCCGGTGGCCAGCATGGCCAATGGTTAGGGACAACAGGAGTTGGGAGTTCAATGGCATCTGGGTGGCACCAGGTTAAGGAAGGCTGCCCACAGATGAGCGAGAAACAGAACTCAGCAGTGGGGAGATGCAAATAAAGGGGTGGGGCCAGTGAAGGCTTGCCAATAAGGGTAAATGGGGCAAAGCACCACCAACTACAGTCTGCTCTCAGTCAGAGCTTACCATGTCTGCCTTCTTATTTCCAGCCAATCAAAGGGTGGCTATGCCTGTCATTGGCACTGGAACCGCCTACTGTTGGTCTTCTCCCCAGCAGTCCCAAAGGGCAGCAACCAGCCCCTGGGTGGGACTATGCAAATATCAGGCCCAATTCTCATTGGCTGAAGATTAAACCAGATCAGGGCCACTCCAAAGTGACAGATCAGGCTCTGAATTGCATTGCGGGGGATGGGGCGGGGCGAGGCTTGTGAACATAGCCCTAGCAGTTACTCCTGGGTGGGGAAAGTAAAATTCTGTATTTGTGGATTGCATGCTATAAGGCTCAATAAAAGGCATTAATTCAATATTAAAACTCCCACACACATACAAAAAAAAAGCACCTGTTATAAGGACAGGCTGTGAACTAGCGCTTAATAATAGTTACAGATGCCCATGCAAATCTATTTTTGTCTAGTCATCTTTTAATTTTTTTAAAGTAAAAAACAGCATTTTCTTTCATACTTGCCAAAAAGCTGTTTGAAATCTGCTTCCCCTGACCCATGCTGAATAAGCCTCTCAGTTTCTGTATTCAGAGCACAGCTGAGGCCAAAGTCTCTTAACACCCACCGAAAATGAATAATTTATGCCCCCTTCTCCTTGTACAGAGAGATACAAAGCAACTTAATCATGGGGACTCTTCTTTGGGGTTGGAGGGTGGGACTGAGAACTTTCTGCGAAGAAAGACAAAAGGGAATTGTCCCAATATATATAGTCAGGCAGACCATTCCAAAAACACGCACGAAAAACCAAACACCAACCAAAATTCACACTAGTGTATGTTTAGCAAAGCAACTTTGAAGAAGGCAAAATAAAGAGTCCTAATGGGAATTAAAATTCTTAATGGGTTGTAGCTTAGGGATGGAGCAATTGCTTTGCATGCAGAAGGTCACAGGTTTAATCCTGGGCATCTCCATGAGAGACTGGGAGAAAATCCTGTTCTGAAGCCCTAGAATCATAGAATCATAGAAGAATCATAGAATCATAGAGTTGGAAGAGACCACAAGGGCCATCGAGTCCAACCCCCTGCCAAGCAGGAAACACCATCAGAGCACTCCTGACATATGGTTGTCAAGCCTCTGCTTAAAGACCTCCAAAGAAGGAGACTCCACCACACTCCTTGGCAGCAAATTCCACTGTCGAACAGCTCTTACTGTCAGGAAGTTCTTCCTAATGTTTAGGTGGAATCTTCTTTCTTGTAGTTTGGATCCATTGCTCCGTGTCCGCTTCTCTGGAGCAGCAGAAAACAACCTTTCTCCCTCCTCTATGTGACATCCTTTTATATATTTGAACATGGCTATCATATCACCCCTTAACCTCCTCTTCTCCAGGCTAAACATGCCCAGCTCCCTTAGCCGTTCCTCATAAGGCATCGTTTCCAGGCCTTTGACCATTTTGGTTGCCCTCCTCTGGACACGTTCCAGTTTGTCAATGTCCTTCTTGAACTGTGGTGCCCAGAACTGGACACAGTACTCCAGGTGAGGTCTGACCAGAGCAGAATACAGTGGCACTATTACTTCCCTTGATCTAGATGCTATACTCCTATTGATGCAGCCCAGAATTGCATTGGCTTTTTTAGCTGCCGCGTCACACTGTTGGCTCATGTCAAGTTTGTGGTCAACCAAGACTCCTAGATCCTTTTCACATGTAGTGCTCTCAAGCCAGGTGTCACCCATCTTGTATTTGTGCCTCTCATTTTTTTTGCCCAAGTGCAATACTTTACATTTCTCCCTGTTAAAATTCATGAGCTGATGAGCTGCTGCCAGTCAGTGTTGACAATACTGAGCTAGGTGAACCAATTGTCTGACTTGATATAAGGCAGCTTCCTGTGTTCTTGTTTCCACAGTGTCATGGGGCTTCGTCACTCAATAGCCGAGAGCTCCTAACATGCATAGCCTTCAGATAATAGCAGCGTGTTCGCAGATTATATCTATTGAGTCCACAGTTTGTGTAAAGAACAGTTGAGAGGCACAAATTAGCATGTTACACTCTTTCCCATGAACATTTGTCTATGTGCAGAGACAGTGTGCTCCTGTGCTCAGAGTTATGTGCGAACAATTCTAATATATGGAGACACACACCCCCAATACACACACGCATCATGTTGGGGTGGCCAAATCTGATGCACGAAGTACATCGCCATTTGAATCGGTCGAGAGAATTTCCAAGAAACATGTCACTGTACCACAATGGATGCTGACTTTTTATTTCTTTTCTTGCACACTTTATATTTCTTTATATGGTATTTCATCCTTTATGTCCTGAAGGTATAATTTCATTTTTTCCAGGGATGGAAGCCGGAAGAAATCAATGCTACTGCTTTCCTCTTGGGAGCCACACATTTCTGATCGTTAAGCCAATGAGACAACTAGCAAAGGGAGTACATTGCCATTTGCACAGGAGCTTTTCTGCCTCTCACCAGGAGAGTTTGAAAGGATCTGGTGCCATGACAGCCTGCATTCTACTGTTGTCCTGGCTTTCAGTGACGACAAGCCTTTCCGCCACCTGCATCTCACATTTATACATGGTCATTACGTGAACTCCACAACTAAGAAATAAAGCCTGAGTTTTCTTTTCCTTTCTCCTTTCTCCTTCCTCCATCCCAATCCCCTTTCCTTTTACGTTATGCCTTTTTAGACCATAAGCCTGAGAATTGGGGCTGTCCTATCATGAACATTCGTGCCCTGCTCTGGGAGCCTTTTCCCCTTTTTTTGCTGAAGAGCAGGATATAAAATGCTTTAAATAAACAAATTAAAATAATATTTGGTGCACCCACACTGAAGTCATTTTCTTTCATTCCAAATTCCATTGTTAGCCTGGGGCAATTACCCGCCCCTTCAGCTGGCTCTTTCACGCTGACTTCCTGAAATATTTTCATATTGGGAGTTCACATGTTAAGAATGGAACTGGGAGATGTGGGAGGAACTATTAAGACCTTGAAAGGGGGCAGAGGAAGAGCTACTTTTGGGAAGAGCAGGGATCTCCAGATCTCTACTGGAGCTGTTCTGGTTTCCAGGTGTTGGATAGTGCCTGCCCACAACACCAGGTTTGCTGCTGTTATCATGAGGACTAGAAAAAAGATTTGCCAGAGAGGAAAACCTCTCTCTCTCTCTCTCTCTCTCTCTCTCTCTCTCTCTCTCTCTCTCAGAGCCACCCTTGGTCACATGATCCTGTTCTGAACAACCAGCAGCAACAACCCTGATGCTGAACTCCAAGAGAAAAGTTAGGTTGCTTCTGATGCCTCACCCAATTCCATTTACAAAAGCAATCATGCCGGCAGTTGAATCTTCAACATACTACACTTATCCTGAAGGCAGAGGTCTATCTTAGGGGGCCCAAAGACATCTTCGTCCACTGCCCAACCCTCAGCATTTATTTATTTATTTGTTTGTTTGTTTGTTGTATACACCACTTTTTAAACAAAGAAACTCAAAGCAGTTTGCAAAAAGATAAAACAATAAAAATGAGGAAAAATTCACACCCATACTTTAAAACATACGAAACTTAAAATACTAAAACAAATTGAAATTGCCTCCTATGCATCCCAAGGCTGCTGTCTGGCAGTAGAGCTGACCCTGAAGAGCCCAGGCTGGTGTATCTGCCTGCCTTTCATCTTCACAACAACCATGAAAAGTAGGCTAGGCTGAGAAATTACAGCTTGCCCACGTTTGCAGGTTAACTTGATGGCTGGATAGGCATTTGAGCCTGGGTCTCCCCTTGATCTGTCCACATTGGGTGGGAGAGATGAGGTGTCAGGATCACACCCAAACTGTTTATGCCCCCCACCCCTTCTGTTCCATGTGGTAGAAGGTGCAGATCTAAATCTTGGACCTGAGTTCAGACACTTGACACCCACATGTTCATATGGGGGGGGGGACTTTTTGTACTCTATTTAGTTGCAACCAGATTGCCATCATTTTGCAGACCTCAGCACTAAATTATTCCAAAGAGCTGGTTATGAACAAAGAACCCTCTTCTCTTGCTGAGTCACATTAAATGTCATCTAGTCTAGCATCCCATTTCCCAGAACAGCCATCAGAATGCTTCCAGGAAGCCCAAAAGCTGAAGGAAATAGGCCTTTTCTGATGTTTCTTTCCAACAACTGAATCTCAGGTGTAAATTGCCTCTAAATATAGCAGTTATTTGGCTGTGTTCAGATGTTGAATTAAACTATGCTTTCATGCAGGTATGGGGAATCTTTTTTCCTCCAGATGCTGCTGTACTACAACTCCCATCATCCCTGACCACTGACCATGCCTGCTGGGTTGATGGGAATTGTAGTTCAGCAACATCTGGAGGGCCAAAGGTTCCCAACGCCTGGTTTAAAGGAACAAGAATGAAACCATCCTCTCCTAAACTCACATACTCAATCCTCCACGCTCCTCTTCTGATGTGACATCAAGAGATTGGAATTGCCCACTGCCATTTTAGAGTAGCCATAGTTTACCATGTCATTTTCATCCCAAACTCTGGTTGACCTTACCTAGAATTAATGGAAACAAGCCAGCTTCATAAACTAAGTGTTGAAGTTGATTTATTTCTACTAACCAGATTTAAGATTAAACAGAGTTGATTCAAGTTTGGATGACACTGTGTATACTGTGGTTAATTTGTACGTATAATGGAAGCAAAAGCTGTTTAGCTCCTCATTTTAGCAGCACGGTGGGGAGGTGGAAAGTGCAAGCCCAGAGGCTACACTTGTTATTGCAATGCTAAACCAGGGTTTAGTGCTACACTTAACTAACTCATTGCAGGAATGGAAGAACCTGTCAATTTCTACATACATTTGAGATTTAAAAGAAAATTAAAAATGACATGAAAATTTGTGCACATTCCCACAGATGTTTATTGTAATATACAGATTTTTTGCAGTTTCCACTTAATAGAATGTATCCTTGCATGCTATCTTTACTAAAACACAATTTTTTGTACACATTACTTGAAGAACTGCATCATAATTTGGAAGAAGTGTACATTTCAAAGGAGGGCTGTATTTTTGTTTGGGCATTGTTTGGAAGGTGTGAATCTGGCGAGTTTGCACCAAAATGTAAACTGAGCAAATTTCACCCCCATCGCTAGCCTACTGACATATTTCTTCTTGTGAATTTCTCTAATCCTCTTTTTTTAAAAAAAATATAAATCTCAATTAATGACCAACTTTACCACATCCTGTAGCATCTAATCCCACAAGGCGATTCTGCATCGTGTAGTGTCGTACCTTGGAAGTTGAATGGAATCCGTTCCAGAAGTCCGTTCGACTTCCGAAACGTTTGACTTCCAAAGCATGACTTCTGATTGGCTGCAGGAAGTGCCACCAGATGTTTGGCTTCCAAAAGAACATTAGAAAACTGGAACACTTGATCATTTGGGAGCCAAAACGTACGAGTTTCGGGGCATTCAAGAATTTAGGTACAATAGTACTTTCTTTTGACTACCTTGATGAATCTCCTGTCAGTCAGTTTTGTTTGACACCCCCAAGTTCTTATATTATGAGACAAACATCTTTCTATCTTCATTCTACACACCACCCATCATTTTGTAAACCTGGACTCTTTTTTTGGAGGGAGGGGGTTCTTAACTGGTCTCCAATCCCCTGATCAGTTCAGTTTGGCCCTTTCTATATTTTTACTCATTTTATGATATCCCTTTTTTGGGTTGATCAACCATGCATTCTATATGGGATCCGCTTTGGGATTCCATATTCCCTGATATGGAAGCTCCAACTGGTCCAACAAGCAGCAGCTGGAGTGTTGATGAGCTTGCCAGCACAACATGAATCCAGGGCTAAAAGTTTGCACCAACTCCCCATACACTACTGAGCCTTGTTCAAAGTTCTTGAATTAATTTGCAAGGCCTTTTACAATTTGCATCCAGGATACCTTAAGAATTTCCTAGTTTCTTAAAACCGTGCCTGATCACTGAGATCTTTGATGGTACCCAAAAGGGCCCTTTTACCAAGTGCTTAGAAGAGGGAACTCATTGTGGGTGTGACAACACTTTAGAGAATTCCATTCCTAGGTAGAATTCCACAAAAGGGCAGAACTATTTAACAACAATCAATAATTGGCTGGCCCATGCTATTCTTGGTTATTTGGAAAATTATTTTTATTCCCTGTGGGTTACTTTTGCTGGCTGCTTGATATAAACCTGGAGTTTTGCCCAAATAAACTGCATGCCATTTCCACCCCTCAGGGGTTTTCCAAAAATAAAAATTAATCACCAAGAGGCACTGTTTTATTATTTTTATCCAGCACAGACTCTCCTTACTTGGAAAGACAGGTTGAAACTGAATGTGGCAGGGGCCAGCAAAGCCAAACATTGTTATTCAGTCACAAAAATCACCAGGTGACACTGCAAAAGGGGATGTGATTTTTGTTCCCTGTGGAAATGTTGCCAAAACTTCAGTGACCAAAGAAAGGGTCTTGTGGCAATAGAAGCACCTTAACAGGGCCACTCAAAACTTAGATACTGAAGCCACAGCTGCACTGTACATTGAAAGTAGCATGATACCACTTCAAACAGTCACAGCTTCCCCCAAGAAATCTTGGGAAGTGTAGTTCGTTACAGGTGCTCGGATTTGTTAGGAGATCCTAATTCCCCTCACAGAGCTACCATTTCAGTGCGGTTGAACAATCAATCCCTCTCCCCAGGGAACTCTGCCTATGTTCAGTAGAGCTCATGCTCAGTGAGTAAAGCTATGGAGCCTTAGTGATTGCAAAAACAGACAAGAACTGGTATTGGCTGCCTTTAGAAATATACAAAAACCCTTCCTCCAAAGCTGGCTCAGCTGCGCTTCTAACCCAGATATTAGACCACTGAGCACCACAACCATCTAAGAAATATTTTCATTTACACAATGCCTGTCACACAGACAATTCCCTAACTCAAAAATCCAGAACTCTCACCAAAACAGTGTTCAAGATAAGCCTCCACCGAGTTTGGAAATCATCTTGCTATGCTACATGGAATTGGTAAACAGCCTGAATTCCTGCTGCTTGTACATTGTTTGATGGTAGCCACTGTGGATAAGAAATTGTTGGGGAAGGGCTGTAGCTCTGTAGTAGAGCACTAGGTTTGCCAGCAGAATGTCCTAGGTTTGATTCTGGCATCTCCAGAAAAGGCTGGGAGAGACCCCTGCTTGAAATGCTGAAGAGTTGCTGCCACTCAGTGTGGAACAATGCTCTTATGTGCTGTAAGACACCTTGATAGAATCACAGAATTGCAGAGTTGGAACGGACCCCAAGGGCCATCTAGTCCAACCTACTGCAATGCAGGAATCTTTCACCTAACATGGAGCTCGAACCCAAGGCCTTGAGATTAAGAGCCTCATGCTCTACCAACTGATCTATCTCAGCTATCTTGTAAGTTTCCTGTATAACTGTTTGTATATCAGATATCCTAGCATTTGTGGGGGGAT
This sequence comes from Podarcis raffonei, assembly GCF_027172205.1. Lineage (NCBI taxonomy): Eukaryota > Metazoa > Chordata > Lepidosauria > Squamata > Lacertidae > Podarcis > Podarcis raffonei. The sequence goes on along the minus strand of NC_070621.1, from coordinate 46,211,079 downwards.
CCTTTGAGAGCAAAAGCTGTTATAGTACAGGTGAGTATCAGATATACTCAGTGCACTTAAGCCTTAAATGCATATCTTATTTTCCCCAGACAAATGAACTGCATAGTCAGAGAAGGGGTATGATGCAGTCCCAGAGGTTGGTTATAAAAAAGATAACCAGCCCCTCCATGTTGCCATACCAAAGTCCACAACTGAGACCCTTCCTCAGAAAGGGAGTATGGCTGCAAGAGAAAGGACCTTTTATGTTGCCCCCACCCCCAAGTTATCTCCCTAAAGGGGATTCTCAGAAACTACTTTAATATGTTTTTTGCACCAGGGAAGGAATTCCCCCCATGCCAAGCTTTCAAAATATTTTTTAGAATAATTCATTTTAATGTTTTAAATCTCTGCATTCTGCTCCTGTTTGGGGATAATAGTTAGAGGTTGTTGTTCCTTTGTTTTAGTTTACAAGGGTTTTAAAGAGTTGTCTGCATCATATGTGCTAAGAGCATAAGAAGAGCCCTCCTGGATCAGGCCAAAGACCCAGCCAGTGCAGCACTTTTTTTCTCATAGTAGGCAGCCAAGTGCTCTGACGAGAAGACCTCAAGCAGGACATAAGTGCAGCAACACCTCTCCCCCCCCCCCCCAAGTCCAGAAACTAGTATTCAGAGAGACACTGCATCTGACAGTGGGGGGAAACACAGACATCTCTAGCCCAGCATCCTGTTCTCATGGTGCCCACCAAGATGCCAGTGGAAAGTTTGCAAGCAGCACCTGAGTGCAACAGCAGGCTCCCCACTTGTAACACCCAGCTGCCTGTATTTGGAAGCATGCAGCTTCCAAAAGTGGAGATAGAACACAGCCATCATGGCTAGCAGCCATGGGTAATTTTAGATGCTTTGATACGATCCTTGCTTCTGTATGTCTTTTTGTCCTGAGGTTTTGTTTTCTGCACAATGGGTTTCACTGGCGTTGCAATTTGCATTATGGAGGTTGGTGTGTGTGATTTATTTATTTATTTGCCTGGCCTGGAAAGATCATTGCTTAATTATCTCCGTCTTTGAGTTTACTACCATCCCCTTTAATTAGGATATTTAAGAACGGATGAGCTGCTTTCTTGCAGGTAGTAAAAAGTGCCTTTGCGCTTTTGTCTTTTAACACTGCCGTTTATATACCAACAAGAATATATATATATATATATATATATATATATTCCCCTGCCATGCCAGCAAGTTAATTGCTGCTTTCGTAAGAGGAGCCCAGCAAATGAATCTTCATTGGGGATCCTGATGAGAACATCTGTGACTTTGTCATTTCAGTCTGAGGTTAATAAGGCCACTTCCCAGCAGGGGGATCAACTAGTTGTCTTCACTGTAAGGTAATCAGCTCAACATCAAAAGGTAATGAGGGAGCGCAGCTTTCAAGCTTACTTGCATCTATTCCTTTCCTACCTTGAAAACTGGCTGTCTTGCTGCTAGGTGCCCACTGTTTGTTTATTTATTTTACATTGCTGCTAATTAAGGTCATCAGCTTAAGGAAGAACCTTTCCCCTTTAGCCTCACCAACCCACCAAATGGATTTCTTGATCAACACAGGAGGCAAAGTCATACTGAAATGTGCGATGGAGTCTAGAGCCTCTGGTGACAATTGGCTAACCTGCACTGACATCACAGAAGGAGAGGACAGACATAGAATCTCATTGGCCAGACTATTTGGGTGGAGAGGGGGCATCTTATTATTAATCTGAAGATTTAAAACCCTCAATGCAGAGAAGGCTATTGAAAGACCCAAAATATGTACTACACGCACATATCCAAGGAAAGACACCCGAGGGTTGTATGCAAGGTTAGCGATAGTTAGTTGTTTCCATGAATCCCAATAGGTGTATTCTATCAGCAGTGTCTCCAAGTAGATGCAGGGAAGGTCCCCTTTCCTGAAATGCAGGACAGCTACTGCCTGTTAGTGAAGATCATGCTGAGCTAGATGCATCAATGGTCTGATGTGGTATAAGGCAGTGATGGTTGTGAGAGTTTGGCTAAACAGGGGTATTTAATATTGGTTACTGTTTGTGTCTCTCAAACTACCCAAGGCAGGGCATTCCAAAGGTTAGGGTAGTGCAAATCTACTGCAAATCATCCCATGATTTACAGGTATTTTCTACCTAACTTGTGTGTGTGTGTGCGTGCGTGTGTGTGTGTGTGTGTGCGCGCACACACACACACACTTATTAAAGGTTTTTCTTGGGTAACAGAACTCACAGAGTCTCTGCTTTCAAGTCATAGAATCCTTCGAACAAGTCAGTCATATTCAGAGTGAGACATTGTTATAGGCAATATGGGGTTGAGGGAGGAAGTGGGAAGAGGGGAGGAAAAGGGAAGACAGTAAAATTTCATTTTGAGCAAAGCTTTTGTGTCAGTGCCACTTAAACAGGTGCTTTGTTTTTGCTGGCAGTGTGAGAGAACACAGGGCCCAGGGTGTGGTCAGTTGCAGTGTGTGTGTCGGGGGGGGGGGTGCTGCTGCTGTTGGGTCAAGTTAACCATATTGATTTCTATGTGGTGGGGGGAGGTATTGGTTGGTTATTGTCTTGCTTTCTTGCATATGTAATAAAGAGGTGATTTTAAAAAAGTATGATGGCTGTTTAGATTCAGCAATGAAGCCACTTAAATGTAGTGGTGGTGACATGGTTCAAGAAACCCCTTCATATCTCTCTCTCTCTCTCTCTCTCTCTCTCTCTCTCTCTCTCACACACACACACACACACACATACAAAATTTACTTAGTGTAATATCCACACAATACATTTAAAGCACTCAAAGCATTTTAAGAATCATGGTTTCCCCCCATAGATTCCTGGGAGCTGTAGTTCAGCCCCCTTACCAAACTACAAGGTTAAGGGTGTCTAGTATGTTGTTCTTATTTAAGGCTGGATTTTTCTCCTTATTGTTTTCCTACCCTCTCCCCACCTCTCCTGATTGGCCACATAATAATGAGCTGCTGCTCAGCATTTGAAATAAGCACATTGAAAGACTTCCCAGTGCAGAATAAGTTCTCACTGCGGAACATGCCATCCTGAGGCAGTGAGTGGAGAATGTCTCCCCAGATGCATGAAATATTAACATTTTTCCTCCTTAGTCCAGGACAAGTTTCTTCCACTTTGCGTGAATCATATTCTAGCAGCGTTGCAGCTTTTCGGTGCAGCTGCAGCTTTTGTAGTGGTTTGGAAAAATACTGGCTATCATTGCCTGCTTTCTGACTTCGCTTTTCCTTGATACTTTCCCTTCACGGTGGATCAAGGCGAACTCGCAGGAACTCGCAGTCTATATGCCCCCATATAGCCAGGAATGATGGTGGGAGTTAAAAAGGCACACACACATACCCCAAAGTGCACTCCTCCATTGCCTCCCAACTATGTAAAAGTCACAGCTCAACGGTAGAACATCTGCTGGGTGTGTAGAAGGCCCCAAATTTAATCCTCTGCATCTCTAAGTAAGGCAGGGAGAGAATTCCTAGTAAGCTGCTGCCAGTCAGTGTTGACAGTATGGAGCTTAGTAGGGCAATGGTCTGATTAGTTATTAAGAAAATTCTAGGTTTCTTTTGTTCTCAGATTTAGCTTGCCTATGCCCCCCCCAAGTGAACAAAGCTAGGTTATTATTATTGTGAATGTTATTTATTGAATTTATACCCCACCATGCTCTGAGACAGCAAGAAGATGCACACTTTAAAAACAAAGTAAAAACAGAACAGTTTTTAAGAATTCTAAAAGCACTTTACGTCAAAAACATTCTAAAAGGAGATTATGGTTAAGAACATTCTTCCATCCTATGTACTCGGGGTGGCAAAGAACAGTATTCTTCCTCCTAAGGAAAACAGGAATGTTTTCAAATTCTTTTTCAAAGTTACTAATGATGATTATTGCCATACCTCACCAGGAAGCCATTCCTAAATAGAAATGTTCCATGCTGCAACATTTTGTTGTGGGGCCCACTTAAAGTTTTTTATATGTCAAGTGCAGGAGTTCTTAACTAGCCTTGTCCTTTGAATGTTTGCAATATGGCACAGAGGATTTGTTTTCAAGGGGACACATTCAAAATATATTATCCCTAATCTTCTGTCTCAGATTACGCAGTCCAAGAACAGAGTGGTTGTTTTTTTCACTTGCTATTTGTGATGTGAAATGAGCCCCAAAAGCTGCACAACAGACAGCTAGAAAGAGCTGTCTTTCCATTAAATAACTTTTTGATGGATTAATTTTCTGCCTTTTCATGAATTCATTCACTTTCAAAATCATAGCATTTTGAGAGGGGGTAACTGATTCTGCCTATGAAAACCTACACAGTACTTCATGATCCTCAGTAAATAATGAGAAACAAAGACAGGTGAGTCACAGATGAATAATTATTGGGATTTTCAGGAGCTTTTGTGTAAAAATAATAATAAAAAAATACAGTTATTCTCCCTGTACACACACGAGACATGACTCAAATGTCCAATTAGCATACCTAACATGACAGCATCAAATGCATCTAAAAGTAACAAATGATGTATTGGTTTTAACAAGCTTTTTGCTTCAAGTGCTTAATTAACTGCACAATTAGTGATCCCAGTTTTAGGTTTTCAGAAAGCAAAGTACAAAAGTCGTGCTATGAACTGAAACAGACAATGGTGCTTAAGGGAGTTGGAAGTGATTTGGAAGAGACATCACTTCCTATGGTATATGGCACACCTGTATTTTGCACCATTACTGACTCAGGTTAAAGAGATTTGGCAGGTTTGTATCCGACCTTTTCCTCCTGTGGCCCATGGCCCTGAGCCCTCATGCTGCCTTCCCAAAGCCAGATGGGCAAGGCACCAGGGTTTGGAAAGGAGGTGTGAGGCTCTGGCAGGGTCCTAGAGCCCTCCCATCTTCTTCCCAAAGCAGGGAAAGTGCTAACTATGCTCTGGGGAGGAGACTAGAGGACTCTAGGACCTGTCAGAGTCTTTATGCAGCATCCCCAAGTGCCCTAATTACTAGGCTTTGGGAAGGTATTGTGATCGTTGCAGAGGGGGGCATCAAATGTTCTTGAGGGCCACCCAAAAAGGCCTTGAGGGCCACATGCAGGCCTTGTTCTAGATGTTACTGAACTATACCCCTATCATCCCTGGCCATTGGCCATACTTGTTGGGGCTGAGAGGAGTTTTCCTCAGCAACTTCTAGAGCACCAAAGGTTCCCTACCCATTGGCCTCATTTAGAATTGTAAGCCAGCTAAAAGCAAAATTAACTGAATGGGAGAACAGTAACAGAATTTTAAAAGATTGACTCTACCAGAGGCAGTGAGCTCTCTTTACAAGATGTGCCACGATAAGACTGAAGCACCAATTGCAAAGAAATGTATTAACAGAGAGAATAAATCCACAGGAGAATGATTGAACCAGTGAGTGAAATGTCAGCTAATTGTCAGCACACTATGCAATGGCAGATTTTTTGTCTCCCTCCCCTACCCAGCCCAATGAAAGCAAGCTGGCAAAATTCCAGCTACCATAACACCATCCAGAGGAAGATAAGCAGTGTGCATTTATTAAGTGATCACATTTTGCTGAATCCAGGCTTGCAAATTTAGCTGACAAGAGTTATCAGCCTAACGGGCTGCAAGTACTTGTGCTGGGGATTCATTGACTAGAAGAAATAAAGAGCACAGGTGGTCACTTTTGTTATGAATTGCCAGAAGAGGTGAAATGCATCACAAACAAAAGCAGGCAAAGAGGACACCAGCTTGCCTAAAATGTGCATTTCCTAATTTATATGTTTAGATGTAAATTCAAACATAAAGGCTTTCCAGGAAAAACACAAATGGAGTCATCCAAGCTCATCCCAACAAAAACCCTATGAGAGGTGTTAGGTTGTGACATCAGTGATTTGCTTAACACAATCCAGTGCACCGGAATTTGATCTTGTGTCTCCCTTGTTATGAGTCTAGACTACAAACAATATAAGCACTTACCTGGAATTTAGTTCCTTTGAACTAAGAGGGATTTGCTTCTGAGTGGACACACTTAGGATTGCAATTTTGTTTGGTTGTTTGGTTGTTTGATTACAGTATTTTTAAGTCACCCTCTAGTAAAACCTTCTGGGTGTCTCTACAACTAAATAATGAAATCAACAATCAATCAGTCAAAACAGATGAACAGATAAATCAGTCAAAAGCATCAATTTAGAATCAGCCTTTAAAATTCAGCAGGATTCAGTAGCCAGCTAGAAGCCAAATATAGCCTGCAAGTCAGAAATAAGAACAATAGCTCTCACTCTATTGCTCTTCAGTAATGATAGCCAGATCTTGGAGGCACTATATAGCCAAGATCGCTAGTAGCTATTGGTAGTATCCAACTAAATGGTACTCAGAGAAGACTTTCAAAAAATCAGGTTAACTGATTTAAATAGGTCTACTCTGAGGAGTGCTTTATTTCTGGGAGTGCTCAATGGTACGCAGTACTGGCACCTTTTTTCCTAGAAGAAAAGCACTGACTCTAAGGGTTACTTAGTCACATGGTACCCATTGATGCTGTACAGGAATTTGCCATTAAGAAGCTTTGAAATAAGCATACTTAGCATCGCAGCCTTATGGCGAGCCAGTTTATGAATAAGTTATAATGTGTGAAGGACATGGGCTACTTGTAAGGAGGGCACTTGCCTCCCTGTGGTATCACTTATGGCTCTGCTTTTTCCCTAATGTAAAAGTGTCGGGGGGGGGGGTGTCACAAACTGGCATGTCAGGTGCAGCGCCCTTCCCAATGCAGCTTCACATTCCAAAGCAACAAGTTATTTGATTTTGGCAGCAGCATCAAATGAAATTAGAGATGATGAGTCAGAAATGCCGTTGTTCCTGTAAATACTGCAAGCACCACTATGTTAACAATATATCACTAATTAAGAAGGGGGTGAAATCCTAGAGAGACAGACTTTCAAACTCCCACCAACTTCAAAGGGAAATTTGGATGGATCTGAATTTCAAATCACAGAGGTGAACATCTGTTCTCATCGCCCACAATGTTTAATATTAAACGCTTGCCGACGCAGGAGGTGGCTCCCTGCAGCCAAGCGCCTATCAATCATAATTCAAGACTTAGGTTAGATGTCAAATTCTTGACACTGATGAAATCTGCTTGCTTTACCACCAGCACTACTCCTGGTTGCAAAATCCACAAGCAGCAATCCTTTTGACAAAGGTAAAGTTGGGGAAATGTGCAGTCACTCCACCTGTGTTCAGGTCAATAGAAGGGCATAATCCTCTGACTTCATCCCCACAGCTTATTTTCAAGCCAGCTCTGATCTGGTCAGGGCTGGATTTAGGTTTGATGAGGCCCTACGCTGCTGAAGATAATGGGGCCCTTTATATGTCCAGCTGCCTTTGTCAACAACAAATTGTCGCTATTTTTTGTGTTGACTATATACTATATGGACCATGCAACCAGTCCATGCAGAATGTAGGCACCCTATATATAGAAATGAGCAACCAGTGATATTTTAGGGAGCAGGCTAGCAGGCGGGGCCCATTATTTTACATCATAGGAGCCTACACAACACAAAACACTGTTGCTCTATGTAGGTTTTATTTTATTTGTTTTTTATCTTATATTTTGGGAATGTACATCCAGGGTTTTTTCCTTTGATTTTTTTGCCGGCCTCCAAGAGAGTGGGGCCCTAAGCTATAGCTTGTTTAGCTTATACGTAAATCCGGCACTGGATCTGGCTATAGTATTTCTGCCCGTTGCACATTTACTAGAGCTGTCATCTGATGAAAGTGAACTTAGTTAATCATATGAGTTGTGTTTGATTCATCAGATACTAAATTGGTAAAATCTGCACCAGTTTGTATATAAGGAGGGAGAGAAATCTACCCCCCTCAACTCTAAGAGATATCTCTTCTGTCTGCAGTTTTTATATCTAGGAGGAACTGTTGAAAGGGCCAGCTAAGTTTAGCTTGGAGCAGATAGTGTTAAGAGGACACATGATATTAGCTGCCTTCAAGTTCAAGTACTTTATTATGGTCACAGACCAGCATAAGCAAAGCATCTAAATAAATAGCATGACAGTATGAATCTAATAATTATTAAATAAATAGGAGCAAGAACCAAATGTAGATTTAAACATATACATAGAATACTTAATCAAACATAGATAATGGGTGAGTAAAATTTATAAGAAAAATTAAAAGATCGGTTAACACAGCTATATGGGGTGGGCTTCAGAAGTGAAGATCTAACAATATGGGCCTTCAGCTTAGGACTGAATTGTAGTATAGACCATTCTTCATCAAATATCTATCATGGAGGCGCAAAATTTGGCGACTGAATATGTGACTTCTGGGCTCTTGTCCTGTAGTAATAGGGAGATGTTGTGTTGTTCTGAATGCCCAGGAAACTTATATAAAATGAGTTGGATAAACCTAGTTTTGAATGTCTATATAATACTGGCAGGGAAGAAGGGCACGCTCCATTGTTTCCTGCTGCCCAGAGCCACATGGGCATTTCCTCTCCTCGTAAGGTGTCTTCCTATAACAGCCTTCCTGAATTGCTGAAGGGAGGGCCTGACAACGGGCCAAAGTGAAAGCCCTTCATTGTTTTTGTTTTTCAAGATTAACTATGTACGGCATTTGGGAAGTCAAGTATCTTCCAGTTTCTTCCAGTATTTTCTAAGTATCTTCCAAATTTTGGGGGACCTGGCTAGGTCTATCTGTCGTTCTATATCTACCACACACTGTTTAATGTTGCTTTTTGCTTGTTCGTGCCCCAAGTTGAATATGATCTGTGGATTGAATCCTAAAGTTGTTATTGTATGTTCCACTGCTTGCTTCCATGTGGACTGAAATTTGTCTATAATAGGGAAGCAAGGCCACTCAGAAGGAAGGCTAGTCTCACTAGCTGCCTTCAAATGTCTAAAGCAAAGTTAGGGAAACTTTTTTCAGTCTGAGGGCCACATCACCTTCAGGTCATCCTTATAGGGCCACATGCCAGTGGTGTGAGGGGCCAGGGGCAAAAGTGGGAGGAGCAACAAGTCTACACTTTACCATTGCACCATAGGCTGCTTTCATCAAAGACTCACACACCTGTCTCTATCCTCCATCAGAGAAAGCAAGAGTCATTAGCTTGGTTCATTTATTCATGTTTGGTGGAAACGCCCCCATGTTAAAAACTTTTGGAATAGAGTATTCCCCATTATATCTGCAATTTCAAGCCAACCACTTTCTCCAAATCCTGCCTTAGCCCTACTATTTTTGCACATAGACTTAGGCTCCACCCCAAGGGCATAGCCAAGATTTATTTTAGGTGGGGCAGGTTTTATGTTGGGAAGGGGGACAGAACCAAGTTATCTGTGGTGCAATTGGTCAGTTAATTAAGTATTTTTATTTATAACCCCCCTGGCTATGCCCTGAACCACAGTGAACTAGTAGGCTTCTTACTGGCTGCAGTATGCTGACCATTAGTTCAGCAATGGAAGGACAAGACTGAAGTACCCCTGAACATATGCGAACATAAGGTATGGGATATAGCAATGTCTGAGCATCTCACCAGGCACACAGAGCAATTAAAGGCATAGCGAATAGAGACGACTTCCAGGGAACATGGACATTCTTTCACTATGTTAATGACCAAAACCAAGACCTTGTTATACCAACTGCTCAAAATTCTCAGTGAAGGGGTTATGTTAAGTAATATGTTTGGATGTTGAATGTGTATGTCTAGAGACAATGGATAAAACAAACACCACTAGATGTACTGCTGGATAAGTGTCTAATGGTTATTGTATTTGTTTAAAAACTAATAAAAAAAAAATTTTAAGAGTCATTGTCAGAGTTCAAGAACAGGTGAAAACACAGAGAAGGGTGCAGCTGGGCAATGGGTGTAGCCTGAACAGAGTTACAAGGGCCAGAGATAGAGGCCTGGAGAACCATGTTTGACCCTTGGGCCTGAGCTTCTCCTCCCCAGTCTAAAGAGTTGTGGCCTTATCTGTCACCAACTGGCTGGACACAGAGGAAGGGTGGGAGGCACCCAAAGGAAGAGGGCTCCTAATTTTAGCATTGCACAGGGCTGGAATTGGAAAGCCCAGATCAGCCACTGCTGGATCTCACCCTTTGCATCTTCCATGGATGCTAAGAGAATAATGTTGAACTAGACAAGTTTTTAGTCCGATCCGGTGGGACAGTGATGTCCTCCAACTTGGCTGGCTTTTGAGGATTGGGCAAATTTATAGAGGGTAAGCTATTAGTGGCCACTACTAGCCACAATGGCTGGAGATTGGATGGTAGACTAGCTGGGCAACTGGCCTGATCCAGTAGGACTCTTTTTATGTGCTCATGACTCTTCCTATGCTCTTATCTTAATTACAGATCTTCTTCAACAACTTGTTATTCAAAGAACTATTAGTATTTATATTGCTCTTCAGAGCATTCAGAGTACTTTGCAAAGATTATGTGACCTAGCCAAGAGGTATAATTTTGGAATACTTCTTTTGAATGTAGATAAACTCATCAGGTGAAGAGAACTGTGATCTGGGAATTAATGTTCTTCTGGCAGGAATAGAAGTGGATATGGAAACTAATGGCTTGGATTCATACTAATTTGAGTGAAACATTTTTATAAAATTCAGTTCCAACAGGCTGACTATATCAGGTGTAGCCAATGTGATGTCCTCCAGATGTTATTGAACTACATCTCCCATCAGCCCCAGCCAGCATGGCCAATGATCTGGGGTGATGGGAGTTGTACTCCAACAACATCTGGAGGAAACCTTGCTAGTGTTATATAAACAAAAACAAATACAGCGGTACCTTGGTTTAAGAACAGCCCTGGTTACCAACGATTTGGTTTACGAACTCCACAAAACCGGAAGTAGTGTCCAGGTTTGCAAACTTTACCTCGGTCTAAGAACGGAATCCGAATGGTGGAAGGGCACCAGCAGCGGGAGGCCTCATTAGGGAAAGCGTGCCTCGGATTAAGAACGGTTTTGGTTTAAGAACAGACTTCCAGAACAGATTAAGTTCGTAAACCAAGGTACCACTGTATACAATTTGGCAAAGCACAAATGCTGAGGAAGCCAGTTTCTAATTCTCTGCTTCTTTCAATAATATATTCTTGTCTTGTCCCTTCATAATGAAATTTTGGAAACAAGTAATACGATTTCTTCATGAAAGGACAGGTTGTTTTATACACACAGCTAATTTTTAATTTTCCATCAGCATCTTATATGTCCTGGATCCCTGAGGCTGCAATTTTATGCATGCTTACCTGGGAGAAAGCCCCACTGGATTCAATGGGCCTTACATCTGAGTAAACATGAATAGTATGATACCATTAGAGTCTAAGGGAATTTTCAACTGGACCTCTGTGGAATATTGTCTCTACAATTAATTGCAGCAGTGAATTAAATGTTTCTAGTTCTAATGATGAACAGCCTATTTAAAACACCACAAACACCAGGCTTGCCATTTAAAACAAGCAGTCTTCACAGAACAGGATGTTCGGAGCTGACAACACATCATTGTATGGAAAAGATTGATGCAGAACTTCTTGTTTAGTATAAAGGTGTTGCTTTTTTGGCTAGAGATATGAAACACGGATCTGAAAGACAAATTGCATGTTATAGTTCTGCTAATACTGTATTACTTCCTAGAACAAATGTTAAGCTTTTTATTGTACTAATAAGATTGGCATTTGGAGGGAAGAGTGGGGAGAGAATTTGTCCTGTTAGCAGGTGCATTGTGGGAGACAAATTGGGACCTGCCATATTCCTGTAAATTGCTATACCATACCCTCCAACATTTCTCTGATGAAAATAGGGACGTCCCATTCCATAATGATACTTTTACTGTTTATACCCCACACATCTTACTGGGTTGCCCAAGCCACTCTGGGCAACTTCCAAGATATATAAAAACATTATAAAATGCTAAAAGATTTTTTAAAAAACCCTTCCCTTTACAGGATTGCCTTCAGGCACCTCCAACATTTCTCCAATGAAAATAGGCAAATCTTAAGGAAAAGTGGGACATTCTGGTATCAAATCAGAAACTGGGATGGCTTCTCTAAATCAGGGACATCCTTGGAAAATAGGGACACTTGGAAGTGTTACAGTATTTGCACATACGATTCCCAGGTCAGGAGCATCCTGGACCCTGAGATTTTAGGGTCCAAGCCTGAGACCTAGGGGGTGGCCTACAGTGGTATCACAAGGAGTGGCCCCAGTGACATCATTAAGCATGGCACATTAAGCATCAGTCACAGTCTCTGAGAACATGTCATTCAAATAAAAGCCACAAAGACTGGCAAATGAGCATAAATGTAAATTGGTTGGAAATTAAGATAGAAACCCTAGCTAAAGTGGGTGTCCAGCTGAAGTGAGAGACCATTCCTTCTAACCTGCTCAGGGAGGCTGGGTAGAGAAGGCACACTCGCCCACCTGGAGGTTCAAGCCTTCTGTCTGTAACCTAAGGGGAGGGGGCAGGCAAACCTGGAGACTTCAGGTCAGCCAGGGGGTCTGGCAACCCTAGTTACGCATTGGCTGCCAGTCTCTCCCCACACACTGCATCTCTTCCACAGCTACATCTCACTGGGCCATGCCCGTCATTGCGCCATGCTTTGTGCTCACCTTGTGTGCCTCGCCTGAGTGAGATGCGTCTTCAAACTCTTCTTGCTTGCATGTGTCAAGGAGAGAGAGGGCTGTGTGAACTAGGTGTAGCAACTAGTCTCCATCACATTTGTCATTCCATCCACTTTTGCCTCCGGCTTTGTCCATCACTGGCTTGTGGTCCCCAGAAGATTCCTTCAAAGGGCACATGGTTCTTGGGCTTGAAAATTTTCCCTGTGCTCAGTGGCAAAGCTTCAAGCTCTGGTGGGGGAAGCATGGAGAGCAGGCGGGGGCATGGCTGGCATGCGTCCCGGGGGTGTGGCGTGCTGCCTGCAGGGGTGTGGCGCCCAGCGCGGGGAGGCAACCGTGATGGCACCCCACCGGGATCATGCCGCCGGGGGCAGTGCACTCCCCCCGTACCCCTATTCCTCCGCTAGTGCCTGTGCTTGCAGTAAAGCATAAAACATCTGGAGCATCAGAAATCCTCCTTCCTAAACTTCTGGATGCTTTTCCCTGCACTTCAGTTCCTGGGTGCTGAGATTTCCCAGAATGACGCTTCTCCTCATCTGTCAGCATGTCACAGACTGGCTGGATGCAGAGGAATGGTGGGAGGAACTAGTTGGGGAACCCCCAAGGGAAAAAGGCTTGGAGCCTGGGGATTGGCGGTGGGACGGTGGTAAGGGATCAAAGGGAGAAGACTGGAAAGCGGAAGTGTCAGAAGTTGAAGAGATAACACGGTTTAGTGAACAAGCAGAGTCTGTGGCAGAGGGAAGTTCAGAATCAGGGCCATCTTAAGCATATCCAGCACCGTGGTGCAAAGCTCCCTATGGAGGACCCCCCTCCGGTTTTCCATAGTTTTTTAGGGAGGACGGCACTGCCGGCGGGGCTGGAGGAGGCAGGCAGTGGCTGGAGGGTGGCTCCTCTGGTGGGGAAGAGGCAGAGACTGGACGCGGCCCTTCCCAGCTCAGCTGGCCACTTTGTGCCGCGGTGGCCACGGCAGACGGAGGCTCCGCACTGCTTCAGCATGGCATGGTGGAGGTGGGAGAGAGCTGCAAGCTGATACCGGGAGGTGCCGTGTCCAGCCTCCACCTCTTCCCTGGCGCCCTCCAGAACTTGGTGCCCCGGCACCTCGTGCCACTAGCCTCTATGGGTAAGACACCCCTGTTCAGAATCAGGGGCAGAATCCAAAGCTGGAAAATGGGAGAAAGGAGGCCAAGAGGCAGGAATGAGTCAGGTCAGTGAAGAAGCCAGGTTGTCTCCCCCTCCTGATGCAAGCTCCCCTCACCACTGGTCTTCTAGGACCAGAAGAGGTATGAAGTGGGCAGAGGAGTAGTTAGTTTCATGCAGGTGCAGTCTCAGGTTGCTTGGGGAAATACCTAGAGAAGAAGAGACTTAGGCAGCTATGGGCAACTGATTCATGGGGCAAGACCTACCAGGGATGAGCTGCTGTGCTTATTAGGCCTGACACTCCTGTACAGATCCTTTTGCTAATAAAGAGTTAACTCCACTCGCTTGGTATGATTTCCTGCTGGCTCTTTCTTGTCACAGCATCTGATGTGCATTTGTCAGAAACTTGAGACAGGGCCCTCTTAGGGGCTGTGTTCTGTTAAATACCAAAGGGGCTGCTTCGCTGATGGCCTCCCACCACCAGGCAAGAAAACCTTACCTTCCAAAACAAGCGCATGGCCTGCAAAGCTGCTTGGCTTTCTCTGCTACTCTGTGCTTCAACCTGTATCTTTCAATGATACATTTTCTGGCTGCTATTTTTATATATTCCTGTTTGATTCTCCCCCACGTTATGGTTTTTTATAGTGCTTGCTATGTCACAATTTTCATTGTGGGTTTTACTGTGGTTGCCTGCCTTATAGATTTGTAAGGAAAGGCTGGGCACAAATGAAATGAAATAAAAAGTGAAGAAGGGAGGAGATGAAAACCAGATCTGAAGAGTTTATATGCACAAAACATTTGGACTGTGATTTCTTCTTGACCCCAGGGAAGTAACAGCTGCTGGGAATTGCAGATGGGGAAAGCGCTGCTGTGTTCAGGTCCTGCTTCCCAAGAGCATTTGGATGGTCACAGTAGAACAGGGTGTTGAGTGTGGATGTAATGATACAGCTTATCATGGATGGTAGCCTGAGAGCCTTAAAAATCCATGAATTTATCTAAACTTCTTTCAAAGCCATCCAAGTTGGTGGACTTCACTATGTCTTGCGGGAGGTAGTTTAACTATGCTGCTTTGTGAAGTACTTTCTTTGTCCTGAATCATCCAACACTCAGTTTCATTGGACTGATCCCAGTTCTAGCATTACAAAAGAGGGAGAAGTACTTCTTAACTCCATCCACACCTGCCAGTTCTCCCCTTTCAGCATCCTACCAAGTCCATCTCTCCCCAAGCCAGAATTGGCTCTCAAGTCAGAGCCCAGGTGCAAAAAATATGAGTTAAAGATAGCCAAAATCAAGCACTTGCTGTAAGCCCACCTGCACATTCTCTCCTGCCTCCATACTAGCCTTGCCAGTTACCATGCTTTCACAAAACACACAAAGCAACCTTGCCCGGTTTGCAGAATTTACACCAGGTCATAATACCTTGGTTTTCTTAGGACACAAATGGGTGCACCTGCATTTGCTACATAATATGTACTTCTGTTCACAATGGTTTTCAGCAATGGCTCAAGCTGCCTTTCTTAAACTGGTCTTGTTGAAGCCTGACAAAATGGGGACATCATGGATGGCCAACCCCCAGGGGTGGAAATTATGAAGGTGCCCTCTTCTGGAGAAGTGGCTGTGACAACCCAGTAAGATGTGTGGGGTATAAATAGTAAAATTATCATTATGGAATGGGATGTTCCTATTTTCATTGGTGAAATGTTGGAGGGCATGAGATTCTAATTTGTTGCTGGAGGCCTAAGTTACATCAGTGGCACAGAGTTCCTGTTCCTAGCTCCAGCTGGTCCAGCTGGGGCAAGGCTAGCCTAGCCATAGCTAAACTTCCTGTTTGGACTACTGTAATTCACTCTATGTGGAGCTGCCCTTGAATATGGCCTGAAGGCTGCAGCTGCTGCAAAATACAATGAGCATGTCTTCATAGACCTGATGGCGCAGGATCATAGAATTGTGGTATTTCACCCTTTGCCATCTTGTCAACAGCCCCAATTCCAAATCTTTAGTTTTGATGGATAAACCCCTCTGTGGCTTAGGATCCATCTACCCAAACAACATGGCACCCCATACATCCCTTCCCAGGCTCCATAGTAAGCTAAGGAGACTCTGTTAGTGGAGCTAACTTTCTGCAAGGCACACATAGCTTTAGAACTTACAAGACTTACAGGCAGGGCCTTCTCAGATTTGAAACAGTCTGCCCTATACCCCAAAGTTTAGCTGGCACCAACACTAGCTATTTTGGGGGGCCAGCTGAAGTTATTCCTCCTCTGTCAGGCTTATGGGTAACACAATCTTTGACCTATGGTGTCAAAATATTCAGAATGATTGACACCTTGCTTTGATTTTTACATTTTAAACCTTGTCCACCCCGAGGTCTTTTGACACAAAGCAAAATAGAGCTCGCTCAAATACATACACAAATAAATAACACCTGTCCGTTGCCATGAAAATAATGTTGGCGGGGGCGGGGGTTGAGGCAGAGGAGAGAACCTGATTGAAATGGTTACGAGGCTGCCTGCCCCTTTGAAGGGTATGTTCATCCCATAAATTGATAATGTGGGTTTATCTCCTTGCTCTAAGCCTGCCTGTGATGTTTGAAGTTCAAAGAACACAGCCTCAGTTGCAATGCTCTTTAAAATATCTGCCACGTCTTCCTGGAGCTCTCTGTACTGAAGCTAATATGCTGTTGGATCCCCTTAGCCATACAGGCTAGACAAAAAAATTTACTTCTGTCTCTTTGCTTTACCAAATGAGGCTGTATAATGAGGTTGTACAAATGCTGATTATGTCAGGTCTAGCAGTGCAACCAGCAGACATTAAGATATCCTAAACGGTCTGCGTACCTTTGAAAAGCTTTCAGTTGAAGCAGAACTTTCAGCTGAAGCAGAACTTAGTACCATGAAAAACTACCCCCAAATCATAGAACTGCAGCGTTGGAAGAGACCCCGAGGCCATTAAGTCCAACCCCCTGCAATCTCAGGAATCTCAACACATGATCCCACCGTCCAAATTGAAACCATACTTGTCCCTGCTTAGCTTGGCAAATGTACTAGCAATTTTATTGCTGAGCCACCAGGAGGGTCCCGCTTTGCCTATTTAGGGTACAAACAGATCCAATGAACGCTACTGTGACCTCTGCATTTTGATGTGCATTCTTCGGCTGGAGAACTGCCGTGCAAAAATTAGAGATGTGAGTTTCAAAAGAGAGCTGCTTTTCACTTCTTCTTTTGGTCTGGGAAGGGCAAGTTGGGTTCCCGTTAAAACCCAACAAAGCATATGGCTATCTCTCCTGTTCTGGGAGGGGAGGGTGGGGCAAGGTTCATAGAATCATAGAACTGTAGAGTTGGAAGGGACCACGAGGGTCATCTAGTCCAACCCCCTGCAATGCAGGAATTTTTTGTTCAATGTAAGGCTCGCACCCACAACCCTGAGATCAATAGTCTCATACTCTACTGAGTGAGCAATCCCTCATGGAGAAGACATGGGGAGAAGACAGCAAACTTCACTAACAGGGAGGGACATAGTACTTTTCTTCATTAGAACTCAAAAGGCTGGGTGCCAAAGAGAAAATTTAGAATGGGCATTTGTACAGGGGTATTGGAAAACTTTTCTTCAAAAAAACGGGCTGTCCTCATTCCATGGCACATCCAAAAAATGCTTTTGGAAGTTCCCTCAGTTTCTAATGCAGTTTGTCATGATGTGCAATATACCCAAGAAACCTGAACCCAAATGCCCACAGGTTTTGAGGAACGAGTTGCTCTGCTTAATGCATCCCAGTTTGGGAGTTGTTCATGATTTTTGAAATAAGAGTTTAATGCTGGTGCCACACAGCATGACCAGCTGTAGGGCGAAGCCAACTGAATTTATACCACGTGGCTGAAAATGGGCACAAGGGCAGACTGCTTCACGTGGCCAGAATGAGAATCTCAGAACTCAAACACCCCTAGAGAGAAGCAAAGAATAATGTTAGCACTGGAGAAATGAGGAAGCAATTGTTTGCCACCTTTGAAATCCTTTCAAAGCATGATGTCTTGGGAGGATTTGCCTTCTCATATTGCTTCTCGCCGAACAGGGCTCTGAATGAGCAAGGGGACATTCAGTGGTCTCCATTTTGCCACTATCTCTATTACTCAATCCCCTCTCGCCCATGAAGCTCACTGGGTGACTTTGGACCAATCACTGCTTCTCAGCTGAACCCACTTCACAGGGCAATTGTGGGGTTTAAATGAGAAGCGAGAGAATCATGCACATCACCTTGAGTTTTGCGGAGAATATGTGGGATAATTTTTTAAAATGTTGCTAGTGGTTGAGAGCCATATGTTGGTATGATACTGCAAGATACTTGCATGATACTGCAAGAGTGAGTCTCAACTATTTCCAGAGGCAGGTAAAGTGATGATGGAGGCATTAAGAGTGTGCCTCTGTTACATGAGAATTCATGTTTTCTCCTACTCTGGGAGGTAGGATGTGTACCAATGGATTCAAGAAAAAAGATTCCAACAAACATCTGGAAGAACTTTCTGACAGTAAGAGTTGTTCATCCGTGGAACAGACTCCCTCTGAAGATCGTGGGCTCTCCTTCCTTAGAGCTTTTAAAGCAGAGATTGCATGGCCACCTGTCATGGATGGTTCAGCTGGGATTCCTGCATTGCAGAGGGTTGGACTAGATGACCCTCCAGGTCCCTTCCAACTCTACAATTTGATGATTCTAGGAATCTTTAGAAGTAAGTCCCAGTGAGTTCAATAGAGGCTTACTCATAAGGTCAGAAGCACAGGACTCTGAAATAAGCAATGGGGATTTGCACTTTAGTGAGAAACCACCTGAACAAATGAGCAAACTGAAACCCAATTATCCCTCTAAATTCAAACTTCTCTGAACAACCAACAAGAACAAAAATGTGCATTCCATGGGAAAGAGTGGTGAAAACATACAAAATGCATTATATTAGGGACAATTGTCTGCAAAAAAATGTGCATATTAATCTAAGCTACATTTTAAAAATTGTTCATATTAGGATAAATCCACATGAAAATGTTGGAGAATTTTCATGAGGGGTTCTGCTGTGGAAATGTGAAGAACTGAACCAAGGATTCGGAAAATGAGAGACTGAGGCCACATTCACAACATACTTTTAAAGCACTATGGTACCACTTCAAACAATCATGGGTTCCCCCAAAGAAGTTTGGGAGTTGTAAGGGCACTGAGGATGACTGAGGTCATTCCCCCCAGAGAGCTACAATTCCCTGTGAAGAGAGAGTGGTTGTTAAACCACTCTGGGAATAGTAGCTGGGAAATAGGTTGGGAATAGGTTGGGAAAGATGAGTTTCTTTTCTGCCTCCTGCGTGCCAGGCTGTTATCCATTGTAGATCAGGGATGCCTAACCTCTGGCCCTCCAGATGTGGTTGGACTCCATGCCATCACCCTGAACGTTGGCCATGCTGCCTGAGGTTGATGGAAGTTGGAGTCCCATCAACATTCAGATGTCCACAGATGCTCCTCATTCCTGTTTCAGATTGAAGACATTTTTAAAATGCTTTCAGTGAATAAATAGAATGTGAGGCTTCCTGCAGCAGATGTTCAGCCTCAAGATGTGGGTGGGGGCTGCAGGAACTACAGAGAGGGGATGAGGCCAATGGGTTCATCTCCTGCTCTCCTTCTTATGTCATACTAATATAGGGATGGAGCAGTGGAGAGGATGACTGAATAGATCTTACGAGTCTCCAAAGTTTGGGTTCAGCTAGTAACAAGCCTTATACTGCTTCAAAGTATTATTGCAACTGATCATTATAGAAATGTTGTGAACTAAATGAATAAAAACATGATGCCAAATCAGATGGCTGGTCCAACTAGCTCAGCATTGTCAACACTCCAAAGTTTCAGCCCTGCCTGGAGATGGTGAGGAACTGATCCTGGGACATTCTGCATGCCAAGCAGACGCTCTCCTACAGAACTTTGATCCTTAACTCATTAATTACTTTTGCCCTGGGCACTACCATTACCTTTCCCACTGAAACTTACCAGGATGAGGTGGCAGTGAGGAGAAGGGCTGCTTCTGGGGCCTTCATTAGGTCACAGTAGCATTACAAGGGCCAGGTCCCCTGGGAAACACAGTTCCTAGGGCTCCTGGGACCTTAATTTCATTTCCCATGGGTCTAGGGAATGCTCTTGTGGTAATGGAAACCTCAGCCACCACTCTACTCATTGCTAGTCAATACGGAAAGATAATTTGGGGGCAAACAAATTGGGGGAGGCATGAAGGGTTGGGATAAGGAGGCCCCCATCCATCATGGTCATGCCTATATGGAGAGCAGCTTTGCTTGCTTGTTTGTTATCTATTTATTATTGCATTTATATCCCACTTCCTCCCCCCAAGGAGCTCAAGGGGCACACATGGTACTCCTCTCCTTCTCCTCACAATACCCCTGTCAGGCTGAGAGACAGTGACTGGCCTAAACCCACCCAGTGAGCTTCATAGCCAAGTATGGATTCGAACCCTGGTCTCCCACGTCCCGGTCTGGCACTCTAATCACACCACACCATACTAACTCTTCCAAAGTAATGCCTCAAGATGTCATTGCCATTTTCTATGGACCCGTCAGGAGAGGGAGAGAGATGAGATTCAGAGCTCAGAATATGCCTGTCCTGAGTTAGTTCATCTTAAGGAAGGCACTTCTAAGTCGAGCCCAGTAAAGCTCCACCTAGCACTGGCATCAAGCTATGACTGGCCGAATGTGTGAATGGGCCACTGTAAATATATAACACCACAGACATAGCCTCACATCATTTAAAATGCAACACTTCTCTGTGCAAAATCATTTTCAGACATGCAGCTGCCAGACGTCCAGCAGATGGTGGTGACGTCTGGAGAAGTGATGCACTGTTGTATTTGCTGAAGCATTCCTACTAACTTTTCATACTATTTGACTTTGTTTTGATGGAGTCTGTATGGAAATTGTCATACTACGTGCAGCCAACCCTTCGGAATGATTAGGTGCATTAGGTGCACAGCATGTTGCAGTCCACGCTTTAAGGACCACAGGACTGGGTTTATTAAGGAGCATGTGCTGAGATGTTAAGAAATTTATATTTAAGGACACTGAATAACGTTCATAATGGTGATTATGTCATGCAGCAAACCGGTCTGCCCAGCACAGGAAATAATGTACAGGGGAGGGAGAGTTTATCTGGGACTACAGTGGAACCAAAATTCTTGAAAAAGGCAAGAAGAAATAATCAACAACCCAGCCCACTAGCAAGTCCCCAACTACATGCATTGCTTCTCACGCTATTTTAATACAGAATTCCAAAAACAGCCATGACTGGGTCCGTGCAATGAATGTTAAACAGCAAGAAATAAATAATAATAATAATAATAATAATAATAATAATAATAATAATAATGGCAGCAAATCAGGTCTGAAAAAGTCTGGTCAACACAGGACTGACTTCAGCGGAGTTCTACTCAGAGCAGACAAATTAAAATTAACGGAGTTAATCACCTCCATAGATTTCAATGACTTTACTCTGTGTATGACGAACAGTGGGCAGGAGGAACCTAGAAGGGCATTGTTTCACCCGTGAAAACTCCGGGAAGAATCATTCTAACAACTGATACAAGGAAGAAGATAAAAAGAATACCAGACAAATTGGGGGTGGTAAAGGCTGGCCAGAAAACATCACGCGGACAGTTAGATAAATCAGCTCCACCATGCACATACTCGGCTCTCCAGAGCAAAAGGAGCTAGAAACAGATATCAAAAGTACGGCATGCATTGATACTGAATTAACGGGGGGGGGGAGAGTCAAATTGTACAGTTGAAACTAGAAAGGTTACAAAGGGAGGATGCATCTAAAATCAACACCCTCGTCCCGCAAGACAACTTGTTCAAGCTGTTTCGGGAACGTAGGAGTAGAGTATCCACTCATTGTAACAATAAGGTTGTATGTTGATTTAACACGCACACTCATCTCTGTATTCATCTTCACTGAAAAACGACACCTGGCCAAACGGTAACTTTATAATGCCCCTCCTCCCCAAAAATAGATGTCGCCTATAATGCTGAAGACCAATCTGTTTGTCCGCAAACCACTTAGACTAAATGAGGAGTGGGGAATGGAAGCAGATCTTGAGTCCAGGCAGAGGCTAGTAGTGGGAATATAACAGTCTAGCCACCACCAACCCACAAAGGGTTTTTGGCATAACCATGCTGTGTAGCCTGAGATGCGAACGATTTTCATTAGGCCCTAATTTGTTTATTTTTCGAGGTATGTGCGTCTGAACCACTGGCTCCTGGTCACCCGGGTGCAGGCAGGGTCATGCACGTACAAACTGCTGCAGAATCAGTAGCACACCCGGATAAAATCATAATAAAAATCCCCAGCCTGGAGATGTTTCATTTCAAGAACTAAAATTTAAAAAGCTCCGTGAGCTCGCGCGTGCCCGCGAGCGCGCGCTGTATAGAGGGATTAGTGGCTGGTGCATCAAACGTGTGTGTCTGTGTGCATGTTAAATTTAGTAAGGTTAAATATAGCAAGTGAGATGGCAATGGACACCTTTGCACCAACCTCGTGCGCGTGGAACGGATTGTTTGGGAAGCATCGCTCGCTACTCTTCCCCACAACACACACATACACACAGAGGTAATACGCGCGCGCGCGCACTCCCCATTCCGATTTCCCCTGCTCTCTCCCAGGCCCAGCCCACGAAGAGCTTTGGTCTACCTTCCGTGCTAGTGGGGCTGTCTATGAAAGTAATCCGCTGGCGCTAACCTCTTACAGTCCTCATCTCCATTCCTGTCCCCGCCCCCCGCCCCAACTCTATTTTGTCTCCATGGCAATTGTTATGCATTCAAAAGAAGAAGAAAAGCAATCCAGTCCCTTGCATGGGGGAAAGCTTGAAAGTCAGTGTGGGTTTGGGGAGTGGCTGAGGGAGGGAAGATAAGATGCAAAGCATCACATGTCCTCTTTCGGACACATGCAACCTTCGGTGGACAATTTGCAAGAAGCCCCCCACCACGCCGCACCACCAGCCTTCCACCCCTGTCCCCCCCTTCTTTGCACGAGCTGTATCTAAACGCCCAGGCCACCTGGGCGTAATATCCTATTGTTTCCTCTCCAATGTGGGCTGGAATAACCTACACGGACGGATGCGCTAGTAGATGGGCTCCAACACCAGGTAGTTAAACCGCCCTCTTTTGCATAGAGTTGCCAGGGGGAGGGGGCGGCGGTGCCAGAAAGGACACGAGGGGTAGTGGTACCCCATGTCTCTCCTCCATCTGTGGTACCTCTGAAGATCCCTGGGAATGTTGCAGGGTTATTTGGCAGGGAGGAAGTAACAGGGCGAGAGAGACGCGTGTGAAGACTTCTGACTTTTGCCAAGCACCGCATGAGTGAGCATCGCCGGCTATGTTCGCTGCTACTACCCACCCCAGGAGGAGGGGGGAATGGCACGTTTCCCTTGCGCGCATACGCGCAAACACACACACACCACACGCCCCACATATATCAGGCTACAGCCCCAGCCCCAATTGCTACCACCAAGATGATAATTATAAAGAAATAAAGGAGGGGTTGATATTCCCACACTTCCTGGTACCTCCAGATCTGTTGCAGAACACGGGAGCCGGCGAGGCACATGCTGCCTCTCCCCGCGGCGCTCGCACACAAAGGAAGGCACCCCAACTGTCAGCGCCAAGGAAGACACTGCAGCATTAGAAAAGGTCTACCTCCACCCCCAAATGTGGTTTTCCCGCCCTTCACAATGCTGGAAAGAGGGAGGTAGAAGAGGACCTGTCAAGCCCAAACACCTTGGGAAGCCAGCCCCCACCCACCCAGGCAAAATAAGATAAAATAATGCCTTAAAGCAAGCGAACTGGGGGAGATAGGAAAGAGGCTTCCGTTGTCCCCATTTATTCTCCCCCTCCCGTTCTTTCTTCCCAGAGCTCAGTACGGAAAGGGAAAGGCAGAAAGAGAGACAAAGGAAATTCTAGAGAGGAGGGGGGTGTATAGACAAAGGAGTGTTGCGCGGGGTGGGGGGCAGTGGAGAATGCAGGAGGAAGAGGAGGAGAAGGGGTAGGCAAAACACAGAGAGAGAGAGAGACACACGCACACACCTGGCCGGGCCCCTTACCTTTAGATGCATCTTTCTCTTCCTTTGACTTGATAACCTTCCCACTCATAGATCCCAGTTTGGTTGTAAAATCCCCCCAAGAGACCTCGTGTGGACAATCCGACTGGACTTCCAGAAAATGCAGGCAGTGGATGGAGATGTGTGGACGGAGCGATGAGAGCGCCTTCTCTTTCCCCCCACCTTTCTTTTGTGGGTAAACGAAGAGGGGGTTGGAGAGAGGAGGGAAATCCTAAAAGCAAAATGTATTTTTCTTAAAAAATAATAAATAAATAAGGAAGGGGACGGGGGGAAGAAGAGAAGGGAAAGAGGGGAAGAAAGGAAGAATCAGGAGGAAATCTTGATGGCTCCTCGTGCTTTCTCCTGGTGCAGGAGGGTTCTTAAAGCCCACCACCACTGCCAAAGACTGTATTGAACCTGCTGGCTGGTGCTGTCTCTCTCCCCCCTCCTGCCTAGTACAGGAGAAAGGGGGGCAGTGAAAGCGAGGGGGGTCCCCTGGACATCCGCAGGATTCTCCCTCGCCTTGGCTGGGAGGTTTGCAAGAGACAAAAGCAGTTTGCTGCCTCTCTCTCCCCCGCCAGAGATTTCCTCTCCTCCTTCCACCTTTCCCAGGCAGCAGGAGAGGAGGAGGAGGAGGAAGGGACCACCACTCCTAATAGCTCCAGCCCACCCCCACCCCCCAGATGCTACTGGCAGGCAGAGAATTACACACACCTCTCTTGTTCTCCCCACTCAAGCGAAGGGCGGTGGGGTTGCCGCTTGGGGGAGGGAGCGTGCAATTTCCCTGCCTCCCCCCGCTCCTACACACACGATTCTTGTAAAAGTCTAGGGAGGTGTTGGAAGAAACGAAGGGGGGGTCATTACACTGCAGAGAGGGGCGTGGATAAAACTTGCAGGGTTTCTTTTCAAACACAGGAGAGTCGCTCAACAAATTGTATGTTCAGGTAGGGAGAATAGCTATGGGCAAAGCTGTTCCCCAGGTGAAGAGAGAGGCGCTACCTGTTGGGTGTGGAGTAAAAGAGGGATGGGCGGGGGCTGCTTCTGCGTGGCCAAAAAAGAAAGGAGAGCAAATGCGTAATAAAAGAGGGTTTCGAATTTGCATGAAATTTGCATATGGAATTTGCATAGCAACGCAATGCTCCTCCATAGGGAAGCCTATGACCTGTGTGCCTGCTCTCCAGGTTCTGGATGTGGAGCAACTTCCAAGGGCCGCCTTGCCCTCCCTTCTTGATCTTTAAGGCAGACTTCAACCCAGCATCTCTTCCAACCAAGGACACCTTCCAATAAAGGGCTGGCCTCTAAGAGAGGGTTGGCCTCTGTTAGGGAAGGCAGAATTTTACTTCCCTGGGACAGCGGAAGTAAAGAATCCAAGACAGCAATCCTATTGGGCATGCTGGACTGGTGGTAAGTCCCATTACACACCATGGAGCTTACTTCCAAGTAGACATGCCTAGGATCATGCTGTTATTTCACAGTGGGTGAAAAGGGCAAAATACCACACCACCTGCACCCAGCTGCTTAGCTCAATATCTGGAAGGCATTAATGCCTTTAATTTTCAGCTGCAACCACCCTGTGTGGATTTAAACATTCACTAAACCAGAGGGTAGATTTACACCATGGGAAGGAGGAAGAAACTCTAGGACCACTTTTTTGAATTGGGCTTTGGTGAGACCCAAGCTGGAATTGTGGACCTTCACATCTTCCTTTTTACCCATCCCCTTTCACCTTCATCAAGTTTTCATCTTACAGCTGCAGAAAATGCAAACAGCTCCAGCTTTTGGTGGCTGCTCAGGCAAGACACCCTCCATGGGACCCCCCTTCCTCAGTGAGGCTCCCACTTCACTTCCATTGTCGCCATCCACTGCCCCACCTCTTCCTCACCATTGCAGCCTCTTGCTTGCTTGCCAGTTAGAGAGCCAATGAGCAAGAGGGCTGAGACATCTCTGGCTCCTCAACATCACTGCTCCTGTTACCTGGGCAAGAGCAAGAGGAGGGTGAAGCAAGGAGGCTGCAGTGGTGAAGAGGAGGCCCAGTCCCAGGAGGCTCTTGTTAGCAGCCCCCAGGAAATGCCTGGCTGTGCTGACTCTTGATGTCATGCAGCCCCTGAAGCCAACAGAACCAAAGCTGAACAGAGGAGTTGGAAAGGTCTACCAAGGCAAGAACCATGAGGATAAGTATCCACAACACTTATTCTCCCACTGCTTGTGAATTCTTCTTCCTAATTAAGAAAGGGGGGGAATAGTGTTTGCCATCCTTCCCCCCCCCCCAGGTAAGTCCCCATCCAACAGAATGGTAGGACTTTCCAAGTCACCTGGGTGAAAAGAATCCATAGGTTATGTATTGTCCATGCCTTTAGCCGTAAACAAATTATGAAAAATCTGGATTTTAAAATTCTTTAAGTGGTACGTGTGTGTGTGTGTGTGTGTGTGTGTGTGTGTGTGTGTGACTTTGATGAGTTGAGGAAGTTCTCCAATCCTGGACACACATCTTGGTGTTCAGGCATAATGAATGGCTTCCAAAGGTAACATCATCTTCATCTTAAATGCCAAATAACTCCCCAAGAAGGATGTTGAGCATTTTCTTAAAGAGGAAAAGAAAAGTGATGATTACCTTTGGTGTCACTGAACATGCATTTTGGAGGAGGCAGAGCTGCGTCCTCCACTCAAAGTCTTGCATTGCAAAACTTAAAATGCAAATTTTGACTGGATTTGAATGCATGCTGAGCTTCTCTCGGCTGATATTCTGGAGTCAGTCAATAAATCACTTTATGCCTAAAACATCAAACTTCCATTAATCCCAGGGGTGTGAAAGCTTTTTTTCAAACTGAGGGCCACATTCCTCTCCAGGTGACCTTCTGGGGGCCATATGCCAGTGACAAGTGGGGATGGATGCAAAACTGGGCAGGGCAAGTAATGTGAATTATACCTTTGTTCAGTAGGCTGCTTTCTGCCCATGCTCACACAACCCTTTCTGCCCTCCATGCAGGCAAGCAAAAGGCATGATCAGAGTTCAAGGACACAGTCCAGCCTGGCAAAAGCACTTGGGATGAAAAGCAAGACCAGAGAGTGGATTGTAGAGATGAGGGGTGACTTGGGGCAAGTTTGAAGGGCCAGATAGAGATAGCCTGCAGGCCTGAGGTTCCCCATTCTCAATCTACTCTGATGCCCTCCTCCAATAATGGGCATGTGTCCTACTTTGCAGAATGCAATCCTCTATTTTATGGACTGTCCAGTCCGAGTTTGGTTTAAGGATAATGGATCATAAGAAGGGAGAGCAGCTGGATCCATTAAGTTGCCCATTCACAGTCAGCACCTAGGACAGCAGACAATGTCTGCTTATGTGGGCTGATCCACATAACTATATGATATATAGGTAGCTGCAGAGGTTTTTTTAATAAGCTGGAACTCACTGGAACACAATGTCAGCACCTCTCAGCTGGGCATCATTGCCATTATAAGAGAACAAGGGAGGTGTTCATGGTGAGTTCTGACACCTCTTTTTCTAGAAATATAGCACTGAAGGTAGGTAGGTAGGATCATAGAATTGCAGAGTTGGTAGGTGCCACAAGGGTCATCTAGTCCAACCCATCGCAAGGCAGGAATCTTGCACCCAATGTGGTCCTCAAACCCACAACCCTGAGATTAAGGGGTCTCATGCTCTACCAGTTGAGCTATCTGATAGATGACAGCTGCCTTGTTATCTGACGGAAGCAATCTTTATCTGGTTCAGTATGCATACATTTCACACACTGAAACAATGAGGAGGTTGAAGGGGAGGGAATAACACTTTTTAATGGTTTGTCTTTACACGTTGCCCTAAAGAGAGGCCATCCCGCCTGCAGAAGAGTGAAGGGAGAAGACCTCATCTGAAATGGCATCTAATGTCTCCAGCTACTTATACTAAGAATAATCACCTTTTATGTTAAACAGTGTCACCTGATTAACTGGAGGTGTCTTATTAATTGATGCAAACTTCAAAAGAAGAAGATTAAAACAGATTAAAAATTGCAGCCTTAGAGAGGGAACGATGTGGGTTGCTACTAGAGGACACTAGGAATGCTCCAAACTCATGCAATTCATATCTCAATAGTTCTTTTGAAGGTTTCCCAGCTTGAGTTTTAAGAATGTGTATCAGAAATTATACACATGCCTCAGATTTTTGCATCAGTGGAGAAGGGTTGTAAGTAGTGGCCCCTCAAAAGAGGTAAGCGCACAAGAACATAAGGAGAGCCTGCTGGATCAGGCCAGTGGCTCATCTAGTCCAGCATCCTGCTCTCGCAGTGGCCAACCAGATGCCCCCATGGGAAGCCTGAAAGCAGGATCTGAACACAAAACCAACTCTCTCCTCCTGTGGTTTCCAGCAATGGGTATTCAGAAACATTGCTTCCTCTGGCCATGGCTGCAAGGTCAAGCCCAGCGGCTCACCTCATCCAGCGTCCTGTTCTCACAGCAGACCTGATGCCTATTTTAAGCCCGCAAGCAAGACTTGAGTGGAACTGTAGCTCTCCTACACTGACCTGCACTGCTAGTTGAATGTAGCCCACTCAATGAGCCCTGCAGTCTGCCAGACACAAGAGGCACCACATGTGGTTGGTGAATTGTTTAATGGGTCACAAGCTTTGCAGGCAAGAGCTAGAATCAGATCTAATTAATGGCTGGCTACATGTGCATAGGATATATGCTCGCACTACCCAACCCTTCCTGCTCTGACCCTTCCCAGCCTTTCAGAAAGCACCAGCATTTTAAGAGTGTTGGATAATGATAAGGAGGTGTGGATGTTCCCAGCTGATGTCATCCATCTCCTGGCCAATCACAATCAATGGGGTCTTTCTGCTTCATTGCCCCATTTGCTGTATGAAAGTCAGAACCCCCAATAGTCTGACCCAGGCACAATGTCACAGACAGAATTTAATGAGCAGGAAACATTTGCCTTCTGGAGCTGTCTGGAGCTAGGCAGCAATTAATTCATAGACCACAGCAGAGCTGCATAAGATGTCAGCCACCACAAGCCCTTTCAGTCTGCTTGCTTTTTTTCTTTTCTTCTTTTCATTTTAAAATATTTAGCACTCCCAGAACATTTCCATATCTGGAGCATGGTTTTCTGCAGATCACAAAGGCACATATTTTGGTATGATTTTATTAAGGGTCTAATTCCATGAATGGTTGGATACAGCCACCTCGGTCTGGTCAATGCCTGGATAGGAGATCACCCAGGATCCCAGTGGGACACTACTTTGAGTTCCATAATGTTAGAAAGTTGAGATACGAGTGTCAAAGTCTTATATTCCAATACTTATCTCAGGTCTCCACATATCAGTCCTTCTGTAGCCAAAAGGGCATTTGCCAATGCACAATAGACTGTAAGAAGAGCCGTACTGGATCAAGCCAAAAGGGGGTCCATCTAGTCTAGCACCCGCTTCTCACAGTGGCCAACAGATGCCCATGGAAAGCCCTGAAGCAGGACTCTCCCCACTTGTAATCCTCAGCAACTGGTATTCATTCGCCCATTCCAACAGTGAAGGTGTAATATACAGATTGGGGCTAGCAGCCATGGAGAGCCTTCTACTCCATGGATTTGTCTAATTCTCTTTAAAAGCCACCCAGGTTGGTGGCCATCACTGTCTCTTGTACAACAATGCGCTATGTGAAGAAGGCCTTCCTTTTGTCTGTTATGAATCTTCCAACATTCCTCTTCATTGGGTGGCTCTATGTTCTAGTGCAATGAGAGAAGGAGAAAAAAACTTTTCTCTACCCACTTTCACCATACCATGTGTTCTGTTATACATTTATTTAATGTCTCCCTTACTCAAGGTGTAAGAAGGCTTGGTGAAACCCTTAAGTTAGCAGAAACACAGAAAATCTTTAGAAGGCAACTCCAAAACAGCCCAATGGGAACTGAGCATGCTCTATGGCCACAGAGTAGGACAGTCGGTAGAGCATAATCTCAAGGCCCATGGTTTTGAGTCCCATGTTGGGCAAAAGATTCCTGCATTGCAGAGGGTTGGACCAGATGACCCTTGTGGTCACTTTTAATTCTACATTTCTATGATTCTATGAAGTAGGGTTGACCTCTTTATCCAGGACATGCCCTCTTTTTCATGGATATGTAAAATAGTCATCATAGAGATCCATAGTTAAAAGCAGACATCAGCAAATGTATCCTCCCTTTTTTCCTCTTTAAAATACGGTAACCCTACAGTGGCCACTGTGGGGCAGGGGACATGGAAAACTGAAAAAAAAAGCAGAACAGAGGAGCTAGAATCATAAACAGCAAAACTTTGCACTGCAACATTCTTTTGCAGCCCTCACTTGTCACTCTGAATTTGGAGAAGAGCCATTGTACTCGGTACAATAACAAAGAGAGAGAGTTTATAACACATATTTTAGTGCCAAATAGTCTTTCAATCATTAACACAGCCACTTTTAGATGTCTAAATCTGGGGTGGGGAATAGGTGTTTTTCTTCCTGTTATTGAAAGCCTTTGGAACCAAGCAAAGTTGGACCAGGAGGTGAGAGCCAGGAATGATGAAATGGTGTCAGCATCAGACAAGAGCAAGAGATAGGACACTGGATCAAATCTCTGCTCAGCTAGGAAGCTTACTGGGTGACCTTGGGCTAATGGCTCCTTCTCAGCTTCACCTACATTGCAAGGTTGTGAGGGGAGGATAAAATGGAGAGGGTGGGCAGGGTTAGGCTGAGCTCCTGCCCTGCAGGGAAGGGCAGGTTTCAAATAAGAAATAAGAGTAAATAATAATAACAACAAATATTTTTTTAAAAAAATAAATAAAATACCCAGAACAAACTTAGTTGGGCTCTAAGGTGCTACTGGACAATTTTTTATTTTTTATTTTTTTATTTCGACTGTGTCAGACCAACACGGCTACCTACCTGAACAAATAAAATTGTGTTTTCTGTTTGGGACACCTTGATAAGAATCAGAATGACACTCTTTACAGGTGGTGGCAAAGATGGCACATTGTGCTTCAGAGAGTGCTAGCTGATTGCTCTCAACAGCTATTTCTTTCTCTCCTGAAAACTGACATGCTTCTCCACACACACTTCCCACAACAAACTCGGCTAAGGATGATGTGATATAAGAACATGCTTTATACTAAGCCAGGCTTCTGATCCAGCAAACTTCGTATTGTCCACACAGCAGGCAACTGTTCTTCAGGGTTTCAGGTAGGAAAATTGCAGCTCTACCTGGAGATGACGGGGATTGAATCTGAGACCTTCTGCATACACAGCAGATGCTCTACCACCAGGGGTTGGCAACCTAAGGCCCATGGGCCACAAGCAGCCCACGGGGGTCATTTAACTGGCCCATAAGCCACCCCAAAACCAAGCTGCCCACTCAGCGAGTCCCAGTGTGCTGCGCTAAACCAGCACAGTGTGGTGCGGGGACTCGCTTCCGCAGCACTGGAAATCACGTCTGCGCAGACGCAGACACTGGAAATCGCAAGTGCGCACGCTCACGCACGCGAGCAATCTGGCCCATGGAGGGATCTCTGCTTGAGTGAATCAGCCCATGCGAGGTAAACCTTGCCAATCCCTGCTCTGCCACTAATGTGTGGCTGAAGGAGCAGTGGTTCAGGGTTGAAGACCCATTGCTATTACTGCAGCAGGGTCCCAGCAGACTTTCTGGCTCCAATTTCCTTCAGCCACTCAATTAGCAGGAAAGTGAGTTTTTTAGCCTCTGGAAATAAATCTTCTCACCCTTTGAGCTGATTGGAACCAATTGGAGCTGATTGGAGGGGAGGAGTTTTTGTTTTTGCTCTTGTTCTTGTTTTTATGTAGTTTGTGTTCTCATTTTGTATTTCTATGTTGTTAACTGCCCTGTGATCTTCAGATGAAGCGTGGTATGCATATTTAATAAATCATCATCATCATCATCATCATCAAGGAGTTGATTTAGCCTCTTATTGGCTCCTAGGGTCACTCTGGAGAAGGAGCCCAGGAAGAACACAGAGCACGGATTGTTCTGTGTGCTCCAAAGCACACAGGAACAGTGAAAACACCAGGTGCTTCAGTTTCAGGAGAGTGGCTGCAAGTTCTGCTGCGTACAATAGGACCTCAAGAAAAACATGACTTACACCACTCTGAAAGAATATATCAGAGCACTTCCAAACTGTCCATTCCAGGTAGTAACAACATGTGGACATCTGTACTGGTGACTGCAATGCATTCCTAATTATAATATTATTGCATAATATTAAAGGGTTGCTTAATCTTAGAAGGATGTGTTGTGTGGCTGTGACTACCCTGCACTTCTGAATTTTCCATGCATGGTGTCATGGTAGTCAGGAATGGATTCATCTTACATTTTACTGAAATTCTACAAACCACTGCAAAAAGGGCATCAGGGATCAAATCTCCCCATCACCCCTACATTTTCCATCCCAACCCTTTCCGCTGTTATTCCATGATTCAAGCAAAGCCATCCCCAATTCAGGATTGCATTTCATTTGCTGCTGGAGAGGGCGGGGTTGTTGACAAAGACAAGGAGTCTGGAAGACTAGAGAGTCTCCAGTAAGAGAGTCATGGAACAAAGACGGTTAAATGTTACAGCACAAACAGAAGTGTTTTCTTTGAGAGGCAGGGAGGCAAAGATTTGTCACTCCAAGGCCAGGATATCTTGCCTCATTGCCCTCCCCTTTTAAGAAAGCTTTAAAAAAATACTTTGCATAAAAGGGCACCAGGGCAAAATGATGGGGTGAGACTTCAGCTGCCCATCATCTTAAGAGAATCTATATTTGTAAATTAGCATTTGAAAATCTAGTGAAAATCTGTGTCATGGGCCAGGGTCCCACATCCTTTATGTACCTAGCAATGCAACCCAAACATGATCAGGTGGTTGGGAAACCTCCTCCAGAAGGAAAGTTTGAAAGCGTTTGAATAACTTTTTATTTTACTTGGAGTGGCGGGCAGCATAGCACCACAGGAAGCTGCCTCGTGCTGCCTCAGAGCCTTGGTATTGTCTACACTGACTGGCAGCAGCTCTCCAGGGTTTCAGGCAGGGTTTTCTCCCATCCGTAGCTG
The DNA here is from genome assembly GCF_027172205.1 of Podarcis raffonei. Taxonomy (NCBI): domain Eukaryota; kingdom Metazoa; phylum Chordata; class Lepidosauria; order Squamata; family Lacertidae; genus Podarcis; species Podarcis raffonei. Next base: position 46,178,174 of record NC_070621.1, on the reverse strand, counting down.
GAGATGTTGGAGACTGATGCTGTGACCTTCTGCAGGTAAAGCAGATGCTCTGCTTCAGCAATGAGGGACAGGACAGCACTGAGAGAGCTTCTCGGTGGATGTGGAGAAAATGGCTATGCTACAAGGACTTTTCCCCTCTGTCTCTCAAATCTGCAAGAACTTAGGATCTATCAAAAGTGGAATAAAGGGCGGGTGATTCAAGCCAGACAAAGAAAGGACTTCTTCACCTGTACAGTTATTGAAATTCAAGGTAGAGATGGCCACTAGCTTAGAGGGAATTTGGGGCAGTCTTTGCCAACTTGGCATCCTCCCGGTGCTTTGGGCTACAATTCCCATCAGCCTCCACCAGCACTGGTTGGCAAAGATTGATTCTGGAGGAAAACACAGAGGGGGAAGAGAGCTGGCCACAACCTACGAGAGTTAAATGGACCCTCCATATTTAGAATCAGTATATCCCGAATGCTGCTTTCCAAATGGGCAACAGTAGGAGAGGGATATTCACCACCACCCACTCCTTGCTGGCTTCCCAAGGCCACAGTAGAAAGAAGGATCTGGTCAGACCCAACCAGACTATCCTTATCCTCTTTGTAATTCCAATTAAAAGTAGAGACATCACCTTGCCAACAAAGGCCCGTATAGTAAAAGCTATGGTTTTCCCAGTAGTGATGTATGGAAGTGAGAGCTGGACCATAAAGAAGGCTGATTGCCGAAGAATGGATGCTTTTGAATTATGGTGCTGGAGGAAACTCTTGAGAGCCCCGTGGACTGCAAGAAGATCAAACCTATCCATTCTGAAGGAAATCAGCCCTAAGTGCTCACTGGAAGGACAGGTCCTGAAGCTGAGGCTCCAATACTTTGGTCACCTCATGAGAAGAGAAGACTCCCTGGAAAAGACCCTGATGTTGGGAAAGATTGAGGGCACAAGGAGAAGGGGACGACAGAGGACGAGATGGTTGGATAGTGTTCTCGAAGCTACCAGCATGAGTTTGACCAAACTGTGGGAGGCAGTGGAAGACAGAAGTGCCTGGCGTGCTCTGGTCCAGGGGGTCACGAAGAGTCGGACACGACTAAACGACTAAACAACAACAATTCCAATTAAACCACAAGGGAATTATGCGAGGGGGAGATAGAAGCTTGTAAAGAACCTATATAAACAGTGCGAAAACCAATGATACTTTTTCATGTTCTTCCCTGGATGCACGAGCTTTTTATTTTCTTTCAAAGTTGGATCCAGTTCACCCAAACAATGCTCCCCTCCCCACCACCACTGTGTCACCTACCTTAATCCGAGAAAGGGCTGTGAGCTGTGTGCCTTAGAAGCTATTCCTGGCCAGGAGTTCCAGTGCTCTACAGAAGTAAAAATCCTGAATTAATCCTATGCGTTTAGCATGTGCTTAAAAAATCCCCAAGAACAATGGCACAAAAACAAAACAAAACACAAATCTCTGTCCTTAAAAAAACAACACAACTCCTTCTCCCAGTTTCCCGTGGCCTTGGGAAAACACTCAAGAGGAACAACCCTCTGTATCTGGTAGACCGTGAGGAGGGGGAGGTTGACAGAAGAACGACCCATGCAGTAAAAAGGGTCAGAGACCTGCCATGCCCAGCCAAAGAAGCGGCAAGTCACAGGGTTTCTCCAGCAGCTATTTTTAGTGAAACAGAATTCCTCAAGTTGTTTTGACTTCCCAAGTTGCTCTCCTCTAAGTGCTGGAGAAGGCAGCTGTGCATCCAGATCATCTTACAGCATGGAGGATCCCTTTCAGAGCCAAAGTTGGAGAGGAGAGGCCCCAGGAAGAGACGAATGGTCAGGGGTGCTGTCAAGAAAGGGCATTAGGGCAGCCGTCCATAGCTCCCCTTGGAGGAGGGCCAACAAAAGCGCTGGTTTGCCACATTTTGAACACATGCCCACCACAGTGATGCATACATATGTACACACAGAGAGTGTTCAGTTTCTTAAAGCATACCACAACGAATGAAGGGACTCACTCAGCTGCATGCCTTGAGGTAGACCAGCTGTAGAACCTCACTCTAAAAGTACAGTGATACCTCTGGTTAAGATCTTAATTTGTTGTGGAGGTCTTAAGTTACAGGGAACCAGACAGAGGGCTTTCTTGGTAGTGGCACCCGCCCCATGGAACACCCTCCCACCAGATGTCAAGGAGAAAAACAACTACCAGACTTTTAGAAGACATCTGAAGGCAGCCCTGTTTAGGGAAGCTTTTAATGTTTATTAGACTATTGTATTTTAATATTCTGTTGGAAGCTGCCCAGAGTGGCTGGGGAAACCCAGCCAGATGGGTGGGGTATAAATAATAAATTATTATTATTGTTGTTGTTGTTATTAGAAGAACTCCCATCAGTCTTGGTCAGGCCAGAACAGTACCAATCACAGCTGTTCTCTCTCTCTCTCTCTCATAGGATCTTAGACAGCAGGAGTGCCTGCCATTTCTGGGACTGTTTCTTTCCGCTGCTCCTATATTTGCAATCACTAACACTGATCCAAGTTTCTCTTTTGCACCTGTCTGCAGACGCCAAAAAGGATGGGGAATGAGAGAGTTCAGATGGCAGAACACGAGACTCTTAATTCCAGGGTTGTGGGTTCAAGCCCCAAGCTGCCGCATTCTGGATTAATTGCAGTTTCTGAGTCACCTTGAAAGGTAGCCCCACGTAGAGAGCATTGCAGTAGTCCAAGCGGGAGATAACTAGAGCATGCACCACTCTGGCGAGACAGTCTGCGGGCAGGTAGCATCTCAGCCTGCATACCAGATGGAGCTGGTAAACAGCTGCCCTGGACACAGAATTGACCTGTGCCTCCATGGACATCTGTGAGTCCAAAATGACTCCCAGGCTGCACACCTGGTCCTTCAAGGGCACAGTTACCCTATTCAGGACCAGGGAGTCCTCCACACCTGCCCGCCTCCTGTCCCCCAAAAACAGTACTTCTGTCTTGTCAGGATTCAACCTCAATCTGTTAGCCACCATCCATCCTCCAACTGCCTCCAGACACTCACACAGGACCTTCACCGCCTTCACTGATTCTGATTTGAAAGAGAGGTAGAGCTGGGTATCATCCGCATACTGATGAACACCCAGCCCAAACCCCCTGATGATCTCTCCCAGCAGCTGCATGTAGATGTTGAAAAGCATGGGGGAGAGGACAGAGCCCTGAGGAACCCCACAAGTGAGAGCCCAGGGGTATGAACACTCATCCCCCACCACCACTTTCTGCACACAGCCCAGGAGGAAGGAGTGGAAACACTGTATAACAGTGCCCCCAGCTCCCAGCCCCTCAAGATGGTCCAGAAGGATGTTATGGTTGATGGTATCAAATGCTGCTGAGAGATCCAGCAGAACTAGGAAACAGCTCTCACCTTTGTCCCTAGCCCACCGGAGATCATTGACCAGTGCAACCAAGGCAGTTTCAGTCCCATGATGGGGCCTGAATCCCGACTGGAAAGGATCCAAATGGTCCACTTCTTCCAGGCGTGCCTGGGGTTGTTCAGCAACCACTCGCTCACTCACCTTCCCCAAGAATGGAAGATTTGAGACTGGGTGATAGTTGGCCATATTGGCCTCATCTAAAGATAGTTTCTTAAGAAGCGGTTTGATAACTGCCTCTTTCAGCGGGTCTGGGAAGGCTCCCTCACAGAGAGAAGCATTTACCACCCCACGAAGGGCAAGGATCAAGGAGACAAGTGGTTGGTTTCACTCGTCCAAGCAGCCTGTCCACATCCTCGGAGGTAACAGATTGGAACTGATCCCACGCAACTTGACTAGACAGGACTCTAGCACTCTCCCACCCCGGCCCTGCTTCCACGGTGGAGTCTACCTCTTCCCAAATCTGAGCAACTTTATCTGCAAAAAACTTTGCAAAATCATTGCAGGAGATCGTGTGGCCCGTACTGGGCCCCGATGGAGCAGGTGTTTCTGATAGATTGTGAACCACCTGGAAAAGTCTCCTGCTGCTGTTTTCTGCAGATGCAATAGAGGCGGTGAAGAAAGTCTTCTTCACCATCACTATCGCCACTTGGTAGGCTCAACATTGAGCTCTAACCTGTGTCCGGTCAGCTTCAGAATGAGTTATCCGCCACCAGCGCTCTAGCCGTCTCAGCAATTGTTTCATTGCCCTCAGAGCCGTGGGAAACCACGGGGCTGTCCGGGCTCCATGCAATCGGAGAGGGCGCTTCGGAGCCAGACAGTCGATAGCCCTGGTTAACTCCACATTCCAGTGGGCCACCAGGGAATTGGCTGAAAGGCCATCAACATGGGATAAAGCATCCCCTACTGGAAACCATTTGGATCCGTTAAGTGGCAGGGGCAGACCATCCGAATTGGTCCCACTTCCCTGCAGAGGGGAAGGGTTGCAGAGAAGTCCAGTTGCACCAGTTGTTGTCCAAAGCAGCGCTTCCCCCTACCGCCAGCCCCACAAGCTCGGGGGGCAGCGGGAAGGCGGCGCACAGCCTTTGCACTGCTCCCCAACCTGGTCTTTGAGGCTGGCAGAGGGGGGAAAGCATCACTCCCCTCCCCCGCCAGCCCCAAAGAGCAGGTTGAAAGGATCCCGAAGCCTCCAGAGCCCAGCAGGAACTCCCGCCATGCTCCTGAGGCTTCGGGTTGCCTTCACTGAAGCCTGGAGAGCGAGAGGGGTCAGTGCGCAGCGACCCCTCTCTCTCTCCAGGCTTCCAAGGTAGCCGCCTGAAGCCTCCCACTGGGCTCCGGAGGCTTTGGATGAACGCACCTTGAATGCACAGAACGCACCTTGTTTTAGAGGGGGAGAACAAGAAAAAAAATCTCCCCCTCTCTGCGCAGTGCCCCTTCAGCGAATCAGCAGGAGAAATGGAAGGGGCTGCTATAGAGCGGTGCATCCTATAGAGTGAAAAATACGTTGTGTTCTGTGGTATAAATCAAGTGCTGCTAGGAGTTCTTTCTTTTCCTTTTCCAATCTATTTCCTATCAATAATTGGGTGTGGCACGAGAAAAATTTTATTCTGAAAGTGTGGCCCAGAGGAAAAAGCTTGAGAACCACCAGACTGGCCTGAATGACAGAAGGCACATTAAGTATGAAACATCTCAAGCCAAATAGCATGTTTGTAAACTGGTACAATTGCAAGGTGTACATTGCAGAAGGAAACATGCAGAGTCACAAAGAGAACCTTCTCATCCTCTTCAGGCATTTGAACTAGCCTCCTACCACACCCTCCAGTAAAATATTATTCATCTACTGCCCCATTGCATTACTGCAGGGGCAGGGAAACTTTATCAGCTCAAGGGCCTCATTCCCTTCTGTGCAACTTTCTAGGGGCCACATGCCAGTAGTGGTCTGGACTAGAGGCAAAACTCGGCAGCACAGAAACTGTAACTGGCATCTTTGAACAGCATGCTAGTGCATGTAGTCACTAGCCTACCATACAAAGTTAAAATATATATTTGTTGCTCCACCAACTCTGGTCTCGGCTACCACTAGAATGTGGCCCCCCAGAAGAGAATGCGGTTCTCAAGCTGAAAACAGTTTTCCATCTATGATTCTAAAGCATGAGATTTCACATTTAAACACATATTTTAAATGTATTTGCTCACAGAATAGATTTTGAAGCATTATTTTGATCTCAATGTGCACATTTCTCCACACATTTTGAGACACTTCCTTGAGCCTAAAACAACATTGCGAAATTCAGTGGAGCGAGAAACTCACCGAACAACTACAATCCAAACTGCATTTTAATTGGTGAGGTGAGGATCCAGTGAGCTCATATCGACATTTCGGCAAAGCTGAATCCCTGCAGGAGATAAAAGCTTACCGCCAACTAAACACAAGAGAAAAAGATTCTTTCTGTGTGGTAGCAGCAATGAAGATGGGCCCCTCCCTGCTTTGCATGAGCCCTCCTCCATATCCATCATTCAGATGGTTTCCATATTGTCAGCCGGCTTCTTTCTGGCCCAGAGAGCTGTTAAGAGCCCTGACTCAGCAGCAATCTTAACGTACAACTGAGAGTTCCCTTGGCTTTGGCTTAAGCTTAGTGTAACCCAATCGTATGTGTGATGTGAAGAGGCAAACCTGCCAACAGGTGGTGGCAAAGGTGGGGGTGGGGAGTATCAAAAAAGATTTGGCTCCACATCATGCTGGAGAGGAAGGGAAGTTTGTCACAGCCCTAGCTGTCTCGTTCTGAGAAGGGGTAGATTCACCTTTAAACGTGGATAGATTAGATTGTCTCCTCCATCCTTACCTGTGCGGCTGTCACTTCCCACTGAATTCTCACCATTACAAGAAAACATGGCAAGCAAATGTAACTGTTAGGACGTTCAGGCATCACAACTGGGATGACAGCTTCTCAGTGCAACAAGGTGCTTGCATTGCGTTTTGCAAATGGTGCCCTTGTGATGATACAATGAGCTAAAGATTTTGGATATAATATTCAGTTAGAATCGTGGGAAAGGCTGTGGAATGAAGGCATTAATTTTACTGCATGCAGTGCACTTAAAGAAAATGTGATGAAAATGATTTATAGATGGTATTTAACACCATCAAAACTTGCTAAAATGTATAAGACAAGATCCAACGAGTGTTGGAAATGCAAAGAAAAGGAAGGTATCTTCTACCATATGTGCTGTACTTGTAAAGAGGTAAAGGCTTTCTGGGAAATGATATATAATGATTAAAGAAAATGTTTAAAAACACTTTTGTTAAAAATCCAGAAGCCTTTTTACTGGATATAGTAGGTGAAGAGTTACAAAAAAGGAGATAAAAGACTGTTCATGTATGTAACAACAGTAGCAAGAACTCTTCTAGCCCAAAAATGTAAACAACGAGAAGTACCAACGAAAAAACAGTGGCAGATGAAAATGATGGACTTTGTGGAACTGGCGAAGCTGAATGGGGAAATCTGAAACCAGCACAATCAAGTATTCCAAAAAGGCTGAAGTAAATTTATACAATATTTGAAAAATCAGTGTAAGCAATTAACAACACTAGTACGGTTATCTGAAGACTTGTAATGAGACATTTCTTACCTTTCTATATTTAAATTGTGAGGTATTTTGTAATGAGTTATATTTTGTAATGAGTTATATTATATATATATTGGGAAATATATAAAATGCTGTGATATAAAGGTTTGTTTTGAAAGCCAAGAGGCAGGAGGGAAGGAAGTTGACAGCCTCTAAAGAGCCAAAGAAGTAAAGCAGATAATAATGATTAGATTATATATGTGTAAATGGAAAATTAATAAAAATTAAAGGTAAAGGTAAAGGGACCCCTGACCATTAGGTCCAGTCGTGGCCGACTCTGGGGTTGCAGCGCTCATCTCGCTTTACTGGCCGAGGGAGCCGGCGTACAGCTTCCGGGTCATGTGGCCAGCAGGACTAAGCTGCTTCTGGCGAACCGAACCAGAGCAGTGCACGGAAACGCTGTTTACCTTCCCGCCGGAGCGGTACCTATTTATCTACTTGCACTTTGATGTGCTTTTGAACTGCTAGGTTGGCAGGAGCAGGGACCAAGCACGGGAGCTCACCCTGTTGCGGGGATTTGAACCGCCGACCTTCTGATCGGCAAGTCCTAGGCTGTGTGGTTTAACCCACAGCGTCACCCGCGTCCCTAATAAAAATTATTTATATATAAAAAAGCAAATGGTGCCCTTGACTCCCTTGTAAGCCAGCCAGTCCCCTGTTGCTGCTCTCTGCCAAAGGCTTGTTTCTCTGCACCAAGAAAGCTTGCAAATGTCACTTTGCATGATCTTAATTGGTTTCTCCTGCACAGGCAGCAAGATGACCTCCCCATTGGGGATCTTTCCATGAACGCAGCTCCCTCGCCACTTCATTTTATTTTCTCCCAGTTTTTGTATTTGTGTATATGTGTGTGTGATAAAAACTGACCAGGTGAGCAGGAACTTTTGCTATGGGTGCATTGCCATAACCAATAAGGAGGGGAAGTTGAGCTTCTTGCGGATATGCAAGCGAGCTTTTTGCTAGTTCTCAGTAATATGCCTTCCATCACGGTTTGCAAAAAATGTTCATTCAATGACTTGGATAGATTAACTGGCTTTAAAAATAAAGTTTACTGAAATGGGGGGGGGGAATGCTTGGATTTATTGGCCAACAGACTCAGACCTGCCAAGTTCAATAGTAGGTGTCATATATCCTTATATTGGCCAGAGTGCTGCATTCCTTTCTGAGCAACCCACCTGCATAGGTGGGGCCAGGAACAAAAGTGAGTGGAACAATAAATGAATGTCAATATCACCTATGTACAGAAGGCAGGATTCCTTCTGTAGGAAGGCACAAAGCATTCAGTCTAGCCAGGGGGAGAACACCCAGAAATACTATGTATGATTAGGGCTGGGGAGAGGAGGTCTGGTTTAGGAACCCAGATTAAAAGGCCTGGAGGTCCATAATTCATCCCTGAGCCTGGCATTTCCCACCCCTGCACTGAGATATTTAAACCTCCTAGGCTCTGTAAAAGCATCATCACACCGATTCTCAAGCATCTTACAAGAAAGAGAACTGCAAAACCCTCAAAATCAGGGATCAGAAGAACAATCTCATAAAAATGAGAATAGCAAAACAACAACACAATAGCAAATGTAACAGTTCTTATTGGGATCCATCTGTCTTGAGAGACAATGGAATTAGTTTCTGGGGGTGCATTAGCAGAACCCAAGTGACGTCCCTGGAGCCCAAGCCTGGGCAGTGTGTATTGAGTTCCTGGGCTGCCCAGACATTGACACACTGCCACCACCACCCCCACCACCCCCCTACCCCCGCCCCCGTCGGCCTCACTGATATGGTCCAAAGGAGAGCAGATCAAAATGTTTGACACCAGCTTGGCTGCAGGAATTGCCAGAAGGAGGTGTACAAGGTGCCATCCAACCATCTTAGGGACTCCACTCCGGATTTATATAGGGTTCACTTCTTAGCCTTTTCTTCTCCCAAAGATATCTCACAAGGCAGTGGAGCTTTAGGATAAGATTCTTCCTTCCCCTAAATGAGCTACCTTCCCAGGTGGATGAGCCCCATCTGCCCCTTGCTTCCCTCTACAGCACATGCAGAAACCGCCTTCTTGACCACTGAACCCACGATTGGTCTTTCAGTACTATGAAAGTAACAACACTGCACCTCCTGACAATAGCAAAAGAAACAAGAGGACTTGTCAATTTCATTACTGGTCTTAGAAACACTCCCAGAATGATGCTGCTAGCGGTTCCCCTCCTGCAGGCAACTTCTTACATGGTCCCAAAGGCAGGGGGTGATATAGTGGGGGAAATCCCTTCCATGATATCACTCACAGGCCCTCTCATGAAGTAGCTTCAGGCAGGACTGCTGATAGAAAGAAATTCTAATTCTAAATAACGGTTTTTAGGAGACATCTAAGAGAATGCAGGAATTATTCTTCCTGGCCTTCTAGTGGCAGAGAGTTCCACAGGGTGAAGCCTGCCACACTGAAGGCTTGATCCCTAGTACAGGTCAACCAAAACTCAGCACCAGAAGTGTCTTGCCACTGCATTCTGCACTAATTGCAACTTCTGGACCAGATATATAATCACTGGCTCTTGGCACCAGCTCAGCAGGGCCACTCAGACACCCCACACCCTGAGCCATCTTAAATAATGATGAAAAGTGACCCAATAAAAACATAGGCAGTTTGGATGCTCACTTAAATAGCAGGTGCTCAGACAGAGGCAATGATGAAACTTGAATCCCAGCTCCTTGAATGCCAGGAGGCTTCTTAATTTGCCAGAGAGCAAATTCCAGAGGGGGTAGCCAGTGACAGTCAGATGCAGCAGATCACAACAAAAGAACCCTGGCGCCGTTTTGGCTAAATAAAGTGCTTGGTATCAATATATGCAAGCAGGGGTGGGGAACAGCAAGTTGCAGCAGAGGAGTGCACCTGCTCAGAATGCAAGCCAGCTAATGTATGACGTTTGCAGAGAGCCCTCTCCCATTTCCCCATTCACAAATAGCCCATGGCAGATATCCACCATTCACAATGGAATTCATTAATTATTTTGGAGAATAAGTTCTCTCTCCCTCTCTCTCTCTCTCTCTCTCTCTCTATCTCTCTCTCTCTCTCTCTCTCTCTCTCTCTCTGTGTGTGTGTGTGTGATATGAAAGATCTGTAGCATAGTGCTAGAGCATCTGTTTTGCATGCAGACGTCCGCAGCTTCAATCACTGATATAGCCATCCAGGTACAGGTGACAAAGAGCCCTGCCCGAAACCCTGCACAGCTGTTGTCAGTCATCACAGACAATACTGATCTTCCTGTGCTCCTAGATGCATGTGTAGAGATACTAAGGGACCACAATGGCACAGCCTACCATTTCCCAGGTGGCAAAGCTCACTTAGGGAAACAATTCAGATTATACTTTGCACCTCAAAGAACGAACAACTTCTCGGCATTTAAAATAAGGCAGCATAAAGTGATTGTACGGTAAATGAAGGCAGTCGGTAGAACACAGCCTCCAGCAGTGTGCAAGCGAGACAGAGACTTTGGCACTGCTCCAGAGTATGAGGCCAGTGTCATGACAAGCATCTCCCTGCTATCTTCTGTGACATGTTGGAGGGCAAGTTGACCCATCTCGAATTATTTCATTTTCTTCCAGTAAAACAAGCACCTGCTATTTGCCATTTCGTGGAAGAATATGTCAAGTGAAGTTCAGCAATTGATTCTCAGCTTCAGCCATGATCACGAAGAACAATGGAGTTGGAACAGTGGGCCCCTTGAATGTCAACTAGTCCAACTCCTTTCTTGATTCATAGAACCCAACAAACCACAGTGCAGCCTCTAATTCTCTTGCTGCTGTAGAACTGCTCTACGTTTCTCCTTAAGTTCAGCCATAATCTGCACACACACACTCCATAACTTGATCCCTTGAGACCTGTCCTTTGGTGTCAGCAGAGAACAAGTCTTTGTCCTCTTCTCTGTGACATCTTTTTCAGGTATTTGAAGAGAGCTATCTTGCCTAGAGATGGGGGAGAAATCTGATTCCGTTCACATTTAAAGGCAAACCTACCAAGTTGGCACTTTCCAAAGCAATTTGTGAACTCAAACAATAACAGCTGCTTGAAATTTGTACTTCTCCAAATTTTGCAATGCAGTTTTGCACCTAAGTAATGCAGACAAAAATGCTAGCACAAAGATAAATTGAGAATAGAAATGCATGTATGGGTGGAAATAATATTAAATCACATTGTAATAGGGAAAACTGATTTGCGGAAATGTAGGCAGATTTGAGTAGAAATGTGTGCATATTGTCGGTCTGGCCTTCAGGAGGAGGGGCAGGATATAAATTAAATAAATAAAATATATTATGAGAAACTCACTGGTGAAACTTCATGAGGACTCTTTTAAAAAAAAAATGCAAACTGATGCAGAAATGTGGAAAACCGAATCTGAGGGTTCATCTACACTTATTTTTACTCTTACTTTCTAGGCACAGGTCAAGGCTTTCAGTGATCCATCTCTGAGTGTTTTGTTTTGTTTTGGTCACAGCACTTTCCCCAGGAAAACTCACATTTCACCACTGAATTGGAGCAAATGGCAATACATGGAAAAACTGGTCACCGTTTGCTCTGATTCAGCAGTAAAACATAGATTTTCCCAGGGAACGCACAGAGACAAAAATAGAAAGCCCACTGGGAAAACGGACTTGTCCCTAGAAATGTGGTGGATGAGCCCTAAAATTTGAACAATGAGAAACTGAGAGATTTACCCATCGCTAATTTTGTGCCCTGTGCCCATTGCATGTCCCCAGCTATTTCAACCTTTCCTCATAGGACTTACATTCCATACCACATGCCACTCTTGCTGTCCACCTCTGAACCTGTTGCAGTTTGTTTACATCCTGCCGAAAATGTGGCAGCTATCTGCAGACGTGACTGTGAAAGACGACTGGCCATCTATTTTAAGTCCCGAGGCAGACATGCTAAACCTTTATAAGCAGTGCTGTGCCTTTTGCTGCTGAGCATAGCTCACGTAAAAGCACCTGCTGCTCACAGACCTGTGAAGTTCCATCTGGAAGCAATAAGGACCAGCCCCATGAGAGATGACCTTTTGGCAGGAGGGGGGGTGCAGAGGAAGAGAGCAGACAGCTGTGGGGATAACTCTGGAGTTGGGAAGCTTGGCTAGGCTTTCACATCCTGTGTTTGCTATAAAAACCAACCCTCCTCACTCAACGTCACAGGGCCTCGCTCCATTTTAGAAGTCTGAGGTAGCGGAAAATACAGGGTGCCAAATGTTTAATACTAAACATTTGTGCATGTTTACATTGGTTCTCTGCTGATGCTCAATGTGTTTGGAGCTTTTCTGATGTGGAAAAAAGGGGCTACGGAGGCCCTAATTAGTTGAAGCAATGGTATAATGTCCTGGCTTTTTAATCCATAATAAATAGTTGCAGGGAGGGGAAGATTTGAATCAGACCCATGATGATGAAGGGAGTGTAACCCTGGACATGGGGGGGGGCAGTGCCTAAATTGCTGTCAGGCACTGGCTGGATGACGAAGAGTGCTGGGAGGCACAAGCTGGAGAAACCCCAATGGAAACCTCAGAGGAGGAAGGCTCCGAGCCTGAGGATAGATGGTGGGACACTGAGGAGAGCTCAGACGGAGAAGATTGGGAGGGGCTGGACACTGAAGAGGCAACAGAGGTTAGTGTGCAGGACGCACCAGTGACAGAGAACAGTTCAGACTCCGAGGCTGAAGCAGATGGGGGTGGGTCCAAGGGACTGCTGAAGAATCCAGGAAGTCTCCCTCTCCTGCTGTGACAAGCTCCTCTCTCCCCTTGTGTCAGGGTCTCTTCATGGCAATCACCACTTCACACTGTTTTTATGAAGTTTTTATGGTCTTTATTTACAAGTATTTACAGAATTCATTACGAGCTCATCGCCATAAGTCTGATCCCGAAGATGCAGATACCGCCAATGATTTAGGGTGGCGCCAACATGCAAAGTGTGGGAACTTTATGACCTTTTGCTGACTCTGTCTCTTTTCCTCCTGCTTGACGTAAAACTCCCCCTCCTTCTGAATCAGAACTTAACCCTTGAGGTGCCTGCGTGACTGCCGACTCACTGGCCACTTCTCCCTGATCCCCTGCATTTTCAGTTTCTAACGCCTCTGTGCTGGGCCCTTCCTCACTAGACGCCCCTTCCTCTGCTGCTGCTGGCTCCTGCCAAGTGCCCTCTATCATGTCAGGTGGTTCCGAGCGTCCCAACTCTTCCCTGACACCTTGTCTCCAAGAACGCACAGGATAATGAGGAGAGTGGAGCAGAGGCCACAGGTGGGAAGATGCAGTTTGAGATCTGCTTGGAAAACATCTGGGAGAGGAGGAGCCTTAGAAAGGGTGGAAGGCAGGGACCTTCAGTCCTGGGAACTGCTCCAAAGGGACAAGACCTGAGAGATAGATCAGTTGGAAGTGTTGCAGAGTTGTATGTTATTTCCTTGAATAAGGAGTTACTTCACTGATAACGGAGCCTTGCATCTTGCATGCTGACCTGTGTCTGACTCCAGCCCTGACAATTGCTATTTAGCTAGTTGGTTAGTTTATACTGTATACTGCTTCATATTCTAGCAGAAATCTCTAAGCAGTTTACAAATTCCAGCAAAAGGGAATCAATATAACAAATACAAAACAAATTCCACATTGGGGAAAAAAATTGTTTCTGCTACTACTACATATATTAATAATAATAGTATCAACATGTATCCTGGGGCAAAGTTAGGGTTGCCATATGTCCCCTTTTTCCTGGACACATCCTCTTTTTCAGGATTAAAATTTCTGTCTGGACGGATTTTTGAAATTTGGAAAAATGTCCAGGTTTTTTGTTTGGGGGTTTTTTGTTTGCAGTAACCCAAGAAAAAATTTCTAGTGCATTAGACTCAGATCTAAGGCACCCAGCTAAGCTTGTCTGCAGCAGAGAATCACAACAGAGCAGCATCTTAAACTAGATACATATAGTGGTACCTCGGGTTAAGTACTTAATTCGTTCTGGAGGTCCGTTCTTAACCTGAAACTGTTCTTAACCTGAAGCACCATTTTAGCTAATGGAGCCTCCTCCTGCTGCTGTGCCGCCGGAGCACGATTTCTGTTCTTATCCTGAAACAAAGTTCTTAACCTGAAGCACTATTTCTGGATTAGTGGAGTCTGTCACCTGAAGCGTATGTAACCTGAAGCGTATGTAACCCAAGGCACCACTGTCCTGTATAAATCCCTTCTCTTATGGCTGAACTTAAAGGACGCTGGCTCAGCTACAAGATCTTGGAGATGGAGTCTGGGAGGGCAAGAGTTAACATCCACCTGCCCTTAAGGAGAGTCCATATGTACATGTTAAACAGTTTAATAAATTATTCTGTGCACACGTATGTTCACAAATATGTGAACATGAGCCCAAATACTTTCATGTGGCAAGTGAGGGAGCAATATATATTATTATTATTTTGAAAGTTTAGAACATCGCTACTAGCAATTTATCACAGCTTCTATAGCCTACATATAGTATTTAAAACAAGAGATGTCATAGTGGTCCATAGTTAAAAGTAAAAGTCAGCAAATGTGTTTTCTTTTTTTACTCTTCAAAATATGGCAACCCTAGGTAAAGTGAACATCAAAATGCATATATTCATGAAAATAATATAGAGAAATGTGTTGCATTGGGGAATTTATAAACACTTGATTGTTTAAAAATAACGCAAACAATAAAACAATGAAATTATAATTTTAAAGAAGAGTTAAAAAAATTATTTAAAACATTTTAAAAAATAATTAAAATAGACAAGAAGCTAAAAACCAGATTTAAACACATGTCAGCAGTTTACATATCTGGATAGGCTTGCCTAAACAAAAATGCTTTTTGCAGGCACCAAAAAGAATATAGTGAAGGCACCAACCTGATTTCTCTAGGCAGGGAGTTCTGAAGTGCAGGTACTGCCACACTAAAAGATGAATGTATTACAAATTCGGAACAAGTATTATGGTGTGCCTGTAACAGTGCCAGTTCTGCATATATAAATTTGTTTATTAGGCAAAATTGCATGTGTCCATTAGGAGAAACTTGCAACAGAATGCTGATAAATTTTCATAAGGACTTTTTAAAAAGATATCACAGGCTGATGTGGAAATGTGGAAAACTAACCTTAAGACTGGGAGGGGGAGGCAAGAAAATGAAATTCACAGATCTGCCAGTCCCTTATTACCACCAGAGGATATTGCACAATCAAAGCTGTAATGCCACTGGGGAACTGGCCTCCCTTGCATTGCGGTGCCACAGAGCTTTGTAAAAGCAAAAAGGTACATCAGACAACCTCGCATTCCTGAAGAGACTGATGCAAAGAGACAGCTTGATTTCGAGAGGAAGAAGTGGATGGGTCGAAAAGCATATCCTGCTGTAGGCTACGATGTTCTACAAGGAAAAGTTAGCATGCCTACGTCTGGAAAAAGTGAACAAAGCCAGGTTGGCTTAGCAGGAGTCTGTTCTGCCAAGCACCATTAGGAAGAGCTCAATGGTAGAGCAACTGCTTTGCCTGCAGAAGGATCCCAGCCATGTAGGGCTGGAAATGTCCCATGTCTGAAACCCCAGAGAGCCATTGGTAGCAGTGCTGAACTAGATGGAGCTCTTTCCAGGCAAAAGTCTGCACTTTAAAGCTCTGTATCTGAGCATTTTGGAGCAGTTTTGTTTTTTGTTTTTACCCCAGAGCCTTCCCTGTGAAACCTGCTCTTTGGTGCTCTTTTGGAGCAAACATCAGTTTGGGTATTTCATGGATTGATGTTTGCTCCAACTGAGCACTAAAAAGTGGGGTTTTGTGTAGCAAAAGAAGCAGGGAGTGCTCAGACACAGAGCTTTAAAGTATGGACTATTCCTGGAAAGAGTGGCTAAGCCCTCGGTATTATGCAGCAGATGTGTTGTGTTGTGTTGTGTTGTGTTGTGTGTGTTAAGGTCACATTTGGAATCTGCAGCTTGTTAAGGGCACTGGGAATTGTAGGATATAAAACTAGATTGCCTGGGATTCTTTGGGGGAATGTGGTTTAAGTGTGCTTTAAATGTATGCTGTAGATGTGAACACATTGTCTGAAAGGTTTTGCTCGCTCTTGCTTGAAAATGCATCCATTGGGCTTCGTCCCTTGAAATACAGAATGTTGACTTGGATAATATAATAATAATTTATTATTTATACCCCGCCCATCTGACTGGGTTTACCCAGCCATTCTGGGCGGCTTCCAACAGAATATTAAAAACAATACAGCATCAGACATTAAAAACTTCCCTAAACAGGGCCGCCTTCAGTTGTCTTTTAAAAGTAAAATAGTTGTTTATTGCCTTTACATCTGCTGGGAGGGCGTTCCACAGGGCAGGCGCCACTACCAAGAAGGCCCTTTGTCTGGTTCCCTGTAACCTCACTTCTCGCAGTGAGGGAACCGCCAGAAGGCCCTCAGCGCTGGACCTCAGTGTCCGGGCTGGATGATGGGGGTGGAAATGCTCCTTCAGGTATACAGGAATGAGGCCTTTTAGGGCTTTAAACGTCAGCACCAACACTTTGAATTGTGCTCGGAAAGGTACTGGGAGCCAATGAAGATCTTTCAGGACCGGTGTTATATGGTCTCAGTGGCTGTTGCCAGTCACCAGTCTAGCTGCCGCATTCTGGATTAATTGCAGTTTCTGAGTCACCTTGAAAGGTAGCCCCATGTAGAGCGCATTGCAGTAGTCCAAGCGGGAGATAACTAGAGCATGCACCACTCTGGTGAGACAGTCTGCGGGCAGGTAGCGTCTCAGCCTGCATACCAGATGGAGCTGGTAAACAGCTGCCCTGGACACAGAATTGACCTGTGCCTTCATGGACATCTGTGAGTCCAAAATGACTCCCAGGCTGCACACCTGGTCCTTCAAGGGCACAGTTACCCCATTCAGGATAAGGGAATCATCCACACCTGCCCGCCTCCTGTCCCCCAAGAACAGTACTTCTATCTTGTCAGGATTCAACCTCAATCTGTTAGCCACCATCCATCCTCCAACCGCCTCCAGACACTCATACAGGACCTTCACCACCTTCACTGGTTCTGATTTAAAAGAGAGGTAGAGCTGGGTGTGTGTCCCAATGTTCATTCCAACATCTCAGTCTCCTAGGCAAGATGCCACACTGCATTTTAGGTACTCCCTCACCCATGTTGAAAATAAGCTGTTATTCAAGCTTCAAAACATAGAACTGAGCCCTCCGGGTGTGTCATTCAGATCTCCCTTCTAACAGTGTTACGGACAACCTGACAGAGACTTGCAGACAGAATGTCAAGCGGTCAAATAAAACCAGAGGCCTCGCATTACTCAGCCAAACATATATCATCTATTTAAAAACAAGCTTATTAATAAGAAGCAGGATGCAACAGGTTCTACACTTAGCTACAAGATTCAAGTTTTGGATACGTGTCTAAGAGGGGAATAAGGGTCTCCTAACTCCTATAGGAAACTATAGATTCATTAGGGAGGGCATGGCTGTTAAACTGGTCTAATAGTGCTTTAAATGTATAATGCAGATGTGGCTTTTGTCTGGGATTATGTGGCATTAAGTAGTGCCTTTCCTTTTTCATATGGTCAGTGAATAGTATGGCTTTAGGCTAAGAAACATGTTACCGCTGTCACACATGCAGTGGTCTGATCTCATGCAGAGGAGTCAAGTGAAATCCTACTAGATACAAGTACCGTATATTTCGCTCCATGAGAGACACTTTTTTCCTCCTAAAAAGTAAGTGGAAATGTCTGTGCGTCTTATGGAGCGAGTGCGTGGTCAATCGCTGGCTCCCTTTCTGGCCCCGCTCCCTTGCCCAGGCCTCCATTGTTGAATTTTCTACAGACGGAGGCTGTTTGTTTCCCCAGCGACATGTGACTGGCTGATTAGATTATCTGTCTGGAAACTGTAGAAACAGCTCCCTTTCCTTTCCTAAAGAAGCTGCAGAACTGTGAGTTGAACTCCATAAAAACAGGATTTTTTCCCTTTGCAAAGTAACCTCAACAACTTTGAGCTGACCCTAAAAAAGGGGCTTTTCCCCTTTGCAAAAGAAGCTGCACAATTGTGAGCTGATCCCCCCCCAGAATGGGGCTTTCCCCCTTTCCTCCTCTAAAAACTAGGTGCATCTTATGGTCAAGTGTGTCTTATGGAGCGAAAAATATGGTAAAGGCCATAGCAAATGAAATCAGAAGTTCCTCCAAATCTTCTGATAATAAGCCTCAGGGTGTTTTGTGAAAGTTTCCCAATATGTATCTACACTACAGTTTGTTCACTATGTATTTGGATGCAAGATAACCAGATTTTGCATGATGATTCCTTAGATCAAGGAGCAGGTTTTTATCTACATTTGGATACAAGTGGATGCCATTTTGAATCAAGACAATCAGCTGTACCTCTGTGCTGGGAATAGGGGTCTCTAATAACTCTCAGCACCAGTAACAAACTACAGTTCCCAGGATTCTCTGATGGAAGCCATGACTATTTAAAGCAGTATGGTGCTGCTTTAAATGGGCAGATGGAGCCTTGTTTCAACGGTGGCAATGGGACAGCTGAAAGTAGCAGAATAACAGGGTAGATCACATGAGCTCTGTCCTGCAGCAGAGGGGAATGGCAAGTGGGGAGCTCGGCAAAGGTGTGGGAGGCTACCCCCACTGCCCACCCACCACAACTGCTCCCTGAGATGGGTGCTTCACTCTGTCTAATGATACAGCAGACTCAAGGGCAGGGGGATAAATAATGTAGCAGAACTTACTCCCCACAAATAAAACATTCCAGATAAATAGATGTTTCCTTATATCTATCATGCTGAAGCACAGCGTCTGCAGGAGTCTCAAGAGAGTTTTAAAAGGGGGTGATAATACTAATATGTCCACAAGATTGTTGTTTTACCAAGATAACATAGGTGTGACACTCTGAACACCCCAAAGGTCCCAGATAACCATTAACTGATGGAGCAGCACATGGTGACAATGGCCAGCACAAGGGACTGTGGCATGCTGTACAGGAAGCTATTTTAAAGGCCAGATCCCCACTGACCACTGCAAAAGATAAGATTCTAGGTCTGTGTGTGAATGGCGTCCTTGGCGGTTTTTGTATGTCTGCCAACCTAATGGGAATGTTATGCAAATTAGAGGATGCATGTAAACAAAGACATTAAGTTAGTGGCAGCTCTCCACTCCATTATGTTTCCAGCGAGGCTCTCGGTGCTGACGTCTCCACCTCTGCTTAGATGTGAGGAAGGGGAGGGGGGAGAGAAAACTGCTGTGAACAAAATTTCCCCAACAGGCATGTCAATCAAGCTGCACTCAGCAGAAGGGAGCAAAGAAGGAGGTTTCTCGAAGATGTTGATACGCCATGGCCTTGTGTCGGAGCCATGGAAGATGCCCAAGGATTCCAGGAGCTGACACTGGCCCTGAAACTGCATAGAGGACTTTCCTTTATCCAAGCGCTTTAGACATCCTGCGTGCTCTGAGAAAGCTGCCTTATGCCAAGTCAGACCATTAGTCCATCTAGCTTGGTATTGTCGACACTGGCTGGCAGAAGGTCTTTAAGGTATGGAGGTGCTAGGTGTTGAACCAGGAACCTTGTACATGCAGAATGATGTTCTGCCACTCAGCTACAGCCTGCCCTTCTCTACACAGACTTACGGAATTATACAAATGCACTTCAAAGGAGGAAATGATGGTTCACCTTATGTTATGCCCCTGCATAATGTTTGCATTATATTTCATTTACTTCCTCCGAAGCGAGTGACGCTTCCTTTGTTTGAATCAGGCAGAATCACCGGAATCATTATTCTTTTTTGTGTGTGCACGCACAAAGTGCTTTGACAACAAAATGTGCTCAGTGCGATCAGCACAGCATCATTAGAACAGAAGTCATGGTACATATCTCTAAAGTAATTTCTTCAAACATCAATTCATGTGAACAGCCAACGGCGGCGGGTGGGGAGGGGGAGCAGGAGAGAGATTCTAGCAGACACCATAGCTCATAACAGACGCAGAAAACCTTATCTAAAGGGGCAGGGAGAATGATAACTAAAGCAGCAGCAAAAAACACAAAACAATATTTTAAAAAAATCATTACCAGAAAGTTATCAGCTGATGGTAATCACTGCTGCTCTGAAGAATGATATGTCATGGCAGGTTAGCAGATAGAGTTCTTCAGGAAAACATAAACTGAGGATGATCAGGGGCTATTAGCCATGCCTGGATGATCAGCTCACCCCTCATGTACCCAATCAATCACTGCAAGGTGAGGGCCTCTTGCAGAAATCATCTTATCTGGAGGCCCATAACACACAATGCAGGAATCGAGCCTTTTAGTGTTGTGGCAACTCCCCTTTGGAACCTCACCTCCCTCTCCTTGAATATTTGTCAGTTTTCGGCAAGTCCTGAAGACCTTCCTCTTTCAACAAACCTTTTAAGGTGGAGATCTGTCCCAATCTGCATCTGTGTTGGAATTGTTTTTAGATGTTTTAGGGGTGAGATATAAATAAACTAGAACAATTTCTTTCTCTACCTATATAAGCTTGTAAGACACATTTTGGAGCATGGATAAATTCAGTCTTCAGGGGTTTTGTGCCTTAAAGTGGAAGGAAATGGCACCACTGCACTCAAGAACCAA
This sequence comes from Podarcis raffonei, assembly GCF_027172205.1. Taxonomy (NCBI): domain Eukaryota; kingdom Metazoa; phylum Chordata; class Lepidosauria; order Squamata; family Lacertidae; genus Podarcis; species Podarcis raffonei. The sequence continues at coordinate 46,157,572 of NC_070621.1, read as the reverse complement.
CCACCCAAACCTTCACGTTATTTCATATTAAGGCTGGCCTTGCTATTCCGTTCCCCCTATTATTCCCCTCTCCCCGACTACTGTTTTCCTCCTCTCAAAGTGCTGCTAGTTTTGGCGGAAATAAAAACTCATATTTTGTCAAGCTTTTCTCCAATGGCTGGCTGACTTCCATGGAGGTCTTTGCCTGCCACCTAAGGGGGGGGGGACAGAAAATCTCCTCTTTGCTGGAAATGGCACCAGAACTTCATTTAAGATGCAAGAGCCTACGCCTCCTGGAGCACATCTCGGGGTCCGCACCAGCACCCAAGAAACGATGTAGAGGGCACAAACATCTTTCCCAGGCTGTTGTGTGACAGCCTCAGAAACTGGCACTCACCTTCTGATGGGCTTTCAGCATCACACACTTGTTTTTGTCATGCGTCATTTGAGGACTGCAAATAAACCTCCTGTGCAGATGCTAAAAAGCCCATGCCAGAAACTTCCTCACTCTTGTTGAAAGGGTAATAATTGGCTGCATTTTATTAATTATTACAATATTGTTATATGTCACTATGGGGTGTTGGGTGAGGCATAGTACCTATGTTGGGGGACACATCATGCTCCTTCTGGGGAAGTTTGTCAACCTTTGGTCTCCACCCTGCATTCAGCTCTCCTAGAAGCTGTTGACATGTGACAATGGCCATAACCTGGGAAACGGCTTTGACTGGCCAGCTAACCCCGGTGAGGGTAGCCAATGGGTCTCAAACCACCAGTGAGCTAGGGACTTCCCCTGCATGTCAAGACAGGCTCCATTGGATTGAGTGGATGTGACCAATAGTAGGTCCAATTATCTTGGAGGCAATTTCTGCACATGCTGCAGAGGTAAGTGAGGGGTAGATGGGGCTCATTAACCAGGGAAGGTAGCCCGTCTAGGAGAAGGAAATCTCTTGTTCTAAACATCTGCTGCCTTGTGAGATATCTTCAGAAGAAAAGGCTAAACCCTACAGAAATCCTTAAGACGCCTTGATGGCACCTTGTATGCCTCCTTTCAGCAACTCCTGCAGCCAAGCTGGTACCAAATATATTGCTCTGTTTTCCCTTAGACCACGTCTGCAAGGCTGAGAGGGGCTGGTTCTTGTTGTCTGTGGAGCCCAGGATCTCAATACACACTGCCCAGGTCACTTTGGTGCTGCTAATACAGTAGTTTGACAGATGGGTCAACAAACATACTTTCCTTAAAGTGGGGGTGCGAAACATGAGGCTCTCCAGGCACTGTTGGACTCCAACTCCAACAGCCTCAGTATGGTGAACTGTCAGGGGTGATGGGAGTTGAAGTCCAACAACGTCTGGGGGGCAACAGGTTCTCCATCCTTGCTGTCAAGAATACCAGTAGTGGTCAGTTGAGAGGTAAAGCCTTCATGCCAAGCCAGGTGTCATTGCTGTTTACTTGGACAAGGATGGGAGGGATGGCAAGGTTGGGGCAAAATTGGCGTGCTTCATTAGCTTCGCCAGTGCTTTTGCCACTGCCCTGTCAAGCCAGTCACATACCCTGGCAAACTGCATCTTAGTGTTGGGAATGTGGCTTTGTGGCTGCTAACAGATGGGCCACTTCTATTATGGAGGTATGGAAGGACCTTGTGGAGGCAGAACTATGCTCACAACATGCCTAAGATGTCTGCGAACTGGTTACGTTCTCCACGGACCCCTCTCTGAAAATGAGCTTATTGCTCAATCATTCAACATACTGGATATGCCAAGTAATTAATCTCTACAGCAAACTTGAGTAGAAGTTGGGCAAAATAGCAATTAGTTATCCTCAGGAAAGCCAATCCATTATCATAATTGCTGATGGATGTGCCGATTCTCTTGTTTAGGCAGGCAGGCACAAATCCCCTCTTTGATCTGTGTGATGGGGATTCTGATTTGGTTGGAATGCTCTGACAGGTAATTAACTGGCTCAAAGATGAACCAGTGCTAATCTGGGTGTCTGCAAACGAAGCAAAGAGATGGTGAGGAAGGAGGGGGAGATGAGGATGGACATCTGAAATGAAGATGTAGAATTTGTAGTAAGGATCTGAATGTATTAAAGCATTTCAGGGGTGGGGTGGGGAATGTGCACAAGCCTTGGTTCTCAAAGCTCAAATAGGAAGGTCTTCTCTTCTCCAAGCTGGACAGAGCTCACAGCAGGAGCTGGGCAAGGAGTCTTCATCTTCCCATTCCAGGTTCTTCCACTTCCCCAGCCACATTCAGAAGATTCAGTCCCAAGGCTATCTCCATAGCAGGCTGGAGGAGCCAACAGCTGTGGATCAAGGCCCTTTAAGGCGACCTGGTCTGCTGCAAATGTTTTTGGACTCTATCAGACCCAGCCAGGGTGGACACTTAAGTCCAGTCAAAGGCAACTATGAGGTTGCAGCACTAATCACACTTTCAGGCCGAAGGAGCCAGCATTTGTCCACAGACAGCTTTCCGGGTCATGTGGCCAGCAGGACTAAACTGCTTCTGGCGCAATGGGACACCGTGACAGAAACCAGAATGCACGGAAACACCATTTACCTTCCTGCCACAGCAGTACCTATTTATCTATTTGCACTGGCATGCTTTCGAACTGGTAGGTTGGCAGGAGCTGGGATAGAGCAGCGGGCGCTCACCCCGTCATGAGGATTCGAACCACCGGCCTTCTGATCTGCAAACCGAAGAGGCTTAGACCACAGCACCACCCACGTCCCTTAGACTTATTCCCTTTGTGGGGTTAGCTCAATGGTACGGCACTTACTTTTCACACAGAAATTCTGAGGTTCACACACACACACCATAGCTGTCAGTGTTTTCCTTTTCTTAAGGGAAATCCCCTTATTCCGAATAGGATTCCTCACAAGAAAAGGGAAAAGTTGACAGCTATGACACACACACCCAAATCATTGTGGGGTTTGACACCTGAAACCCTAGAGAGCTTCTGTCAGTCAGCCTAGATAGTGGCTAATCATTGGCTCTCCAAATATTGCTGGACTGCAACTTCCATCATCTAGCTCATTATATTGCATCTTCCTATGTTTCTAAAACATTCTTCTGATCCCATTTTTTCAAGGACCTGTACTTTCGAGACTTTGTTGATCTCAACTAGGCAGAGGGTTTTCCAGGTATGGTGCTCCACTATAATAATGCCTATTATTATTATTATTATTATTATTATTATTATTATTATTATTAGCCATCTGCATAGAAGACTCTACCCCAAAGATTGTATAAGCTAAAGCAATGAATATAAGCAATGCAATAAAAAAAAAGCTTAACATGAAGTATTCAGCAGCCATTACATCAGATATAATAGAACCAGCTAACCAGCTCAGGGATCGCATAACTAGTTATTATCTATTATTATCTTTTAGGTGCATACCCCTTTTTTCCATCCAAGCTTTTCAAGTAGGGCAGATCTGAACACTTTAGCCAACTGTTTTTATGTCTGCATTTTATGGTGTTGTTGGTAGTAGCAGTTTAAAAACTGTTGTAAACTGTAACTGTTGTAAACAGGAGCCAGTGTGGTGTAGTGGTTAAGAGCCGTAGTCTCGTAATCTGGTGAACCGGGTTCGGTTCCCTGCTCCTCCACATGCAGCTGCTGGGTGACCTTGGGCCAGTCACACTTCTTTGAAGTCTCTCAGCCTCACTCACCTCACAGAGTGTTTGTTGTGGGGGAGGAAGGGAAAGGAGAATGTTAGCCGCTTTGAGATTCCTTAAGGGGAGTGATAAAGTGGGATATCAAATCCAAACTCCTCCTCCTCTTCTTCTTCTTCTTCTTCTTCTTCTTCTTCTTCTTCTTCTTCATCTTCATCTTCATCTTCATCTTCTTCTTCTTAACTGCCCTAGAATACATTTTTAAAATTTTATTTTCATGAAGGACAGCATATAAATATTTTAAATAAATAAAAAATGCATTTACATACATTTACAAAGGAAGAATAATAATAGTTGACCATATACTTCTGCTGCACAATTTCAATGAGACATTGCTTATTTTTATTGATTAATTGATTGATTGCATTTATATTCTACCTTTTTCTCCGAGGAGCTGAAGGAGGCATGCATGGTTCTCCTCCCTCCACATTTAATCCCCACAACAGCCCTGTGAGGTGCGTTAGGTTGAGAAGCAGTGACTGGCCCAAGGTCACCCAGTGATCTTCATGGCTGAGTGGGGATTCGAACCCTGGTCTCCCAGGTCTTAGTCGAACACTGCAACCTTTTTACCATACTAGCTCCCACATCTCCACCCTCTCCCCAGATGCTACAAGGCTTAGAATATTTTCATATTCTGGAATACTTCCTTTTACTCGGAAATGGAATGAAGTGGTTTTGGTTGGTAGTTAATAAGATTGCAGCACAAGTACGCCATTCAACTCATTATTACCTATTTTTCATTACAACACTCCAAGTCGTTGTTCTAACGGAATATTTAAATGACTGAGAACCAGGCGCAAATCCAATGATGTGAAAAAGACAGGGCAATTTAAATTCTCTTGAATTTTTTAGGAACCAATAAATCATCTGGGTAACAAGATGAAGCCTGCTGGTACACAACCATACATAAAATAATATTCTGTATATCTTTTTTTAAAAACCCTCTAAGCAAGCAGTGTGGGGAGCATATTCATAACTCCTTTAAAACCACAGTAAGGCAACTTTCACAAAGTGCTCGCCCTTATTTTTCAGTGTGTATTTATTAACGGCTGTTGTCTTTATTATTTTTATTACAGCGGTACCTCGGGTTACATACGCTTCAGGTTACATATGCTTCAGGTTACATACACTTCAGGTTACAGACTCCGCTAACCCAGAAATAGTGCTTCAGGTTAAGAACTTTGCTTCAGGATGAGAACAGAAATCGGGGTCCGGCGGCACAGTGGCAGCAGGAGGCCCCATTAGCTAAAGTGGTCCTTCAGGTTAAGAACAGTTTCAGGTGAAAAAACGGACCTCTGGAACGAATTAAGTACTTAACCCGAGGTACCACTATATTTTAAAGAAGACTGAACACTAAAGCACAAAAGCTATAGGGTTGCCATATTTCAAACAGTGAACATCTGGACAGAAAAATTGTTGAGCTTTTTATTTTTTGGCACTGCTTTTGAATGCAGTATTCCGGATATGTCCAGGAATTTATGGACGTATGGCAGCCCTGTCTAGTCTATTATCACCAAAACCTAGAACCCCGCTCTCATGTGTGAATGGTGACACTTTCCAAGATGGAATTGTGCAGTGATATTTGGATTTCACAAGGGTTGTTGAACAAAAAATCACAGAGGCAAATCCTCCTTTTCCCCCAGAGGTATTTGGTTGGCCACTGTGAGAACAGAATGGTGAGCAAGATAGGCATTTGGCCTGATCCTGTAGGGCCTGATCCAGTGTGTTTATGCACCTGTTATGCTAAACCACTGTCCATATTTTGTCTCGATTATTGCCTTTGGGAAATGCCTCATTCAACTTTTGTCAACACAGGTCGCTAAAGTTTGCTTCTTCTGGATTCAGTTTCCTCACCACCAACTCTAGAAATTTAACATTTCTGAGTGCTGCTTCATTCTGAAGGAAAAACAGTGAGAGCCGTTTGGCAGTGGAACGGTCTCCCTTGGGAGGTTGTAGACTTTCCTTCCTTGGGGGTTTTTAAGCAGAGGTTGGATGGTCATCTATCATGGATACTTTAGTTAAGATTCTTGCATTGCAGGGGGTTGGGCCAGATGACCCTCTGAGTCTCTTCCAAGTCTACAATCCTATGATTCTGTGAACCTTTTCTCTACTGAGTTTTACAGAGCCAACACTGAGACTTAGCAGGAGGAAGTTGAGAGGCAGCAGGCAGGTGGGGACGAGGATGGTGGGGCAGAATATCATTTCCCCGAAAGGACCGGCTTCCACTGCCTCCAAGTATTAGTCCAAAACAGCAAGGACAGACTATTTCTCTACAAAGCTTTCCTTCCATTGCCTGCTTTCACCTACTCTAATACTATCCAGAAGTTTTCAGACATAAAGCATGTCCTATAACCGCCTCATCCATTCCAAGGTGAACTTAATGGCTGAGTGCAGACTATTTTTTAAACACACACAATTTCCCACACAGCACTAGTCTACCTACCTACCAATGTTGCATCAAAGGAAGTGTTGTGCCATGATTCCCAATGCTGATTCCTATCATTGCCAAAAAAAAATCTGATATTTTGGGAAAGAGGGTTTATTGTACAAATCACTCCCCAATCCACTTTAATTACACAACCTAAACTGGGTGAGTGTATGGCATGTGACTAAATCCTACCTGAACACAGTGTCTGTCTGCAAGTTCCCCCAGCACTTCTTTAACCAAAAAGAATAGAACCAAGTAAATGTTGACTTGGCTTCCAAGACAGGGCCGGATTTAGGTTTGCTGAGGCCCTCAGCTACTGAATGTAATGGGGCCCTTTATATGTCCAGCTGTCCTTCGTCAACAACAAATTGTTGCTGTTTTTTGTATTGAATATATGCTATATGGTAATTTATGCACCTATTAGGTATCTGAAGCCATTTGCACATAACAAAATATGTATTTTTCCATAATGGGGATATTTTGGTTTAAACCTAACTTATTAATGTACCAAATGCTGACATGTTTCCAATTTTAAGTCTTTCATCTGTTTTCTGTACAAGATGGTTTACAAAAAGTCAAGATATAGAAATTGCTTATTTTAAAAGATTGACTCTCTGTAAATGAGGGTTTCATAAATAAATGTAATCTAAATCTTTTTTAAAAAAAAAACCAGCAAGGAGGCAATAGGGAGCTCAGCCACGGGGTGTGGGAGGATAAGAAAAGCACAGCGATCCTTGGTATGAATGTCTCTTTTCTTATCTGTAGTATAAAAATTCATTCCTACCCTTCACATATTGTCCAAACGTAGTTCGGGATGATTGCTTCCAAACATTGCCACCCCAGACTTGACAATGGGATCAGCATTAATCTCATAACAATGGGGAGGATTTCTTTTAACCAAAAGAAAAAAGAAAAGAAAATCAGCAATGAAAGTCAAACATGATCTAGTCTTCATTGACCTATAATCACTTAAAGCATGCCAAAGTGTTCTCCTGGGTGCTTTGCCTGATGGAAAGAGGCATCTTCGGTTATTCCATGCAGCTGGCGTTTATTCTTAGCTCAGAAGGCTCAGAGAGCTTATATTATTGATTTGATGTACCACAGGACCAGTCCCTTGGTACTTTTCAACCTCAGTGTGTTAAGTCTGAATAATTGCAAACACTTCTGGTTCCGTGCCACAGCGGTGGCTCTACCTGTGGAATGTGCCCTCCTACATGCAAAGACATAGTAGTAGTAGTAGTAGTAGTAGTAGTAGTAGTAGTAATTAATTTATACCCCATCCATCTGACTGGGTTTCCCCAGCCACTCTGGGCAGCTCCCAACCAAATATTAAAATCACAATACAGCATTAAACATTTAAAACTTCCCTAAACAGGGCTGCCTTTAGATGTCTTCTAAAAGTTGGATAGTTGCTTATTTCCTTGACATCTGATGGGAGGGCGTTCCACAGGGCAGGCGCCCTCTGCCTGGTTCCCTGTAACTGCACTTCTCGCATACACGTGGACACAGAAGCAAACAAACAAAATCCCCACAGGGACTTAGCAGCTCTCTTTCTGCAAACTCAGATCCACTCATCCTTCTCACTCAGCATTGCTTACACTGGCTGGCAGCAGCTCTCTGGGCCTGCATGGGGACACAGGAAGCTGCCTTATACTGAATTAGACATCTGATCCATCCGGTACAGTGTTGTCTACACTGACTGGCACTGGCTTTCCAGCATGTCAGGAAGGGTTCATCCCCCTTTAAAAAAATATATATATATTTATTACTTTTAAACCTTACAAAAAAGAAAAAAGGAAAGGAAAGAAAAAAGAAAGAAAAAACAATACAATACAATATATAAACAATACACAACACAGCATTAACACAATAAACAAAACAAAACAAAACAAAAACAATTTAAAACACATTATACCATTTCAATATCATATCTTATATTCCCTTGTTTCAACGACCTCCTCACACCTCCCTTTTTGTATTCCACTTCTATTAAATGTTTCAGCAATTCCTTTCCATCTTCCTTTATTTTCTGTTTTAATAATTGTCTTAACATATTTTAACCTTATTTTCCCTTTAATACTCCAATGATCTATTTGTACTTAATTCCTTCTAACATTTCTACTAAAGCCGTGAAACTTCATTCCAACATTTTTCTAACACTCATTAATTTTACAATATTTCTATAAATAGTCTTTAAACTTTTTCCAGTCTTCTTCCACTGTCTCTTCTCCCTGGTCTCGGATTCTGCCAGTCGTTTCCGCCAATTCCATATAGTCCATCAACCTGGTAATCTTCTGTCCGAGGCTCTTAACTCTTCTCCAAGTCCCTTCTGCAAGTCTTCTTCGTATTTATACATGCACTTTACTTTGTCTTCTGCTGATCTTATTCTTATTTTCCTTCCTTTAATGCTGAAGAGTAGATCTCGGGGAAACTCCCACCTAGCGATGTTTTTATTCCTTCTCGACAGGGCAACCAAATCTCCGTAGTTAAAACTAAGATCCAAAAGATATTTCAGGACGTGTTTCAGGATTCCTCCAAATCTGAAGGCCCCCACGACTCCAATCTCCTCCTGACCCAAGTCCAGGTCCCAAAAATCAGCAAATCCCTGCTTGAGGGGATCTATCAAACTTTCCTTCTCCAGTCCTGGCAGGGCTCCAATCCTCAAAATCTGACTTTCTCTAAATTCAATCATGGAAGGCATCAACTTATGGTCATCAAATTGCATCTGTAAGGCTGGGGCTCTCTCCCTCTCCGATTGTGTTACTTTAGGTTCAACGGCAACAACTTTCTCCCTAGCCTTCTCCACAGTTTGCCATGTCAAAGTAGATTCCTGTATCGATTCCTGAATAGTTTCTGTATTGATGTTCACTTTTTGTCCCAAATTGTTCACTTTTTGTCCCAAATTATCGATTTTGGTAGTTATCACATCCATCTTCTTGTGAAGCTGTTCCAGTGAGTCATTTATCTTACATAATGCAACCACTAAGGCTTCTTCTGTTGACATTCTTAACCGATTCAAGGTCAGTCCCAGATTCTCACAGCTTTTTATCTTGCAGCTGGAAATTCCCCCAGCTCAACTCTTGTAACAGTTTCAAAGGCTTCCTCTAGAGGGAAACAGTTTCTATTTGTATTGGTCCTTTTAAACACAGTTCACACAATAAATTTAGTTTCAATTTTCAGTTACTTTTACTCCTTTTTAAGCGCAGACGGAGACAATGGAAACAATATATTTCTCTTATTTAACTAGCTGTCAGTGAATGTTCTAATCACGGTCAATGAGCATCCTAAAGCACGTCAGTCCTGCTGGCAGCCCGTTTCCAGGATCGGAGCGGTGGTATTTTAATTCTATTCGCTCTCTCCTGCAGGTATATTCAGTCCAAAGCTTTCCCCCCTCTTCTCCTGCCACCAAGGGGGGTTTAGTATTTTTTACCGATGGAAATTTAGTCCTTTACAATGGGCTTTCCGCGACTTCAGGTTGCATCCTCATTGCTTCAGTCTATTTACAGAAGGGGAAGGTGGACTTCCTGTTTTGGACCTCCCCCGTTCGACACCAAATTAAGACGTTTAAAAATCCAATTCTCTGCTCTATTCACGGGTAATTGCTTTAAGATCAAATTGTCCACAGGAAAAAGTCAGCGCTCTCCGGCAACAGCTATGCGGCTTTGCTCCGTGGAAGAAGCAGTCAATTCGAAGCACTGCGCCACTCACCCCACGTCGCTCCAGGTCCCCGAAACCAGGTTTCCCCACGAGTAGGGGAGGCACAAAAGGTGCCAGCCAAATCCCACATTCACAGGCTTCACCCGCCTGTGATTTTTAGTGGGTCTCTGCCTTCGCCGTGGCGGCCAGACCCGAATTTCCACGAGGCAAATTCCTCCCGATCAGAGGAATTCCGCCATTACCGAAGGCGCTAACCCGGAAGTCTGAGGAAGGGTTCATCCCCCCTTCCCTACTTGGAGATGCTTGGGACTGAACCTGGGGTCTTCTGCACACAAAGCATATGCTCCGCCACTAAGCTACAGCTCTTCCCTGGGCCATCAAACTGTTATGAGGTTGTGGGGTGCGAGACACCATAAATCTATGGGTCCAATAAAAGTCAAAATTAATCAAGGCTTGGGGAGTTAATCAAGGTTTGGGGAGCTGCCCCTCCTAAATCAACTAAATAAATAAAAATACTTAACTAACTAACCAATTGCGCCACCAATTGCCCCCTCTAACACAAAGCCTGCCCCCCAACCCCTGGCTACGCCCATGGCCTGGTGATAGCTCACTGACTGTGGGTCTTTAGGGGAACGAAGTCTGAGAGTGACCTGGGAGATGAGTCATTGTGTGGACAGGCGGAGTCCCCCCAACCCCAGGTGACTCCCGAGTGGAATAATGACTCAAGACAACGTGCTATAGGATAAAAATTGGCCACAACTTTATCAAGTTTCAGAGGAAGGGAGACCTTGGCTCAGACATTGGGCATTTATCCTTCCCAGTCCCCAGGCAGGGATCTGGGCGACTTGAGGGTTATCCAGAATGTGTGGGGATTGGGCTGGCTCTGGAGAACATATGTTCAAGTAAAGAGCCCGCCCCCCATTTCGCCGGCGTATGGCCAATGCCTCCCCTTTAACGGGGAACCCTGGGATCACCGCCGCAGGGAGGGTGTGAGTCACCACTTCAAGCCCCCCCCCCCCATTTAGGAAGATAGACTAAAGGATTCTGCCCAAAGCCTAAAACCACCAAAGTTGTGACGTTTTGCTACAGGGAAGGCAAGACCTGCCAATGCAGGAAAATTCCTTTCTGGCCCTTCAACAGCGAGAAGAGGTTAACCTGCAAAAGAAGACTTAACTGAGGGAGGGGAGGGTGGGAGAAGCTCTGAAGCCAACTGACGCTTAGCAGGTAAGATTCACCTTCTGTTGTGTGGGCAGGGAGGTGCCTCCTCTTACCTGGCCAATCCCCTGACAACGCCTCCCCAGGTGGGATTGGGTGATTGGCTGAGGTAGGCGGAGACCTCCAGGTATCCAGCCTGGGGAGGGCGAAGCCAGCCCGTACTACCGGGAGCCGCACTGGGATCCGGGGGGGGGGGCTCCGTACAACAATGCAAAAGGTGCCCCCATTTGATGTGGGGAGCGATCATTAAACCAGAGCATTAGTGGGTGAAGAATGTTTCAAACCAGCAAACGGATGGAGCCCTGTCCTGAGCAGAGAGATAGTCAGAGATTATGGGATTTGTAGTCCAATGGTGATGGGAGTTGTAACAATCACCAACGCATGACGATTCCTGCAATGGAATGCATTTCCAGTCTCCCTCCTGATTTCCCCCATTTTCTTTGTCATTCAGATTTGTTTTGATGTGCATGAATTACTTTCTCTAGTTTAAGATTAAAAGCGCCAATCAAGAGTAAATAAATTTTAAAAGCTTATGCAATCAGGAAATTCTCAGATTTGTGGCTGTCTGTTAAGGGAGAAAAGCAGGAAATAATGCGGGGGGGGGGAGAGATGAATTACAGTCGGTAACAGCTGAAATCAAAGCAAATTGCCGTGTGTTTCACAAGAGATCAGAGAAGCTCTCCAGAGGCTCAATGAGGGGGAAATGGAAGGTAAAGCTTTAGCAATAAAGCTCAGAGACAATAAAACAATGTTATTAATGGAAATATTGGGTTGGTTGGTTGGGTGGGTGGGTTGGTTGTTTAGGCATGAGAATGATTGTATCTTATTCTCATTTCCTGTTGTATAGTTACGTATTAAGATTAACAGAATAGTCCTGAGCATTATTTAAATTAATTAAAAGGTTGGTTAAAAAATAAATAAATCTAGTTCTTCAGCCAAAAACAGATTCCAAGGAGACAAGGCACAAAAGGAAAGCAAGTTGGGAAGGAGAAGGAAGAAAAAAAAACTTGGTCACAGTTTCTGCATTGCAGAGTTCTTGCAATGACTAGAGGGATTTCAGAGAGCAGCCAAAATGTTCTGGTGTTGAAGCAGAGATGATGGAAAGGACATGAAGCACCATCTGTCTCTGATAGCCTGGTGAAATGGCTGTTGAAGATGACCACTGAAGGAGGACCACAGACCCAAGTCTCTCATAGTCCCACATGCCAGTGGTAGGTGAAGCCCAAGGCAAAAATGGGTGAAGCAATGAATGCAAACTTTACCTTTTTACTGTAGGCTGTTTTCTACACATGTTCACACAACTCTCCCTGTCCTCCACTTAGGCAAGCAAGAGGCATGATCAGAATTCAAGGCCACATTCCAGCCAGGTGAAAATGTTCCATGTGCAAAGCAGGATCCATGAGAGATATGGGCTAGTGCCAGAAAGAGACCTGGAGGGCTGCATGTGGCTCCTACATAGTGAGCTATTAACTATGGCTCACTGTGACGCACGGACGAGACCACAGCATCATTTGCCGCTACTATTCCCACCACTCTGAAACTGCACAGGCTCCCTTCCCTCCTCCCCCCTCCCCACTCCCGACTGCCATAATAAATGGAAAGTAAAATGTTTGCTTTCTCTAAATACGTCAGAAACTTGAGCATCATTGTCCTTGTGCCGATTTTAAACAAAGGGTGGTAAAGAAGATCTGCCAATTTGCAGCAAGAGAGATCCTGAAAGCAGCTCCCATTCATCTCATTGTATCCCAGAATATCTTTGCAGTCATAGTTGGGGGAATCTTTGAAAGAAGAAGCGGGAGGGGGAGAGTTGACAGCTAACCTTCCGCCTTGCGCTGCAGCAAAAGAAGAAGAAAAGCTTTATGGTTTTACAGAGCATAGCTAATTGAAAGCAGGAAAGAGACATTTGCTTGTCATCCTTGTCTCTCTCGCTCTCTTTGGTTCCAGCTTTTGGGCTGCTGTGAAAGGATGGATCATATCCCCAAACGAGGAACACATTTCCTGTTGCTGCTTTGAAGTCAATGGGAGGCAGTTGGGTGCAGAAGGCTAGCATCAAAGGGTTGGCTTGCTGGCATCTATACCGCAGTAGAGTTATTTTCTGCATTCGGATGACGACACTGGGGAATGTTGTTTTATAGTCAACATTTTTCATTGTAGGAGCTATTACAGGCAAGGGAGAAACATGATTAGATGGAAATTTTAGACTGTATGTCTACAGGTGGGTGGCTTCATCTATATACAATACCCTGCTGTGCTATTTGAATGCTGGTAAAGCAGGGGTTGCCAACATGGCACTCATGGGTCCCGGTGTGTCCAGCAATACCTCCTGTCGTGCCCTTGAAAGTTCTCCGTAAATATCTCCCCACTGCACTGTTTGCTTTTGCTCCTCAGTTCCTGATCGCATTGGCTCAGCTTCCCCTGCAGTCAACATGCCTTTGGTCTATGCCCCCTTATCAAAGGAAATTTTAATGACTCTCAAGGAGAACTTTCATAATTGCATCCAATCACATGGTGAGTCTTTTTTTTTTTCCTGCCCATGTTACTCGGCATCTACCACTTCCTCCCTCCATTGCTGGGTCCTGCTCAGAACAAGCCTCTTAGCCACTTAGCCACAAATTTATATTTATCAGAATACAACAACACCCTCTTGGAGGCCCACCCTCCCATCACAAGAACATAAGATGAGCCTCACTGCTGGTGGGCTACCTAGGTGGCCCACAGAGTTCAGCATCCTCTTTTCACAGAGGCCAACCTGTTGCCTATGGGAAACCTGCAACAGGAATGTTGCATGGCCTGTGAGGAATTAACTCTTTATTGCCAATAGTACAAATTAGGAAGTAAAGCACGTCCCTCAGTCCTACGTCTCTTAGCTACCCCTAGGTGTGCACATGATGAGGCAGCTGCCACAACAGAGAGACCTCACACATATCCCATTCAGATTATGTATCTCCTGCACCCAAACTGCTGCACTATGCCTGAGTATAACCTGCTTTTGCTCCTCCCTCTTCAATTGTCTTCTGGTCCTGGGAGACAGTGGAGCAGGAGAGGTGGGGCAAGAGGAGGAGGTGTAGCAGCCCTTGACTCTACACCAGTCCGAACCATCTCTCCTACCTCCTTTACCTGCATTTCCCCCCCTCTGCCTCTCATCTTCCTGCTGTTACAGGCTCCTCCAGTCTCTGACCCTCTTCTCCAGGTGCCCACTTCTTCAGTATCCAACCTCCTCAGTGTCCAGCCAGTCCCTGACAGTAGGATCCAAGCGCAACAGCACTCTCCCCTTCCTGTGGCCTCCAGCAATTGATATTCAGAAGCATATACTGCCCCTTGACAGTGGAAGCAGAACATAGCCATCAGAATTAGTCACCACTGAGCAGAAGCAAAGCTTTCTTTCAGTGAGCAAATGTGGTAGTAAAAAGAAAAGGAAGGAAGGAAGGAAGGAAGGAAGGAAGGAAGGAAGGAAGGGGCTTTAAGGGCCAGATTTGGGCCCCAGGTGAGATTTCCAACCCCTGACAAACATCGTGCATGAGGGATACCAGGGTATGCACAAGTCTTCAACTGTTGACCAGGGGGACAGCAATCAACTTGTGTGCCACACCTCAGCTAATGGAAGGCATTGTGAGGAGACAAGCCACATCAGCCAAGGTAGCCTCTTTGGAGCAGTAAGTCAGAGCAGCTGAAATTCTCCCCCGACCCTCCCAATCTGGTTTGGCTCTGGCAGCCAATAAAGGTCCCTCTTGGCCTTATATGCAAACTCTCCTAGGCTTGGTCCCAGTCTGACCAACTTGTCTCTGACAGAAGAGCCTCTGCCTTGCCTCTCCTTACAAGAGCCCTGCAAGGGAAGCAGAGAGAGCTGAGAAAGAGTCACTGGTCCAGGATCACCCAAGTGAATTTTGTGGATCTTCTCTGGCCCAACACAGCACCATGCCGGCTCTAATATGACTTTGGCCTCAGCTGGCTGGCCTCAAAAAGCAGCATCAGCATCTTTTGCAATATGGAGTTTGCAAGTGGGCAGGTGGCTAAGGAGGAAATATCATCCATGCATATATATGTATATGTGGGATTAGCATCTTCAAGAATTTTCTGATCAAATCTTCCCCCCAAAAAGAACTTGGAGACGGCATTGATTTTTCTCCTCCCTGGCACCGATGCATCCCTCATGCATGAAGGAAAGATTCCAACAGCAGATGCTGGCAATATTATTAAACATGGCTGAGTTTAAAATACCAACAGCGTGCTATTTATAGCACAGGCAGCACCTCCCCCCCCCCTTTCTCAGTTTAGAGATAGCTTATCAGAATGAAATAAATAAAGGCAACAGTTAGGGCTGAGAACGAGCTCTCGTCTCTGTTTCCATGACATCCGATCTGTTACCTTCAGCATCCCAAACAGAATTTGTGATCAGCCCCTGGGATGGCTGACCGTGGTCCTTGTTGGGTTGATTCAGAAATATCCTGTGACCATTATGGTGAAATGGCTTCCATGAAGCCCTGGAATGAAAAGACTTATTTTTGTTCAAGGATACAGAGGGGAATTTTAAACATCTTTACTGATTGATTCTTTTTAAAGAAAGCATAACCTATTTTTAGAAGCGCCTGCTTTGAAGGTGCATTATGGTGTTGCAGGAAAGGCATGTCATTGCTAACCGCATGAAACAGGCCTGTCACTGGGAAATGTGAAACTGTAATTTAGGCCAGCAGCAATGGGTATATTACCCTGGAAGGAAGCAACAGGGAGAGGATAGATTAATTTGGTTCCTCTGAGTGAAGCCAGAATTCAGGTAATCTAATTAATTTAGGGCACAACTCCAACACAACATTTTCTCCTTCTTGTATCTCAATAAAATTAAGAGGAAGCCTGTGCAACATCCTACTGGAATTGCTTCTATAGTACTGAAAAGACAATATGGCATTTCTGTCTCTTGGTCATATACCACTTCACTGCCTGACTCAATTATACAAATACAGTGGTACCTCGGGTTACATACGCTTCAGGTTACATATGCTTCAGGTTAAGAACTTTGCTTCAGGATGAGAACAGAAATCGTGCGGTGGTGGCGCAGCGGCAGCGGGAGGCCCCATTAGCTAAAGTGGTGCTTCAGGTTAAGAATGGACCTCCGGAACGAATTAAGTATGTAACCAGAGGTACCACTGTATAATCCAAGCAATTGCTTGGAAGAAGGACCACCTAACTGTTCCAGTGATGGAAAGGGGAGGAGCGTTAGAGAACTGTTTGCCAAACAGCTTTCTGAAGTGCTTTCACTCTCCATTAAAAAGCTTGCCTAGGCTGCCTGCCACCTTTGCTGCTTGCTTGCCTGTCTGCTGGTCTATCATCATGCTGGAGTTGTCATGGCCACCTATTGGCAGCCATGGGAACCATAGCATGATGACAGCTTTTCAATTTCATTATACGGTAAGTAAAAACTTCACATGAAATTTCATCATCATTTTAGTGTGAATTTACACATACATATATTTATATGCATTCTTTTTTCAGGTGTACTCATTTTTCCAAGCAGTTTCCCCTAATATAATCACCTTTGTATATTTTTTCACTAATATATGGATTTTTATGCACACTTTACCCCGGTGTATGCATTTTTGTACTCACTATTTGACTGGAGAACTGCATTGCAGAATTCAGAGACATGTGAATTTTGATGTGTTTTGGTTCTCATATTGTTTTGGAAAATGCAGATTAAGTAGACTCACCTTTAAATGCAAACTGATCTGAATATATCCCCCCATATTTAGTCATAACATAAAATGGTTGGTCAAAACGTGCAGCAGAACACAAAATTGTTGCCACATCTAAAAGAGCAGCAAAAGAGACAGCGCCAAAAAAATATATTTTGGAAGGCACCTACCTCACTCACCCTCACCCACAAAGAACTTCTCCACAGTTCAAATGGACAGGTGTGGTGAGGATCCACTCCAGGCATTTTGCAAAATGTGTAAATGGTTACTGTATTTTTTGCTCTATAGGACGCACTTTTCCCCCTCCAAAATTAAGGGGAAATGTGTGTGTGTCCTATGGAGCGAATGTAGGCTCCTTGGCTTCAGCGATAGCAATGTGAAGCCTCCGAAGAACAGAAGGAGCGCTCCCTCTGCACTCCGGAGGCTTCACGCTGCACACCAACACCTCTCACTCTCCAGGTTTCAGGATAGCTGCCTGAAGCCTTCGGAGCGCAGCACAAGTTCCCGCTGCGTTCCGGAGGCTTCAGGTTCCTTTCGCTGAAGCCAGGAGAGTCTTGCTCTCCCGGCTTCAGCAAAAGGAACTCGAAGCCTGCGAAGCACAGTGGTAACTCGCGCTGCGCTCCGAAGGCTTCAGGGATCTTTGAGGCTGGCGGTGGGGGAAAGCAGCGCCAGCCCCACAAACTTGGGGGGTAGTGGGAAGGCGGCGCGCAGCCTTTGCACTGCTCCCCAACCTGGTCTTTGAGGCTGGGGGGGGGAGCAACACTCCCCCCCGCCAGCTCCAAAGAGCAGGTTGAAAGGATCTGGAAGCCTCCGGAGCCCAGCGGGAACTCCCGCCGCGCTCCTGAGGCTTCGTGTTGCCTTCACTGAAGCCTGGAGAGCGAGAGGGGTCAGTGCGCAGCGACTCCTCTCGCTCTCCAGGCTTCCAAGGTAGCCCCCTGAAGCCTCCAGAGCGCAGCGGGAACTCCTGCTGTGCTCAGGAGGCTTCGGAAAAACGCACCTTGAATGCACAGAACGCACCTTGTTTTAGAGGGGGAGAACAAGAAAAAGAAATTCTTCCCCTCTCTGCTCAGCGCCCCTTCAGTGAAGTGGCAGGAGAAATGGAAGGTCTCTGTTTCCCCTACCGCTTGGCTGAAGGGGCGCTGAGCAGAGAGGGGGAGAATTTCTTTTTCTTGTTCTCCCCCTCTAAAACAAGGTGCATCCTATAGAGCGAAAAATACGGGTGTAATCAGTATAGAAAAAGCTAAGCTGCTGCAAATGCTATCTGAGCAGGAAGAGCAATCATGCATTGTGGATTTTTGAAGCAATATGTTTGGAGACCTTTTTTCAGATCCATCTAAACATTTAAAGCAGCATTGTGCCACTTTAAACGGTTATAGCTTCCCTCAAGGAAGCTCGGAAACTGTAGTTTGTTAGTTGGAAACTGCAATTTGTTAACTGTTGAGAGTTGGTAGTAGATCCCCTGTTCCCCTCACAAAGCTACAGATACTTAGTGCAACTTTGAGTTGAGTACAACTCTGGGGCTGCCCAGCTGAGCTCCAATGTAAACACCAGGTTCCCAGTATGGATCCAGGGAACTGGTTTTATTGTTAAAGGGAGGTAACACAAGACTGCCTACCCTGCTTTACCATGATGTGTGAACTGAGCTAGTCTATTAGTTGATATAGGACTGTGAAGCTAGTACAGACAAGGGAAAAGAAAATTTTGGAAATAGAATGGCAAGGTTTTCTGCAGCACCACTGAATGTATGTGATGGGACCATTGCTGGAGCTTAGGTATTTAGCTATTGTGGCTAAATTTGAAGTGCTCATTCTCCAGTGAGGTTTAATCTAAGGCTGTGATACATGTGTAAGAACGACATACCCTTTCATCTCAGTCTTCAGGGGCAAGCCAAATCCCATTAGATTTTTCATCTTCAAGCTAGTAGTTCCAGTACCTCTCTCTGGCAGCTAGTCACTACACAGCCATTGCTGTCATGATTTGCTTAATATGGAAGGCTGGGGGAAGATGCCTGGGTTCTCTTCAGCAAATGTGGAGAAACAGCAGCAGGTGTGTACCTTTCCACAGCCTGGTTTAAACCGTTTCCCTACCAGCTCACCCCTACTATTACCTTTTGCAGAAAGAGGCATTCATTAACATTCTGCTCAAATATTCCATTAGTCAAAACTGACCCACACAAACAACTAAGGCTGCACATTATTTTCTTAAATAGATTTCTTAGATGCATTTGTCAGGACAGAAGGCAGCTTACAAAAGAACAGAAATTTGAAAACAGAAACAACAACAGCTTACCTGTATAATACTAAAACCCATACCACCCTGTGAAAATTAACTGAATAATTACCTGCAACTGTAACCAATTAATTAGAGGATGAGCCTTTGGCAGGTGCTACTTTGTGGAGCTCTTCTACTGACAGGGAGTTCCACAGGGCAGAACATGCCACCCTCCAGCTCCAAGTGAAGGTCAGCTGAAACTCAGGGTCATGGGACACTGAAGTGCCCCATCAGTAGATTGTTGTGATGCAGCCGATGGAGTACAAGGGATAAGGTGGCCTTTAAGGGCCCAAATTGTTGAGGGCTTTGCAAATAAACACCAGAACCTTGAACCTGGCTTAGTAGCAAATCAGTAAATGTTCTCTGGGCAGATGAACATCCCCCTCCAACACTTGATTGCAATGCTCCCTGCACACCAAGAGCACATGCAAACAAGTTGTGATTTGTGCTCTGAAGCACCCTTGATAATTAGGGGAAAAGGCTTCAGTGCATTGGGAAATAAAACTAAAGCCACTAGAGAATGACTCTTGAAAGCTGCTGTGTGTGTGTGTGTGTGTGTGTGTGTGTGTGTGTGTGTGTGAATGTGAATGTATCATTTTGCCAACACCAACCTATATACCCTGCTGAGAGTTAAAGCCTTTTGCTTTATGGCTTGTGACTGCTCAGCTTTTTCCTTTGGAATGGAGTCGGTGCTTAGAAGTAAACTGCAAGCCTCACACTTGGCTGCTATTTCCACAGAGAGCACGTGGACAATTCCCTTTCCTTGTTCCCCCAACGAAAAATTACAGAGTAGTTTTTATTCAACACTGGAGTCTCTGTGGTATGGAAGCTAAGCAAACAAGATGAGGACATTATCAGACACCAGTATGCTGGAGATGACATGTCACAAGAGTCCTGCTTGATCCGATGAATGGCCCATCCATTCCAGCATTCTGTTAATCAGATGTTCCTAGGAATCCTGCAATCAGAACATGAAAGCAAGTACTCTCTCCTGCTGCTTGGCTCCCCAACCACAGATATCAAAATAAAGTAGCATTTGGGGGAATATTCAAGAAATGCATTTGAGCATTCAGAGCAGGAATAATGAATTTGTGGCCTTCCAGATGCTGTTGGAGTTGAAATTCCTATCATCCCTGACCACTTACTGTACTAGTGGAGGCTGTTGGAAGTCCAACAACATCTGTATGAACCACGGGTTCCCTACCCAATTTAGAGTATGCTCAAGATCAAGCTGTTTGAGAAGCTTTGCCAACCTGGTGCTCCTCCATTAGCCCCAACCCACATGGCTGTGTTTTCTGTGGCTGATGCACAAGTAGTAACCCAAAGATCTGGAGAACACAAGGTTGGCAAAGGCTTATCTAGGAGAAAATTCTTTGTTAGCAAGTCCAGAGAAGGAAAGCCATATTGACACTTTACTGTGCAAAAAAACTGAACAAAGCAGTGTATAATTTGAGGGGGAATAAATGGAGAGCTTTTGTCCTTCTTACATCAGGCCTTGCACTTCGCAGGCCAGCTTCTTCATGAGCTAATGGCCACCTAAGTATAGGTAACAAAGAAAGTGGCTCTGTACCAGAGGGCAAATGGGTGGGGCCCCCTCCCTCAGGGTTGAGGTGGGGGTGGGTGAGTGAGTGGTCTAGGCTAGGAGCAAGCAGCAGGCATGTTATGTATTGAGTTGAATAGGATCCAAAATGCAGCAGTCTGATTGGTCCTAGAACAATGCAGCAGTATGATTGGTCCACAGGAGCCACCCAATCCAGCTCCAGATGGAAGTGAATCCACAACCTGATTGGCCTACAGGAGAATCCCGGAATTAGCCAATCACGTGCAGCCCATTGTGTAAATAATGTATATAAAGCTGATATTGTGGGGGAAATTCCATTTTTCCTCCTCACCACTATGAGCTGAATAAAGAGCATGAAATCCACTCTCGACTCAGAGTATATTTCAAGGCAGACGCCTGAGAGGGAGAGCCATGCTTGATTTCAGCTTGAAACCAAGGGTGTGACTATGAGAGAAGCAAGACCTTCTTGGGGTGTTAACGCTGCGAGCCCCTCCATTGTTCACTCAGGTTTTATATGTGTGTAAATAAACCATATATCATCAAGGCACCACAGTCTCTGCTGCGCTGCCCTAATTCCAAGGAAAACGAACCCTGGGTAAGTGCCAGGAACCCCTGCAATCTCACACCTCTTGGAGATTGGGGTGACATGCACCAATATTCTTACGAGACATAGGAGATGATGGAGAGAATGGTGGCTGCAGTAGTCACAGGCAGCAAAGGGCTCAGCCATGCAGAGGCAGCAAGCACTGTATCAGCACCTCCTCTTTCTCCTCACCTGATGATTTTATTTACTCAGATTTTAGTTTACATTCTCCTGTTTCATTGTTTGAGTTTGCAGCTGCTTTTACCATGTCAATTCTTCATCCGGCTCCCTTTCAACAGCAGGCTTATCCTGTGTCAATCCTTCCTCCAGCTTGATCCATTTTAGCTATCAATTACCTTATAATGCCATTTTAATGGTAGCACTTTGCTGCCGAGCGCCGATGTGCTGATGCGATCTGCCATTCTTCACAGGCTCAATTTGGCTGTTTCAGATTTTTGTCTCGGGAGCTTGTTCTTTTTAATCATGCTTTCAAAAAACCGTGCCTAAGGTAGGTGATCATGGAGACACGACGTTTTGCTGTAGTGGTTAGCAAAATGTTAGGAAAACAGGGCCATCAAAAATAAAATAATAAAAAGCTGATGAGCTATGCATTTTTCAGCCAGAGTGCCACATTTCCTCCTGGGCTACATGCTGAGGTCCCTGGGATCTTAGTATCATAGAATCGTAGAGTTGGAAGGGACCCTGAGGATCATCTAGTCCAACCCCCTGCAATGCAGGAATACACAGCTGCCCCATAGAGGGTTCAAACCTGCAACCTTGGCACTATCAGCACCATGCTCTAACTTACTGAGCTATCCAGGATTAGAGGCAAAAGTGGGCATAGCAACTGTACCCCAGTACACTTGCCTGTTTTCTTTACACACTCACACACTCCTCTCTATTCTCCTTTCTGGCAAAGAAGTTCAGAGAACATATTTCTAACCAGGTAAACCCCAGGGGCGCAAAACAACAAGGAGTATGGCCACTGAGGGGTGTGGCCTAATGAGATTTCTGAGGGTCAGGCAAAGGTGTTTGAAGAGCCTGAGATAGATCCAAGTAGCCTTAGAGGATATGGAAAAGGTTCCCTGCAAGTACAGTGTTTGGAAATGACCGTGCTATTCATTTTCTTGATTTAGCCATCATGAAATGGCAATAGCTTGCAGCACACCAGGAAGAGGTGCGCAGACTGTCCAAAATCACTGCCTGCCTGCTTTGTCCTGGCTTCGTGAGCCTGATTTCCTGTCCCCCAGCTCCTCAATAGCAAGCCATAACTCTCTTTTGCTCTGACAGAACACTGAGTAGCTAAGGAGCTCCCAGCTGGTGCCGATTCAAGGCCCGTTCCATCAAGTGTGTGTGTAAGCAGAGCGCAAGGAATCTCCCCCTGGGCACAGAGTACATCCACTCACTGACAGGCTCATCCAAGAGTGACCTTGCATGCAAGGGCCAAAAAGCAAGCCACACATCTAAAGAGCAGAGCAACAAATCACAATGTGGTGTTTTTCCTCCAGTGTTTGTCCCCAGTGCACAGCTTATTCTCCATTTCAAAATGTGATTGTATTTCTAGACTGGAGGGGCGCCTAACTAGCAGGTTCAATCGGGACTGTCTCCAGGTCTGAGAGGTTAAAAAAAAAAAAGAAGTTTACCCGACAAGCCATAAGTCTGCTCACGCTTATACCATTGTGCCAGCTCCCTAATTAAGCACCCTAGTGCACTCTGTTCAGGACCAAGTTAACCATGATATCAATCACATAGTTTGCTCATAAATGCAGACTCAGTGGAGGACAAAGAGCTGAAGCACCTCATCTGCCACACTGGGATCTGAATCTCGATTGAGCCACCTGTGAAAGAAAAAAGACTCTGAATGTCAGGACAAACCACATAACATAACACATCCTTTGTCCCTGACTTCCCCAGGTTGTCTCATTATTTGGGCTGGCCTCACTGATCCCTAATGTCCCACACGCCTAAGCCCCTGGGGCTGCTCTTGTTCTCTTTCTGAGAATGCCATTACTCTTTCTTTTTCATTTAGAGCAAAGTACCCCCCTTCCCCACCCCTGTAGTGTTCATGTGCACAGTGCTCTCAGACGAAACCATTAAGCACTTACGCTGACGCCGAACGGCATCTGTGTATAATCAAATTGAACTGAGTCATTAGATCACATAATCAAATAATATTTGCATAATTTGCATCATTTAGCCAGATCATGGTGGATTTACGCGATTTGACTTTCCGCATCACAGCACTTGGAAGGATGATTGTTTGACTTGTAGTGAGGTCTCACAGGGACCAGGACAGCTATTGCCTCTGAAGCCAGCTCTCCTGGTGTTGGAGAAATCAGAGGGCTTGTTCTGCCTCAGGCACTGCGTGCCAAGTGCTGGGAGGATGGAGTTATCACTTTAATTGCATGGCGAGGCTACAGGTGGCCAGAGACTGTGGATAGTGGCAGTGTTAGGCTTGCCACACGTCAGGAAAATTCCTGACATGTCCTGGTTTGCGGGTGTAAAAATGGCGTATGGGGGGGAATTTTGCCGAATCAGCAAAATGTCAGGGAAAACCCAGATGTATTGCAATGTGATGGAAAAAGCAGCAAAATCAGCTCCAAAAGCTTAACTTTGTGGGTTTCAGGGATTTTACTTTTTAAAATATGGCAACCCTAGGCAGTGTCAAAAGGCAGGGGTCCAGAAGTGCAGTTCTTGCACTTGTGGCGGGTTCAAAAGTGCAAGTTCCCTTCATAATAGTCCAGCCACAAATTCCTCATAGTCACACACCCTTTCAAGTTAATGCAACCTGCTAAAATTATACAATAATCTTATAATTATACAACAATTATAATTAAAGATGCATTTCAACAATCAATGCAGATCTCCATATGTTGCCTTTCAGCTAGATCTAATGTTTTCTGTGCATGTACATGATTTGGAGGCAGGGACGCAGGTGGCGCTGTGGTCTAAACCACTGAGCCTCTTGGGCTTGCTGATCGGAAGGTCAGTGGTTTGAACCCGCATGACGGGGTGAGCTCCCATTTCTCTGTCCCAGCTTCTGCCAACCTAGCAGTTTGAAAGCACACCAGTGCAAGTAGATAAATAGGTACTGCTGTGGCAGGAAAGTAAACGGTGTTTCTGTGCACTCTGGCACTGATCACAGTATCCTGTTGCACCAGAAGTGGTTTAGTCATGCTGGCCACTTGCCCTGGAAAGCTGTCTTTGGACAAACACTGGCTTCCTCCGCCTGAAGCAAGATGACTTCTGCACTTTTACCTAAAGTATTCCAGTATCTTCTTTCAGTGACTTAAGCCACATTGTCCTTGAAGTTTCACTGCAGACCATTTGGACCCCTTTCAATCGGGTTCCAGGCCCCATCACGAATGGGACTGAAGCTGCCCTGGTCAGGCTGATTGATGAGCTCTGGTGGGTTAAGGGTAGAGTTGAAAGCTGTTTCCTGGTTCTGCTGGATCTCTCAGTGGCTTTTCAAGCCCTCGACCACAGTAACTTCCTTGACCACCTAGGAGGGCTGGGAGTTGGGGGCACTGCTCCTTCTTCCTGAGACATGTCCAGAAAGTGGGGGGTGTTCACTTGTGGGGGCCTCACGGCTCTGTCCTCTCCCCCCCCCCATGCTTTTCAACATCTATGTATCTATATGAAACTGCTGGGAGAGATCATCAGGGAGTTTGGGCTGAGTATTCACCAAAGTGACAGATAATATGAATGCAATTTAAGCTGGCAGTGAATCTTACAGTACATAAACACCTAGATCTAACTATTCTTAAAAGCCTACAGAAAGTGAGTGTGACAGTTTTGCCACAGAACCCACACTAATAGCAAGGCAATAAATAGAAGGTGAAGAGTATACCTTCACTTAAGGCAGATTGTGTGTTAATATCATGAGGAACTTCCTTGTTGGAGCTTGGAGAGCTAACTAATCATTGAAAATCTAGGTTTTGTACTAATTTTAACCGATGTATTCTAATGGAGAAGGGAGGGAGACTTTTAGGTGAGCAATTCCTATAATTCCAATATTTCTATTGTTCTGTTGCTTCTTTCTAGAGTTTCCTGCCTATTTCCCATTTTGTTTATTCTGCTTAATTAAAAGTGGAAAGAATATAATCCTAGTGAGCAATGACTCCACTGGTTATCCTTGTTTGTTTCCTGTCTTGAAGCTAATTCACTGTTTGTCCATGTGGACACCATCATTTCACAGCAGGTGTTGATTAGATTTTGCTGGTAACTAGATTGCATGTGCTGCTATTTACGCAAAGTATTAGGAGTCTAGGATGTCTCTTGAGCCCTTCCAGAACATGTTTGAGATGAGGCTGGCATCAGGGTCAATAAAGTTCATAATGGAGATCTTTACACGTATTACTCCTTGCCAACTTTTACTCATTGTATGATATACAGTAATAAACCACACACACACACAAATCAGATTGGCACACACCTATTCATTACATAGAATCATAGTAATGTAGAGTTGGAAGGGATCCCAAGGGTCATTTATTCCAACCCACTGTGATGCAGGAATCTCAACTAAAGCATCCATGACACGTGGCCATCCAACCTCTGCTTATAAATCTCCAAAGAAGGAAAGTCCAAAACCTCCTGAGAAAGTCTGTTCCACTGTCAAACAGCTCTAAATCTGCAGTGATTTCCTCACTGCTCCAGACAGTTTGGTTCCAGGCCTCTCTTACACCTTCTCCCCTTGTTCTATTTTCAGCTGATGGGCTTCACAGCTCAGAAGAGGAGCAGTAGCAAAGTGCCACCCCTTCAGGAAGCCAGGCTAGAGAGCAGGTGTGCCCTTTTTGGGGGGAGTGGGATGGGAGAAAACTAGGGCAGCAGCTTAGGGTATCAGATAGGCAGCATCTAGTAAGACTATAGGAAGAGCCATGTCAGATGCAGAAAAGACCTTCCCTGAACTGAAAACCTAACTTTTACCAATTTCAGTGACTGTTCCAGGATAAGGTATTTTTCCATTGTGTCCTGGAAACTTGCAACAAGGCGAGCCAGAGGAATGAGGAGTTTGTAGCCTACATGAAAGATCTGGCTGCCCAGGCAATTATAGTGAGTGAGATGCTGCAAGAGAAATCAAGGCAAGGAATTAGGGGGAGAATCTTGTGGAAAGGAGAAGACCTGTAGGTTCTGGCTAAGAGGAAGGTGATGCAGACATTTTGCATGGAACTGCAAATTCTAGTTTGGATCAAATCCTAAGCCAGTCTTCCTGATGCCCACGAGGAACCCACTTTTCTTCTTTGCTCCTTGGTTCTCTCCCAAGACATCATTGGAAAAAAGTTATTTCAAAGAACCTAAGAAGATCTTGGGACTAGCAATGGAACTAAGGTGGATGGGTGATAATGGTGGTAGCAATAAGGAATTTGCATTGGAGCAATTTTGCACAGAAAAGGCAGCGCCTGAAAACTTCCCTCTTCAACTTTCCCATTTCCTGAAATGTGCATTCAAAATTGAGGCAAATAGTATCATTACACATGCAGCCTTCAGTACAGGCTGCAAGGAAATGGCTGGGAAAGATCCCTGTCTGAAATCCTGGAAATTTGCTATTCCTATGTTTAATATGAATATGAGCTACTAGAAGTGGGGCCTTTTGAACCCAGCAATTTCCCCTCTTTACTAGCTATAAAACCTTCCATTTTGGTCCAGAAAGATGGGTTTGTTTGTTTGAGCAAATGATTATATTTTATTTATTTTGTTTCTCTTTATTAAATTTTGGTGTTTTTTTTTAATAACCCCCTCCCTATTGTTGTGAGCTGCTTTGAGAACACGTTGGAAAGAGGGCATATACGTGTCCATGTTAGTCACCGAGGGGGAAGATTACCTTTCCTGCTCTGGCTCAACTGAACTGATTGTTACAAGCTGAAAGAAAAATATTGATTTGTTAAGGGATAGTGTAGAGTTGCTTTTAATTATAGTTTCTCTTCAAGGCATCAGCCTTTTTGAGATGTCCCAGACAAGTGCCTTTGGGAGCACAGAGTCTTGATTGCTTGGCCAAATAAATGAAAAAAGGGGAGCATAAACTGCTTATCCCTGCCAAGGGCTCCCATTAGATTGCAAAAGGATTAGCCAGTGGGGCATGGTGTACCTTATTGCCTGCCTCAGATCTATGAGGTCCTCTTGAATCCCAGAAACAGCACCTGTAGCATCGAACTGATTTATGACATAGAAGACGTAGGTCATGTTTATGCCAGCTCCAATTTTCATACCCTCACCCTCCAGATCTTCCTATACTGTGTACATAAAAATGTAAGGATGCCATGCTGCAGCTGCATGGCTGCCATGAGGTGTGTGTGCAGCAGGGTGACAGGTAGCCCAGGGTGACATGTTTAATGAGGGGAAGCTGCTTCAGAAAACCACTCTCTGAAGTGCCTCTCTTCTTTAAAACAGGCGGGGCTCCTGGCTGGTTGTGAGAGGAGGGGATTGATATGGTAGGGGATAGACGATGGGGTAGACGAGGTGCACAGTGGGGGGTATAATGTTGGGGGAGTTGGCCAGATGTGGGGGAAAGGGGGTTGGTTAAGGGCGTGGTGAGTAGGCGGGGGAGTGAAGCAAGCGGATGGCAACCCTCCATGTGTCTGTTCATTCGTATCCATCAAAACATACTTCACATGCAGAAAGTCCCAGGTTCATTTCCCAGTATCACCAGATAAGGCCGGAAGTGACGTGTTTCTGAAACCCTGGAAAGATGCTGCCAGTCAGTGTAGGCAGAATTGTGCTCTACATTTCCGATTGAACCTGGAACCTTCTGCATGCAAAGCATGAGCTCTACCAGTGAGCTGCAGCCCTTCCGATAAACTCATGTGCCCCAAGCCTTTTAAGCAGTTTTGGCAAAGCTACGTTAGATGCCTGTTAGACCCCAATTGCTGAGGAGACGGCTGTGTGAGAAATGGACTGGAAGAAGAATGGGAGGCGAGGTGGTTCTATATTTTGCATCCTGCACAGAGCCAGTGCCATGCAAGATTCCTCTCCTCCCTCCGCTGCTGCCGCCACCAACATGTAGCCTAAGCAATTAATTTTTCCCCCTTTTAAGATTCAAATACATAGAAGTAGGTCATCTCACTGTGATTAAAATTGGGGGGGGGGGCGGGAGAAATCTCCAGCCATGCAATCTCAAATTGCCGGTTATGGACAAGGATTTTTTGTTGTGACATTCGCCACCAGGGGGCATTAAAACAGCTTTGCAAAGTTAACAGCAACAGAAATAGAATGGAAATAGTACAGTGACAATTCTGGATTAAATAAATGGCTGTGGATTAGAAATGGCAACAAACAAAATTGCAGCACTGAATGAACTGTTTTGATCAGGTTAGATTACAGATACTTTAAAGCAGATCCTCATCACTCAGAAAGTAAGTGAAAGCTGCAGGATGTTGCTTCTTGAACTCTAGTAGGTGTGTGGATGGATCTGCCAGTTTCAGCTCTCTCCGTTTCTCATTTTCCCATTCTTAAATTCAGTTCTGAACGTTTCTACAGCACTGTGGTGTTTACTCATGAAGATTCTTCGTTTTAGTATGAATTCCACCCGTTTTTTGTGTGCAGTTTTGAATCATGTGCACATTTCTGCAAGCAATTTGTTCTATTAATAATGCATTACTGTAAGTTATTTTCCCATAATATTCATTGTTGAGCACACTTTCACACAAAGCACACTTTGCGTGACGGAGACCTGGGTACGGGAAGGCGAAGTAGTCTCCCTACATGAGATAACACCCCCAGGTTTCTCTGTCCTCCACCAATCGCAGACTGTGGGTCGGGGGGGAGGAGTAGCGTTGTTATTCCGGGAGGATTGCTCTTTCAGAGCTCTGCCACCACCGGCAATCTCCGGCATTGAATGTGTTGGTCTCGTGTGGGGCACCAAGGAGAGCTTGGCTGTCTAGCTGGTGTACCGACCACCCAGCACACCGGCAGCCACCCTGTCAGACCTGCTGGAGGTGGCGGCAGGCTGGGCCTTGGAGTTCCCAAATCTACTGGTTTTGGGAGACTTCAACGTCAATGCCGATGCCGCTCCCTCCTCACAGGCTCTGGACCTACTGACTTCCATGGCAACACTAGGGCTCTCCCAGTTTGTTTTGGGCCTCAGCCATCAAGCAGGCCACACGCTGGATCTGATCTTTGGGGCTGGCATAGATGTGATCATGCTCCCCGCTGTGGAAGTGCCATGGTCTGATCACTACGCTCTGAAAGCCAAGATTGACTTCCCGCTCCTCCCCGGCTCGGGTGGCGAACCTATTTGGGCTCGTCCGCGAAAACTGATAGATCCTGATAGATTCCGACAAGCCTTGCGGAACCCTGCTCCTCCTGGCGACTCATTAGATGACCTTGTTGAGGACTGGAATAACCGGCTCTTGGCAGCCATTGATCAGATCGCGCCTAAGCGCCCTCTGCGACCCCGTCGAAACCGGGCACCTTGGTTTACTGAAGAGCTCCGGAAAATGAAGCGGGATCTCAGACGGCTAGAGCGAGTATGGCGACGGACTCGTGACGGAGCCTCAAGAACATCTTATAGAACGCTTATGAAAGCCTATGAGATGGCTATGAAAGCTGCTAAGAAATCTTACTTTGCAGCTTCCATTGTATCCGCTAGCTCTCGCCCGGCACAACTTTTTAGAATAATTAGGTCAATAACGTCCTTAGGAGGACAACCAAATTTAAGCACAAATTCGACCCACAGCTGTGAGGCATTCACGAGCTTTTTTGCGGAGAAAGTCCTGTTGCTCCGCTGTGACCTCCCTGCCAATTTAGATACAGTGACTGAACTGGAGGCCCCTCGACTGACTTCAGGTCCAGTGTTGGACCATTTCGATCGGATACTCCCTACTGATGTGGATAGATTCCTCCAAGTTGGTAGGCCCACCACCTGCCTCCTTGATCCATGCCCGTCTTGGCTGATTAGGGAGTGTCCAGATGTTGCGCGGACCCCCCTGGTTGAAATTATCAATTTGTCCCTTGACACGGGGACATTCCCAGGGGAACTGAAGGAAGCAGTGGTGTGTCCACTCTTAAAGAAAACTTCATTAGATCCCTTAGACCTATCCAATTACCGCCCAGTTTCAAATCTTCCATACCTGGGTAAGGTAATTGAGAGAGCGGTTGCTGAACAGCTTGGTAGGTTTCTGGAGGAAACATCGGCATTAGATCCATTTCAGTCCTGTTTCCATCCTGGTTTTGGGACGGAGACAGCTCTGGTTGCCCTAACAGATGATCTCCGTAGACAACTGGACTGAGGCGGGTCAGGACTGCTGATCCTTTTAGATCTGTCAGCAGCCTTTGACATGGTCGATCATGATCTTCTGGACCAACGCCTCGCAGACGTGGGGATACAGGGCATAGCCCGTAACTGGTTGTGCTCTTTTATCTCTGGTCGGGGACAGAGGGTGGCACTAGGGAGGGAAATGTCGTTGCGCCACTCCTTGGTGTGTGGAGTGCCGCAGGGTGCAATTCTCTCCCCGATGCTTTTTAACATCTTTATGCGCCCCCTTGCCCAGATTATCCGGAGCTTTGGGCTGGGCTGTCACCAATATGCTGATGACACTCAGCTCTATCTGCTGATGGATGGCCACACTGACTCGGCCCCGAACACACTGACCAGATGCTTGGAAGCTGTGGCTGGATGGTTTCGTGGGAGCCGATTGAAACTAAATCCTTCAAAGACATGTCGCCTATGGCTAGGTCGGGATGGCATGGGGATGAGGGACCAACTCCCTTCTCTTGTGGGGGCCCAATTAGTGCCATTGCCTCCCGTTAAGAGTTTGGGTGTAATCCTTGACGCCTCCCTTTCCGTGGAGGCGCAAGTTACAGCAACAGCCAAGGCGACATTTTTCCACCTTCGCCGCATCAAGCAGTTGGTCCCTTACCTTTCCCGCCCCGACCTGGCCACAGTGATCCATGCGACAGTCATCTCCAGGCTTGACTACTGTAATTCGCTATATGTGGGGCTGCCCTTGAAGCTGTCCCAGAAACTCCAGCGGGGACAGAATGCTGCAGCGAGGCTCCTCACGGGGTCTCTGCCATGGGAGCATATTCACCCAGTGCTTTTCAAGCTGCACTGGCTCCCGGTGGAGTACAGGGTCAGATTTAAGGTGCTGCTTTTGACCTTTAAAGCCCTTCACGGCCTAGGACCCTCGTACCTACGGGACCGCCTCTCCTGGTATGCCCCATGGAGAGCCTCAAGGTCCATAAATAGCAACACCCTTGTGGTCCCGGGCCCTAAGGAAGTTAGATTAGCTTCAACCAGAGCCAGGGCCTTTTCAACTCTGGCTCCGGCCTGGTGGAACACTCTGCCTCATGAGACCAGGGCCCTGCAGGATCTGATTTCTTTCCGCAGGGCCTGTAAGACAGAGTTGTTCCGCCTGGCCTTTGGCTTGGAGCCAGTTTGATTCCCTCCCTCCCTCTCTTTCTTTTTTCTTTTCCTTCTCCTCCTGCGATGAGGCTACATTTTAATATTTTAATGTTCCATTATTTTAATGTTGTATTTTATTGTTGTTTTTAAGTTGTAATCATTCATTTTGTTTTTATTATTGCTTGTAAGCCGCTCTGAGCCCGGCCTTGGCTGGGGAGGGCGGGGTATAAATAAAAAATTATTATTATTATTATTATTATTATTATTATTATTATTTTACGTAATATATGTTTTTGGAAACACTGATTGGTGGGAGAACTGCATTGCAAAATTCTGATAAGTGCAAGGCTTTTTCCCCCAGCTGGAACTCACCAGAACTCAGTTCTGGCAACACTCAGGTGGGTGCCATTGCCATTATAAGAGAACAAGGGAGGTCCTCATGGTGAGTTCCGGCACCTCTCTTTCTAGAAAAAAAATAGTACTGGTACTGGTATAGTGGACTGCAGGTGGTGTGTTATCACACTGTGTATTATGATTGATGATGATTAATCTCACTTATTTATTTATTTATTTATTTATTTATTTATTTAGCTAGCTAGCTAGCTATTACAAACAGGCTCCCCTTTATTGTGAAAGCAGTCAGTCCCGGAGCCAGATTTCCTAGATTGCTTTTGCCATATCTGTCTCTATGTTCCGTCACTTCTCTCCAAGAGTCAGCTCTTTCCAAATACAACTGCGTTTGCATCCACACACACAAACAACCCTGCTAAATTGCGACTGGGAGGGTTAGAGAATAATGATTGAGAGTACAAAACCTTTTAACCACAAACTGTGGTCCCAATCAAAATTTCCCTCTCCAACATTTGGGGCTGGAGGAAAGGGATTTCCCTTATTGTTACAAGTTACCTGTCAACACTTCTCCGATGAAAATAGGGATGTCCTATTCTTTTTTATTTATTTATTAATTATTATTATTATTATTATTATTATTATTATTATTATTATTACCCCACACAACTGACTGGGTTGCCCCAGCAACTCTGGGTGGCTTCCTACATATAGAAACATCATAAAGCATTAAACATTAAAATTTTCCCTATACAGGGCTGCCTTCAGATTCTTAATAATAATACCAACAACAACAATATGTATATGCCGCCCATCTGGCTGGGTTTCCCCAGCCACTCTGCCCAGCTTCCAGCAGAATATAAAAATATAATAAAACATCAAATATTAAAACCTTCCAATACCAGTTGTATAGTTCCTTATCTCCTTGGCTCGGGGATCACATAACTCCACACCTTCCAACATTTCTCCAATGAAAATAGGGATGTCCTAAGGAAAAGCAGGACATTCTGGAGTGAAATCAGAAACTGGGATGGCTTCTGTAAATCTGAGACCATCCCTGGAAAATAGGGACACCTGGAGGGTCTGCAAGTCTGGAAGTGGAACCATTGTTCAACTTCCAGCTTGAAGCAGAACAACCAATGATTCAGTGCTGACACGTCAGGAGTGGGGAATCTTTTTCAGCCATTTTTCAAAACAATTCTGGGCACTTTTAGATAAAGACAAGGACAGTGTCCTAGTTGCTGTTTAATCATTAAAAATGTCTCTGTAGGAGGAAGTGAAAGTTGGGACTTGTCAGTGAATGCCAACTTGTTCCTTAAACTGTTTGCACAGAGTCTAGGGTTTCGTTTGCCTGTTTTTCTTTCCAGATGAGACAGTTACCAGCAGATTAAAACAAAATCTGAGAATACATTTGCTGTCAGGAAAAGAAATAGGATGGAACATTATTAGCTCTCCAGCAGAATGCACCATTTGTGATGAATTAATAATTGTATTTACTCATCTCATTGGGAATCTTTCAGGCATCCTGGGTTTATTCAACAAGGGAAGCTGCCTTTGAACAGAAGAGTTTCAAAGCCGTGTGTGTGTGTGTGTGTGTGTGTGTGTGTGTGTGTTTCAATTTAATTTTTGTAGAGCCAGGCAAGGATTATGGGTTTTTTCCCCTGATAGTTGCTTCCTGTAAATATTGGACAGGAGATGATGAAAGCTGGATTTGTGTTGTGAGTTCATCTGCAAGCCTAATTAAAAGAAAATAAGGAAGAGAGGAGGGAATGGTCTGTTCCCCTGAAGACAGACCCGCCTCCAGAGAACTTGGTTAAAAGAGCTGGTCCAGCTCATTTGATGTCCTAATTGCTGAACCCAGGGCAAAAGAGGGGAACCTGGCGCCCTTCAGATGTTGTAGGATTGCCTGCAAGAAGCCCTAGCTTCAGTCCCTGACATAGGGCTGGGGGAGACTCTTGCCTGAAACTCTGGAGAGCCATTATAGTATTTATTGTCAGAGTCACCAATACTGAGCTAGATAGGCCAATAGTCCAACTTGGTATAAGGCAACTTCCTGTGTAAATTAAGGACTCAGCTAGATCTGTAAAGAAAAAGCGATTTACAGTGGTA
This sequence comes from Podarcis raffonei, assembly GCF_027172205.1. Classification (NCBI taxonomy): domain Eukaryota; kingdom Metazoa; phylum Chordata; class Lepidosauria; order Squamata; family Lacertidae; genus Podarcis; species Podarcis raffonei. The sequence goes on along the minus strand of NC_070621.1, from coordinate 46,123,723 downwards.
CCTCGGGTTACAGACTCCACTAACCCAGAAATAGTACCTTGGGTTAAGAACTTTGCTTCAGGATGAGAACAGAAATGTTGCGGCGTGGCGGCAGCGGGAGGCCCCATTAGCTAAAGTAATACCTCAGGTTAAGAACAGACCTCCAGAACAAATTACCGTATTTTTCGCTCTATAGGACACACTTTTCCCCCTCCAAAATTAAGGGGAAATTTGTGTGCGTCCTGTGGAGCGAATGCAGGCTCCTTGGCTTCAGCGATAGCAACGCGAAGCCTCCGAAGCGCAGAGGGAGCGCTCCCAGTCCCACCAGGAGATGCTGGGGACTGAACCTGATGCCTTCTGCATGCTAAGCAGTTGTTCTACCACTGAGCTATGGCCCTAGCTCACAATATTGCTGTCAGGATAAAATGGAGAAGGTGGAGGCTGAAGTGTGTATGCTCTGTGGAGGAAAGGTGGGATAGAAGTATAAGAAGAAATAAAGTATGTAAACTAGCCTATAAGTGAATAAACTACAGTATATTTTTAACTTACTCGCCTAATAATTTGTATAATTATAAAAGTGGTATATAAATTTTGTTAAATAAAAAAGAGGAAATGTTCAGACTTTCAAACAGTATGTTATGCCTGAGCCTTCATTGCTGAAACTCCCAACAGCATTTTCATGCTCACAAACACCTGATGAAGGAACCATTGTGACATAACCCATTCAAGCAGAGTGAAGGGGCAACAGGCTGTCAACAGTGGCAGTAGTTGGGGGCTCCCATCTATTCAAAAGCCACAGAAAGTCTTTTCATACTGCCTGAGAAATTAATCCCTTATTTAATGTTCATAATTACTGGATTGATTTAACAGAACTGGAGCTAACATTTGCTTAGATTTGGCACCATTGATAGGGAACTGCCTGCTGCGTCCTCCGCTTTGAAGTCACCCTGGTCTTTGGGCCTCCAGACCTTCTTCAGCATGTCCAACCCATCTAAGAGGCGTATGATACTGGTGTTCCACTGGGTTAGGAAGAAGCCCCTGACAGAGAAGCCGTGCTCTACCATCTCGGCCAGACCTTCTGCCTCTGCACCGGCTTGCAACACTCCTCACATTTCACCCTACTTCACGAGGAGCAAGACACAACCCGCTCCGCTCAGGAGGTCCAGCAGGCGCAAGGTGCCGAATCTCACCGACCCCAAGTTTTTAAGATCTGTCATTGGCAGCGTGGCCGGAAGAGAGCCCGCAGGCGTGGCAAGCAAAAGAAGACTCCAGTGGGAACAGGAAAAGGGGTGAGGGCTAGGCTAGAGGCAAGAAGGCTCCAAAGCTATTTGTGGGGTGGGATTGCTTTGGAAGATTCCTTCTCACAATCTCTACCCTTGAACCACGTAAGGACATAAGAAGTGCCTGCTGGATGAGACCACATTGGCCTGTCCAGTCCAGCATCCTGTTCTCACAGTGGCCAACCAGAGGCCTGTGGAAACAAGAGCATTCTGTATTCCCTTCCTGCATCTTCCAGCAACTACTATTCACAAACGTTACTGCCACTGACTGTGGAGGTAGAGCATAGCCATCGTGCCTAGTTGCCATTGATAGCCTTTCCTGCATAAAACCATCCAAGTTGGTGGCTGTCACAGCTTTCTGTGGGATTGCGCTTCCAGAGGGGTAGCTGAGCATGTCTGCTGCAGGAAAAACAGGCATTAAAAGCACATTTCTCCCAAAGAATCCTGGGAATTGCAGTTTGTAAAGGGTGCTACAAATTGTAGCTATGCGGTAGAAGGGTAATCTACAGTTCCCAGGATTCTTACAGGGGAGAAGCGATAATGCTTTTAATGTATGGTGTGTGCACAGCCTCAAATTAGCTCCACCAGCTCTGTAATACTAGAGCAAAGATTATAATGCATATTGTTGTTGTTGTACTTTTATAAATATTATAAAACCCATTCCTGCAAGCCATGTAGTTTGGAATAAACTCAGTCACCCCTCCCATCATTAATGGTTTCTACTAGGTGGGGAGGGGTGTTGGATCTGCTTCCCTGCCTTGAAGAAAGGCGCAGGTCAGATGTGTGCCCAGACCTGGCCACGCTTCGCAAGAGAGGTGTGTTGGTTCAAGGTGGCCACGCTGCCTGCAACTTGCACTCCTTCCTGACGTGTCTTCCCCAAACCCCTTCTTCCAGAGGCTGTGTTGAAGTTTTCCATCACGTGGAACACAAACTGGCGGAACTACCTCAAGGCTCAGGCAGTGGTGGAAACCCTCCTCAAGCATGAGACGCCAGAGAGCCTCTTGCAATACGAAGGGATCAAAGCAGCTGCGGAGTCTCTCCTACCATACATGGCACTTCCAGAGGCTGGGCCGGTTACTGCAGGCCTCCATGTTCCTTGATTTCATGTGACAAAGCATGAAGTTGCCTGACGCCGCCAAGTGGGACGAGGAGATGGACACGTGATGAGCTTTATTTATTTACTTATTTATTATTAATTTTATTGAGTACAAATTAGAAAAAAATACAAATATACAAAAAAAGGAAAATACATGTAACCAATAGAAAATTAGAAAACATTTTACCTCTTCTGATATTTACAATTATTTGCACCTCTACAAAACAATATTCACAATAAAGAAAAGAAATGAAAGGTAAAATATAAATGAAAAGAACAAGAAGATAAAGAAAAGGAAGAAATAAGATCAAGAATGAGAATTTTAAGAGTAGATAAGTATTCACTATACACAGCCATTTCCAATCTATATTTATGTTCAATTATGTATTTTCATCACATCCTTATGAACGTACCTTGTTTTAGAGGGGGAGAACAAGAAAAAAAATTTCTCCCCCTCTCTGCTCAGCGCCCCTTCAGCGAAGCGGCAGGAGAACCGGAGCCCCTTCCATTTCTCCTGCTGATTCGCTGAAGGGGTGCTGCACAGAGAGGGGGAGATTTTTTTGTTGTTGTTCTCCCCCTCTAAAACAAGGTGCGTCCTATGGTCAGGTGCGTCCTATAGAGCGAAAAATTCGGTAAGTTCTTAACCCAGGGTACTGTATTGGCGTTGTATATGCAATATATCATTATGCTGCCAGGTGGCGCTGTGGTCTAAACCACTGAGCAACTCTTGGGCTTGCTGATCAGAAGGCCGGTGGTTCAAATTCCCATGATGGATTGAGCTCCCATTGCTCTGTCCCAGCTCCTGCCAGCCTAGCAGTTCAAAAGCATGCCAGTGCAAGTAGATAAAGAGGTACCGCTGTGGTGGGAAGGTAAATGGCGTTTCCATGCGCACTGGAACTTGTCACGGTCCTCCATGCGCTAGTCCTGCTGGCCACAAGACCCAGAAAGCTGCCTGAAAGCAAGATGAGTGCTGCAACCCCATACAGTGGTACCTCTCATAACAAACTTAATTTGTTCCGGAGGTCCGTTCTTAACCTGAAACTGTGCTAACCTGAGGTACCACTTTAGCTAATGGGGCCTCCTGCTGCCGCCAGAGCACGATTTCTGTTCTCATCCTGAAGCAAAGTTCTTAACCCGAGGTACTATTTCTGGGTTAGCAGAGTCTGTAACCTGAAGCATCTGTAACCCGAGGTACCACTGTAGACACCTTTGACTGGACTTAACCATCCAGGGGTCCTTTACCTTTTTACCTATAACATTGTGCCACCAGATGGCGCTGTGGAGTCCCATTTTTCTCCACCTGTTTTCCCTGTTTAAATTTACAACACGTTTAATTGAAACATTTCTTAGATGCATCTAGATCCAGCCTAAGTATCCCTTTGATGAAAACGTTGAGAACTAGAATCTTACTTAAGGGATGGGCCATTGCTGAGTGGTAGGGCATCTGCTTTTCATGCAGAAGGTTCCAGATTCAATCCCTGGCATTTCTGATGCGAGAGACTGAAACTCTGGAGAGCCACTGCCACTTAGGGTGAACAATGCTGTGCCAGACGGAGCAATAGTCTAATGTGGTATAAAGTGGTTCCTATGTTGCAGCATTGGAACATGAGTAACGCAGGGCACGCACCATCGTTTGGAAATTTAATTAGCTGCCCTTTGACAATTATCAGTACAGACTAATGCAAATTAAGCCGGATCAGGATTGCTGGGCTGTGATCTATTGTAGCATGGAAGCTTTCCTTCTCATTTTGAAATGCAAATCCCAGAAATGAGGACTGAGTTGGAGGAAGTTAAATGTTTTATTAGATACTACAACAAACAACCAAAATGGAAAATTAATATGCTTGTTTCCATTATTGCAAAGGTTTCTTGAACAATTGTTTGTTGGAGAAGGTTATTGTGGATATTGGTTCTATCTGTTTGCATCCAACAAATTATTTGCTTCCCTTGTTTTCTCACATTTGCATATCCGCATATACAGAAAACAAATAATAATTATGACTCCTGCAAAAGTGGTTAAACAATCCCTCTTGCCATGGAACTCTGGGAGCAGTAGTTCTCTAGGGGAGGAATCATGGTCTCTTAACAGCTCTGAGCAGCCTTAACAAACTGCAGTTCCCATGATTCTCTGGGCAAAACCATGGCTATTTAAAGTGGTATGATACTACTTTGATGGTCTGGTATGGTCGTGGCCTTAGTCATTCCCCCATCTCCCCAATTTTCCTCTCATAATCTGACACCCTAAACTGTAGTTTACTTAACTTGTGCATAAATCGGCACCACCTGGAAATATTCATTCAGGGACCGTAAAGTAAGAAATGAACTGAGGGTTGAGCCCAAAATGAAATAACTTTTTACACAGGGGCAACCATTTCAGAAATGTCCTGAAATGTCTATCCAGCGACCTAAAATTTAAATATGACCTTGGAGTCAAGCCAAAATCAAAACAAATATGTACTTGCACTTCGGACCCCTAAACCAAGAGACTTCCCAGTCCACAATTCATTAGCAAACCAGCCGTGGTGCTTTTAAGAAGATGGCAATCAGCTTCTTCACCCTTGCTGCCTGTCTCCTAGGATGCCTCCTCTACGCTGAATGTGAAGGTGAGTTCATTTTAAAGCTATCTGGCCACCTGTGCTTCTTCTGACTTGAAATGAGAGAGGAGCTCTGGCATCGGATAGGGGACAAAACATTTACAAGCAGCATGAAATCTTTAAAATCCTAGCTTCTAAAGAAAACTCAGCTGCCAGAGGAGTATCATGTAGGACCCAATTTTCATTAACAGCTAGAGCAGGGGTCAGCAAGCAAAGGCACAGGGGCCAGATGCACCCTGCCTACCTACTTAAAATGTCCACTAGCACCTTAAGAGACCAACTACCGTATTTTTCGCTCTATAACACGCACCTGACCATAACACGCACGTAGTTTTTAGAGGAGAAAAATCCATAGGCATGCCACCGGTAGGCATTCCCTCCATAACACGCACAGACATTTCCCCTTACTTTTTAGAAGGAAAAAAGTGAGTGTTATGGTGCAAAAAATACGGTAAGTTTGTTCTGGGTATAAGCTTTTGTGTGCATGCACACAAACGTTCTACTGGACAATTTATTTATTTAATTATTATTTATTTATTTATTTATTTTATTTCGATACCCACAGCTACCCACAGCTACCCAACTGAATCTGATATGAGTTGGGCAGTCAGGCAGAGGAAGTTCTCGCACAATCTTAACCCCCTTCAATAGCACAGAACAGGGACTGAAGTTGTTATCCGTACACATTTCATCAGAAGTAACACCCACTCTGCTGCATAGGGTTTCTTCCCAGGTCCAAAGAAAAGATATTTCTAATCTAATGTGGTCTTTGTCTCTGTTAGAGTACGGATTTAAAATTGACCCACTTGCAGGGCGGATATGCAAGGAAGAAGGAAGCAGCTCCAGTAAGCTTGACGTCATAGATAAGGTGTAGACTAATAATAATGAAGAACAACGAACTCTGAGAGCCAGTGTAGTCTAGCATCAGATTAGGACCTGGGAGACCAGGGTTCCAATCCCAACTCTGCTAGGAAGTTCAGTTTGTGACCTGGGCCTATCACTGCCTATCAGCCTAACCCACCTGGGATTAAATGAGGAGGAGGAGGAAGAAGAAAACCATGTACACCACCCTGAGCTCCTTGGAGGAAAGGGACCATGAGGGTCATCTAGTCCAACCCCTGCAATGCAGTAATCTTTTGCCCAACGTGAAGCTTGAACCCACAACCCTGAGATTAAGAGTCTTATGCTCCACTGCCTGAGCTACCCCAGGAGACATTGCCATCAATCAATAAAATAATTTTGATGTTGGAGTATGAAGCCAAATGGGTATTTTTTTTAAAAAAAGGAACATCTGCAGGGAGTTCTCATTAAATCAGCCTTCATAATATCAGCTTGTTGCCCCCCCCCCGCCAATGATTTGGACTGCAACTCCCCTCACATGCTAGCTGGGGCTGATGGGGATTGTAGTTCAAAACATCTGGGCAGCGCAGGAGGTTAAGAAAGGCTTTGATCAAATGGATATTTGTGTGGGTTGAAAAATTGGGATCACCTTAAAATCTTGGGTTCCATGAGGTACATAGGAACCTGTCTTATACAGAATCAAACCATAGGTCCATTTAGCAACAGCTCTCCAGGGTTTAAGACAGGGGGGTTCTCTGTTCTACCTGGAATTACATTGACATCAAAATGTCAGCCCGTCTTTCCCCTCTATTTTCCCTTTCTGGAGTAAATCTGGTAAATTAAAACAAGATTTGAAAAACCCTTGTTGTCAGCAACCCATTTGCATCAGGAAGGTCCCTTGGAACAGAGTAAAAAAATATGCACATTTGATTTAATGATTAAATGCTTCCTTTTCCATTCATTTAAGGATGTGGCTGTGGCTGCATAATGCAAACTAGAAACACAATCCAGCCAAAGTTATGAATTTCAGAGTAGCCTTGTTTTTGATGAGGAGAGTTGAGCCCCTGTTCGCTGCAGTCAGCAGGACTAAAGAGCGTATAACTGGCTCTGCAGAGTGTGCTTCCGTTTTGGCAAATAAGCCATGGGTGGCAATCGGAAGTTTAATTATTAGCTTAAGTCAGAGCGTGGGGTAAAAAATGGACCCCAAAAGACATGGTCAGTCTGACGTCAGCTTCGCATCTGTCCTTGGATTACTCCATGTCTGCGCTTTATAATCTTGGCATTTGTTGCTCATAAGATGTAGCATAATGTAAGATTTACATTTTACACAATGCATTTCAAGAGTACAAAACTCACAACTTTATTCTGCACTTGGGTTAATATCTGCAGGACAATCTTATCTTGGTGGAAGAGCAAATGCTTTACTTTAGAGGAACAGCTGCAGCTCAGAGGCAGAGCACCTGCTTTGCATGCAGAAGGCACCATGTTCAGTCTCTGGCATCTCTGGGTAGGGCTGGAAAAAGACTTCTGCATGAACACAGAGGGATAATAACAGCACCTGTAGACAATGTTGTGAATATGTATGTGAATATGTATCAAACTTTATTTCGATCATAGACCAGCATAAGATAAAACATATGGATAAACTGAACGCGTAAGACTTAAAACAGGTAAAGGATAAAAACTTGTAATTAAGATGTGATTACATCATACATGGGACGTGGGTGGCACTGTGGGTTAAACCACAGAGCCTAGGACTTGCCAATCAGAAGGTTGGCGGTTTGAATCCCCGCGACGGGGTGAGCTCCCGTTACTCGGTCCCTGCTCCTGCCAACCTAGAAGTTCAAAAGCACGTCAAAGTCCAAGTAGATAAATAGGTACCGCTCTAGCGGGAAGGTAAACAGTGTTTCCGTGTGCTGCTCTGGTTTGCCAGAAGTGGCCTAGTCCTGCTGGCCACATGACCTGGAAGTTGTACGCCGGCTCCCTCGGCCAGTAAAGCAAGATGAGTGCCGCAACCCCAGAGTCTGCCACGACTGGACCGAATGGTCAGCGGTCCCTTTACCTTTATATCATACATACTTTAAAAGATAGATACAAGGACAAACAGTTAAATGCAAGTATAAGGGAGAGAGCTTGAAGGAGCACAGGTCTTGCATCTGGGGTCTAGTTTGTGGCACAAACGATCCTAGTTTCGCTTCAGAAAGTATAATCTAGCTTAAATCAGCACTTTATTCAGAATCATAAGGGTTGGGGGGGAACATTTGTGCATAGTTAAACTGTGGACCTCATTCCCACAGGATGTAGTAGTAGTAGTAGTAGTAATAATAATAATAATAATAATAATAATAATAATAATAAATTATTTATACCCCGCCCTCTCCAGCCAAGACCAGGCTCAGGGCAGCTAACACCAAATATAAAATACAGTTTAAAAAACAAACAAAAAACAACTGATTAAAATACAGACATGTTTTACTGGCGGCCCATAAATCAAGACCATAAGGGGAGGAAGCATCAGGGCCAGCTATCCATGTTGGCCCTACATGGGCCAGCAAAGAGCGGAGGGAAAATTTATATACAGGATCCCATATAAGGGGTTCCATCAAAAAAGAAAGAAAGAAAGAGGCAGTCAGACTGAGTCCAGACCAAAGGCCTGGCGGAACAGCCCCGCCTTGCAGACCCTGCGGAAAGATGTCAAATCCTGCAGGCCCCTGGTCTCCTGCGACAGAGCGTTCCACCAGGTCCGGGCCAGTGCTGAAAAGGCCTTTGCCCTGGTTGAGGCCAATCTAACCTCCTTGAGGCCTGGGACCTCCAAAGTGTTGTTATTTATGGACCATAAGGTCCTCTGTGGGGCATACCAGGAGAGGCAGTCCTGTAGGTACGAGGTCCTAGTGATGATGGCCGCCAACTCGGATGGCTTTAAAAGAGGATTTTAAGAAAGTGTGGCTTTTAAAAGAGGATTGAATAAATTCATGGACACGCATGCCACCTTGCCACTGCCACTGAGGGGGCCGGGCGACATCACGCATGCACACTGCGGGGTGCGAGGACATGTCATGCGGAGGCCCCATGGCTTGCATGCTTGGCACAAGCATAACCCACAGCATGTGGGCACAGACACTGCTGACCCTTGAGGGGGCCTGGCATGCCTGCTCATGGAAGATAAAGCTATCAGTTGCTACAAGCCATGAAGGCTGTGTTCCGCCTCTACGATCAGAGGCAGTAATGCTTCTGAATTTAGCTGCTATTTTCCAAAAGAGGCATCTGGTTGGCCACTGTGAGAACAGAATGCAGGACTAGATGGGCCATACAGCTGGACTCTTCTTATATACTTATAAAGCAGTAGTTCTCAAACTTTTTTTTTTTTCCTGGGCCACATTGTCAGGATAAATATTTGCTCACGCCACACTGATTATTTTTTTTATTAATAAGAACTACATTGCTACATTGGAAAAGGGACACGGGTGGCGCTGTGGGTTAAACCACAGAATCTAGAACTTGCCAATCAGAAGGTTGTGGTTCGAATCCCCACGACAGGGTGAGCTCCCGTTGCTCTGTCCCTGCTCCTGCCAACCTAGCAGTTTGAAAGCACGTCAAAGTAGATAAATAGGTACCGCTCCGGCAGGAAGGTAAGCGGCATTTCCCTGTGCAGCTCTGGTTCACCAGAAGCAGCTTAGTCATGCTGGCCACATGACCCAGAAGCTGTACGCCGGCTCCCTCGGCCAATAAAGCGAGATGAGCGCCGCAACCCCAGAGTCGGTCATGGCTGGACCTAATGGTCAGGGGTCCCTTTACCTTTACATTGGAAAACAAAATGAAAAAGCTCCTAGAAGTGCTTGATTAATAACATAGAACACAACTACAGTGGTACCTCGGTTTAAGTCCTGTTTAAGAACGATTCAGTTTACAAACTCTACAAAACTGTAAGTAGCGTCCCGGTTTGTGTACTTTACCTCGGTCTAAGAATGGAATCTGAATGGTGGAAGGGGACCTGCTGTGGAAGGCCTCATTACGAAAAGCTCGCCTTGGTTTAAGAACGGTTTTGGTTTAAGAACGGACGTCCGGAACGGATTAGGTTCGTAAACCGAAGTACCACTGTACTTTAGAATGTGATCATGGGACACCCCTGGTTCGATTCCCAGCATGGCCTGGTAGCGCTGGGAATACAGGGCTGGGAGCAGCACCAGTGATGCAATGGAGAGGGCAGGGAGGCCCCCTCCCACTCGTGCAACTCCGAGGGACAGGGTGGGGGTGGTGTACAACATTGGAAGCAGCCTTCTCAGTGGATTTCTAATTTCTTTTCATGTTTAAGTTTTCGTTGACAAGAATGAGGCAAATGCTCTATTGCACCGACATAAGAGGCACAATACTGGCTTACTGGAAGAAATTCTGCAAGGAAACCTTGAGCGTGAATGTATTGAGGAAGTATGTGATTATGAGGAAGCAAGAGAAGTCTTTGAAGACGACTTGCAAACGGTAATTGTGAGATCTCAAATGCTGGTCACTGAGTGCTTTGGCAAATGAGCAGGTGGGTGGGTGGGAATGTTAGTAATGTTCTTTACTAAACGCAACTAGGACCACATCCACAGCAGGCACTTGAAGCACCAGGACAGCCCCTCAACAGTCATGGCTTTCCCCCAAAGCATTCTGGGAACTGTGGTTTGGGAAGGGCGCTGAGAGTTGTTAGGAGGCTCCTGTTCCCCTCCCAGAGCTCCAGTTCCCAGAATTCCCTGGAAGAGGGATTGATTGACTCCGGGACATAGTTCAGAAAAGATGGGCAGTGCTGACCTCTGGTGTGAACCTTCCAAAATGCTTGTGAAATGCCTGGATGTCAATATTAAAGTAATACGAATGTTCTATAAACCTGTTTGCTGTTTATCTGCCTGCATTTACCATTGAGGTTAATGTTAATAATTTTTCTTGTAGATCACATTTTGGAATACATACGCTTACGGTAAGCAGTATCTTTTTGTCTGACTTTGGTTACGTTCACCAACCCGGCTGCCTTCACCCACCAAATGCCTTCACTAACCAGATGGTTTGGACACCAACTTCCATCAGTCGCAGCTGGCATGGTGTGGGGCCAATGAGTTTTTTGGTCCACAGTTTCTGGAGCGAACCAGGCTAACACAGGCTGCCACAGTATTCTGTGTTCATCAAATAGCAGCCCACAGACCACTGAACTGTTCTATCTATTACATGGAAGAAGCTTGGGTCTTTAGTATTACACTGAATATGCCTAGCATCACACTGAATTTCAACAATGATAGCTACAATCTCCCATGGATTTGCTTTGAATTATTTTTGACAATAGGTGGAGACAGTTAGTCCCCAGTCTTGGTTGCAAACTACAGCAAAGACTGAAGCATATGCAGCTACTCATCCCTTGAACAGTGGTGAAAGGAAGGGGTGCGGTGGGTGCGGGTCGCCCCGGGTGTCATCACTGAGGGGGGTGACAAAAATATGAGTTTTAAAAATTTGGACTCACAAAACTTTTAGTTCAGTCAAGAAACATAATAAAATGCAGCTGGCACTGGGTGCCACACCGCAGGGGCTGGCATTTACCAGGGGGCCTGCAGCATGCCTGAGCCATATGATATGATACAATACGATAATCTTTATTGTCATTGTCCCATACAGAACAACGAAATTGGGGGAAAAAATCTACATAAGACATTCAAAACCAACAAGCCTGCTATCCCAGCTATCCCAACCTAGTTAGCTCCCAAAAAACTCTGATACCCCATTTTTAAAATACAATACACTCCCATAGAGACGCCTTACACTGCATTTAAAACTAAAATCACATTTGGATAGAAACTGTTTCTCAGGTGGCTAGTCCTAGTCTTTATAACCCTGTACCTTCTTCCAGAAGGCAGAAGCTGAAAGAGATCATTTCTAGGGTGTGCACTATCCTGCGCTATCTCTGCAGCTTTCTTATGGCACCTGGAAGCATAGATTTGATCCAAGGTGGGAAGAGTACACTCTCCTGGGAGTGATGTGGTGGCTTGGGCACCTGCAGGCTCTGTGCTGCCTGAAACAGCAGCATGGGGCTTGCATCTCCCCGCTGCCTCTCCCTCAGCTGAGGGGTGGCGACGGAGAGGCTCCACACAACTCACCCCACCCCCATGGGTGGCTCGTGCCGCACTGGGCACCTAAGCAGCTAACTACGCCACTGCCCTTGAAACTATAAGGGTTCATAGACTCTGATTCTGCTAGATTCCTCCATTGATGTCCCTATTCCCCAGATTTGTTTACCAGAGCAGAGGTTCCTTTGATTAATGAGAAGTTTAAGCCCATCACTAAACCATAATTTAGCATGACATGAGTGAAGCAGCTTGAACCTAGAGCTCTTATGCTCTCCTCTCTTCTCCTTCGAAGAGGAGGGGACTGGAAGAATCTGCTTGCTGGTTTAAACTGACCAGAGTTTCTCATTGCATCCAAACAAGAAATGACAATTAGTTTAAACTCTGCTTTGCTGAAAAAAGCCAGATACTAAACCACAGTTTGATTTTTGACTTGTTTTTAATAATAAGGCATCATTTAAGCCAACCACAGCTATCTCTTTTTTTGGATGTGACATTAAACCATAGCTAGCATTAAGCAAGGGAGTGCATACTTCCAATGTCCTCTTTGCAGTGGGGCTGGAGGAGAATGTGGGGGGCATGCTGCTCCTGACTCACTGCCCTGCGTTTTCTTTTATCTTTTGCTTCTGCAGTAAAATGCATTGATAGCCATTTGTAGATCACAATATGACTCATGAATATCCTTAGTTACAGTTACAATTGAATCTTTATTTCCAAGGTGGCGAGGGATGCAAGTCAAGGCCATGCAAGAATGGTGGAACATGTCAATGCAAACCCAATGACTACCAATGTCTGTGCCTAGATGGATATGAAGGAAGGAACTGTGAGATTGGTATGTTAATGGGGAATGAGTGCTCAGTTGCCTGGAACCACGAATAAACCACTGAGCCTCTTGGGTTTGCTGATCGGAAAGTTGACGGTTGGAATCTGCACAATAGAGTGAGCTCCCGTTGCTCTGTCCCAGCTCCTGCCAACCTAGCGGTTCGAAAGCACGCCAGTGCAAGTAGATAAATAGATACCGCTGTGGCAGGAAGGTAAACGGTGTTTCCATGCACTCTGGTTTCCGTCACAGTGTTCCGTTGTGCCAGAAGCGGTTTAGTCATGCTGGCCACATGACCCAGAAAACTAACTGTGGACAAACGCCGGCTCCCTCGGCCTGAAAGCGAGATGAGCACCGCAACCCCATAGTCGCCTTTGACTGCACCTAGCCATCCAGGGGTCCTTTACCTTTACCTTTACCTTTGATAATAATAATAATAGCAACCTAAACAAGTTAAGGTGTTCTTTTTTAAGTAGGGCTGTAATAACACACTAGAAAGCGAACAGCAATGCTAAAAGGTGGACCTCTCCTGGGTGGCTGTTTCATATTTGAAGTGCCACAAGGAGGAATTGTTCTGCATGCTCCAAAGCCGAGTATTTAGGAACACTGAAAACAACAGGTGCTTCGGTTTCAAGAAAATGGTGTGCAAGTTCTTCTACGCTCAATGGAACTTAAAACAACAACGTACAGTAAGCCATTCCAAAAGAAGTTATTGGAGCATTCCAAATCATTTGCCCACAGAAAAGAGTAGATCCATCTGAAAGGCAATACATGGCTATCTGCACTGATCATTTTGCAATGCATCCCTAATTATTATCATTGTATAATTATCAGATTATTGTATAGTCTTAGAAGATGGTATAATCTTAGAAGGGGGTGTGGCTCTGAGGGGCAGGGTGTGACTATCACAAAGGGACCCTACGCTTCTGAATTTGCCGCTATACTACAGGCTGTGGATCTGTGCCAATGATGTCATCAGCATAAGACAATTTTTTAGATCTCAATGATATGAAGATGCAATAAAGTTGAGGAGGATTGGGGTGTTCTTTTGCAGTAAGGGTCTGATCCAGTACCTATGATACCTGTAAACTGTGGTTTTAGACCTTACTGACTCAATCTGAATTCCCACAATCTTGGGTTATCAAAGTCTCTTAAAGCATTGTCCACAAATAAAGTGTTTGCTCTTCTGATGTTGTTGGACTCCAACTCCCATCGGCTACACTGGCCAGAGGTGCTGAGTTCCACAGTGCCTTGAGGGCACCACACTGACTAGCCCTAAATTACAGGGTTGTTGTGAGGTTAAAATTGAGGAGGAGGAACCATGTATGTTGCCTTGAGCCAACAGAATGAAATGCAAGTTTTAAGTGGAGATCATGAGATTACCATGCCAGTGTGAACCAAATCAAAAATGTGGTTGATTTGGGGGCATCCTTGTTGCACCTGTTTCATGCCACAACTATGTTCTTGTATTTTGGCAAGTTTCAAGTAAAATTTAATTTAATTTCAACCCCCCCCCCATCAGACCTTACATGCTCAGCGAAGAATGGAGGTTGCAAGCAGATATGTGAGAATGGCCCTACAGGGAAGGCAGTCTGTTCCTGTGCTCCTGGGTACAGACTGATGGAAGACCAGAAGAGCTGTGAACCAACAGGTAAAAGATTTGAGCACTGTTTAGTAATGTTTGACCTATGAATCTTCTACCCTTTTAGCAGAATAAAACTCCAAACCTGGTGGGAACAGGTTCCATTGAAATAAAAGGTTCTTCCCTCCCAGGTGAGGGATTTGTTTGCAGACTATCCAAATCTGGGTGGAATGGGTACTAGCCAATAGCTACCTACAGTTGTCATACCAGAAGATTTGCTAGTCAGTTGCATCTGGGATGGGATGGGATGGGGAGGAGGCTTTACTTTTTCCTGCCTCTTCATGAAGTGCTAAAGAAGCCTTAAAAAAACAAGTGAGAAGTCAGGGGGGATGTTTCTTAGATCTCAGGCTGATGTACTATTTTGCTATTAATTATATTTTTGTCTTGGTATGTGAAATATACTCGGAGTCGAGAGTGGATTTCATGCTCTTTATTCAGCTCATAGTGGTGAGGAGGAAAAATGGAATTTCCCCCACAATATCAGCTTTATATACATTATTTACACAATGGGCTGCACGTGATTGGCTAATTCCGGGATTCTCCTGTAGGCCAATCAGCTTGTGGATTCACTTCCACCTGGAGCTGGATTGGGTGGCTCCTGCGGACCAATCATACTGCTGCATTCTGAATCCTATTGTTCTAGGACCAATCAGACTGCTGCATTTTGGATCCTATTCAACTCAGTACATAACAGTATGTTTCTCATTAAACTATAGTATGAATTGCTAGTGGGTTGCTCAGTCTTGGTGGTATGCAGTATACTGTAATGTGCGACAGCCGGTGGTAATGTTGAGTCTGTGCTTATTTTAAATCTTGCTGATACATTCCAACTGCAATGTGCTGCAATGGATTTCCTTACTACTGGATTCTTTTCTGGCACTGTTGTGAGCTGCTTTGGTTCATAGCTGCATGGTAGAACACCTGCCTTGCATTCAAAAGGTACCAGCTTCAATCTGTGGTATATCCTACTATGTCTCAGTCAGTGGAGGCAATCCTGAACCCAATGGACAAATGGAGAAAGGCCCTAGCTCGGTGGCAGAACACCTGTGATGCATGCAAAAGTCCTATGTTCGTTCCCCATCGTGTCCCAGGAGTGCTGGAAATGCCTCCTGTCTTATTTCCTGGAGTGCCGTTGCCAGTCAATATGGAACTGATCCAATGGTCCAATTTGACATAAAGCACCTTCTTAAGTTTATGGCTTACCCTTGAAAAGCAGACACACGAGTGAGCCGATGATGCTTGCAGCAGCAGCCTCACATCAAGGAAAGGCTAATCCTCAAATTCTGGCAGGTGCGCTTGTGCACCGGAGCCTACTTTCCAGCGCATGAGTGATTTTGTAGTTTCTCCACAGTGCCCTTTCCATGCGGGAGGATTGGAGCCCCAGAGGCAGCGAAGAACAGAAGCAGCAATGCTACCAGTGACCCCAGGGACGTGTCTGTCAATAAAGCCCAGATTGCTCTTGTGGAACCAACACCTCCCAGGCCAATCAGCACAAACAGCAAGAAGGGGGAAGTTCCATGGCAGGTAATGCAACAAGAGTTCGCTGTTTTGCAAATGTGGTAGCTATAGAAGGCCCCCATCAGGCAATCTACAGGAGAGCCGTTCCCTCTAGTTAAAGGGGTGGGAAACATTTTTCAGTCTCAGGGCCACATTCCCTTCTGGGCAATCGTCTGGGAACCACATGACAATGGTAAAAGGAGTTTGGATTACTGCAATGCATTATACATGGGGCTGCCCCTGAAGACAGTTTGGAAACTTCAGCTGGTACAGAATTCAATTGCTCACCAGAACAAGACAGTTTGAGCATATAATGCCAATCCTGACACAACTGCACTGGTTGCCAGTTAGTTTCCAGGCCAAATTCAAAGTACTGGTGCTCACTTATAAAGCCTTAAACAAATCAGGACTCCGATACCACAATGACCACCTCTCTCTATATGAAACAGCCCAGACTCCGAGATCATTCTCTGAAGCCCTTCTTCGTATGCCTCTTCCCTGAGAGGTCTGGAGGGTGGCAACATGAGAACAGGGCCTTCTCTGCAGTGGCTCCCCATCTGTGGAATGCTTTCTCCAAGGAGGTTCAGCTAGTGCCTTCATTATACACATTTAGATGCCAGGCAAAACATTACCCAGGCCTTTGGCCATTAAATACTCAATGGTGTGTTAAAGTTGTGAGGTGAGGGAGACTGATACTATGATGATTATTATTTTATTATTATGCTATTACTATGCTTTTTATTTTTGCTTTAATTATGCTCCATGAAATGTGTTCTTAATGTTGTACACCACCCTGGGACCTTTTGATAAAGGGTGGTATAGAAATTGAAATCCAAGTTAGTGCCTATGTAAGACCAGTTGAATTTTTCAACTTTCAAATTCCAAAAATGATGGGTGCTAAAAAGTTGTAACATGACTTTGGAATTCAAAGGTTATTTTGGTTAAATTAAATATAATTTAAATTTAAATTTAAATTAATATAATTTAGCCTGGCAAGTAAAATGTGTGTAAAATTGCATAGAAATCATTAAAATGATTGCCAAATACTTGCAGTAAATTGTTGCTGTTGTTTAGCATTACCTGACATTTTCAGAAGGTCAGATTAAAATTCTTTGGTTTTCTGAAAGCAGTTTATGTGCTTCTTCCTCAAATGTAGACTTGCCGAGTCACAAAAATAACAGCAGAATTGAATTCCTCACACCCAAAAATGTATTTTTCAGACACCTCACTGAAGAAATTGGCAAAAATTAAGTTTCCCTACCTAAAATGACATAACCTACCATCACAGCCTCTTGCGGGAGAGAATTCTACATTTTAACTAAATTGCTTCACTTTACTGCCAGGCAAATCTGCATAGGATTGTATCCTGAAACATTCACTCAAGCCTTCCTGATTCTTCATTTCTATGCATGTAGGCATAAGTAAATACACTTTACCTGCTACTGTATTTCTCTCTGTTTTTTTTGTTTGTTTTTTAAGTCTTTTGTCTGGGTTCTCTTCCATTTCTTTTTTGAAAATTTCTGCGTGCTGCTGCACCATCCAGCCTTTGCTGCCCTCTAGAGGCAGCTGCCATTAACACTACCATTGGGCTGTAACTGCATATGTAAGAGGTCGATCCTGATCTCATACTGTTTCCTTCGCTCGCAGGTTTATATGCTCAGCTACGAGAGAAAAGAACTGTGTGGAGGCACAATCATCAATGAGAAGTGGATTGCCACCGCAGCACACTGCATCGAGTATGGGCTACACACTGTTGTGGCAGGTAAGTGATAAAACAACTTTGAGGTGTGGCTGGAATTACCTTTGGCTGCATTTTTGCCTAGAGTCTCAGGAGGGCTGGTAGAATGATAAAGCTGGATACAGGTTTATTAGGGGCCTTATTCTGTTCCTAGACTTTGGGGTGGGGTGGGGTGGAGAGAATGCCATTGAGCATGTACAAAGTACATTCCCTTTCCATGGGATCATTATTTATGTCCATCTATTTATTTTCCTTTAACAAAGTTAATGTGCCATTTGATTGTAAGACAACCTCTAAGCAGCCCATAAAAATCTAAACAAAGCATCTAAATTGTTGATAAGAAACAGATAACTTAAAATATTCAAAAGATAATCAAACTTGAACCAATAGCTTCAAGTTACAAGAAATGAGATTCTGACTAAACATACAGGGAAAAAAATTTCTGACAGTAAGAGATGCTCAACAGTGGAACTGTCTACTTCAGAAAGTGGTGGACTCTCCTTCCTTGGAGGCTTTTAAGCAGAGGTTGGGTGGCCATCTATAATGGGTGCTTTAGCTAAGATTTGCAGGGGGCTGGACTGGATGACCCTCAGGACCCCTTCCAACTCTCCTATTCTATGATCCTAATCAACAGTAGCTGAAAAGAAATAAGTATCTTAGATTATAAATATGTTGCATCCAGTCCATTAGCCTGAGGCTGATTTACTGAAGAACAAAATTAATATATCCATACTCTCCAGTTGCTTGAAAACAAAGAACTCACACAACCAAGATGGATGCCCACAGATTAGCATATACACAGATCTGTAATAGTATCTCTTTCATGTGACTGAGCCAGCAGATATACAGTCCTGTGATACAGCCACTCGAATGATTAACCTGTTAGGCTGCTCTTCAACAGAAATATACATGCAATGCTTCACAGTTCAGCACAGACACAACACATTGTAGAGTTATTTTTTCCATTTCAGTGTATATTGTATACTTAACACTGGTGCCTTGAGTTCAGTGCTGGACTCGTTGCTTTAATCTGATACAGCCTGGAGCATGCTGTGTTGACAACTAAGTGTATGTCCGGAATGCCAAATTTCCCGTTTAAAGAACCTATGTGTATCCAATGGCTCTTTTTTCATCAGGTGAGCACAATACGGATGCTTTCGACCACACTGAACAACAACGTCGGGTGGTGAAGGCAATTCGCTACCCCGCATACAACACTACCCACAGGTACCACAATGACATTGCACTTCTCGAGCTGGATTCACCGCTGGAGCTGAACTATTACGTCACCCCGATTTGCATTGCAGGCGAGAAGTTCACAAACAGCCTTCTGCAGCATGGATCAGGCACGGTGAGCGGTTGGTGGAGGCCAAAGGACCAACGAAAAAGAGCCAGTGTTCTCCAGGTTCTGAAGGTGCACCGTGTTGACCAGAGCACTTGTCAGAGGGATGGCGAGTCTACCCTCTTGCCAAACATGTTCTGTGCTGGTGTCTCTGCCACAGCTAAGAGAACGCACCAGGGAGGCAGTGGCGGCCCTTATGCCACAGATGTAGAAGGCACCTGGTTTCTAACAGCCATAGCCAGCTGCTGGGAAGAATGTGCATTGAAGGGCGATTATGATGTCTACACTAAAGTTGCAGACTACATTCAGTGGATAAGAAACACAACAAAGCTTGCATAATTAAGCCAGGGGCTAGCTGTCTTCAGTTCCTTAAAATAATCATCTCATGGTAGTGTAAGTTGGGGGGGGATTATACTCATCCTAAGGTATTGTTCTGAATTTGTTTTGTAGAATTAAAAACAAAGAAGCAAGCCCAGCAGCACAAATCTGAAAACGGCTTGCATAGGAATTGTTGTCCAGAAGAGTAAGGAAAGTTAAAAGCCAGTAGAATGCCAATATTTAGTATCACAAGCCACACCAGATTCAGCTCACAACCCGTTTTTCAAAAGTATCTCAGCAGGTTGTTATGATTGTAAAACAAAGCTCTGTAAAGTACTTTGGGAACTTAGCATTTTAATGCACTTACCATGCTATCAGCACTTGGTGCATTTATTATGTGTATCAGAATGAAGTGCCATAAAACCACAAATAAATTACCGCATTAAAAACAGCACCATTTTGAATTCAAAACGTCACAAAACTGGGACACAACATGGGACAAGAAGTTCAGTGTGTATGTGTGTGAGAGACTCTTTCAAGAGATAGATTTAACACATATTTACAAATATGCTAACAGTATAGTTTATATTTCAAAGTGAGAGGATTTTTTGTGTGTGTGTAGTTTGGAGTACCATAGTGTTATGAGTTGATGGGCAGCGGAGTCGGCTGAATGCCAAGACCCTTCTAATTCCTGGATCCGGCAAGTGTTTAAATCTAGAAGTTGGAAGCTGGAAGCAGGCCGGGAAGCCAGAGAGACAGAGCCATGCCTGATTTCTGTTAGAATCCAAGGCTGTGGATTCTACCCAACATCCTCCCCTCACTGCCCCATAATAGCCTCAGGTTGTACATAAAGGTAAAGGGACCCCTGACCATTAGGTCCAGTAGTGACCGACTCTGGGGTTGCGTCACTCATAAGTCCATGAGGCTCAGCAGTTTTGACCACAGCGCCACCCACATCCCAGATTGTACATATGTATGTGTAAATAAACCATATATTATAGGGAAACCACAGTCTCTACTGTACCTCATTCCACAGGAAACATGAAGCCTGGGTAAGTGCTTGAAACCCATGGAAATTTGCAGCTGTTTGGTATTGGGGTGTGGGATTTGTATGTCCTGGAGGGAGACCTGTGATCAAGATGTGCCAGAGCTGAAGGAGGAACAGCAACACTCCTTGAGCAGTTCAACTCCAGCAATAGATGAAGCAGTGAAGCCAGCAAGACATGGGGCGGCTTGAGCACATGATCCAGCGACAGTTTGCTGAGGTGAAGCAGCTGCAAACAGAGTGTGTGAAAGGCTTCCTTGGACTCCATGCAAGTTGAGGGCCCTGCTACAGGGGGTTGAGAGTGACCCAGGACCCAGCTGCAAGGCACCCAGATGGAAGGGGTGGCCGAAGAGATCCATAGTGTGGGTGGGCAGCTGCGGTAGCTGAAAACAAGGGGGGAAGCCGCATTAGGGAAATGTGAGGTGGCTAGAACTGAGAGGCTGCTTCTTATTGATTTCTCCACTCCCTGCGAGCCTGTTGTGGAAGAGGGGTGTGTGGGAGAAATTGTGTGTGAACATGCAAGAGAAAGTGCCAGTGCCTGAGGAATTGGCAGTGGAGGAAAACATGCAGGAAAATTCAGAGACCTGTGTGCAGGCACCAGGGGAGCAGCCGGTGTCTGCTGAATTGAGTGAGATGAAACCCTCCAATGGGAATGTAAAGCTTTTAAAAGTCTTAAGATTGCAATCCTAGACCTGTCTACTCAGAAGTAAACCCAATGGAGCTTTCTCCCAGGTAAGCAGATATAGAATTGCATTCTAAGACAGTACATTCAGGTTTGCAGAACCAGGCAGCTTCATCAGTAAAAGTGCATACAGATCTAGCAAGATGAGATTAAAAGGCTAAAATACTGTTGCGCCCCACTCTCTGAGCAGTGTGAGATTCCAGGGGTTCCAGGCGCTTACCCAGGGTTTGTGCTTCCTTCAGAATGAAGTACAGAGAGACTGTGGCCATTACAATATATGATTTATTTACACACGTATACAATCTGAGCCTATGATGGGAGGGTTCACGGCAATAACACTCCAAGATGGTCTTGCTTCTCCCATAGCCGCAACCTTGGAGTCAAACAGAAATCAGGCATGGCTCTAACCCTCTCCCTTCCCAGCCTGCTAATTCCAGCTACTTCCAGCCTTTGTCTTTCTAACTACCACTGAGTTAAGGAAGGAGGGTCCACCCTTTTTTCTTCTGGCACTGAACCACTTCCTTTGTTTCCTTAGTAGCCCATTCTTAGGCCATTACCTTACCAGGAAGCTAGCCTGGCTAATCTAGGAACTAAAATCTTTCTTTAGATTTTTAACAATTGCTGTACCCAGGAATTAGAAGGGTCCTGGCATACAGACTGCTCTTTCCCCACCCAACTCATAACACTATGTTGTGTGTGTTCTGGTTGCCTCGACAAAGTATTTAGCTGTGAAATTTATTTATTTTAAGTGTACCCTACCTCTTTTTAAAGTGTGTGTGTGTGTGTGTGTGTGTGTGAGAGAGAGAGAGAGAGAGAGAGAGAGAGAGAGAGAGAGAGAGATGATGATGATGATGATGATGATTATTATTTTGGTGGAATTTAATATAGACATGGCTATCTTTTAAAACTGCTGGAAGCCAAATATTTGGCGCCTGATAGCATACCATCATTCAAGCTATAATGGATTCAAGGTATCATTTTCTTGTTGAGTGGTATAATAATACTGTTGAACTAATACATTAGAGGAGCTTCAGAAGGCATTGGCAATTTAGCGTTTGTAGATGCATAATGTACCCTGCAATCAGATGGCAGCTTCGCTTTAGCTCAATAAGTGTCTGCTACAACATCACTACCCAAAATAAACACGCATGCTCTTTTGCAAGCTTTGCAGTAAAACTGTGGTTCAACAGCCAAGACTGATCGTTTAAAAGAGTTCCAGCTCTCCTACAGGAACAAAACTCCAGACTTCGGGGACCATTTCAGTAATCTAAGGGTCACCAACTTGGTGCCCGTGAAGCCTCTGAGCCCTGAGCTCCTCCCCCCCCCACTCTCTTGCCCCCTTGACCATGAGAACCTGAGGGTGCTTGACATTTTCTCCTTTGAAAAATACACAGAGGTGAAGGAGGAAGTTGGTAGTTGCATTTTTAATGTCGCAGTCTAGTCCAGTAACATATTCCATAGAGAAAGATGCATAGCTACAGAAAACTGAGTGGGCAGCTTGCCTTGATGAAGGTTTGAAGCTGACCAATCACTTTTAAGCCTCTGGTCTCAGGCGGTCTCTCCACACCTTGTGACTAACTACAGTATACGTTCTTAAAGGACCAACCCTCTGGCCTGGTACACTTCCTTCAGTGCTGGGCTGGTAAGGTGTTGACGGGGGGGGTGTTCCTCGGGGGAAGGTGCTCATGGAGGTCCACGCTCTGTCCCTACAGATGCAGAAGGTCAGTACAGGCTGGTCCATTAGGGCAGTTGGGACACAGTACACTGCCCCAGCAACCTCAAATCTGCCCTCAGCCAGTGCCCTCCTGATTAATAATAATAATAATAATAATTTATTACTTATATCCCGCCCATCTGGCTGGGTTTCCCCAGCCACTCTGGGCAGCTTCCAACAAAACACTAAAATACAATAACCTATTAAACATTAAAAGCTTCCCTAAACAGGGCTGCCTTCAGATGTCTTCTAAAAGTTTGGTAGTTATTTTTCTCCTTCTTGCTTGGATCCAAGTCCAGGGGCTGGCTGCCATCTTCCTCCTCCTCCTCAACCTCAGTGTTGCCCTTATAGGACTCAGCAGCAAGGAGGATGGGGACAAACCTAGACTACTGTTGGCCTCCTTGCTTTCTGCCCTCCCATTGGACATCAGCCATCACTGCAGGAGGCTCTTGGGGGGGGGAGCTCATGTTCATCAGCTTCAGCTCCTGTTCCACCAGCAGACTCACAGCCCTGCACCTGGTCTGATTCCTTGGGTGGATCTAAACACAGGGAAAAGCACACACTATAAATAAGTTATAAATCAAATCGTTACAACAAAAGGAAAAAATTCCTACATAAAATCGCCTAGAAATGTTTTGTGCTCTTCAGCGCCATCTGGTGTTGCATGTTTATAACGCTGGGGTTTGTTTGGGGTTTTTTTACTAATGTGGCTGAGTCCCTTGACTGGAATGTCTGCAGCTCCTGACTCACAAGCCTTGGCAGCTGCTGGATTCAGAGGTCATGACATTTACAGGTGCTTTTCAAAGCCCATGATTATTTCTACTTTTAGTCAGATCACTTGGAAAAGCAATGGGTGTGCATGCACACCTTCTCTCATTCTGTTTCTCCTGGGAGGAAGCTGAGTAACCAGGGTGGTGCCCGTAGCACTCACCCAAAAAATCCAAATATGCCTATTGACTTAAGAAGGTTGGCAACTCCTGCACTAATCCCTGTCTTGGATTCTGCCTTCAGTCTCAACACAGCACTTTCTCGGTTTATTGATGCCATCGCAGATAAGCTTTGCACACAAAAAAGTAATGAATTATGTTAATTAATTAATTAATTAATTAATTAATTAATGGGGTGGGACCATTCTACCCCAACGCAAGCTTAAATAATTAAGATAACCAAAGAGTACAGCCTTACTGCAGACAGGAGCATTGCTGTTCGGTGCAAATGTAGATTTTGACCTCTGTTGCGGCATGTGTGCTCTGCAAAAAGCAGAAAGTAAACTAAAAAGAACAAAGGCAGCCATGCACATCAATAAGAAGGAAAGTCAGTCAGCCAGCAGCTGGTAACACCTTTATTAAAAAGGTAAAGGGACCTCTGACCATTAGGTCCAGTTGTGACGGATTCTGAGGTTGCGGCGCTCATCTCGCTTTACTGGCCGAGGGAGCCAGCGTACAGCTTCCGGGTCATGTGGCCAGCATGACTAAGCCGCTTCTGGCAAACTAGAGCAGCGCACGGAAACGCCGTTTACCTTCCCGCTGGAGCGGTACCTATTTATCTACTTGCACTTTGACATGCTTTTGAAATGCTAGGTTGGCAGGATCAGGGACAGAGCAACAGGAGCTCACCCTGTCGCGGGGATTTGAACCACTGACCTTCTGATCGGCAAGTCCTAGGCTCTGTGGTTTAACCCGCAGCGCCACCCGCGTCCCAACACCTTTATTAGGTCCAACCAAAAAGTCACAAAAAACACAACATACTTCTGGATTCTCTGGAGTTCTTCCTCAGGTAAAAGGCTACACTTGATAGGTGGTGGTTGCATGAGGGGAAATGATAATAAACACAACATTAGAATAATTAGTTAAAGCCATGAGATGGCTCACAGATTTAGTCCAAAGCTCCACGTGCACTATACATTTAAAGCACCACCAGTCCACTTTAAACAGTCATGGCTTCGCCCAAAGAATACTGGGAACTGTAGCTTGTTAAGGGTGCTAAGTTGAAATATACTCAGAGTCGCAAAGTGATTTCATGCTCTTTATTCAGCTCATAGTGGTGAGGAGGACTGAATGAAAGTCCCCTCAAAGTATCTGCTTTATATACATTATTTACACAATGGGCTGCACATGATTGGCTAATTCCGGAATTCTACTATAAGCCAATCAGGTTGTGGATTCACTTCTATCTGGAGCATGATTGGGTAGTTCCTGCCAACCAATCATACTGCTGCATTGTTCTAGGACCAATCAGACTGCTGCATTCTGAATCCTAGGACCAATCAGACTGCTGCCTTTTGGATCCTAGTGTTCTAGGACCAATCAGACTGCTGCAGTTTGGATCCTATTCAACTCAGTACATAACATAAGTGTTGTTTGTAGACTCCCCACTATACCCCTCCCATAAAACTACAATTCTCAGAGCAGTCAATTCCTGTTCCCAGGGCACTCTGAGGTTTACAGCTCTGTAAATAGAGGCCTCCTAACAACTCTCAACACCCTTAACACACTATAGTTCCCAGGGGGAATCATCTCCTTGAGGGGGAGGCATCTCTCTCTTAGAGTGGCATAATACTTCTTTAAATGTATAGCGCAAATAGGCCCCAAGGCAGAGATTTCAAGCTTATTCCTTCTGAAGTGCTGAGATCAGCATGCTACATATTTGGATTACTGGGATCAAGAAAGGGGGAATAGCAGTGCTGCTCCATTTATTTGAGAAATACTCAGTTTATAATCCCATTCTTCAGACCAGTCTTTGCTGATCTGGTGTCTCCCACCATTCCCACCAACCCCAGCCAGCACAGGGGTCAGGAGAGTTGCCATTCTGCAGCACCTGGAGGGCACAAGGTTGGTGGAGCTCACAGAGAACCTAAAGTGAGTTTTCACTATCTTGGCTTGTGAGTCAATAAGGTCTATAAACCATAGGCACTGGAGTAGACGCATTTGAGTCAACTCTTAGGGGCTGAAGTCCCTCCAATAAAATACTTGAGGGCCCCCCAAAATTGATGGGCATTGCCATTCAAATGATATGTGTGTGTGTGTGTGCGCGCGCGCGCTCGCTGCATCTTGTCATCAATTACTTGCCCCCATCTCCTCCTCAACATTGCTGCATCATCGGGCATCAACAGCTCAGAAGGATAGAGAGAGGAAGGGAAGACTGCCATGTTTCTCCTTACTTCTATTCCCTGCCTACACTGGTATCATTTGGGAAAGAAAGTGTAGAAACCAACGTGCTTTGCATAGGTAAAATTTGCATCCACTGCCCCACCCACTTTGGCCACCAGCCCTGCCCACCATTTGCATGTGGGCCTTGGAAAGTTACCTAGCAGAGAATCTGGTATTTGGCCTGAGAAAAGATTCCCCAGCCCTGCTTTTCAGAGACCCTAGCCCATTTTCTGTGAGGTTTTATGTCATGGCCATGCTGAAACTGGTGTTTCAATATAGGGGAAGCCATTTTAGAAACTTCCGGAGGTGTCCACCCAAGGACTTCCTCTTAGAAGATGACCTCAAAGCTGAGCCCAAAACAAAACAAATATGTACTTGCCCTTTGGACCCCTTAAACTGGTGGCTCCTAGTCCACAATACATTGCTAGCAAAGCAGATGCGCTGCTTTTAAGAAAATGGCAAACAGCTTCTTCGTGCTGGCCATCTGTCTCCTGGGATGTCACCTCTGTGGCGAATGTGCAGGTGGGTTCATTTTAAACTGAATGAGTCACTTGAAATGAGACCAGGGTCCAGGAGGCAGATATGCAATCAATAATTTACAAGGGAGGAGAAACATTTCACTCTTCTCAAATGTTTGTTATGTATAGGATCTTTTTCTTTTTTTTAATGTAGTTGCCAGAGGAATAACATCTGTTGACCCAACTTTCATTAATTTAAAGAACTGAGGGGGGTGGCTTCATATAGCCTTCCGTTCACAGTGTAGTTAAATTAAGAAATGCAATATCTCGGTGCACATTTTGACAGATACGATTTAGCGCCTGGCTACTGTTTTATGAGTAGCTTTGATTTGTTGATAATTTTAATGTGCTTTCGTTTTTTAAAAATGATACTTGCACTGTATATTTTTTTGATGTGTATTTATTAAAACATATATATATATATATATATATATATATATATATATATATATATATATACCACTATTCATTACAAAAATATCAGAGCTGTTTGCAATTGTACAAAAAGAAGCCTGCTACAAAAACCATGTTAAAAAAAAAAGTTGAAACCAGAAATCAGCAAACTGTCGTAGAAAGATGTATTCCTAAGTGCCTTCATAAACCTGTGACCAAAGAAAAATTTCAGGAAGCATTTAAACGTTGAAACAGAAGGTACCTGTTGAATCACTAGAGGCAGAGTATTCCACAGGACTCAGCTGATGACAAGGAAGGCTGATTTTCCTCTTGTCAAATGAGCCTCTCTGACTCAGAGGACAACCGACTGCATTCCTGCAGACGATCATGGTGATCAAGTTGGGATATAAGGGTTCAGGTAGTCGCTTAGGTACTTTACCTGTTCAGGGCTTTTCAAATTATTAAAGGAACTTGAACGTGGCTCAGTAGTAGATGGGCAGGCAATGAAAATGTTTTAACAATGGTGCCTCATGATATGCATCAGATGCCCTCTTCAGCAGTCTGGCCACTGCCTTCTGCACCAGCTGGAGTCCTGGGTTCCGGCAGAAGAAAAAACAGTTACTATAAATAGATTAAACAAGGAAGAAGAAATTGTGACAGTTCCAATTAACCAGAGGCTGCAGTGTTGTGTTTAGAGTGTTGGGCTAAGACCTGGGAGACCAGGGTTCAAATCTCCAATCAGCCGTGAAGCTCACTGGGTGACCTTGGAGTCAGTCACTCAATCTCAGCCTAGCCTAACTCAAAGGGTTGTTGTGCAGATAAAACAAGGGGGAGAACTATGTGTGCGACCTTGAAGTCCTTGGAGGAAAGATGGAATGTAATAATAATAATAATAATAATAATAATAATAACAACAACAACAACAACAACAACAACAACAACAACAACAACAACAACAACAACAACAACATTGCATAGACAAATAATGATGAATGAAAATGAATATAATTATTTCCACATTTGGCATATAAGCCTGAATAGATATTTAAAATGCAATTTGGGATATTTACAGGGAGTTCACCATAAAAAATGAATATTATTTTGTGTGGTTATTTCAAATTTGGCAGCTGATTCAAACCTTGTTTATGGACTAGATTAGGAGTACAGTAAAAAAATATATTCATAAAATGTACTTTGATGCTTCCTTTCTCTGCATTTTAGGATGTGCACCCAGCTGCATACTTCAGGCACAATTCAGCCAGAGTTATACATGTTTAAGTCCTGTGGCTTTTGATGGATTTTGATGGGCAAGTTAAGCTCTTGCTTGAACTTGTCCCACTGAAATCAATGGTATGAATGACCACATAACTAGCTGTGTGGCTCATTCCTTAGCTTTGGCAAA
The DNA here is from genome assembly GCF_027172205.1 of Podarcis raffonei. NCBI lineage: Eukaryota > Metazoa > Chordata > Lepidosauria > Squamata > Lacertidae > Podarcis > Podarcis raffonei. The sequence continues at coordinate 46,095,588 of NC_070621.1, read as the reverse complement.
TAAGTCATAGGTCACAACTGGGAGTTTAATTATTACCTTAGTGAGAGCAGGGAATACAGGGACTGAGGGAGCCTCCTTCAATAGGATTTCTGTATGGCCAACTGCCTTGGATTGTGACAGTTCTGTTTTTTATAGTTCGTATCATGCTTATGATCTGTGCAACCATCCCTCTGTTTCCGAAATAGGGTTGCCATATTTCAAAAAGTTGTTAAGCTTTTCTTGACAAAGTTCTTTGGTGGGTTTTGTTTTGTTTTTGTTTTGCCAAAGAAGTTGTTGCAGGCTTTTTTGTGAAATCTCAACAACAACAGAAATGCGTTTTTATAGCTGCCACGTGGCCAGATCTTCCTGGACATTTAAGCGATTTCCGCCCAAATGCTCCTTTGGGGTGGAGGTGCTGAATACCGGCTATGTCTAGAAAATTCCGGACATATGGTAACCCTAAGAAGACAATGCTGTTATACAGCCAATTTGGAGGGGGGCGGGGTGAGAGGGTCAGGTGTAGCATTTTTATCTACCCCATTTCAAGAAGGAAAACACTTCTCTCAAGCAGCGGAGAACCTCAGGCCTGGATGGGGGCAAATGCAGCCCCCCATGTCTCTCAATTCGGCCCTCAGATTCTTCCCCAGGCTCCACCGCTCACCAGCCTTGCCCTTGAGTGTTTCTGCCTGGCTGGAATGTGTCCTTGAATTGCAATCATGCCTTTTGCTTGTCAGAGTAGATGGAGAAAGGAATGCAGTTGAATGCATCCCCCTTTAAAAAGGGAAATCACATATTTTGCTCCACCCACTTTTCCTCTGACTCCACCCACCACTTACATGTGGCCCCTGGAAAGTTGCCTATGAGGGATGCAGCCCCTGAGGCGAAAATATTTCTCCCCTCATGGAATGGATGTCACAGGTTTGCATTTTCAACACTCCCCGGTGTTGCAAACTCTCTGCAACCAGAAGGCCAACACTGAAGCAAAGTGGCTGCACTAGAATCTCCCAGCCTGATGGAGTCGCTTTCTACTTGGAGAGCATTTTTGACACATAGGAGCAGTCTGAACTTGTATCTCCAGTCTGCATTCTGAACTAGGTTGGGCTGGTCTTCTTCCACCTCATTTTACTGCACTCAGCCTCAGTAATCCTTACAACACATCTGTAAGCTAGGGTAGCATTAATGGTGTTGGCATCCATCTGTCTTGGGACACCTTCAGGGGTAAAGTCAAAACTGTTGAAGAGTTACAGTGCCTGCTGCAGCTATAGACACCAAAATGGGAGAGACATTTTTTATTGCAGTGGGGCGTCTGGTTTCACTGGTGCAGATGAATCATGGTTTTTCGTCTCTCTGTGCCCTCCCAGCAGCCATTTCTCCTATGGTCATTGCTGTAGATGCACAACCTGACTGTCTGTCTCCAGGCACTGTGCCTGCAAGGGATTCCCACACAGTGGGGCTGATGTAGCCAGCCTTCATGTCATGTTTGCAAACATCTTTATGATGCAGAGTTGGTCTGCCAACAGGCCTGGTGCCTGAAGACAGCTCCCCATAGAGCTCATCCTTGGGGATCCTTCCATCCTCCATTCCGTGTACATGACTAAGCCAGCATAGATGTTGCTGAGACAAGAGTGTGAACATGCTGGGAATGTGGACACATATTGCCTGATACTTGTTTCTGCCATGTGATGCCCAAAATCTTCCTGACACAGCACATATGGAAAGCATCCCAGCCAGTGTAAATTGCCCGTGACTATAAAGCTGTGTGCTCACTGCACAAGCCTGGTAGACCTTCATCTTGGTATTGGTCATCACATTTTCCCATATCCTTTTGGAGAGGTGAGCCATTGCCATCGCTGCCTTGCCACTTGTCGAGCTCAGGGTCCATGGAAAGGTTAGACAGGTAGACAAAACTGTCTACCACCTCAAGGGTGTGATCACCAGTGCTGATACCTAGTGTGCTGGCAGTGTCCTGACCCAAGAGGCTGGTCTTTGTCAAGCTGATGGCGAGACCAAACTCGGGGCAGGCTTGGGCAAAACAGTTGATGAGTCTCTGGAAAACTTCCTCAGAGTACACTGTCAGGACTGCATCATCTGCAAACAACATCTCAGTCAGGATTTGAACCCAGGTCTTAGTCTAACACTCTACCCCTGGCACTACACTGGCTGTAATAATGTCTTGCCTACATCCATCCAGGTGAATTTGTGGCTGTGGTGAGATTTGAGTGGTGAACCTCTTGGCTTTTTCTATTTACCAGCAAGTCTCAACCTCAAGAACATCCAAGCATCCAAACAGCCATGGCTTTCAAAAGCCATCAATTGTCCCAGGGACCCTGGGTAGTTATTATTCCAGTTAATTCTTTTGCTCATTTCGCTCTCTGACCTGTTGCTTCTTTGCAACTTGAAGTTTTTATAAACCAGGATGAGGCGAATGCCATTTTGCCACGCTACAAAAGGTACAACTCTGGGCGGCTGGAAGAAATGGTTCAAGGAAACCTCGAGCGCGAGTGCCAGGAAGAAAGATGCAGCTATGAAGAAGCAAGAGAAGTATTTGAAAATGATGAGAAAACGGTGAGTTCCAGTTATTGGAATTCAAGATCTAGAACTTCACTATGGGTGTGCAATTGAAAAAAGAACCTGCTATGCAATCTAGAGCTGTTTACAAGGAGTCTTGTAAAATTCTCCATCCTACTGACAGGCAGATTTTTTTGATTTTTTTTCTGAGCGGGTTGGACTATTTAACTGAATTTCTCCCAACAGGAGGAGAAATTCTCCCATAGTTTGTTGCAAGTTAGAAAGAGCAGCTCCTCCCAAAATGTGTGTGTGTGAGAAAGGTTCCACTAGTGTGATCTCACTGAGTTCAATGGGGCTTTTTAGCAGGTAAGTATGTACAGCAGCCTTAATGTGCTTTACCAAACCTCTTTAGTAAATCCCAGTGAACACTATGATTCTGTGCCAAGGTTTCCAAATTCTGTACTTAGAAAATTTTGTGGCCTCCAAAGTAGATGTATGTGAGTCCCCTTATTTTCCACATTCTGCCACTTTTACTTTTTTGCATAATTATTATTTTACTGGGATAGGGAGTGAGAAGGGCTTGAGCCCTTCATTGGCTTCTGAAAAGCATATTTAGCTGCCAGTTTAGCTTTTGCACTTAGTAGGCACAACACCTCAGACTTTAAAGGATGCCTTAGTTTGGCAGCAATGAGGACTAGAATCCTGGTTTGCTTTTGAAATGAAAATAGAAGCTGACTTCCACAGCAAAAAACATAAGATGTGGGTTCTCTGTGAATGCACTATCCTGATTATTTTCGACTGTAGATGATTAGAAGGAGTTTGTTATGTACTCAGTCATGGGTTAAAAGCCTTGACATCACCCTTGCGCATGATTTGAACCCATAAATCGGTGCTGGGTTTGAATCATTATACAAATGTTATATAGATGGCTTATATATATATTACTTGCTTTCCTGCTTTCATTTTCATTTGAATTCAGCTTTACCATATTTCTTGCAGATGGAATTCTGGAAGGTATACCTTGGTAAGTAGGCTTTTTTTTAAAAAAAATGACACTTCAATTGCATTGCAGTACTTTATTCTCAAAATGAAACAGTTGCATTCCAACTGGAATCATGGAAAGGGCCTGTAAATGGAAAATGATTGACTCCTGAGTTTTAGGGCACTCTGTGTGTGGGATGTGTGCGCGCAGGGCCTTGCAGAGCCAGGCAGAGGCCCCGGGCCAGGTAGATAAGGTGCCCCCCCTTTTTTACCCTGGGGATAACTGAAGTCTTATAAAGAAGTAAGTATATAAATATGCTGACCGAGGCCCCCTTTGGAATCAGAGACCCGGGCCAAGTGGCCCATATGCCCCCCCCCCTCTGTCTGGACCTAGGTGTGTGTTTGCTTTTAACATACTGTTGTACAGTTGCACGCACAAGGTCTGTCGCTAACATTCTGAAATTCAGACAGAGCAGAACCCGAAAGAAACCAGCATATTGGAAAAAACAATAGAAGAAAACTGGGGGAATCCATTAATTCCTACCTGTAAGATGTTAATTTCCCATCTCTCTCTCCCACCCCCTCCCTTTTTATGGCCCGTTGGTAGAGTCCATGCCAAAGGTTCCTTGTTCAGTCCATGACATCTGCAGGTGGGTCTGAAACTCTAGAGAGAAACTGCAAGGCAGGGTGGACAGCACTGAGCTAAATAGACCCATGATCTGGCTTTGTAGAAAATAGCTTCCTGGATCTAATGCTGTATTTGGATTGGGATAATAATCCTTGATACTGGATTATTGCAGCAATGCACTTTATGTGGGGCTGTGTTGGGACAGGTGTGGAACCTCCAGCTGGTGAAGAATGCAGTGGCAAGACTGCTGATAGGGGCAGGCAGCCTTGCAAAAATATTTGTACTGATTGCCCATAGGCTCCTAGACTAGGTTCAAGGCTCTTATGCTGGTCTACAAACCTTCAACAACTTGGCCTTCCTCTCCCAGCTTCATCTCTGAAATAATGTAGAGAAGCCCTGCATGTTACAGAGGCCTCACTAGCTTCAAATTAGTAGAGACACACTAATGGTCCCTCTTGCTGGCAGCTTTTAGGAGCTACAGGTGAAGGCTGAGTGCAAGGTGGGGACTGAAGGTGGATAAACGTCCCCAGAAGAAGAAGCACAATTTGCGCCCCCGCCCCTGAGATACTACCCCTACCCTAACACCCCCTCCACCCCGTCTTTTTTGCTTATGCTCTAAAGTACATGATAAAGATGGGTAAATAGCAATGCAACTGTTGGATAATGCAAGTTCCTATTACATTTCCTTCTTCTTTTCCAAGACGGAAACCAGTGTGACTCAAACCCCTGTTTGAACGGAGGTCGGTGTGAAGATGATATCAGTAACTACATATGCTGGTGTTTGGGTGGTTATGAAGGAAGGAACTGTGAATTAGGTATGTTAAGAGGGAGTCTGTCTCTGTTGCACAATGCCATAAATCAAGAGGGTGTTAAGCAACCAACCATTGCCAAGTATGGTAGTGTGTCAAAGGCCCTATCTGCACTGCACTTTTAAAGCTGTACGGCACCACTTTAAGCAGCCAAGGCTACCCCAAAGAATTCTGGGAGCTGTCGTCTGTTAAGGGTGCTGAGAGTTGTTGGGAAACCCCTATACCCCTTCAGAGCTACAGTTGTCAGAGTGGTTTAGCAATCAAATCCTCTTCCCAGAGAGCTGTGAAGGGATGAAGGAGGACTTTGGGGACAAGCTTTGAGGGGAGGGGGAGGGGTCTTTTGGGCAAGGCATAAAAGCGGTTGTGGTTGGCAATGGGGTGAGATGTTTGGTGGGGTTGGCGAGCAACATGAGCAGCAATGGCAGGCCCTAGTAGAAACATAAATGCTGAAGTCATTTTGAAAGTTTTCCTGTGTGAACCATCCCTTAATGTTGATCAGTGATGGGACTTCTTCATTGTCTCCATGTTCTCCACCCTCCACAGCCCTCTTCTGCTCTTAACCCATGATTAAATTTGATTCCCTTTACCCCATTGCAATCAGATGCTACTTGCTCCACAAAGAATGGAGGTTGCAAACAGTTTTGTAAGAATGGCCCAGGAGGGAAAGCATCCTGTTCCTGTGCTTCTGGCTATAGGCTTCAGGATGATCAGAGGAGCTGTGAGCCAACAGGTAAGTCTCCTTTTTGTTACAGCTTTATTAAAGTTTTGAGCTGTAAATCTCCCACACACTCTACATATTTAATATTTCAGGCCTCTGTTCCTGTCATGGACACATGTTCCACCAAAATAAAAAAAATGCACATTCTTTCTATTTGATGTATTTAAGATTGGGTGGAATGGGTGCTGTCCAATAAGTGCTTGCTACCTTCACACTAGAACATACACTCATCTGTTTCATCACCTCTAGTGGGCTGTAGCTGTTCTATTTTTAAAACCTGTAAGGCATGAACTAGATTTGTCCCACCAACCTTCCCATTTGACCCACAAGGCCATTTTGGCCAAGCTACACCCACCTACCTTTCCTGTGGGATAGGGCAGCGTTAGACAAGAAAATCTTTGCAGGCACTGTGTTCCCCAAGCACAGGACATGCAAAGTCCCTTGTGGAGTGTGGGAGGCGGAATCTCCATAGGGCTGCAAGCCTCTTCCTCCAAAACAGTCCTTCCAAAACTTGGCCTAGCCTCCAGTTCCGAGTCCCAGTTCCTGGCTTCCATATGGCTACCATATGGTTCTCCTCCAGGGTCCAGCCACTAGAGGACATCTGATTGGGGAAGGCTGCTTGATGGAAAAGGCTGCTCAAAGAAACTTTGCCCTGAGCTACCAGAAGTCAACCAAAGTAACTAATCCTTGCCTACTGAGTACAGTGTCAAAACCAGCAAGTCATTACTAAGCAAGAGGCATTTGTCTGCAATGCTTTTGTGGGCCAGAGTCCCCTCTGTCAGAGGCAGGGGTGTTGTCTTCTTCTTATTTTGTTTCCCCCAGTGCCCTTCCCATGCGGAAAGGTCACAGCTCAAGAGGCAGTAAAGAAGCTCACCCGCTCAATGCCAAATACATTTGACGACTGGTTGCTCACCAACACTACGGATGACCTTGAGGAGGAGTCAGGAGACAATGCCACCCAGGTTGTTTCCAAAATAGGAGCCAGAATTCGAGTGGTTGGTGGCATGGACAGCAAGAAAGGGGAGATTCCTTGGCAGGTACTGTAGTTATCATGGTTGCTTTGTCATCTGGGGGTGCCTAACCTTGCAACTTCTTGTTCTTGTTCGCCATTAGGAAATTACAAAAAGCCAGTGTGGTTCCTTCCAGATGTTGCTGTGCTGCAACTCCCATCATCCCTCACCATTGGAATGCTTCCTTCGGGCTGATGGGAATTGTAGTCCACCAACGTCTGGAGGGCACCATGTTGGCCATACCTGCTGTAATGAACACTGGACTTTAACTAATGTAGGAGGAGGGAAGCAACTCCTACAGCTAACCTTTCTCACTCTGAAACAAACCTGTCACCCACTCAGCACAGCTGAAATCAAGGAAAAGTTACTCATCAAATGTACAAACTCATTCCTTTTCTCTGTTCCACTCCTTAGTTTAGGGCCACAGTAAGATGGATTAGTCCTTGAGGTGACACAAAGCTCTTTGTTATAAGGTGTCAGCGAGTGTCTGAAATTCAATTACTGTTGACATTTGCAAGGGAGAAAGGACAATTCCAGACACATTTTGTGAATGTCCCCAAGTCACATGAAGTCAGATATTGGCCTGTGGGCAAGGGACTGCCCACCTCTGAACTAGAAGCAGATGTTTCTTGGAGAGACTAGATATTGTATGGACGATGTACAAAATGCTGTTCAGATGTGCACATTCCACAAGTCCTGTTGGAGAATGTGCATATTTGCCAGGCAATGTGTACCCTTCTCATGGGCACATTCTCCATGAGGCACAGTGAATGTGTAGAACAGCTGGTTGATATGCACATCAACCACCCAACTCACATGATAACATACATAGATCTATAGGTATTTTCCCTTTCGCAGGGTGCCAGCGATCACATCCTGGTAACTATCAAGAGAGGCAAGCATCTCTCTGTGTTCAGGGGCACTCACACAATGTAGCTATGGTCAAAATCACTTCTGCATGTATAATTTCCATAGCCTTCTGGATTGGACCAATAGTGTTCTGTTTCCCAGGGTGCCCAAACCATAGCACATATGTCCCAGTAACGTAGACAACAGGCATGCTGTACACACAGTTCTGCAAGCCCCCTGCTCATAGTCCTGTTCTTTGCTATCAGGCAACCTTCACCTTCCCTTTGAAAATGAGTCTCGCCCAAAGTTGAGTGGGTCTCCAGGCTGGTTATATAAATTTCCCATGGTCTAGTCCAGCCTTCTCTGCATGCAGGTTTATATCCTCAACGAAGAGCAGAAAGGATTCTGTGGAGGCTCAATCGTGAATGAAAGATGGATCGTCACTGCAGCCCACTGCCTTGAGTATGTGCCCCACACTGTTGTGGCAGGTAAGTCACGGAGTAATGTTTGTGTGAGTGCTGTGTTCCTCCTTGCCACATTTTTGCCAGAGAAGGGACGGGGAACCTCAGGGGTATTTTCATTTTTTTAAAATTGGTTTTAATTCATTTTGTAACATCGTACATTAAAACAAACAAAAGAGACATACATAACACATACACACAAAAAAGAATACATAAAAAGAAATAAAAGAAAGAAATAATAATAAAAAGGACAAAAGAAAAAAAAATCTCCTGACATAAGACAACAACAAATTAACTACATTAACTACATAACACACAACACTGACTGACTTCCCTTCATCTCGGTTTCGGAATATATTATAAAATTTTTCTATCTGCAGTTTCTTTGCCTCAAAAAACTCATTACATCACAAGTGTTATATCGCACCTACTGTAATTTTTAGATTTTTTACCTCTATTTCCATGTATGCCAAAAATTTATTCCATTCTTTATTAAACTTTATGTCTTTTTGATTTCTTATTTTCTGTGTCATTTTTGCCAATTCTAAATATTCAAATAGTTTGGATTGCCACTCAATTATGGTTGGGATTTTTGGTGTCTTCCAATTCTGCGCTATTAGAGTTCTGACAGCCACTATCACGTACTGAAAAAGTGTTTGATCTTCCTTTTGGATTTCCTCTCCAATTATCCCTAGCAAAAAGGCTTCGGTTTTTTTTATAAAGGTATATTTAAAGATTTTTTTAGTTCGTTGTAAATAGATTCCCAGAATTTTCTGATAGGCTCACACAACCACCACATATGGTAAAAATCGCCCTCCTTGATCTTACACTTCCAACATGATTTATCACCAGTTTTATATATTTTTTCGTCAGCATATGCTTTCAATTTGTATTCTTTCGCTCCAATTTTTATTCCGCGTATCTCTGGAGTTTTCCTTATCTTATTTGTAATTCTCTCTAACATCATAATAAACAGAAGAGGTGACAGAGGGCACCCCTGCCTTGTACCCTTCGAAATTTCAAAGGGTTCTCTTAAGTTATTATTGATAATTAATTTAGCACTTTGTTGTGAGTAAATTGCTTTTATTCCTTCCAGGGATGTGCCCTCTATCCCTGCCATTTCCAAACATTTTATAAGAAAACGCCAGGATACATTGTCAAATGCCTTTTTGGCGTCAATAAACAGTAAAGCTGCAGGAATTTCATTTTTGCATTCTAAATATTCAATGATCTTTATTGTATGTCTTATGTTGTCTTTTATTTGCCTATTGGGTAAAAAACCAGCCTGATCGGTATGAATAAGATTAACTAGGCATTTTTTAAGTTGAGTCGCCATTACGTCTGCATAGATCTTATAATCATTATTCAATAATGAAATCGGTCTGTAGTTCTTAATATTCAGCCTATCCGAGTCGGGTTTCGGTATCAGCGTAATGTATGCCTCTCTCCAGGACGCTGGTGTTCTTCCTCCTCTTAGAATCTCATTCATTACTTCACATAGCACTGGTGTTACAAGTTCTTCTAGGACTTTATAATACTCGGCCAACAAACCATCTGGACCTGGGGCTTTCCCCAGTTTCATCCTCTTTATCGCCTCTTGAATTTCCTCTGCTTTTATGGGTTTATTTAATAAACTTCTTTCCTCTTCCGATATGCTGTTAATTCTGTTTTCTTCTAGATATTTTCCTATTTCTATTTCATCTTCTTCTTCTCTTTTATATAGGTTTTCATAGAATTTAAGAAAGCTCTTTTTAATTTCATTAGGGTCCTCCAAGATTTGTTCTTCTACTTTTATTTTATTAATAAGATTTTGTTTTCTTCTTTTTCTCAGTTGCCACGCCAGAAACTTTCCAGTTTTGTTTGCCGATTCGAAAATTTTTTGTTTCATAAACTTAATTCCCCATTCTACCTCTTGGTTTATTAATGTTGAATATTGTGCTTGTATCATCTTATACAATTGCTTGTTCCCTTCGTCACTCGGTTTCTCTATCAAATTCTTTTCACATTCTCTCAATTGAGTGATTAACTCTTCCTTTTTTTGTTTTCTCACCTTTCTTCTTTGACTATTTTGTTGTATCAGAAAACCTCTTAGCACTGCCTTACTGGCATCCCAAACTATATCCATGTTTGCCTCCTTGTTAATATTTAAATCAAAATAGTCTTTTAAGGTGGTTTTAGCCTTTTCAATCACATCTTCTTTTTCAAATAAATAATCGTTCATTCTCCATCTGTACATACCCTGGGTCTTCCAATTTAAATGTAATATTATTGGATTGTGATCAGACAGTGTTCTAGGTAGTATCTCACATTTCGACACTCTTATTGTTAATTCTCTTGATATCCATATCTGATCCAGCCTACTCCAACTCTGATGCGGCTCTGAGAAGTGTGTGAATTGTTTTGTCATGGGGTTTTTATATCTCCATATATCTATTAAATCTAAGTTTTCCTCAAGGTCATTAAACGATCTCGGAAGTTTCCCTTGATTTAAATTCTTCCTTTTCGAGCTTCTATCTAATTCTGGTTTTGGCACTCCATTTAAATCTCCAAGTAGGACCAATTTGTTATTCTCTAGATCTAATAAAACTTGTTCCAATTTTTTAAAAAACTCCATCTTATTTGTATTTGGCGCATAGACCATTACCACGTTAAGTTTTTCTCACTGGTAATTGATTTGTACTCCTAGGATTCTTCCTTCCTCGTCCTTACATATTAATTTAGGTTCTAATTTCTCTTTCACGTAGATTACTACGCCTCTTTTTTTCTTTGAGTCTGAATTAATAAATTCTACTCCCAAAAAATACCTCAGGGGTATTTTCAGAAACAAGGAGGCAGGAAGAGAACAATCCAAGCTGAGTCCAGGTTTTTGGTCTGGAAAATACCTGTGGTTCCTCCCACCGTTCCTCTGCGTCCAACTAGCCCATGACATCAAACATGAAGGCAAGCAGATGGGGGGGTGCTGGCTGAGGTTGGGGGGGCAGTGCCCCTATGTGCTCTAATAGATCAGCCCCCTCTTCCATTATTATTATTATTATTATTATTACTATTACTACTTTAAAAGGATGCTTTGGCTCTTTATCAGGTGAGCATAACGTCAACATCGATGACGGCACTGAACAGCGTCGCCGGGTGATCAGAACGGTCCCCCACCCAACCTACAACGCTAGCAACAAGTACCACAATGACATTGCCCTTCTTGAGCTGGACTCGCCGCTGGAGTTCAACCAGTATGCCGTTCCCATTTGCATCGCGGACAAAGAGTTCACCAACAGCCTGCTCAAGCACAGCGTCGGCACTGTGAGTGGCTGGGGGAAGCTGGCGTTCCAAGGAAGGCTGGCTAGCATCCTACAGGTTCTCAAAGTGAAATACATTGACCGGCCAACCTGCCTAAGGAGCACCAGGTACCCCATCTTGCCCAACATGTTCTGTGCTGGCTACTCAGATGAAGAGAAGGATACATGCCAAGGGGACAGCGGGGGCCCTTACACCGCAGACATTGAAGGCACCTGGTTCCTAACAGGGATAACCAGCTGGGGGGAGGAGTGTGCGAAAAAGGGCAAATATGGCGTCTACACCAGAGTTTCAAAATACATTAAGTGGATAAAAGACATGACAAGTTTGAATGCAAATTAACCCAAAGTTGTGATAGGGGGAGAAGTTTTGAAAATCCTTTTAGATTTGCATTTCTCCAAATTTTCCAAAGCAGTTATCTCCAGCCAAAAGTACCTGTGCAGTAGGGTAATATATGCATAGAAATGGCAAATATATATTCAAGAAAATAACATTTTAAAAAACGAGAGCATTTGGTGAAATCAGCATTAAAATGCTGGTGGATTTTCATAAGGAATTCCTGCCCCCAAAGAGACTGCAAATTAGAGGTGTGGAAAACTTTATTTTAAAATTGGGAATAAATGAGAAACAGGGAGAAATTGAAAATGACTGATTTGCCCATCCTTGCCGAAATGTATTCCAAAGAAACATATGATTGTGGGAAGGGGGCAATGCATATAACCCCCCTCCCAAGCCCCCATTTTTTAAAAAATAGTTTCACAAAACTGAGCACACATCTTTTAGAAAAGCGTTTACAAAGGAATTGCTACCTAGAGGTAGTGTTGGGCAATGGGTAGAATATTTGGCTTGGATTACTAAAACTAATGTTAATTATCACGGCTGCGGGAATTTCAAACAAGCCACATCCCTACCTGTGGTGTTTAAGAGTAAAACACAAGATTTTAAATGTATTGTGGAAAATTAGCACAGCGGGTGCATTAGAATGCAATCAGCATTCAGTGTGTTTATTATGAAACTGCAAATAAAATACAATGTAAAAATCTCCTCTGTTGTTAATTCAAGCAGCATAAAACTCCACACAAAATGAAAATGTCTCATATATATATATATTATTTAACAATGTTTATAATTCTTTTTAAATATAGATTTAACACATTTTTACAAGTACATTTACAGTATAATTTCTAGGCAGGGCAGAAACCCTTCTGGTTTAGTTTTGATATACATTTTACAGCTCAAGTGGTAAACCTGGCTACTCTTAAGGTGTCGTCAAAGATTTGTGCAAATTTTTCCAAAGTCCTAAGAGTACAATCCTAAATGTGTCTACTCAGAAATAAGCCCAGCGGATCTTATTCCCAGGTCAGTGGGTGCAGGTTGTAGCTTAAGACTGTACATTCAGGCTTGCAGAACTAGCCAGCTTCATAAATAAAATAGTGCACAATTCAGAACTAGAAAGACACAATTAAAAGGCCAAGGTGTGTTGTGGTTGCCAAGACAAAGTATTTAGGTGTGGAGGTTTGGGGTTGTGTTTTTTTTGAAAAGTGATCTCCACAGCATGACTGGCTTCTATATGGCAGTAATCTACAGTAAAGAGTGAAGAAAAAAGGAACCCATTTTATATCTAACTAGTAACTAATGTAACTTTGGATGGTGCTTTACAGAATATCTGTTAAAATGGTCCATTTGGAATTCTCACATTCTAGGATCCTGCCATTCATTCTACAGTGTCGTTTTCTTGCAGAGTGGTGAACAAGCCAACAAATGGCAATGAACAGAACAACAGAATTGTAGAGTCAGAAGGAACCCAAACCACCACCTAGTCCGGTGTTTCCCAAACTTGGGTCTCTAGCTGTTTCTCTCCCCCCCCCCCATCATCCCTGACCACTGGTCCTGCTAGCCACGGATGATGGGAGTTGTAGTCTAAAAACAGCTGGGAACACAAGTTTGAAAACTACTGATCTAGTCCAACTGCCTGCAATGCAGGAATTGCGGCTTAAGAATCCCTGAAAGATGGCCATCTAACTTCTGTTAAAAAAACTCCAGTGAAGGAGACTCAGCCACCTAATATATCACACAGTAAGTATTAGCATTAGAGGTGACTATGAAATGGATGGTTGGAGGAGAGAAACTATCCCCGCCCCCAATACACACATTACCAGTGTTTTTCGAACTTATGTCCCCAACTGTTGTTGGACTACAACACCCATCATTCCTAGCTAGCACAACCAGTAATCAGGGATGGTGGGACAATGGCTGGGGACCCAAGTTTGAGAAACGCTGCATGATTAGGCTGATGAAATGTGTGCTAATGCACTGTGGCAGTACAAGCTTGGAATCTGTGGTTCAGAAAGCCAAGTCTGATTTTTTAAAAAATGTGTTTCTCCCCTTCACATTGTGGTGCGTAAGAAATAATAATAATAATAACTGCAGCTTACCGAGACTGTATCAGTTCTCGTTTGCAAGCATGCAACCAAACGCCTGTCTTGAGCCGTTGTGTGTAGTGAGGTCACAACACCTACCCTGTGTTTATTGTTCCCGTATGAAATTTGAATTACACACATTATGTAGAACTACCTGTATGGACACATGAATGCTAAGGGCAGAGATAAAACGAAGAAGCACAACAGGAAATAAATTATGTAAACTTCATTTTAAAAAGAATGAAAGAGAGGGCACATACTCTCTCTCCCTCCTCCATTCCAGCATCACGTCATTCTCAATAACAATGCTGAAGAGTACAGTCTTAGCACAAAGAAGAACATTGCTTTTTTAGTGCAAACAGGGACACTGAACTCAGTTATGGCACGTGTGTTCCCCCAAAAAATCACAATGTAAACTTGGACACTTACTAGATCACCCAGGAACTCCAGGGAACCCAATGGGAGTTCTGACAATCTTGAGTTGTCAAATATGATCTTGAACCACATCCTACAGATACCCTGGGCTCTCGATCAGAACCTTAGTGCAAAAGGAGACTCCACTCCTTCGCAAGAGTATTGTATCATCCAGCCTGAAAGATGGTCATATGTTGTTGAGATATATTTATGCCTGTTCCAGAGGGACAACAACCAATGAACTAGAAAACAGCTTATTGTGACTATGTGGTCTAGACCCAACTGAACATAGGAAAGTGCAGCCAACCGCAGTGACGTGTGGTTGGGAAACACATCTTCAAGAGGAAGCATCAGGCATCTTAATAAAGGCAAAAGAAACCACCCAATTAGTTATTAAATGTAGTTCAATGGATGCCATGGAGAGGACGGGGAAAGTCCACTTCATGTGAAAACAAAATGGTACCCTATTTTCCATTGGTGGAAGGAGGTGGGAATTAAATATGCAAAAAACCAAAAATGACTTCTACTGATGGCCATGGGGAATGTTGATGGAGATGTGATGTGCTGCAGATGTTGATGGATGACAGATAGAGAGGTGGATCTCCAGCCATGGGTAAGTCCTCCCTCCTGAACAACCACTTCAAATCGCCACTGCAGCATTCAAACATGACATGATATGAGTTCTCCCTTTAAATTCAGGGGGAGCTTAGCTTTCTCGTCTTATACACGGCAGCGTCTATAAAGCAACAAAGAGCAACATTAGCATTAGGAGGAGTGTATTCCAAGAATACATAGGTTCTCACGACCATGCAGCTTATAACTCCTCCATTCCCGAAAGCACAAGGCAGCGTAGGACACTTATGGAAAGGAACAAGCTGGCCAGAGGCAGGCTGCCTTCTGTTCCGAAAGCCAGCAAGAACGAACAAATAAGAGAAAACTCAGTTCAACAACTTTGCATTCCACGGACAAGTCACAAATCATTAAGTGCATAAAGAGTGCAATCTAGTGCATTTAAATAGCTTTGCAATTTGACTGGTTGAGGTTCTGCTACAATTCCTTTCCCCGAACAATCCCCCACCCAGCCCCTCGATAAGTGCAAAATGTTATCCAGCACACTTGTGAAAAGTGGAAATAAACCCATAGTCGTCTCCAGCTGCTCAGGGCAGACCCAGCGCAATTAATGGACCTACGCTCATCATGTCCATTCACTTCAATGGGTCTACACTGAGTAGAACTGGTGTTGGGTGCAACCCCTCCCCTAACCCAATTCCAAACCACCAAACACCAGCTAAAAGGCAAGTTCACTTTGTTAACACAAAGCTATTGGCCAAGATCCTCCCAAAAAAACAAAACTCTTATCAGAGATTTAATAAACTGGCACCAAACTGGCCTATTAACAGCTGTCAGTTCCCAGAGGGAACAGACCCAATATTCCCACTGAGATGCCATCAAGCTGGTCATACTTTCTTTCTTAGGTGCCTTGAATTCTGGACATATCTTAAAATGTATTTGTCAAGGTTACAGGCCCTGGTTTACGAATTGCAGCCCATCAGGTGTTAGCTCAACTTTTTCTCTTTTGGCGATTCTAGGCAAGATTAGGCAATCTGCAGCATTTGTACATTCTTTGGCATAAAAGATAATAAGGTGGGATTCATTTCGAACCATGACCGTTTAAGTGAGAACTAGGACTTTGAGATGCCAGGCCACAAAGACATGGAAGCATGGAATTAACGCAGCGTGCAAAAATTCATTTGAAAGCAGAATAGACAAGTTAACGGGGTGGGGGGAGATCTCTTATTAAAAGTGCTACTTCTTGGTTGAATATGATATAAAGGATGGAGTATAAAGCATGTGGACATGAGAGACTGCTTTACAGCAGGTAAGGAACCAGCCACATTTTGGCCAGCAGAACAAGCCATTTGCTTTTTATTATATTCCCACCTTTTCCTCAAGGAGCTTAAGGTGCTGTGTGTGCTTCTCCCTCTCCCCATTTTATGCTTACAACAACCCTGTAAGGTAGGCTAGGAGGCCACCCAGTGAGCTTCATGGCTGAGTGGGGATTTAAACCCCTGGCCTCCAAGGTCCCGGTGTGATACTCTTACCATGACACACCAGGCTAGCTTACTGTGTCTACTATGAGCCAACTGAGCCCACTTTATTCTTCCCTGCTTAGAGTTGTATCCAAGCCAATAGTTATGGCTTGTTTCACTCCAAACAAAGTATTTAGATCAGTGTTTCCTCAAACTTAGGTCTCCAGCTGTTGTAGACTACAACTCCTTTCATCCCTAGCTAGCAGGACCAGTAGTCAGGGATGATGGGAGTCAAATGACAGCTAGAGACCTAAGTTTGAAAAACACTGGTTTAGATAAACCAAGGTTTGCTCTTAGCTCACCAATCCTACTTTGCATGAGCGAATGGAATCATGGTTCTTTGGTTCAGGTGTAATGGCAAGCCAGCAATTGTGTCTTGTTTTCCCCACATGCTAGTGAGGAAGAGTAGAGCTGGTAAGATTTGCTTGTGCATGGTAAACTGTGGGTTATGGCTTACTTTGATGTGTAGACACTGCCCATATATCTATATAACCAGCATTGCCTGCTCTGACAGGCACCCAATGGTCTCAGGCAGAAGTCTTTCATATTACATATTACCTAATCCTTTAAAGAGGAGATCCCAGAAATTTAACTTGAACGTAGGAAAATCTCAGATAAAGAAGTCTTAGGTGGATTGGTTTGGATTCAAGGCTATACCATAGTTTAGCACTACAAGAATGAGCTGCAGTGAACCTTGCAAATCTCTCCTCTGTCTATCCTCAACCCCAGGATAGCAACAAGGTGAAGTTTGGAAACTTTTTCTTCCATTTTAGATTTAAAAAAAAAGATTTGACCATGTAATCTACATGCAGACAAACAGTGATTAATCCTAATTATGGGTTAGTTGAAACTATTCAACTTCAAATCATGGTTTATGAAGCTGGCTCGTTTCAACTAACTATAATTAAGATAAACACAGTTTAGGATTTGTGTGAACCACTAAACAGTGGTTAATTTAAAATGGAAGTGAAGACTTTGGATCTCTTCTTCCTCAGGGTCATGCTGGAAGTGAGGAGAAGTACTTGCTCTCCTAATGCTAAACAATTGTTTAGGTTTACGTCCTAATGCAACCATTATCTCCTGGCTTTTATCTGCACTTTATCCTCTCCCAGTGTAAAAAACAATAAATTGACAAATGAACCCTTGTTTCAAAAGAGACAGTGTGCCCAGTGACAACAAAAGCCCCTGAATCATAAGAGGAAAAGAACTGGGGAGTAAACAAAAGGTATCCCATTAGAAACAAAGGTTCTGGTCAAGAGGTGAAGGATTTCTGATATGCCTCTCTGTTGAATGCCACTCCCATTCCGAGACCCACAGGTCTCTGCCTCCACCCATCCTCTGCCACTTGATATTAATATTAGCACTGGATCAAATATATTTTTTCTACTCAGAAAGAAGAAAATAACCTGCAATAAACTGAGTGCAGAGGAATGTGTGGCCATTACTGGAGCATGGATGAAAAGTCCAGCCTTTCTACGTAGAATCAGGTTTTTCACACAGAATCTTAGCTGAATGTATTAGCTGTCATTTTGAATGAGCCAGCATGTTTCTAGTCCTCATTATTTGCAGAGGAAAATGTGTGTGTGCAAGTTCTGCACACTAGAGGGCTTGAACAGCCCTCTCATGAACCAGGGAACAAGTGTCTCCTGGTGGTTAGTTGTTAAGTCATTACATGTTCGCCTGGATTAGATGTTAAGTCTCCTGCCTTTAGCACTTATTACCATTATTATTATTAATTATTTATTATTATTAGGCAGTTCCATATTTGCAAGAAGTAAAATCAAAGTAAGCAAATGAAAAGGAGAGGGGAAAGATTGTATCATACTACTGATAACTTTTCGAAGCAATTCAGATAATTGATTTTTCTCCCCTGCTCAGCGTAATTCAAAAAAACTGTGGCGAAAGCCAGGATTTCCTCTAAGCAAGCAGCCAATGCAAAGCAGCCAGTGCCTCCAAACTCCTGCAGATTCCAGTTCCAAAACAGTTCAGAGTGAGATACATATATATATAAATATATGCTCATCATCACAGGATACCTGCATCTCGGGCATGGCGAACACGACAGTCCCCGAGAATGATTTGCAAACTATTGATGGGCACCCAACCTTCTTTTCTTCGGTTGAGGTTTTTGACCAGCCTTTTAAGATGATAAAAGAAAAGAAAAAATATGCATTAGAAAGGTGTACAAGAAAACCAATGTTTGCATATCTATACACAGCACGCAGGACAACCAAACTGAAGCACAGTTTTATGGCACCTTAAAGGCTAACTCATTATTATGGAATAAGCTTTTGTGGATTTACATTCTTAGGCTCATGAAAGACAAGGCAGCCAATGGCTATGAGCCATGATGGTGTTGTGCTACCACCAGTGTTAGAGGAAGCGTGCCTCTGAATACCAGTTACCACAGTGCACAAGTGGGGAGAAGACCAAGGTACTCATGTCCTCTTTGCTGACTTCTTATTCAGGAACCTGGTTGGCCACTGTGAGGTCAGGAAGCTGGCTTAGATGAGCCTTTGGCCTTGCTCTTCTTATGTTCATAAGACTAGAGCCCAGATCCATAAGGCAAGGGCCATAGCTCAATGGTAGAGCACTTGGAGGGCATGCAAAAGATCCCAGGTTCACTCCTCGGTATCTCCAGGTAACGCTGGAAATTTGGGGGAGACAACACTAGGTCCAACTCAGTTTCCTATTGAGTGGGATATCAGTTGCCAAGTGAATGAATACACAAGGAGGTGGGTGGAGTATGTAAAGCACAGAGTTAAATGTCAACAGCATGTTACAGTCTGTGGCAACCCGGTTAGAGCCATCAGGTGTCAAGGAGATAAAGAACTACACAACTTTTAGAAGACATCTGAAAGCAGCCCTGTACAGTGGACGCTCGGGTTGCAAACACGATCAGTGCGGGAAGTACATTCGCAACCCGCAGCACCGAGTGTGCGCATGCGCGGGTTGTTGTTCGGGGCTTCTGTGCATGTGCAAAGCGTGATTTAGCGCTTCTGCACCGAAAGTAATCAGTTCCGATACTTCCAGGTTCAGCGCAGTGCGCAACCCGAAATCGCACAACCCGAAGCGTCTGTAACCTGGGGTATGACTGTATTGGGAAGTTTTTAATGTTTGACATTTTATTACTATTTTTAATACATGCTGGAAGCCACCCAGAGTGGCTGGGGAAAATTATTATTATAAGTGTGCAGAGTGTTGACAATAACTGGTGAAAGAACAATAATCTTTCAGCGCTGCTGAGTAGTTTAACAATGGTAGTGAAACAGGAAGTTTTTATCTCTATTCTAAGCCACTTAAGCTCAAATTATATTGCCATTTTCATCACCAATGCTAAGTTTAGTTGCTGAAGGTTTGCTTAGCACAGCATTGAGCTGGTTGAATTCTCACAGGCTGTGCTTTTGAGTTCTATTCCTATTTAACTCCAGTCTCTCATCTATCTATCTACTTACTATCTACGAATGTATGATGTGTGTTGTGAGTAAATTCAACCAGCCTCTTGCACTTGGAACTGGGTGTGGAGAGTGAAGGTGAATGGGACACAGCTGTGGGCAGCCTGAGAAAGGACCCTCTGCCCTGTGTGGATTTTTGTAATATTTTGTCTAAGTTTTCTGTTGCTGCTTCAATTTCCTGTACACAAGAAATTGTGTACAGGAAGATATTTTAAATATAGGAATTAAACAACCAAATAATCAATCAAAGTATGTATTTGGCAATTGAGGAGCACATCATGAAGCGGCCTGTAGTCTAATTAAGCTAATAAAATTTGTTAGTCTTAAAAACAATTCATTTTTTTAAAAAAATAACATTTGTTAGTTGTGGCTGGTGCCCATTGGGATTGGTATGGTGTAAGGCTGGAGTCCAACAGCAGGTGGTGCCAGAGCCAAGGATTGTCTGAGCCAACTAATTCTGGTTTTGTCCCCATCACTTTCTCTCCTGAGTTCTAAAGGGGCAACACTGAGACTCAGCAGGGAGAAGCTGAATAGCCATGCCATCCCTGAGCTGGTTGTAAGGAGGAAAGAATGCAGGGGGGAGGCTGGCTGAGGGCAGGCCGAGGTTGGTGGGGCTGTGCCCCATTTGCCACAGTGGACCAGCCTTTCCTGTTTGTTAGTCTTTAAAGGGCCACGAGACTCCTTGTTGGTTTTGCAGCAACACAGGCTGACATGGCTACACCGCTGAAAGAAGTACCTACATATTACCAGATTCAAGAGACTACAGCTCCCTCTTCACTTCTCATTGTTTGTGTATTGAAGCTATTTCTATACTGCCTTTCATGTAAGAATCACAAAGCAGTGTACCAAAGTTCAGTGAAATCACACCGAAACGAAACTCCAAAATAAATAAAACAGCAGCCAACATAAAGCCAAAACAAACACACTGGGCTGTGTCTGGCATTCTCTGTCTGCTATTGGGGAGTGAGTTTCAGTGCTGGTATCGCAGAGGAATCCAGTGTGACAGCTGCACTATCAGAAACTCATTGCACCACAGACTGTGTGATCTATTTTGCAACAAAGTTATCGGAAATGTGCTTGTGTGTTCTCTTGGGCAACAACATTCCACTGGGACAAACATTTTGCCAGTGGAACAAGCTTACAGCTGAGTGAATTTAACTTAGTGCTGCATTGTTGTTGTTTAGTGGTGTCCGACTCTTCGTGACCCCCTGAACCAGAGCATGTCAGGCCCTCCTGTCTTCCACTGCCTCCTGCAGTTTGGTCAAACTGCATTAGATACAATTAGATACAAAGTTTGGTCAGTGCTGCATTAGATACAACCAATTAAATTATCATGGGTATCAACGTCCAGAAAGGTCTGAGAGAATAAATGAGTTTTAGCAGGCGCCAGAATGTCAACACCTGCCTTAATTGTTGCTGCTATTCCTTGCTGAAAAAGAAGATTTGGGGTGCTCACCATTGTCCTTCTCCATCTTCGTGCAATAGTTGAATCACGTCCCCATTTTTCACTAGCAAGTCTTCTGAATCACTCATCTTGCAGTCTGCCAGGGCTTTATATTTTCCTGGGGACTGAGACATCAGGAATAAATATATGGCTTATTTCCAGAGAGCAGTGCTAGCCTCCCAGGATGCCAAAACTCCTCTTACAAAAAAATAAAAAATAAAATAAACACTCTCACACACTGCAAATCTCTTTAGAGCAAGGCCACATCTGCACTATATGTTTAAAGCACTATGATATCATGACTTCCTGCAAGGAATCCTGGGAACTGTAGTTCATTAAGAGTGCTGAGAGATCTTAGGAGACCCTTATTTCCTACACAAAGGTACAATTTCCCTTTTGCTGAGGGGTTTGCTGTTATTATTCAATAACAGGGAGAAGCAGCAGTACTGGGCCCAGTGTCTCATGCTCCACAGAGTAGCTTCAGAAATGCACAGTTCCCAGTAACATACCATTCACCCGAAACAAATCTGGTATGTGTGTTCTGCAAAGTTGTGTGTCTGTGTCAAGTTCTAAATCTGCTATTCAAGTCATTCTTAGATAAATTGTTATAATTGGGGGGGGGGGTATTAACTGTTGTTGTTTTTTTTAAAAAAAATCAATTACAAACGAATTTGATATAAAGGGGAGAAACAACAATAAAAATATCAACAGTAATAACAACAATAGGTTACAGGTACAGAGCCATCACAAAAAAGGGAAAATAAAACAGGAGCAATACCAGTTGTGATTCATGGATGTTGATATTTTTATTGTTAAATCACACCAAGATGTTTTATAGGAAGTGATTCCTATGTGGAAATAAATCAATAAACAGTTCAAACGGTTCAACTAACCAACTGGTTCCCATCTTCTTCTTCCGTGTCAGAACACGTCAAGAAGTAGTTATGGCTGGACCAATCATCAAGTCCTTCGCAGATTTCCAAAGAATGAGACATTCCTGGCCAAGTCGCATGGGGAGAAAGGGATACGCAATCAGGTCACTTGCAGAACATTACTACAAAATCCGGGAGGGACAATCTCCAGCTCCTATCATCCCAAACCACTGGGCCATGCTGGCTGGGGATAATGGAAGTTAGAGCCCATCAACACTTGAAGGTTGGGCTTTTTCTGTATGCCTCCTCTGGGCGGTGGGTGCAACCAGAAATGGGGCATGCATCGGGGACAAGCATTCGCTTGCTCCCCCCCCCCCATATGTAGACGTGTGACCAGGGAAAACACACCAACCTAGCTGGAGAATGGACAGATGTCCCTAGATACATTTGGGGAAGAAGAGACAACACAGAGGGAACACAGAGAAAATTGCACACTTGGGCCAAAGAATGAAAAAGATACTATCAAGCTGCACATACCCCTGTTTGGCTTGTTCTGCGGTGAGGAAGCCACGCTCTCCAAGGCCACGGGGCTGGTACGCTCAGAATCGTTTTCCTCTGAGCTTATGGAGGCTCTTGGTTGTTTTCTGAAAACATACAGAGTCTGCTTAGAGAAACCGAGGCAACAAGACCGACCAAACTATGAGCAGGTAATCCCAGCAATACCAATGTGGTGTCCATTCCTAAGCATATGCAGTGGGGGGTGTAGGTTCTGATACCCCCTCCCATTCTGGGTCCTGATGCAGTTCCTCCAAGCTCTTCACCGACTTTGCCAGATACAATTGAAAGCAGTGGGTGACAGTTGTCTTTTGAGCACTTTACATGATCAAGCTGCTATGAAATAGGTGCACTTCGGTTTTTAGCCCCTATAAATGATTCATGTGCTTTATAGTATAGATTTATTAACGGCTATGTATTCCATGATATACGATTAAGCAGTTAAGAACTATGCGCACTTTAATTTTTTTAGCCTCTGTGAACTTACGTGTTTGTTTCAATATTTTGAAATTGCAAGCTATCATTTCTGCCTTGGCAGAAATGCAATCTAAAAATCCAATCAATAATTTATATACACTTGGTTAGTTTTTGTACCACGCAGGGGCTGCTGGTTATATTATTGCTGGCATGCAATTGCACTGGAATGTTTATTGTATTTGTCATTAATTGATATGGTTTAATGATTGATAGTTTGTTTTATGATGACTTTAAAATGTTACAATGTTCATACTGAATTATTCAGTTGAAACTGAATTACTATATGTTGGAATTCTGTGTTATGTTTTGAAATTGTGTAGTGTCTGATTGTCAATATAACAATACACTGATTCACATTTTAGGAGCCACTTGGAGCATATTTATACAGAAAATCTTCAAACAGATTTAAATAATAAATACATAAAAATTTAAGGAGAGAAAGGATTGAACTGGGTGGAGCCCAGCATCCTGATGGGCAGAAATCAGCTATTTTGTCTCAGGCCCTGCTGACTTACCCATCACTCAGAGGAGGCGAGAGTTGGATCTGGTCTGTACATGAAGGGGGTTGTTGCTTCTCAACTGTGAATATAATGCAAATATGGATTAGCTTTTTGTCATGTATCAGGCAAATGTTCATAAAATTAGGTGATGGAGACCATCAGGTGCCTAGGTCTGGACTCAAAATCCTGAAGCAGATAAGTCCTTGGCTTGATGCAGCAGGCAAATGGTTTATGAACCTCCCCTTTTAACTAGCCCCACATGCTGACCTCATTCTTGGTAAATGTGGGTTTAAAATTAAATTTCCCCAGTGCCACCTATTCATCTCAACCAGGGGTACAAGATGTTTGGTGGTCTGAAGGCTGGAGAAAGATAAAGAATGCAGATTATGGATGGAAAAAATATTCTATGGATAGAAAACAAATTCTATCTCAATCAGACTTTACCTCAGATTTGCAAAGTGGATCCCCAGTGAGTGTTTGGAGATTTTTCCAGAGGGGAAAGCTAAACTGCAAATGTTTTGAAAGAGCAGTTCGTTCTATTTCCCTTTCTTTTAATTTTCAAAATTCTTTTACAGCATAATTCCATCAATGCACCATTTTACAAGTTAAAACAAACCCTATTTAATATTTTGCTTTTCAGGTGCAGGCATTCAGAAGCTCCATGCCAGAATTTGAATTTCTGACCAGAATTAAACTGGGGCAGAACATACCAGGTATCTGAATCCTGGAATAAATGTCAGAATGGAAGTGCATGAGTTCTCACAAAACTTTGGTGAGATCTTGCAAGATCTCACTGGAAGTCGATGCCGCACAATGCAGGTGAGAGAGTTGTACTGGTACCAGTGGGGGGGGGCAGCAGCAGCAGGAGTTGTTTTTCCATTTCTCCTCAAGCGGCAAAACAGGACACACCACCCCTGCTATTCACAACAGGGAAATCCAGAAGGTCCACCCTCCAGCCAATCCTCCAAGGTACCTTTGATGAGTTCCTGCTGCTTAAACAAAACCTTTCTTATTTCGTTTAGCCATGCCATCTTCAGCTCAACCGTTTGTGCCTGACAGAAGAAGAGAGAACAATCACTTCTCTGCTACCAGAAGTTAAGAAACATGCCCCTCCCAAAAAAAAAACAAAGGAAGGTGTGGAAAAAAGAATAGGTGTTGACAATCCCATAATTTATTCATCTATTTTGATTGATTGATTACATTTATATACCACCGTTTCCTCCATGGAGCTCAAGGCAGCATGCATAGTTTTCTCCTCCCCATTTCAGCCTCACAACAACAACCCTGTGGGGTAGGATAGGCTGAGAGATGGTGACTAGCTCAAGGTCAACCAATGAGCTTCATGCAAAAGATTGGAGGAAGACCAGTTAGATCAGATTCTTTTTTTAAAAAAGGTGAGATAAATTCACTAAATTGGCCAGTGGAGATTATGACAGTGCAAATGAAGCCTCCATGGCTGAGGGCAGTATATCATAAGAACATCAGAAGTATTTGGCTATGGGATCAGGCCAAAGGAAGGCCCTTCTAGTCCAGCGTCCTGTTCACACTGTTGCCAATAGGATGCCTATGGCCTGATCCTGCATGTTACATAGGGGTGCAAACAAGAGGCATGAATATGCTGCAGTAACCTACCTGGACATAATTTGAGGGGCAAATGCTTAACCTGGTGGAGCCAATGGTCTGGCTGGAAAAAAAGGAAAATCCTTACAAAAGCAAAACAAACCTGAACAACATAGACCTCTTCCCGACCGCTATACCAGATCTCAAACTTCCGATGGTCTCCTTTCACATTTTCAGTGATCCCAACAGCGCTCATCTAAAAATAATAATAATAAAAAGCACTCATAGCGATTCAGTGATGGACAGACAATCTAGGTGGGCTGCATTATATTTCTGCATGCTTTGACATGGGCCTTCATTGGATGGGAGAGTGCATCTCTTTTACAGAGAGCCAGCGGTGGTGTAGTAGTCAAAGAGTCAGACTAGGACCTGAGAGACCCAGGTTCAAATGCCCCACACAGCCATGAACCTCGCCGGGTGACCTTGGTGGGCCAGCCACCTTCTCCTAGCCTAACCCACCTCACAGGGTTATTGTGAGAGGCTAAAATCAGGCAGAAGAGAGAGCCAAGCACACTACCCTTGAGCTCCTTGAAGGAAAGGTGGGAAATAAAGGTGCAATCAATCAATCAATCAATCAATCAATAGTTAACAGCCTTGTCAGAAACAGAGCCCCTGCCATGGAGGAAGGAGCTCTCAAATACTCTGCACCCTCTTGTGGGGCTCCAACATTTCATGTAGACCCAAACTCAGGGCAGCAGTAATACCATCTTCTCTGACCCCTGAAGCTAACCAGGCTCCTCATCTGGTGCCCCTGAAGCCTCTGACTCCATGTCCAGATCACAGCTAGAATTAGGGGTCATGGCATTATTTATTTTTATTTATTTGTTACATTTTTATGCCACCTTTATCTTCCAAGGATCTCAAGATGGTCTTCCCCATTTCATCCTCACAACAGTGAGGTAGTTTAGGTTAGGAGGCTGTGACTGGCCCAAGGCCACCCACTGAGCTTCACGGCTGAGTGGGGATTCAAACCCTGTTCTCCCAAGTACTAGTCCAAAACTCTAACCATTACACCACACTGGGTCTCTCCATTCACCTTCTGGCCAGCATTATGAACTCCCTTTAAGCAGCTAGTTTACTAGATCTACATCCCCTTAGGGACCCAGGGGGAAGGGGGGTAAGAACCCAGGCAAACCAGTTGCTCCTTATAAATATGAATAAGCCGTTTATAAATAGATGTTCAGTTTACAGTTCCCATTGTTCACCCTTAATAAAACACTCTGTGTTCTCCATGCGCAAAGAACAATGCTGTCAGGTGGCCTGAGACATTAAACCAATGAGGCCACCTGGCTAAACCTTCTGTTCCTTCCTCTCTGTTTTCTCTTCTTGGCATGGCTATCATCAGCTATGGAAGGCAGCCTCAGGGACACAAGAAGCCATTTGCCAATTAAGTTTTGTTTCTGCAAAATTGGTTTCCAGGCACTGCTGAGAAAACAAGCTGTACCACCAGTTTGGGGAGCTGGGGTGCCTTTTTCTCACAGCTGTGGCTACTCTTGCACAGAAATGGACTCCATGCTCTGGTAACTTCCAGACTGGGCTGTTGCCATGTGCTCTACATGGGCCCCTTAACGGCAACATGGAATCTTGAATTGGTCCAGAATTCAGCAACCAGATTATCTCACATAAACAAACATGTTGGCTAGTTCATATCTGGTCCTAATTCAAGGTGCTTGCATTAGTGCAGGAGTCAGCAAACTTTTTTTGGAGGGGGCCAGTTCACCGTTCCCCAGACCTAGTGGTGGGCTGGACTGCACATGCTGGTCCTTTCATCTACAGAGAACAGGGATTGATCAGGTATAGGAGGGGCAAGATGATCTTTCAGTTTAATTTATGGCACGTACACAGCTTAAGTTATGGTCTTCCACCCTCTTTCTGAAAGCCAACATTTGTATTTTTGTTAACAGTTCGGCTGGAATAATCTTGGAAGATAGGAAGCCTTTTACAGAGTCAGACCATTGGTCCATCTATCTCAGTATATTGTCTACACAGGCTGGCAACAAATCTTCTGCGTTTCAGGCAGGAGACTCTCCCAGCCCCACATGGATGGATCTGGGACCTTATGCATGCAAAGCAGGTGCTCCAGCACTGTAATTAACCTTCCCTTGCATGAAGCAGCTTTTACACTCAAAGGAGATGTAAGGAGCACCAGGATTTTTCCTGGAATTACAAATCCCTGAAACGTTCGACTTGTGAGAACAAAGGAAGGACTTGACACAAATGCACACATGCCTGGAGCGTAACAAAAGACAGTTCACCAGAAAACTGCAAATCTGCAATCAGTGAGAAGAAAATCTATTATCACAAATTCTGACAGAACTATCATAGGAGCAAACTTTCATGCAAACTGCTCTGGGCACTGCCTGACATAATGTGGTACAGAAGAATAAAGGTAGATAAATAAATAAAACCATTTTGGGGAGCAGGGCAATAAACCTAGACTTTATATATTGTTGTCTGGTTGGGAAAATTTCCTAAATATGTTCCACTTCAGATCAGCAGTGTAGCGTCTGTTGGCACTTAAAAAAATTATTATTGGAACAGGAAGATTAACAATAACATAACACCATATAATTCTTTCCAATTAATTTAATCTAATTTTGTTCCATGCTAGCCACTTATCCACTTTTTTGGTTTTTTGGATTTGAAAAGGGAAGAGAAAGGGAGGGGGGAAGGGGGTGGATAATCTAAAAAAAACCCAGAGAAAACAATGTTGCGCTGTGTATGTGTGTGTGTGTGTGTGTGTGTGTGTGTGTGAGATGCAGTGATGAAGCACTTTGCTAAAAACCGACAACAAATGAAATGCCAAACGTGGAATGCTGAATCTCCTTGAGGCTCCCACTTACCTTCAGAAAGTGCTTAAAACTGTACGAGGAGCTTTTGTCATGGCTGTCGCCATGGTCCTCTCTCTTCTTGCAGAAGACCAGAGCTTTCTCATAGAGGAAGAGGTGCCTTTGCATCGGCTTGAATCTGGCCAGGTCCTTCATTTTCGTGGGACCTTTCCTGTGCCCCGTCCACACACTGAAAGATCCTTGCATCAGCACTTTGCCCAGCTCACTGATGTCTCCCTGGTAAGAACAATCGTATTTTGTTTGCTTGTTTTTAATTCACACAGGGGTTTCTTATCACAAAAGTGACTTACAAAATAAAACAAAGCCTTCCGAAGACCCTTTCAAAGAGCTGCCTTGCCCTATTCCTTTGAAAGGTGGCTTTATCCTGGCACTGCCAATCAGCTGAACCATGGTGTTTTCCAACACCCTTTTGGCCAAGGCAAGTCCTTATCTGCCCTGTGCCTGACATCATATACCCCTTAT
The DNA here is from genome assembly GCF_027172205.1 of Podarcis raffonei. NCBI lineage: Eukaryota > Metazoa > Chordata > Lepidosauria > Squamata > Lacertidae > Podarcis > Podarcis raffonei. The sequence goes on along the minus strand of NC_070621.1, from coordinate 46,067,196 downwards.
GGTTGTGTTTTGGCCAAAATGGTCTCCTTGCCCATGAAGAGGGAGTAGCACCCCAGCATTGCAGCCAAAGGGTTCTTCCCCAGCCCAATGTGGAATTGCCAGGAAATCCGCTCCCACTTCCACGTGGGGAGGAGTTGTGGTAGACTGCGTAGCCACCCACTCTCCTCCAGGGGCGGGGGACGCAGTCCCGCATTGCCCGGGGGATCCTGTCCACATCAGCGACCGGTCAGCCAATCTGCTGGCTGGGTGTGTGTGACCGGGACCAATTAAAACAGAGGCGTGACCTGGAGGGCTTCCTCTTTGGCTCACTTCCTCAATCACCTGCCCTCCCTCCCTATTTTGCAGGTTTTCGTTCCTTGACCTTGCTATGGACCTTGGTTGGTTGCCATTGAGGGACCTGGTAGGAATTTTTCCACTTGGCAAATTGGCACAGGACATTTGGGTTTTGCCTACCTCGTAGCAATTGTCACAACTTTGTTAGGGTTGCGGTTAAGCATTGTTTGACCTTATGATGGGGGAGGGGTGGCCATCACCTGCCCCTCCATGCTTAAGGGTTAAAGGAATCCGAAGCCCGAGGACGGGCTAGGGCCATGACACAACCCCAACGGGAACACCAGGGGGAACTCGAGTTGGTCTGCATCGACGGGGCTCCCTCTACCGGTGGTTAACCCTTACTGGACTCCCTGTGTGATGGGCAGGAATCAGATATAGTCGGATCCATTCAATGCCTAAGCCAATACCGCTCACATTCTGTAATCAATAAAGCTGTGGCCAAAATTTGCCCAATAATATTAACTTAATATTTATGTCCTTGTGTATGTTATTTCTCAACAAGGGGGTGGCTTCGGGGTCTCGACACACAACTGAACCTGAGACCTTCCACATACAAAGCAAGGTTCTCTTCTCTGCTCCTAGATTCCAGACTCAGTGGCCTTACTGGGGAGAGAGTGCTATTCAGATAGTAACACCGAGATGGCTGATCCTCTTTTATTATTATTAATAATAATAATACCCTGCCCATCTGGCTGTGTTTCCCCAGTCACTCTGGGCGGCTTATAGCATATCTAGATGGAAGTGTGCTGAGCCAGTCGTCTTGCATTCGGAGCCCCTTCTGCTCATTCTGCTGAGTGGGGCCTCGACATCTGCCCCCCAAAGTCCTGCCCCGAAGCCCCACTACATCCCATTCCCACTTAACGGCACGACGGATGCCTTCCCAACCAAATAAAAGTCTACTTACATCGTAGCCAGTTATCGAAATCTGATGCATGGAGTCGTTGACTGACTTCAGCAAATCCAACATGGCGACCAGTGCCTCTTGGAGCTCTTGGACGCCTTCACAACTTGTGCTGTATTTCAGCAGCTCCTGAAAAAACATCAAAGTCAGGATTCTGAAAACATCCTGAAGTCAGGATTTTCTTTGCACTCTGGGCCGCTTCACATAGAAATATGTCAAACGTTGCATTGACTGCAATAAGAACGTCAGAAGAGGCTGCTTGCTGGATCAGAGCAGTGGCCCATCTAGTCTAGCATCCTGTTCTCATGGTGGCCAACCAGATGCCCTGAGAACAACAGTGCTCTCCTCACTTGTGATACTCAACAACTGGTATTCAGAGCCACACACTTCTAACATCGGAGGGGCCACATGTTCACTGTGACTAGTAATCATCAATAGCTGTATCCTCCATGCATCTGCCTAATTGCCGTATTTTTTGCTTCATAAGAAGCACTTTTTTCCTCCTAAAAAGTAAGGGGAAATGTGTATGTGTCTTATGGGGTGAATGAAGGCTGCGCAGCTATCGCTGAAGCCAGCAGAGTGAGAGCTGCGCAGTGCTTGTTGTTCTGCTGGCTTCCCAGCGAAGCGGGAGGAGGAACGGAAGGGAGCCCTTACAGAGCCCCTTCCATCCCTCATCCTGCTTCGCTGGGAAGCCAGCAGAGTAAGAGCCACTGTGCAGCTATCGCTCTTGCTCTGCTGGCTTCAGTAATAGCTGTGCAGCTTGCTTTGGCTTTTCAGGGAGGTGGGAGAAGGGACAGAGGGCAGCCCATCAGTCTCTTCTCCCACAGAGGAGGAAAACAAGAAAAGCCAGCAAGAGCCGCTCTATCTTTAAAGAGCCGCGCCGAGCGTGTCTGCGGCTCTTGCTGGCTTTTCTTGTTTTCCTCCTCTAAAAACTAGGTGCGTCTTATGGTTGGGTGCATCTTATAGAGCGAAAAATACGGTATATTTTAAAGCCATCTAATTTGTTGGCCTTCACTACCTCTTGTGGAAGTGGATCCCAGTGCTTGGGAGTTTAGGAGACTCCCCTCACAGAGCTACAGTTCCCTGAGCTACCATTCTGTGAGGGGATGCATTCCTGAAAGATGGAAGTGGTGTAGATCCATTCTTAGGAACAATGACATGAATACCTTCAGGAGCAGCTGGTATTTTGTTAACCGTTGCACAGGTTTGAGCAGATAGGAATCCAACGCAAGCTTATGCTCCAATTTCCTTTGGCATTCCTGCAACGAAACGGAAAGGCAAAATGTGGCACGTTGTGTATGTCATCTTTTAAAATAAAAAAATATTAAATTCAGTACATGATTTTGGACGTGTAAAATTTTAACAAGAGGCGTTGAGGTTTATAAATTAAATGATTGGTAGCAATGTAATCTTAGCACCAAAATAGGCAGAGTAAACGATTAAGACTTGGAATTTGCAACAGCAATGATCATAGCAGCCAGACTAGCCATTGGAAATCAGTTAAGTCCACTGACATATCGAGATGGTATACAAACATATGGTATGTAGCACTGTTGTTCATATTGTGAAAGAGAAATTAAAGGAAGGGCACCAAAGTTATTGAGAAATGGAATTTGTTAAATATTGGAATGCAAAACTCAAAGACAATGTCAAGCCTTATATATTTTTGCATTCACATGTATAATTTAACACCCAGTTTAAAATATAATAGTTACCAGGGATGCTCAAGAAGTGTATACAGCACTTTTTAATTGACTTTTGGTTTCAGAATACAGTGATATTACAAAATTATATACATATATATATTATTATTATTTTGGTGATGATTTGATTACTTTGCATTTTTTAATGTTTACAAAAGTTAACACTTTAAGTTTTTTTGCAGAAGCTAATCTGGATGAGTGCTGAACATACAGGTCACTGGGAGGGGCCTAATGCTGCTTCCTCAGCCCCTGGAGAGCTATCACAAGGCCCAGTAGATGACAGTAGGCTAAAGAGGCAAAAGCTAAAGGTTGTATAAAGCAGCTGATGAATAAATTTGTTCTTAGCTGTATTTTTAGATGATTTCTTAATCCATGTGCCAGGATCTCATTAATAGGCTGCCTGCAATCTTCTATGTCCTCCAAATGCACCTCACAATCAGCATTATGGAAATGATGCAAAACTAGAGCTATCAAAATGAATGAGCAAAAATTTTAGAAGTTGTTGCCCAGTTTGGGATACATATATATTTCCGATTTGTTGAAGCAAGTCACCTCAATAGCACTGGGCTAAGATATTACAGCACCTGAGGTGGACCCCAAATGCTGCCCCACTCCCTAGTGGCATAGCATGGGAGAGGGCCACAGGGAAGGTTGTCCCAGGTACAAAATTGTTAGGGGGCACAGAATTCCAACATGCGGTGCTGCCTCAGTACAGCTGTGCACTTCCATTGCTGGGCTCTGCTAAAAATGGCTTCTCTATGCGAACCAGGAAGTGACCTCTCCAGACAACAGAACAACTCTTGTTTTCTAACATTTGCAGCTGTGATCCCCTGGGTGATGTGGACGGCATTAGGCCGTTGAATGTCATGAATGAGCCAGCTCCCAGTGACGGTTTGCAACCAGCTGAAGAAAGCAGCCAGGAACAGAGAGGGTCAACTGCCAGGCACGATGAGCATTGGCTAGTGCCAACTCCCCCACCACTTGGAATGCCGGTTGATAAGGGAATGGCTGAGAGTGAGCCGGAACCCAGCCAACACTCTTGAGAAGTGCAAACTGGCGCGAACAGAGAAGGAAGCAGTTTGTCAGAATGGGAAGAGATTGGAGCTGAGCCAATTCCTCCTAAGAGTACGCTGTCTCCTAGGTGGAAGTCACAAACTATACCCACAAAGGAGGAATGGATTTGTAAACTAAACAAATATTTAATTTTGGCAAAATTAACTGCTATAATAAGAAATCAGTCGAATCAAAAATTTAAAAAAGGAGTGGAAATGTTTTGATGAATATATGGCAAAATATTGCTCAAAAAAAGATACGCTAATATGCCTAGATTAAAATGTGAAGTACTGGATGGAAGAAAAATCAGTAAGGAAAGATAACAAGAATATATAGATGATTTGAGAAGATTGTAGAATGCAAAGATTATTGTAAATTGTATAATGTGGAGGAAATCGAGTGGGGGTGGAGGGAAGTGGGAGGAAGGAGAAAAGAATATGATGGATTGTGGAAATAGAAATGTAAATGTGTGGGGGGATGGGGAATAAATGGTGTTGGCTTTGCTACATCTGTATTGTAATGTAATATGTGAAAACCAATTTAAAAAAAACATTGCAACAACAAAAAAAAGAGTATGCTGTCTCATGGGTGGGCTGGCCTTGGACCACATCATAATGGCCCATCTAGCCAAGCATCCCATCCTTACCAGTGGCCAACAAGGAGAAGCCTGCAAGTGTGACCCGAACACAGCAGCAGCAGCACTTTCTCCTCCTGCAGTTTGCAGCAACGTGTTTCTAAAAGCATTGCTGCCTCTGACTGTGGAGGCGGAGAACAGCCATTGTGGTTAGTAGCCACAGATAGCCTTATCCTCCACGAATTTGTCTAATACTCCTTTAAAGCCATCCAAGTTGGTGATCATCACTGCCCTCCTGTGGGAGTGAGTCCCGTAGTTCTTTGCTCCTCTTTCCAGGCGGATGGCGCAATAAAAATAAAATATATCTGCAAACGTATTTATTATTTCATTTCAGTGGCAAAGTTTTATCGGTGGTTGCAAGAACAAATGATCCCTATCTTTAAGCCTGAACAAAATGCTTGTTTAACTTGGAGGTAGGCTGTCTGAATTGTGCATTGCTTTGTAACGATTTGCTGGGTCTCTGGACCATAATAAAGATTGATTATGATTACATTTGAATCCCAACCTTTCCTCCGAGAATTCAGTGAGCCATACATGGTTCTCCTCTCCCCATTTTATCCTCACAACCACCCTGCAAGATAGGTTAGCTTGGCAGATAATGGCTGGCCCAAGTGAGCTTTTCACCTATCACCATAACAATGTGAAAATACCTGGAAGAAGAGGCTTTCTGCACACTGCCTCCACAGGTATTCAGATCGCGGCTTATTCTGACAGTATTTCTCGTACATCTGAAAATCTTCCCGCTGCAGGAGGAAGGAAAGAATGATAAATATGTAACACCCCCTTGATTCTAAGTACATCCATTGCAGGGAACTTGTATCAGAAAGCCACAGAACCTGTAGCTGTCTAGTTCAAGTGGAACAGCCATACACCTGACCACAGAATTGTAGAGATGGAAGGAATCCTGAGCGTCACCTAGTCCAACGCCCTGCAATGAAGGAACCTGTTCTGGATCAAAGAAATAGAGCACAGGCATTGCATGCTAAAGTTCCCAGGTTCAAATCCTAATATCTCTAGGTAGGACTAGGCAAGATCCTTGTTTGAAACTGGGACAGTGGTGGCCTGTCAGTATGACTGGGGTGGGGCACCTCAGGCCTGGGGAAGACAGTACATTATTGTTATTATTTATTAAAATTTAAATGCCGCCCTTCTCCTGAAGATTACAGGGCAGTTTACAACATAAAACCACAAAATGCATAACATAATGACAATGACGACGACGACAACAACAACAACAACAACAACAACAACAACAACAACAACAACACACACACACACACACACACACACACACACACACACACACACAATTGGAAAAGCCATAGATTGTTTAATCAGCCAATGGCCTTGTTGAAGAGGAATGTTTTTGCCTGGTGCCTAAGGATATGTAGTAATACTAATCATAATGATAATAATTTATTATTTACCGTTATATGCTGCCCATCTGACTGGGCTGCCCCAACCTCCAGCAAAATATAAAACTAGAGTAATGAAGGCACCCGGAGAGTCTCCCTGGGGAGAGCATCCCATGAACACTCATCCATCCTCTTTGGCCTCTGAGTCTGACCTTGTCAACTGTGGCCCTTGGAAGGGGTCCCCAGAAGGGAATGTGGCCCCCACACTGCAAAAAGCACTGCCCCACACAGAGACACATTGCTGCTCCTGTTTAGTGAGTGAACAGGAAGCAGAAAAGTAATGCTGTTGGTTCTAGCAATACAGGAAGTTGCTTTATGCTGCGCCAGGCCATTGGGTCAGTCTAGCTCACTGTTGCCTACCTCAGCAATGGGGAAGTTTTTCCTGAAGTTAGCTACATTCCCTTTGGGGCAACCAGTTGGAGGCAGGATGCTGGTGGTGGGAGGGAGTGGGGCCAAGGTGGGGCTAATCTCTCCCCACCCAACCGCCTTGTCTACCACTCACCAACCAACAGGGGAGGGACAATTTTTTTTTACTAGTGGTCTAAGTTGAACACATGCAACAGGCTTTTCTTAAACTTCATACTACAAGGCTGGGGAATGTTTTTCGACCATGGGCAGCCTTCTGAAGGCCACAGGCTGATGATGTTTGGGACCATAGGCGAAAGCGGGCAGAGCAGAGAATGTGGGTTTTACAGGGACGCGGGTGGCGCTGTGGGTTAAACCATACAGCCTAGGACTTGCCGATCAGAAGGTTGGCGGTTCGAATCCCAGCAACGGGGTGAGCTCCCATTGCTCGGTCCCTGCTCCTGCCAACCTAGCAGTTCGAAAGCACATCAAAGTGCAAGTAGATAAATAGGTACCGCTCCGGCGGGAAGGTAAACGGCATTTCCGTGTGATGCTCTGGTTCGCCAGAAGCGGCTGAGTCATGCTGGCCACATGACCTGGAAGCTGTACGCTGGATCCCTCGGCCAATAAAGTGAGATGAGCACCACAACCCCAGAGTCGGCCACGACTGGACCTAATGGTCAGGGGTCCCTTTACCTTTACCTTACTTCTTAGACCAGACCATCCCTTTCCATCCTCCACCCAAACAGGTAAGAGGCATTACCCGGGTTTAAGGACACATTCAGGCCAGACAAAAACAATCAGGGTGTCTAAGTAGGGACAGGAATCATGGCCTGAGGAGAGTTCTGAGGGCCAGACAGGGAGGCCCGGAGGACTAAGGTTCCCCACCCCTGATCTGGAGCAAGAAGGATCACGAGCACAGCTCCAACAACATGCCTACTGACCCTTTCCAAGAAGCAATAGCCAACTTTCTCTGGGGCTTCCACACAGCTCTCCAGATGGTGGAGGAAAATCCTGCAAGAAAAAGAAAGAGGAAGAGGATGGAGAGGGTAGGAATGAAGAGTGGGCTACATTTGCTTCCGGAACTCACTTTTAAAGGCAAGGGGTGGTAGAGGTGGGGGAAGACTGACAATGCAAAGGTTTGGCGGTGTCTTACTTGTTGTGAAAGTCGTAAATCTCTGGCATGTTTCCAAACAGAACATCTTTGCGGTTTTGCAAGGGGGGTGGCAAGAGAAACGCCATGGTGGGGTTGTCCATCTCAGCTCTGTAGCCCTGCCGACAGCACAACCCCAAATGTAGTATTAGGCACACATGCAGACTGTCCAACCCCAAAAGGCCACGTTTAGTAGCATCATCACCTCTTGGTCCTAATGCTAAAAACCTCTTTGCAGTCGTGCACCAGCCCCAGAGGTGTGTTTGTTTGGCTTGTGTGTTTTCAGAGTATTATGACTGTAAAAATACGCCACTGAGTGGCATGTTCAACAGGAGAATGTGAATAAGAATAATAAATGTTAAAACTGGAATGGGGAGTAGGGATAGATCGATCTGTCAATTTTGGTTTTGCTCAGTTTCAAATCTTTCCCGTTATTAAGTTCAGTTCCCCACATTTTCACATCAGTTTGCATTTATTTATTTTTTAAAGTAAAAAGTCCTCATGAAAATTTATCAGCATCTAGTGGGCATTTCTCCCATTATACAAATTTATTTCTGCATGTGATACTGTCTAATACATTGGTACCTCGGGTTACATACACTTCAGGTTACGTACGCTTCAGGTTAGACTCCGCTAGCCCAGAAATAGTGCTTCAGGTTAAGAACTTTGCTTCAGGATGAGAACAGAATTCGTGCTCTGGCGGCACGGCGGCAGTGGGAGGCCCCATTAGCTAAAGTGGTGCTTCAGTGTAAGAACAGTTTCAGGTTAAGAACGGACCTCTGGAACGAATTAAGTACTTAAACCGAGGTACCACTGTATGCATATTTCAATGTTCATCAATTTTGTATGCACAACTTTCTCCTAACACGTTTTTTGCATATTTAATCCTAATGTATATAATTATATTAATTGTTTGATGAATTTGTTTTTGCCTTATTTGTATGCTATTTTGTTTTTAATATGATTACCACAATTGTAGCTTTGTCTTGAAAATATTAATGCTATTTTTATTGTGAGCTGCATTGAGATCAGCATTGTTGCTGGAATACAAATATGAAATCATTTTTTTAAAAAAAATCATATATCAACATTTTTGTACGCATTATTTGGTTGGATAACTGTATTGCCAAATACAGAGAAGTTTGACTTTCTAAGGGCAGATGCATTTTGGTTTGTGTATTGCTTCAGGAAGTGTGAATTAGGCTAAAACGTGCACAAAACTGAATTCCTCCTCATCCTGCGCTTCTGTTAGCATCTAGCTTACTTGCAGTCAGATACAGAAGTAAAATAAGTATCCCAGATACATCTAAGGGTGAAGCAAGAAGAAACAAAGGCACACTTACCATCAAAATGGTGAACAACTCCTCAACGTAAACCCGCTCAGTTTCTATAAGCTCGTTTATCACATAGCTAAAATGAAGAAGGGGGGGGAATCAAGGTTGGGTACATGTAGAAATTCCACAAAGAGCTGAGGAAAAACAGTAGCATGTGCTTTCTAAATGTGCAAGAATTTATTGGAGGAAGAAAAACATAAATATTCTAGTCCTCATGTTACAAAGATGTGCTTGAAAGGGTGAGAGTAAAGCCTGGTTATTCCTCACCCCCCACCCCACTGAAGGGACGTACATTTTGCTTTGGATGAGGCCTAATCATCACAGCAAGGCCAAGGTCGTTCTTTGAATGCTTTGAGTAAAAGGAACAGAGAACTTTCCCAAGCACAAATCAGGGTTTGTTTGCATGACTAGTAAAGAAGTTGGTGGATTAAAAAGGGGGTGAAGAATACCTTTTCAATATGTCTAAACTGTCTTCACTTTCTGATATGCACAACTGCAGCGAATTCCTTTTCTCCTGATAATCGTGCATCACTTCAATCTGGAGGGAAACAATATGCTTTAGGAAGAGGAAAAATAATAATAAAAAAAGCTTTGAAGTGGCAACTTGAAGCCTGCTATTTTAAAATGATTCCTGTGCTGCCCTAAACGTGAACTTGCATTTTGCAATGTACTAGTGGGGTACATCGCTGCTAGAGGAACCTTTTGCAGCATGGGAGCCTCATTCCCCAGAGGACAACTTTATGGTGGCCACACAACTGCAGTTGGAGGCAAAAAGAAATAAAAGTGTAGCCAGAGGCAAAAAAAGGGGGAGCAGAGCAACAGATGTGATTTTCACCTTTGTACATTATGCAACATTCCAGCAATGTAAAAAGCCAGAGGTTTCCAAGCATGTAATAAGCATAATTACTGATCAAGGATTTATTGCCCCTAGGCAAAAGTAGACAAGGAGGTCACAGAGCATGACCAACAAATAGGAGTCAAAGAGGGCTGGGTGGGTAGGGGCTACATTTGGTCCCAGGTCTGGAGTTCCCCATCCCTTGCTTACTGTCTAGAATCTGACACAGGAGAGTCAACAGAAGAAGAGGAAGGAAATAGTAGCAGGATGGAAGAATATGGCCTGGTTTGTGCACCACTATTTCCTTCCCCTTCTTCTGTTGACTCTCCTGTGTCAGATTCTAGACAGTAAGCAAGGGATGGGGAACTCCAGCCCTGGGACAAATGTAGCCCCTACCCACCCAGCCCTCTTTGACTTCTATTTGTTGGTCATGTTCTGTGACCTAAACCAAAGTTTAGTGCTACATGAATAAGCTTGAGTAAGCTTGCTCATCTCCTTCCCCTCTCTTCCCCTCGCACAGACTCAAGGACTAGAAGTATCTGCTTCCTAATTTAAACAAACCACTGCCTAAAGCAGCCCACTCTAAGCTATTGTTAGCTTAAACTCCGGCTCTTTGAAACAAGAGAAGATCAAACCATGGTTTCTGAACCAAGATTGTTAAATAAACCATAGTTTAAAACAACTTCCACACCCCAGACTGGATTCAGCAACAAATTGTGGTTAGTTTACACTCGGAGGAAAATGCTTCCGATCTCCAAGCCATACCAAAGGATCAATGAGCCATGATCCAACGGCTTATCCAGGTTAGTTTATGTAGCACTAATTTAAAGCTTGGTTTGGGCATTTCGTCTGAACCGGGCAAGTGAGTAGGCATAAGATTGCACTGATAAAACTTCTGTCCCATTTACACATTTTAGCTATGTGGTCTCCCGTCCATCTTGTTTTTTATGCTTGTTCTGGACAAGGAGTGTCAATGCTGCATGAAAATATGTGGTTTGAGGAGCACTTTGTTAATGGTATGCAGGATTTCCCTCAAAGTCATTCCTTTGACTGTGGTATGTAGCCAAAACAGCACCAACCATGAACAACAGAGAGGAATCAATGGTTTAAGGAGGAGGGGACCTAAAAAAGCACGACAAGGATAGATCATGTTCAGTGTCCTTAGAGTGCTCAGCATCTATTGCAAGTAGGGAGACTGAAGTTGGTGAGGAATGGAATGGAGCCCCTTAGAAAAGGCACGGCTGTTTGGATGGCAGGTAGAAACACGGAATAGGACCATTCCACATTGATTTTGTGGATATCACACTTGTACTTAAACATTTTTAATCACCTACCTTGCGGGAACTTTGAGATTTCCTTGAAGTCTTCTTCCCAGGCAGTGAGATATCAAATGAAAATTTCAAACTGGAATTAAAATCTACACCTTGGACATAAGAAAAAGAAGAAGGACAGATTATAGTCTACAAGTTACAGATTACTTTTGTGCAAAGGAATTACATTAAACTACATTACACCACCTGTTTAAAAGGTAGATATGTTCAGTTAGTTAATGCTGGAAACAAAATAGATGTGAGTGTGTTCCTGTGTGCACACATGTTTTAACAAACAGGATGAAACATTTTAATAGAGAAAAAAAAGTTACTGGGGGGAACTATTAATTATAACAAAAGATTTGAAAATAAATAAATGGCGTTTAGGAAACAAAAGAATTATTTTACTAAGTAATCACACAGAATTTGAAATGAACAAAATCTGAGATTAAAAGTTAAAAATTCATAATCTGACAAGTTATCAGGAAAAGGTCTGAAGCATCCTATTTTGCTTTACTGCCTCTTCAAGTTGTATTTTTATTTTTTATTAAATTTGCATACCACCATTCTCTGCAGATCACAGGGCATTGGGTTATATCCTACTCGGAGTAGACCCATTGAAGTGGCTACATATGGACTATTTAAATGTCACTACTCTTGACTGTCGTTAAGCTGGCCACTATTTGACTTATTTTGTACATAACTCTGAGATCTATTATTATTATTATTCCTTTATATACCTCTTTTCACTCCAAAAGCCCCCCCCCCCACAAAAAAGAAGAGTGGCTAATAATATTTTATTAAACAACAGATAATGTGCTATATCCTGCTTTGATGGCATTTCTTGGGTAATTAAATTTCCCACACAAACCTGCACCATCAAGCCACCATATTGTTGTGGAGCTAGCATCTATCTATCTATCTATCTATCTATCAATCATCTATCTATCTATCTATCTATCATCTATCTATCTATCTATCTATCTATCTATCTATCTATCTATCATTTAGAAACACTCCTAAAAAACTACAATTCCCGGGATTCTTTGAGGGTAGCCATGATGTCTGTTTAGAGTGGTATAAAACTGCTTTAAACTCATAATGCAGCTGGGCCACACTGAAAGGATTTCTGGATATAACGGAAGGGTGGAAATACTGATAAGGTTCCACATATCACTCTACCCAGCCCAAGTCCTTTAATACACATATTTCCTATAAAATCTAACCATATATATTTTCTATGTTAAAAAGAATCTAAAATAAGGCCCCTCAAAGGAAAGGCGATGGAGATCCTTTCCAGGAGAAGATGCAACTGAGGAAGAAAAGGAACAGTATCTAATTTTATTGACATAGATAAGTGTTGAATATCCGTTAGATAGAAGAAGCACCTTTAATGAAGTAATGGGCAAAGGATGTTGGGAGAAAAACAGACGCAGAAGAATGCAAACAGATATGAAGAGAAGCTGCCCCATCTTCAAACTGCGCTGTTGCAAAAATAAAACGGTTACAACATTACTACTTCCACAAGGTCTCATTGATGTCGGACAGCATCATCAGAAAGAAAACTCCAAAATAAGGTAGAGGGTTTAAACTGCATTTGCCCTGCTGCCTACAAGCTCTTAAAATGACAGGCAGCACTTCTGTGAGAGGTCCCTAAGGATGTTAACTGGGAGAAACCCTAAATTAGCATATACCAAATACATAAATAGTACAATCCCAGTTTGGGCTGGGCAACCAGTGGTTTGCTGAGCACAAATGACAGCTCCCAGGGGGTTCAATAAAATGATCATTTCTGCTGACAGTCTGAGATTACAGAAATCAGAATGTCTTGTTCACACGTTACACTGAACACAGGTACAAGCTGTCTATGAATGTATAACTATTTATATGAAAGAGTGTTACACTTGCAGATTTGCACAGCTTAGGTGTGTTTTAAGTGCATTATACAAATGTGACACTAGATGGCGAGGGTGAGCTTAGGGCAAATTCAATATATTTTTCAAAACTTTTTTTTATATAAAAAAAGCATTTTCGCAACGTTTTTTATATGTGTCTAGATTCCACCTGTGTTATCGTTGAATGTCACATGTGAATAAGTGCATAAATGTACAGCTCAAATATTTGTGTACATGGATTGTTTACTCATTGAATGTAACATGTGAACAGCCTTGGAGGGCCACCTGCAAACCAAAACACTTTGCCTGAGAGCTGTCCTGTACTGTAGCTGGAGCACCTAGAGGAATGTAGTCCTCCTTTAAGGTAAAGGGACCCCTGACCATTAGGTCCAGTCGTGGCCGACTCTGGGGTTGCGGCGCTCATCTCGCTTTATTGGCCGAGGGAGCTGGCGTACAGCTTCTGGGTCATGGGGCCAGCATGACTAAGCCGCTTCTGGCGAGCCAGAACAGCACACAGAAATGCTGTTTACCTTCCCACCGGAGCAGTACCTATTTATCTACTTGCACTTTGACATGCTTTTGAACTGCTAGGTTGGCAGGAGCAGGGACCGAGCAACGGGAGCTCACCCCGTCGCGGGGATTCGAACTGCCGACCTTCTGATCAGCAAGCCCTAGGCTTTGTGGTTTAACCCACAGCACCACCCGCGTCCCAGTAGTCCTCCTTTAGAAGACGTCTAAAATCTTCAAGCAGAAGTTCCTCTCCAGCAATCACACTGCACACTTATGTCTCCCATTATGTAAAGAGCGGGCAGAAAGCAGTCACATATTAAAAGTGCAATACAGATGAATAATTCAGATTGCAAAAGGAATTCCCTCCATACTATATGAAGTGGAGGCTACAAGAGATATAAATAACAATCAGTTTGAGTTATTTTTTGAAGACACTGCAGGGTACTTAAAGAACACACTTGCAAAACAGCTCTGAGGACTAGAGAAGGAAAAGACTTGTTGGTGCCCTCCACTGCTAGCTTCACTCTCTGTTCACACATACAAAGAAATCTACAACATTCTCAAGCCCATTCTCATTCCATCTTCCCCACGGTTACCTAATGAACATTTCTGAATGACGTAACTTTAAAAGCAGGTTACCATGTTTGGGGGAAAACAAAGGAGATTTCGACCGGGGTGGGTTTTCTGGCCGTGGGGCTACCAGCTGCACAGGGCGTGCTTGTTTGTCCGCTAGCTTTTTGAAGCAAGCCTGCCTGTTCTCGAACATGCTCCGCACATTCTCAAGCTTCATCTGGACCATTTGTATCCGAGCCTGCAGATTCCAAAAAGGAAAACCCCATAAGCAAATCTTGCAGAATTGGCTTGTCACATATCACGGGTGTTTGATCAAGCCTAGCTCCTGTGAAGCGGAGGTCAGTTTGAGACACAATATTGGATCTCCTAGTAGTTCAGGCTAGTGATCAGCTCTAATCTGGAAGCCTCCATAAGAGTCAGGAACCCACTTTGGCGTAAAGCCTGGGAGGCAACCCCAGCCTAGGCCAACAAGCTTAATTGCTCCAGTATTTTCAGATTGTTGGATTCAAGGCTAGCACACTGTGTAGCGGAGCTCTTGCTATCATGGCCAGCACGAATGTGATTCCTCTACCACGGGCCTACCTTTAGTTCAGGAGTTAAGATGGGCTCAAAGTCAGAGTACAGGGTTTGTGGATCAGCATATAAATGCAGCGAAGAACTCTCAAGGAAATTCTCTATGTCTTGGAGAGCTTTCTGGGCACCTTCTCGAGACTGGCATTTATCCATCTGCTGGTTGGCTAGAAGGTAGGCTCCTTCATCGCAGCACTCCAGGGCCTGGTGAAAAAACATGAGTAGGAACAGGTTGGTGGTCATGCCTAGGGTAACGACCAACTGGCAGTCTGTAGGCAGCAGTGGACTTCCCCTCTCCCATCTGTTATGAACAGGCTTAGAGGACAGGAGGAGATTCAAGGTGGAAGTTTTGTCTCCAATGTCCTCTTCCAACCAGCTCCAGCAACTGCCTAACCCTCTTATTCTGCTGCATTGTTGTCATCATGTGCTTTGCATCCAGTGCCAGGAAAATCACGGGTCACCCTTATTAAGGAGACCTCCTACACTGTCCTAGACAGAAGAGGTGGCTCTTATATCATTCTCTGTGAGGGTGACTCCTCCATAGCTTCTCCTGTTCCACAGCCATGCTTTGACATGCAATTGCAGAATCAGCTATGAGCTCTTAAAGGGAGGGGCAGTGGAAGAGAAGGTCCAGTCTGTAAGTCTGAGTACTGCTAGGCCATAAGACCTGCAAAAGCAGCCAGAACTTCCAGGATTCCCAAGCGTTTCCCAAGTGCTGTTGTCGGTCTATGGAGGACAGAAAAGGGAGCCAGCTACAACTCAGCTAGCCACATGAGAAGACCCCCTGAGGTTTCTTGCAGAGCTGAGGCTTCTTGGAGACCAGTAAGACCTGCAGCAGCAGTTGGAACTTATTTGTTAATTAAATTCCAAAATACAACACCAAAAAATAAAAATAAACCCCCAAGTCTATTTTTCTTTGTTATATTGAATTTGCTAATTGTTTACATTTTTTGTCCACTTTGAATTTATTGAATATGTTTTGTAAACTGACTTCTCTCCCCCACCCTAAAGCTTTTGATGACTGATTGTTTGTTACAGGCTGCTTTGGGCACGGAGTTCACTGTGGAAAGGCAGCATTTAAATGCCTCTGGTCCACAGCAGAAGGGACGCGGGTGGCGCTGGGGGTTAAAGCCTCAGCGCCTAGGACTAGCCGATCGAAAGGTCAGCGGTTCGAATCCCCGCAGCAGGGTGCGCTCCCGTCGCTCGGTCCCAGCGCCTGCCAACCTAGCAGTTCGAAAGCACTCCCGGGTGCAAGTAGATAAATAGGGACCGCTTACTAGCGGGAAGGTAAACGGCGTTCCGTGTGCTGCGCTGGCTCACCAGATGCAGCTTGTCACGCTGGCCACGTGACCCGGAAGTGTCTCCGGACAGCGCTGGCCCCCCGGCCTATAGAGTGAGATGGGCGCACAACGTACGGGCGGGGGGGGGGTCCACAGCAGAGCAACATCTTCTGCAGCTCAGCCTGCAATTTCCTATGAGACCTGTCCAGGGTCCTGATCTGCCTTGCCTTGGCCAGATCAGACCGGATCTTGACAATTTCTACCACTTCCCCTGCAAGCCCCAAGGCCTGTGGTCCTGATCTCCCCTGTCTCTTGACATTTAACAGGCAGCCTGTGTGGTTTGAAATCAACTGTGCAGGCAAAGGCATCCCACTTTGAACACCCCAGTGAGTAGCCAACTGTCAAGGCTGGCAAAGTGGCATGCATAGATCTTTCCATAGAGCTGTGCAGGATCAGCAGTATCAGCAAAAACGAACATACAAAAACACCCTTTCATTCCAGCCATGTCTTTGCCTGTGCCACAGCTGGTATCATTGATGGGCATGGCTGGGCCAAATAAGGACACCTAATTAGGCTCCAGATTGGAGGTTCCCTGCTCCTGGCCTACAAAATTAGAATCCTGAACCAACAAGAAGTCAACTCCACAATCCAGGATGATGCAATAGTATAATTTCATCTTCTTCTACATTATCTATTCTGGGGAAGAGGAAGGAGCTATCTGGGACACTGAAGCCTCAGAAATGCTATTTAGCCTTCCCTCTGGCTTCTTTAATTTCGAGAAGGTTTCACTCCCACACTTGCAAACTTGTAAATTAAAACTGGGGTTCTGTGGCTAGTAGCCCATCCTGCCCTCCTGCAAGATCACAGCAGATGCACAGCTCCATCCTTTGCCATGCAGAGTTGGACTCTGAAAGCAACGCTCTGTCATTCATTCACTGTGTCTGGAGGCCCACCTCTCGACATTACCTGCTGCAGAGAAGTGAGAAGGTCCAAGGTTCTTTGGAGCTGGTTGTGCTTCCTTTTGATCTCCTCCAGCAAGATATCCGAATGGTGCCGCAGCTCATTACACTGCTGGCAGATCAAGTTGAGGGCGTAGTGGTGGTTGGTTGCCAACTGGTGCCCATGAAGGATCACAACCTGAGCCTTCCCTGTCAACTCCTGTGTAACATCCAAATAAAAGAGGGGGTAGAAGTTATATATCTAGACTGTGTGAGGCCTCTCTATCTAGCCCTCAAAGCTCTTCCCAGGCAACACCTTCTCTCCCCAGTCACACACTGTCCCTACTTCACAGCCTCTTTGAACGTTCTTTCCTGGCTGGAATGTGTCCTTGAACTCTGATCATGCCCTTGCTTGTGAGGATGGAGGAAAAATGTGAGAGAAAGCAGCCTACTGCACAAAGGCAACGCTTACAGTTGTTGCTCTGCCAACTTTTGTCCCTTGTGTCATCTGGTGAAGAGATGTCAGAGTGCCCCCCACCTCCAGCCATCCTGGCCAATAGTCAGGGGTCTTGAAAGCTGTAGTACAGCACCATGGAACACCTCCCCATCCCTGCTCCAGGTGGGTTAGGATGGCTGTTCCTCACTGACACCAACTGGATGGCGCTCTCACCTGTGCCATTTTGTTCAAGTTTTCCAGATCCAACACCCTCTGTTTTACTTGAGAGACATTATCTCCAGTATCTTGCAGCTCCCTTTGCTTCTCCATTAAAAATTCAATGGCTTTACTGAGCTAAAAGGAAGAGGAAATTTTGTCAAAAACAAAAACAGGAGGGGCACAATATTATTTAAAGCACAGTGTGGTCTACACATCCCTCTTTGCTCTGTTTTCACTTGAAAAGTGTTGCGTTGTATTTGAGCAAGGAAGACATCTGAAGCTAAGCAAGCAGAGAATGGGGGTGGCGGGGGTGGTCTTCTCCAAACATCAAAGGAGCCACGCCCCCCATGACTTCTCCTGCAGATCAAAGGCCCTTCGCAGGGGGAAAAGGTCCTCTATACCTTTCAAGCACACAGTAGTTGAAAGCTACTGTGTGGGTCGAATGAATATTAAAAAACGCCAGCAATAGTTTCTTACCCAAGACTGATGGGATGGGGATCTCATCCTACCTCTTGGAAATGTTGCTCGAATTTCCAAAGCTGCAAATACTGCTCCATCTTCAGCTGATGTTTCTCCCAGAATCCATCAAAAGCAATTTCCATTTCATGTAACTGTGCAAGCAACCTTTTTTTCACAAGAGGGAGCCGATTTAGTTATCCATTAAATCATTAATAAAATCATTAATAAAAGAAAATCATTAATAAAAACAATAAAAAACCCTCAACTGCATTTCTACCAAGTGGTCCCAAGCCATTAAAAAAAGACATTTTTACAAAGAGCTCAACCTCTTAAAAAGAAAAAGAAAAAAGCAGGCACCTTTTAGATTTCACACAATGTCCCGGATGTGGCATCATCAGAAATTTAAATGGACTCCAGCCACCCAATGCCTATTTGGACTGCTGAGGACTGGAAACTCCAGAATCCACCAAGGTACTTTGCCAAGCCCCCACTCCCCACAAACAACCCTTAGGTGTTGCTGCAACCTCCTTTCACCAGGGAACAAATTGTAGCTTGTCCAAGGGAAAAGAAGGCTGTCCCATTCAGAGGTGGCACAGGTGCAAGACAGGTGAGGATGTTTCCATTGCACACAGAGAAGAAGAGGTTGTATCCAAGGTGGTGGCTTGCCTGCTTGCCCCCCATAACTTTTGCCATTGCTGGGGGGAGGGTGGGAATGCACTCTAATGGGCTGCTTACTTGACCCCAGGCACATGGCTGCTTTCTTCCCCAACAGGAATGGAAGAGTATCTTCCAACCATCACAGACAACACTAAGCTAGATGGACTGTATAAAGATAATTTCCTGTTCGTATTTTGGGGGGAAAGAGCTATTGCTCGGTGGTAGGGCTTCCACATGCAGAAGGTTCTAGGTTCAATTCCCAGCATCTCCAGGTAGGGCTTGGAACATAGTACCCAGCCATTGTGGCTAGCAGTCATTGATAGCCTTTATCCTTAAGTTCTCCTGTGCATTGTTTTGCAGGAAACCTCAGGAGCAGAGAGTGCTCTTATATTCTGGTCCTTCTTATGGGTTCCCAACAGGCATCTGCTTGGCCACTGTGAGAACAGGATGCTGGACTAGATAGGTCATTGGCATGATCCAACAGGGTTCATCTTATGTTTCTATACAGTGATCCTAGTCAACAGCTTTTAAAATGTGCATGATATTCAATATGCTCACCGGTTGACAGTCTCCCAGTCACCAGATCTCTCCTGTGGTTCCTCTTTGTCAGGTTCATCCATGTCAGGTTCCTCTAAACTACACAGAAGCATGTTTCCTTCTTTGGTCACTGTCGTAATATCTTCCTGCAGCGTGTATAATAAGCACTGCTGATTAATATGTCACCAGAACCACCATGGTGGTCTTCCATTTCCAACTCAATGAGGTGTCAAGGATCACAATTCCAAAAGGAGCCCTCTGAACCCAACCCTCAGCTGGAATCAAATCTACAACACATCTGCACTTGCACCTGCTCAGATCAGTCCCTTGCTCCACCTCACCTGTCCCTGGGTATATTTAGTTTGCAGAAGAGAAGACTAAGGGAAGACATGGTCTTCAAATATATGGTGGGGCTGTCATGCAGAAGATGGAGCAGATTTGACCTCTGTTGTTCTAAAGGCCATAACTAGAAATATTGAGAACTAGAACCACCTAATAAAAACTGAATATGTGTTTTATACTGATCAGCAACAGGACCAGGGGGCTGGACTCTTCCATTGTATTTCCCCATCAATTTTACTGTTTGTGTGAGTGGACCCACAAAAATCATAGATGGAGAAATGAGCAACTGGGACCCTGCCTGCTGTATAAGCAGTCCCCCCACAGCAAACTTAGGCACACTTCCAGAGCTGGTTTGCTCTCACTTTGGTTTAGGTATCATGGCTGCTCTAAACATAATGCCAAGCTCTCCATCAGCCTTATGTAAAGAAGCAGATATGTGCACAAAGGTCCAAGCAGCTTCTATGGAAGAGACACAAACATGGTGCTGCACCATCCATTTTGATCCATCATGACTGCTCTGTTGTGTACCTGAAACATACCACAACTGCTGGATGTGATGCAGGTCTATCAATACCCGTATTAAGAGACTCAACATTAGGAAAACATTCCCAATGGTATGAGCCATTTGACCTTAGAAAATACTCCTTTGAGAGAGCTGGTGGACTCTCCTTCATTGGAGGTACTGAAGCCACAAGCTGTCAGGGACAGGGATGGCTGAATCTGTCACTTTCTCTCGGTTTCTCATTTTCCCAATCTTAAATTCAGTTCTTCACATTTCTGCAGCAAACTGAAAATCTGTCCAAGTTTTAGTTCAATAATAATAATCACATTTTTGTATACAGTTTGGACAAATACACACATTTTTGTTAAGCCGTTTCCCCTAATATAACACAATTTTTGTTTGCTGTTTTATACATACAATTATATGCATACTTTACTCTGACATGTGCATTTTGGTCTATATTACTTGATTGGGGAACCACAATGCAAAATCCAGAGAACTGTGAATTTTGAAGGTTGTGTTTTGTCTTGGAAACTGCAAATTAGGTAGTTTCACCTTCCAATGAGAACTGAATCGATTCCCCCCTTCCGCGAGTCCCTGGTTAGAGATGCTATAGTTGAGGCAAGATCTCTATACAGAGTTCAGAGTCAGAACTGGCAACACTATTTCCTACTCTGTAATTCTAGGCAGAGTGTAAGGTCTAAGGGGACAGAAGTTAATGCAATATTTGCTTATGAAACTTTGTATGTACCATGTGCCTTTCTGAAGTTGTAGAAATAAGAAACAAACAATGATAGCTAGGGCTGAGACACCTAGTTTAAGAAATCACGATCAATCACTTTGAAATGGCAGGATTAATAAGATAGATGCACATCAGTTTGAGCAGGAGTAAAATAATTGCGCTGAAGAATTGCTTTGATGAATGGACTGGATTTCCTTGTCCCTTCCTCCACCCATCAAACATGGCAGCCTTTAGCTAGCAAATAGTGATTCCAGGACAATAATATACTGAAATATACTCAGAGTCGCAAAGTGATTTCATGCTCTTTATTCAGCTCATAGTGGTGAGGAGGAATGAATGAATGTCCCCTCAAAGTATCTGCTTTATATACATTATTTACACAATGGGCTGCACATGATTGGCTAATTCCGGAATTCTACTGTAAGCCAATCAGGTTGTGGATTCACTTCTATCTGGAGCATGATTGGGTGGTTCCTGCCAACCAATCATACTGCTGCATTGTTCTAGGACCAATCAGACTGCTGCATTCTGAATCCTATTGTTCTAGGACCAATCAGACTGCTGCCTTTTGGATCCTATTTTTCTAGGACCAATCAGACTGCTGCAGTTTGGATTCTATTCAACTCAGTACATAACATATACCATAGCACAGGGGCAAAAGCAAGGAAAGGAAAGCAGGACAGTGAAATGTCATTTCCTCCCTGACATCCCAACCTGTTTATTGAATAGTTGTTTGTGTGGAGATTATATGATGCTCACCCCGCCCAACACCTGCTAGGGAACTAGGTTAGTTGGAGAACCCCTTCACATCTAAATGCAAACTGAATTTGGTCTATGGTCAGAGGTAGTAATGGTTCTGAATACCAGTCGCTGGAAACCAGGGGAGGGAAGAGTGCTCTTATTATGCTCAGGTCCTGCTTTCCGGTTTCTCTTGGGGGCATCTGGTTGGCCGCTGTGAGAACAGGATGCTGGACTAGAAGGGCCATTGGCCTGATCCAGCAGGATCTTCCTAGACGCTTATACTAGTGTGCAATTGAGTCCCGCCCCAAAAAAAGTCTAGAATTGCTTCCCACACCTGCACCAGTGCTTTACTCTAATTGTGCAAACCTAAATCTCCAGTATGGGATTGAACCCTTCCAGCAAAACAGTTATCGAGTCTGGAGGTGACCAAAGTTTTTCACAGGATCAGGTAGTTTTGGATGCAACTTGCCTTCAGCTGATAGTATTTCTCTGTGCGCAGTGCCAGGATGCGTTCAATTGAGTAGGCATCATCTGGGAGCTCTGTTTCTGCCAGCTCCATGCCAAAGGATTGCAACATCTGGGCAATTTCCTTCACTGTTAGTGCAAAGCTTTCTATGGCCTGGGGGAGAAAGTTTTCTGTTAATCAGCTTGGCATGCCGCTTGGTGCTTAAGCCTGATAAAAGCAGCAGTGAGGTATTTATTTATATAGTTGCTTATTTTCATTTAGGAATTGCTTCCCCTGGTGGATTTGCAATGGACAACAAAAAAGCATCGGTAATAAAAACATATTCAGGTCCAATACAGAACAAATTCAGGTCCAATACAGGTATAGACTGGAATAAAAACAAATCTGCACTTTAAAGGATGTTTAGAAAACCAAGGTGTTCCGTAGGCATAAACAGATAATGGAGACTTTCAGACGAGGGGGCTTCCAAATGGCAGGTGCTGCCACACTAAAGGTGTGATTTCCACACAACATGCACCTCCTGGTGATATGGTACCTGCAGGAGAAGGCCCTCTCCTGCAAAGTGCAGTGATTGGTTGGGTATATAAGTGGTGAGATGATGAGCTTTGTACACGAGCATGTCCTGCTAACTGAACACAATGCATTCTATGGAAATCGTTCATTAGGTGAGCAATTCCACTGATTGCTAAAGGGTAAATTCTAATGTGTTCCTGACCAAGGAATTTTGACCCCACCCAAAAGCCAAAGAAATCCTCAGGAAACCACAGGAGAACCCAGAAAAGTTTATCTCTGGTTTGTCTGATCACTCTCCCTCCCTCAGCCAACCAGCGAAAGGCAAACAAGGAAGTAAAAAATGCTCTCTGTTCTGATATCTGAATCAGCAGTGTGTATAGCAAAGTTCAGGTACTGTGTTTGGATATGCGAATTTTCACATAGCGAATGTTCATAGAGGGGACCTACATACACCTACAACTGAGTTCAGCTGTTGTTGGAAGGACTGAAGTTCACCATAGCTCTGTGGCAGAGCAATTTACTTTGCATGCAGAACACTCCAGGTTACATCCCAGGGATCTCCAGTTAAAAGGGATCTAGTACTGTAGCTAATGATGGGAAGTCCCTTCTCTCTTCAGGACCCTGAGAAGCTGCTGGCAGCCAGAGTACTAACATGGGTAGCCAACATGCTGCACTCCAGATATTAGTAGACTCCAGCTCCCATCATCTCTGACTAGTGTCCTTGCTGAGGCTGGTGGGAGCTGGAGTCCTGGATGGTAACTTCATGAACTTCCCGTTGCATGGTCCAGAATTACCCAAGGAATGTTATAATTTTGCATATATGCTAAAGCCTGTGGCACCTGCTCTCTCCACTTGCCAATGCTGCATACCTCTTTGCCTCCCCCTCCATGACCAAATCCCCTCCCTTGAATCTTTACCTCTGATCCCTATTCCTCACAGCTTGCACCAAGCCCATTGCCCTAACACCCACCCCTCTCTCCTCAAGCTCCACCCCCTTTTAAAGGGGGGAGGCATTTCACACTTTTACTTGCTAAACCACTGTGTGAAGGGCCTCCCCTCTCTGTTAAACCTTGCTGCAGGCATGCGTAGCCACTCTCCTGGGTGTACCTATAGTTCCTCACACCACAGTTGACGTGGCATGTGAAATGCAGAGCATGATGACCTTACATTTTTATGTATATAAGAAGATATTACACACACATTTACAACAGCATTAATGGGAGGAACATACTGTTCTGAAGATGACCCATTCGCTATGGCAATACTCCAAGGTGCCCCCAAATTCAGGTGTTAACTGCTTTTCATCAATGTATGTCAGCAAGTCACTGACCGAACTCAGCATTACAACCTGGGGGAAGAGAAAAGGGGGAAATAGACCTGTAGCTTAATATTCACAGGGTTAGATTCCTGATTCTGCAGGAGTCATTTCACTGCCAGCACATGTATTCATTTAATCAGCCTTGCAATTAGCCAACCCCAGCCCCAAAACCAAAAATTCCAGAGCCCAGGGTCACCCAATGAAACTGAAAGGTTGGAAATTCAAGGCAGACCAAAGGAAGTACTTTGTCACACAGTGTGTGGTTAAACTGCGGAGCCTTCCCCAACAACACATGATGGCAACCTAGTCAACCTACTACTCAGATGCCTTTAAACAGGGACTAGAGATGGGTGGATCTGTCCATTTTGGTTTCTCTTCATTTCTCGTTTTTCTACTCTTAAGTTCAGCTCTCCGGACTTCCTCAGTAGTTTGCAACTTTTAAAAAGCAAAAGTATGTACACATTTGTATGCAACGGCGCCTTATGTACATACCTTTGCAAAGCAATTTACCCTAACGTTACATGTGTTGTATATTGCTTTCATGAACACAGGCATTTTAATGTGCATTTTGCCTTCGTAGATGCATTTTTGTACACAATACTTGGCTGGAAAACTACATTTCCAAATCTGGAGAACTGCAAAGTTTGAAGGGTGGCTATGTTTCAGTTTGCACCCTCCTCCTTCCTTCTTCCCAAAGCCGAGTCTGGCTCAAGGTAGAAAGCATGCATTGCAAGCCAAAGTCCAAGGTTTCTCTCCTTTAGAAGAGGCAGAGCCCAATGACAGAGCCATACAGATCAGGCAGGCAGGCAGGCTCTTTGGGGAAGCAATCTGCAATATGGGACACAAATGTGTGGTAGAGAAATAACGTACTGTTCAGAGCCTTCTCACTCAGAAAAACTCTGAGCTCCAGATGTACCCCAACTTTAAAGCTATAATTCAGGGGTGCAGGAGCCTGCAGCCCTCCAGATATTGTTGAACTACAACTCCCATCCTCCCTGATCATTGGACAGGCTTCCAGGGGCTGATGCGAGTTGGGAGCCCCACCCCTTCGCCAGATAAACGCCTGCCAGAGCTTTTAAATATGAATGAATTTAACACTTCACCTCCATTTTTAGCATCATCTTCTAAAGCCCATAAAATGCTCAAGGCTGGTGTTTTGTACTTGTGTGTGTGATTGTCATTTGTATTCACTTTCATTTTAAACAAATGCATTGCAGCCGAACAACAACAGGGAAGGAAAATTCCCTGCAGGTAAAGCTGCAGAGTACAAAAGACAGGGGTGATGCTGTGGCAGCAGGTGTGATACCGGCAGTTTGAGTAGGAAGTCCTCTTGGCTAAACCGAAATCCAATGTCGGTGAAAGTGCGCTGGAAGAATCCTGTGGGGCGCAGGACCATCACTAGGTGCAAGTTGCCGGGAAATGAGGCCTGTGGGGGGAGAAACCAGAGAGCCAGTATTACACACAGAGAGTTCTCCACTATCGAAAGGAAAGTCAGTTTAGAAAATCAGCAATGACGTTAACCTCCTGTTTTTCCAGCAATATGGCTGCAAACTTTGATACTGTTTTGTGTTTGTGCTTATTAAGGAGTCCAAGGTGGTTCTCCTGCTCCCCATTCCATCCTCACAACATGCCTGTGAGGTAGGTTAGGCTGAGGTGACTGGCCCAAGGTCACCCCATGAGCTTCATTGGCTGAGTGGGGATTTGAACCCTGGGTCTCCCAAGTCATAGTCCATCACTCTAGCCATTACACCGCACCCTGCTTTTCCATACCAGGAGGTGTTTCTGGAGGGAGCATGGAAAGTGAGCGAACGACACAAAACCATATTCAAAAATTATTTTTGAAGGGAGTAGAAAGGATGCTCCCATCCTTTCTTGTGAGGGGCCATTGAGCAAGAGCAGTGGCTTAGGAGCAGAGCATCTGCTTTGCATGCAGAATGTCCCAGGTGAAATCCCTGGCATCTCTAGGTAGGGCTGGGCAGGTCCCCTGCCTGAAACTCTTGATAGCCACTTACAGTCAGCAGACACAATACTGACCTGAATGCACCAATGGTTTCAACTCAGTTTAAGGCAGTTTCCTGTGCTCTTTATTCAGAACCATGAGGAATAGAATACTACTGTGTTGTTGTTAGAAGTGCCATATATCGGTGGGACATCTGCTTTGCATGCAGAAGGTCCCAGGTTTAACCCCTGGAACACACCATTGTTGTCAAACAGAGGCTGAGCAAGTTCAGCCGGAAGAACTGGGATGTTTTCCGCTACTGCTGCCTTCTCCCAGCATCTGCAGCCTCAGGCAGCAGTCTTGTTCTGCCTAATGATAGAGCCGGCCCTACTGATACCAAGTCATTTAAGTTTTGGGAACAGATAAGAACCAGCAAGTTGAATTATCCCCTGTAAGCTAACCAGCAGTAGCCAGCACAGTTGGTATGAGAGTACTTCCACGTAGGAATGAGACTGGCAGCCATTAAAACTATTCGCCAGAGGAATTTCCCTTCTCCAGACATTTGCGAGGGATTGAGACATTTGCAGCAGTGTGATACTGTTCCGCGTGTCTTGCTGATGCTAGTTGCTCTCAGGGAAAACCCGAGGAGAAGACACAAGCTGGTGTTTGCAGCAGACTCTACGTGCATCCCATAGCCACCTAGTTCCAGTCTTATTCTGCCCAATATGGAATAATCAATAGCCCCTTGAAATAGACACATGCCAAATTTTTTGGCACCTGATCCTTGCAGTGTTAAGAATGCCCTTCACCAGCCATTTTTTAAACCACTTTCAGGTATGAGGAGAGAAATTTGATATCAGACATGGCCCTCAGCAGTCACAGCAGGAGAGAGGAAGAGAACAAACATCCTCAAATAGTCGTGGAAGTTAGGGAACAGTTCTCCAAAGATTCGTTGCGAGAATATCAATCACATCCTGTAAATTGTTGTATAGGACTTATTTATCCCACCCTATCTTTCCAGGAGCCTGTGGTTATCTCTTATGAACACAGAAGGGGTCCGTAAACTTGCCACCTGGAGGTGTGTAAGAACCAGGGTAAGCAATGTCACCAATAAATTATCCTGCCATATTGTTAACAAAATTACTACAGTAATGGATTCCTGGTGTCTGCAACTTAAAAAAACGCATACAGATTCAACCTGTACAATATTGCATTACACATACTGCATTGGAATATACTATTCCACGCAATGAGACGTGTGGCCCAAATGCAACATGTTCCCAAGAGCTATTTTTAAGATAAGCTTAAAATAATAAATGAATGCAAACTGATTGCCAAAACTCTGGTCTGAATGAAGCCAGCAGGAAGACTTCCAGGGACCAAGAACTGGCTCTTGAAACAAGGGCAAACTGCTCAGTAGCTTGCGATTGCATAGATCAAACCCAGCAGAAATCAAACCCAGCAAAGACTTTGTGCTCATTGAATGCAATGCCCACTGGTAATGCAATGTATGTGAGTATGGACCACAGGATAGTTTCCTCCAAATTCAATGAGCCCCCAAACGCAATGCCGCCACCACCCATTTCCACTGGAACTCATAAGCATATTTACTCAGGAAAAAAATCCCACTGAGTTCAATGGGACTTACTCCTAGGTAAGCTGTGTAGTGAAGGCTAGTCCATTAGGGCAAACAGGGCCCTGCCCCACCAATCTCATTCTTCAGGATGCATACATGGGATCTGCAGCAAAATGTTGCAGCATAGAAGAGCTTCTGCTCAAGGTTCCAGGCAGTCCACAACTCACAAGAGTCTGGCAGCATTCCAGGTCCACTGAGCATGTTCAGTCTGCATCAGGCTTATGGTCACCCCAACCTTCTTGTGAATTGAGTGGAGCTATTGATAATGGAACTGGCCCCATAGTCTGAACATAGGAAATAGACGGAATAGTAAATAGTTTGCTATTCTCATGCATGCAAAGATGGTTTGGTGCTTGCTGGACCTTGCACCTTCTCTTCTCTTTCCTTCGCCAGTATTACCGTAGTCTTCTGTGTATTACACACCCCAGTGTATAAGACTCGAAATTAGGGGAATGGGGGAAGATTGCCCAGAGTTATTAAGCTTTTGGGGAGGATTGACCAGACTTGTAGAGCTTTTTTTGGGGGGGGTTGCCGACAATCGCTCACCCACATGACTGCCGCTGCCAATTGTAAGCTTATTATCTTGCAGAGTCTGGAAAACTAAGAATTATCCAAACTCACAAGAGTCCACTCAGTGTGTTTCTGTGTGAGTCCCTGCTCTGGGCATGCCATGGAATAATGGGCTCAGGCTGTACCTCAGTGGCCAGAGTGACAGAATGCTAAATCACACTTGATGCAGAGAGGTGGGAAAGTATCACCCACCCACCGTTCCAGGGAGAACAACAGCAGTGACTCATGCAGCAGGCTTTTCTGCAAGTGATTCCTTTCAGACTTAAAGACATGCAGTTTATTTGTTAGCAGTTGGCTTGCATCACTCTTTCCTGGCTCACCATTTCTAAATGAACAGCCCTAATGAGACTTGGCCCTCGCTGAATTGTCAAAAAGAAATATAGCCCTTCCTTACAAGTACGTCCTCCTCATCAAATTATATCCTTACTACCTTAAATCTGCTCCTGAACACCGAGAGGGAGAGAGGGGGCGGAATGGTGAGCTCCTTCTTTTTTAAAACCTTTTCTCCTAACCTTACATAAGCAAATCTGTTTCATTCAGATCCCCCGTGCCATCCCCCACAATGGCTCTCCTGGGGACTTTTTTAATGCAATCCTGCCTTTTTCTACAGCCTTTGACTATGAAGAGGGTTTGAGCTCAAGCACGGCTAACCTCCAGCAATGAGAATGATAAGCGCCGCATTTGTACAAACTTGATTGCTCAGTCTGGCAACGCCTACAACTTTGGAACTCCCTGCCTATTGAGATCAAGCAGGGGCCTTCAGTGTATTCTCTTCAGAGCCTGCTAAAAACATTCCTGTTTAGGCAAGCCTACCCAGATGCTGCAAAAGTTCAGGTGACTTTAACCTGTTTTAGTATTTTAACTTTTATATGTTTTAAAGTAAGGTTGCAATTTTTTCTTGATTTTACTGTTTTATCTTTTGTATACCATTTTGAGGCTTTTTTCATATATATATATATATATATATATATATATATATATATATATGTCAGTCCGTCCCCCCCCAATATAAATTTTATGAAATAAATAAATAACTACATTTAGCTATCCCTCACCCAGCCCTTTCAGATAATACATATGTGAAATCTTCAACCATGATCTAAAGAACTACCACCTCCCAGCTGGGGGGGAGGGAATCACCAAGCGGGGGGGCTGTGCTCTGGAATCCCCTCCCCCCAAAAAAGAGGATCTGGTAAAATGGGAAAGAGGCCGATTCTAACATTGATGAAGACACATTTGGCAATGCAGGTAAAGTTGGCTGCTTCTAAATCCCTTTTTAAACCAACGGGAGAAAGTTATGCATCTGGTCAGCTTTTGTCCTCTTGCATTTTAAAGTGGAACAAAAACACTTTAATATTAACACAAACCTACTTTTTTATTTTTAAAAGTAGTCCCAAACAAAATGTTGGCTCTTAAACCAATTCTGTTTGCAGCAGTCTTAGAGACCAGCCGGCAAAATTATTTTACCGGCAGGCCTCCTGTGGAACTGAACCTACAAACAGCCTTACTGAAAGGGACTACTCAAAAGGTCTACCTGTTCCCCACAGTGGCCAACCAGATGCCTCTGAGAAGCCCACAAGCAGGGCATGGAGGCAACAACCCACCCTTGCTTTTTGTCCCCAGAGCCTGGTACTCAAAGGTATACTGCATTTGAGCATGGGGGCTCTATTTAGCCTGAGATAACCAACATAGAGAATTCAGGAACATAAGAAGGGACCTTAAAAATGTGGGGATAAGTCAAATGGGTGAAGAAGAGATCTACCAATGGTATAAACTAATTTACTTGTGAGATATGCCCACTTCGACCTGCAGGACTGGCACCATTGAAGGGGTCACATAATTCTCATTCCACAATTACAAGAAACTAATCACTTTGTGGGCAGCACCTAAACTTTGGAACTCCCTGCCTATTGACATAAGCAGGTGCCTTCACTGCACTCCTTGCAGCACCTGCTTAAAACACCTGGTAAATCTACCCAGACATGAAAAAACTTACATGCATTTCAATCTCTTTTTAGTTTTAGTTTAGTTTAATTATTTATTTCCAACTGGGGGTTTCTAACTGATAATTTTAATATTTCTGGTATACTGCTTAGAGGTTTTATTTCAGTCAAGTAGTATATAAATTCAATTACATTAAAAGAACCTGTGGCAGCTAAATAGAAACTCCTTGTTCAGGAGCAGTCTACCTGATAACAGGGGCACCAACAAGAGAAGCCTATTGCCAAAGGCATCTGTTTAGCAATGTCTGGAGGTCAGTATGTTGGACTACAAGCAAGACTAGCTAGCAAGTCCAGCAGTCAGGGATGATGGGGATTGTAGTCCGAAAACAGTTGGAGACCCGAGCTTGGGAAACACTGGACTAGATGCTGGGTCTTTGGTGCAATCCAGCAGGGCTCTACCTGCATTGTTACAAGACTGGAGAGGACCGGAAGAAATATTGGTGCCTTGTGGTCATTGTAGGGCAGAAGGCAAGGAGCCCAGCAGCAATTCTGCATTCAGACTCAGGGATTATTGCATTAGTTTTCCTTCTGCTCCATCTCCCAATATTCCTTTTACACCACACTATCTGTTGCATTGTGACTTTTTGATTGATATATTGCCATGTACCGTGCTATATTTCATGCACATCAGTGTGCGTGGTGTGATGCAACAGCAGGTATCACCAGATATGTTGCCACCACCCAGTATGCACTTGAGTGCTTCTGTCCTCCCTCCATGAAAATGGCAAGGAAGAACTCTGCGCTGGAACACCAGCCCAAACTTCATCACATGGCACATGCCTTAATAAATCCTGTGAAGTCTTTTAAGGTGCCAAACTGAAAAGCTGAAGCAGTTTTAAGTGGAAATTGATTGATGACTCAAGAAGTCGTGGCTTGTCTCCCCTTTGGACAGGGCTGAGGAAAGGGTGACTCTCCAGACATTGCTGGGATTCTAGCTCCCAATCATCCCTGATCATTGACTGCGCTAGGGCGACTGACGGGAGTTGGAGTCTAACAGCATATGGGAGGCCACAGGCTTCACAGCCATGGCTCAAAGTCCTGACCATTGCAGAAGTTAACTTTTCCACATGTGCAAAAACCAGAGCCTAACAGAGCTTAAGAAATCAAGGTGCCAAGGCTATCCCTCATCATTCTAGAAGGCTGGGTACGGTTGTGCAGCAAGGACATCTTCAAATCCCCCATTTCAAGATGGGGGTGGGGGCTTGCGAAACCTCTATTCTCATCCCAAGTATTCCTTCACTCCACTTGGCACACTACACATCACCAAAGCTCCCCCTATGCTTGCTGAATGTTGATTTAGTCTGCAAGGGTCAGTAGCAGACCCTTCAAATGGCAGCGGCGTCCTGTGCAATGGCAAAATTTGGCGCCTCCCTCCCACTTCTCGCCTTCCATTCTACATCAAAGTTGTGGTACCTCCTGCAGTGCCCCCAAGACTCTTCACCCAGTTTGACTGAACTGATTGCACTCTCCTAAATCCACCTCTGCAAGAGTCTTGTCTGGCAGTGGCTAATCTAGTAGGGACATGTCAATAAACTGACCATCATAGTTCTCTCTCTCTCTCTCTCTTTCTTTAAAGTACAAACAAGCCCCAAAACATATTGTAGAAGTTTTTCACTTATATGATGGAATTGACTGAATTTGCAGAATAGCTGAGCAACATTTGCCCTACAGATAAGCAGTATTGTTTCATTTTTGGAGGTGGGGGGGGAATTGAAAGAGTACACTATGCTACACTTTGCATCCATGCACAAATGTATTTGCATGCATGTGTGGTAGAACTGGCCTGCATAAGTTTTAGAGAGCCAGAAGAACATGCATCTGTACTGGCTAACAGAAGAGTTCAAAGGAGTTTCCCCCTCCCTCTGCAAAAATGCTAAAAAATTAGAAACAATGGTTTTATTAAGTGCAGGTAAAAGATCAGGGCTGTCCCTGACAGACGGGAAAGTGTTCAAGGCTGGCATTCTAGGAGTAGCTAATTTCAAAAAGCATGGCCTATTTTTTACAGGCCCTACAGGAGGCTCCACAAAGAATGAAATATTTCTGCCTGATTTCCTCTTTCTGCCTTCAAAGACCGAGGAATACATATATGCATGATGCATATGTATGATGCAATAATGGGGTTCTGAAGTCTCCCACATCTCTCAGACAGAGACACTGAGACTTAGGAGCTCTGTTTAAAACTGGTGCCAACCTTGCTTCGTCAGTGTGGACAGGTGTTTTGGACAATTACGGAAAATGCAGTAAATACTGCCCAAACATCATCCTTTCCCTCGCCCCCCCCCCTTTAATTTTCCAAGTGCTGTGTTCAGCAGTTTGTCCTAGAATGCTGCACTGCTAAGCTAAGCTGGATGCTAGTGCTGCATCAAGGCTGCATTTGAACTTAGAAATCTGCTTTGCAAAAAAAAAAAAGAAGGAGAAAGACTGCAGGCAGACAGAGTCCTTACCGCATTCCTTCTTCCCCTCATCTTGCCTCCTGGGGGATTCGCCTCGGCCATCTCCCTTGCAACACAGGAACGGGCTACCTTGCCCAAATGTCAATGCGGCATCAGTGAAATAAGACCCGTGGATCTCGTGAGGTGTTTAAAAACCGCCGGGGGTAGCCGGCCGCCTGCACTGCTGCTTCTCTTCGTGCCAAGGCATCGCTGCACAGAACACACAGAGCAGCCTCCTCACTCATGTCAGTTGCACGGGTGGCGATGATACATGTTCCCATAATCTATTCATTCCCAGACGCAAAACTGACTGGCAGATGACCTGGTCCTCTCCTCTGGCTAAAGCAGAGCAGGCAAGGGTGCCAAAACTATGAATGGCTGTTGGCTGTGCTAGCCGGCAAGAAAGGTGGGGGGGGGGAGTGCGAGGAGAGACTCAGTGGCCAAGAACAGCTATAGATTTTTAAGGTGGAATGCGGAAGTTTGAAGACCTATATATTGCCATTTATAGCTCATAGCAGCAACACACTCCGGTGCAGTGTTAAGACTCTAGCGAGCATCCTTTCTGGTGTTTTGCCCCCTCCCTCAAAGCTTTCCCACAGATGAGAAACAAATAATGCTTTGATGGCTGATAGCTATTGGGCAACTAATACAGAGACAGAGAATGAGAGGGAGAGGG
Source organism: Podarcis raffonei (assembly GCF_027172205.1). Lineage (NCBI taxonomy): Eukaryota > Metazoa > Chordata > Lepidosauria > Squamata > Lacertidae > Podarcis > Podarcis raffonei. The sequence goes on along the minus strand of NC_070621.1, from coordinate 46,034,226 downwards.
ATAGAGGGACCATTTGGTAACTTTGATATGGTCTCTATTTTTGCTGCTGGCTGCCACGGATGTGCCCTGGTGAAGAGAGCAGATCACATGCCCCTGAGGTGTTTTAGGCTACTAGCCAGGATGGCTATGCTATCCTTCTACTGCCAGATGTGCCATGCCTCTGGATCCCAAGTTCTGGGAATCACAAGTAGGGGAGGAGTGCTGCTGTGCTCAGATTCTGCTTGCAGGCTTCCCTATAAGGAGTATCCAGGTGGCCACTGTGAGAACAAGATTCTCCTTTGGCCTGATGCAGCAGAACTCTTCAAAAGTTCTGTCAATTACTACAACTTATGTTCTATCAAGGGGACGCGGGTGGCGCTGTGAGTTAAACCACAGAGCCTAGGACTTGCCAATCAGAAGGTCGGCGGTTTGAATCCACGCGACAGGGTGAGCTCCTGTTGCCCAGTCCCAGCTCCTGCCAACCTAGCAGTTCGAAAGCACATCAAAGTGCAAGTAGATAAATAGGTAGCGCTCTGGCAGGAAGGTGAACGGCGTTTCCATGCGCTGCTCTGGTTTGCCAGAAGCGGCTTAGTCATGCTGGCCACATGACCCGGAAGCAGTACACCGGTTCCCTCAGCCAATAATGCGAGATGAGTGCCGCAACCCCAGAGTTGGTCACCTATGTTCCATCAATAGCTACAGTGCGTTAGTTTAAACTATGGAACTTGCTGCCACAAGATGCAGAGAAGGGCAGCAACCTAGACACCTTTTAAGGGGGGGGCAGTCAAAATAATGGAGAAAAAGGCTATCAATGGCCACAATGGCTATGTTATACAATCCATTGTCAGATGCTGCTGTTGTTGGCATCCATCCGTCTTGAGGTGGTTGTGGCTGCAGAGATGGGTGACCTCTCCAGGGCACAAGATTGTGCAGTGCGTATGGAGGTCCTGGGCTGCCCAGACAACAAGACTCCCCTCTCAGCCTTGCTGATGTGGTCCAAAGGAAAGCAGAGCAAGACATTTGGCACCAGCTTGGCTGCAGGAGTTGCCAGGAAGAGGTATACAAGGCACCATCCAACCATCTTAGGGACTGCACTATGGATTTGCATAGGGTTTACTCCTGAGCCTTTTCTTCTCCCAAAGATATCCTGCAAGGCAGCATCATGGACTGGCTGGATGCAGAGGGGTGGGGGAAGGCACCAGCTGGGGAACCCCTAAGGGAAGAAGGCTCAGAGGGATTGGCAGTGGGATGGTGATGAGTAGTCAGAAGAAGAAGAGGGAGCAGATTGTGAAGAGGTGTTAGAAGCTGAAGAGATAACAGGGTTTAGTGAGCAGGAAGAGGCTGTGGCAGACAGCAGTCCATAATCAGAAGCAGAAGCAGAGGCAAGGACCAAGTGGCAGAGATAAGGCAGGCTGGTGAGGAAGCCTGGGTGTCTCCCCATCCTGCGGTGACCAGCTCCCCTCTCTTCTGGTCTTCCAGAATCCAAAGAGGTGTGAAGAGGGCGGATCAAAGAAAGGTAAGACGAAGGAGTCTCAGACTGCTTGGGAAGGAAACAGGGGAGGAGAACTGTGGGAAAGCAGGGACCTTCAGTCCTTCCAACTGCCTCATTGGGATGAGTTGCTTTGCTCACTAGGTCTGGCCTCCTGGGCAATTTAGTTTATTTTCATTTTTCATTTCACTTTTAGTTTGTAATACCGCCTTTCTATATTACTATGCACGTGGCAGTTTACAAGCTGAAGAAACAACAAAATAAACAGCAAAGATCGCATACTTAATAACAATCTGATCCAATAAAAGAAAGCCATAATAACTTTAAAATAAACAACTTATATCAAATAAAGCAATTTTCAATAATCCATTAGAATATAATAGTAAACAATAAAATTAAATATCCACAAATAATAACACTTATCAGTTACAATAAAGAATTACAAGACAATAATAAATAAAAACCACAGCAAATCACAATGCATAAAATACCACAAAACATGCAAAACTATGTAAAAGAATCAAACTGAGAAACAAGCTCATACAACTTATAAAATGGTGTTGTTTTTGTTAATTTCCTCGAACTTCTCTTATTTGAATAAAGAGTTAACTTCACTTGCTACTGTGTGAGTTATTGCTGACTTACTCGTGACACCCACCCTGACATGCAGCGGGTATGGAATTTTCCTTGAGGTTTACTTTCAAAGCCTTTCTAAGAAGGTGAGTCTTGTCATCTGGGCAGCCCAGGACGCCCCAAACACACCGCCCAGTTCTCATTTCCCAGAAATGGTCCAGGAGGATACCATGGCCAATGGTATCAAGTGCTGAAGAGAGATCAAGGTCACACTCCCCCTGCCCTATTTTCTGCAAAGGTCATATTGGCAAAACCTATTGGTGTTTCGCAATTTTCTGACTAGTTACAGGACCTTAGCCAGACCTAGCAGAATAAACGCAGAATCCACGGAAGCAATTGGCAACTTGGCTGCAGACAGGATGGACGAAGCAGGAACCAGGAACTTGTAGTTAGGTGTCTATTATATACAGTGGACTATTTACCGGTACATGAACAGAACACGGATCTTTAGCTAGCTCTCTCATACACGACTCACAACTCCTACACTGAAACACTGAACTCCGAACTAACACATTCCAGTTAGTAGGCCATTAATTATCACTCCATTGAGAGAGCTCGACCAGTCATGGAGCTGTCTCCATGCCTTCTGTATCACCAGGCAGACTTACTCCTTCAGGTGATCTTTTGGCTATCTGCCAAACCTTAATTGACTCTGTGTGAGTAGCTGCACGTACATAGTTTCCCAACAGGTCACCCAGCAGGACAACCAAGGGAGACTCAGTTTCATGGCCAGGCCTGAACCTAGAATAGATCTAAATAAACCGTGTCCTCCAAGAATTCCTGCAGCTGCCCCACCACGGCCCTTTCCACCACCTTCCCCCAAAAGGGGTATTGACATCTAGCTGTTCAAATACAACGAGTTGAGATCTGGTTTCTTAAGGAACAGTCACATCACGGCCTCTTTCAGTGCAGCAGAGACCACCCCTTCATGCAGCAAAGCATTAACCACACTCTGGGCCCAAATGGTCAACCACCTTCTGCTAAATCTGGTAAGGCAGGAAGAGAAGGGGTTGAGGGGCATCCCCAACTCTCTGGCCCAGCCTCAAGTGCTGACCTTCTAATCCCATCCCAAGGTCAAGAACCTCCCTGGTTAAGGAAATGGTGTCTGTATGAGCAACAACCAAACCCCCTGCCTTGACTCCCTAGTCTAGATTGCTGCAGCACTGAAAATCCAGGTGGACAGAGCTGGGTAAGGTCAGGCCCACCCACCTCACTCACTCAAGCCAGAGCAGCCCACTCAAATTATGAATGAGCATGGTTTTATTATGGACTGATCTGGCATTCAGCACCAGCACCACCAGACCAAAGAGCTCAGCGGATATGGCATCTTCTGGTAGAGCTCACTAGGGCTAGAACAAGACCAAACACCTAGGCCTTCTCCCCCAATGGTGGTCAGCCCCCCCAACTCCCCTTCCCCTGCCCAACACCTCTGGAATTGGGGAACCAGTCCTCAGAACTGTCCCCAGGCCATACCCCCTTAGCATCATCCTCCAATGATTTTGCCTGGCTGGAATATGCAATAGAACTGTGGTAACGCTACTTCTTTACCTAGATGGAGGGTGTCTTGGGAAGTGTGTGTGTGAGAGAGAGAGTGTGTGTGTGTGTTTGTGCATGCAGAAACCTCTGGCTTCTGCCTGGCCGAAATGCAGCCTGCTCTCCTGGTAAGAGTCACAGCCATTGGTCCACCCACTTCTGCCTCTAGCCTTGCCCATTTCTGGCTCCTCCCACCACTTGTGTTTGTCCCCTGGAAGGTTACCCACAAAGGAATTATGGTCCTTGGGCAGATAATGACACTCCCCTTGTGCCCACCCCACCACAGAAGAACTTACTGCTATTCTTTGCAGAGTCATTTTGACCGACGTCCATGTATCCAACCTTCTGTCCAGGATTAGGATAAATTTGGTGTCCAATTCACGTTGGCTGGAACATAAGAAAATTAAATAAAGAAGAAGCAGGGAACAGAGCTGTGCTGTTCACATCCACACCAAAAGTTCACAACTGGACTTCCTGGATCTAAATCCGAGACCTTCCTACATTCTTTTTTTTTAAAAAAAAATAGCTTTCAATACACAAACATCCATTCTTATTGTGGGTTAAAAGCTCACCCTTGAAAAGTCACACTGGCAGGGCATGTCAGCTGAAGGTTTCTATGCACCACCCAGGTCCACCAGGAATATGGATGGGCAAATATGACAAACCAAGTGTCTCATTTTTCCGGTTCTTAAGTTCAGTTCTCCGCATATCCGAATCAGGTTGCAAATGTTGTTTTTAAAAATCCTGGACCCTACAATTGGCTAGGGAGGCCTTTTTGCAGTGCTGCCACTGAGGGCTGCCCCACTGGTGCAGAACCGTGACACAGCCTTTACAGGAGTGGCTCCCTGGTTGTGGAATGCCTTCACTAGTGAAGTGCACCTGTCTCCATCATGATTAACTTTCAGGAGGAATTTGAAAGCATTCCTGTTCACCTAGGAGCCTGAAGAATCCTGTCCATTGCAACCCAAAGATCATTGGATGGAACAGTGTTTTTAACTGCTAATATGGTTTAAAAGGAAACAGCTTTTAGATGCTTGTAACTGTAATTGTTCTTAGATTGCTTTTAATTACATTATAATGCTTTTGTTTTTACATCTGTCTGCTGCCCAAGGCTCTTTTGACAAAAAGGGGAGGATATAAGTTTAGTAAAAAAAAAATTCAACAAATAATTACAAAATTAAGCACATTTTGATTTGATTTTAAAAAGGGGGGTGGCTGTGCCTTGGTTCACATACTGTTTCAGAAAGTGCAAATTAGGCACATTTGCCTTTAAATACAAACTGAACTGAATTTCTTCCCCACCCCTAAACCCAAGAGAGGGGACTGGCATGAGCCTCAGTGTGGTGTAATGGTTAGAGTGCTGGATTATGACCTGGGAGACCAGGGTTCAAATCCTCTCTCAGCCATGAGGCTCCCTGGGTGACCTTGGGCCAGTCACCATCACTTAGCCTAACCTACCTCACAGGGTCGTTGTGGGGCTGAAAGTGGAAGGAGAAACATGTATTGAGCTCCTTGTGGGGGGGGGAGGTGGCATATAATGCAGTAAATGCAGTAAATAATATTGCAGCTGACAATAGTTAAAGAAGCAGCAAAAGCAAAAAAAAACATATGGGCACAAAGGAGAAACTGGTTTACCAGGGACAGGGACCAGAGAACTGAAACTGATACTAGATGGGGATACTTGGAGCACGTGCTATTTATCTGGAATAAGGTGGATTCTTCTTTCTCTGTTGCACAAGTCTTTGTTCTCCAAGCAAAACCACAGAACCACATGCAAAAACCTAATCGCACGTGCCCTAACCTTGCCTGACTCAATTACTAATTCATGCTCTTCAAGACTATAATTTAGGGGAACCCGCTCTGAATCTACTCATCACACTGTTAATGAGAGGTTTGCATGGCAGAATACACTTGGCAAATAACATTGCCTGGAGATCAGGCTGCAAATTCGAAGGCACATTGCAAGATTTTGGTCAGTTCATTCCAAATTTATTTTGTTTTCTAGGATCAAAGCGACTGGAAGAGTAGGGTGGGGCAGGGCGGAGAAACGAAGGAGGAACAAACACACCCTAGCAATGGCTTACCAGAATCTGATGCTGCAAGACTTGCAGCAGGGTGAGATTCAGTACAGTTTGCATTTTAAAGAGAACCTACTAAATTCATACTAAATTGAAACACATGCTTCTCTAAACAACAACAACACACACAAAAATAATGTGGACCAGAATACAAGTATCAGGACAAAGCGTGCATAAATGGAAAAAGAAACCACATATAAAAATGTTATTAAGAGGAGAGGAAAGTTGGATATTGAGGATAAGCTTAAGAGTAAACCCCTTCCTTTCCAGTGGTATATAAATTTTATGAAACAGTAGATAAAATGCATACTTTTTGATGCATTCATCAGTACAAAACAATGTAATATCAATCTTTTTACATAAAATGTGCATTATTATTTTTGTGCACACTTTTGGGCATCTCAGATACACTGTAAAATCCGGGAAAGGGTGAAATCCAAGTGGGAGTTGCATTCCGATCAGCTAGCGAGTCTGGGAATGTCAGAGCAGGTTGGTCCATTGCGCAAAGCAGGTCAAAGGAATTCTTTCTCCATCCCTAGTCTCCATAGATTATTCCTGTATCAATCAGCACCCAGCTAGCTGAAAGGAAGTAAAAAAACCACACACACCCAGAGAAACAGGCCACTGTGATCCTGGTTAGGCAAATTTCTGCTCTGCAAATCTCTCACTGGTTGCTCCCATGGATTTCAGTGTTGCCACCCCTGCTGTCTAGGGTGTGGTGGGTGGCGGACTGCTATCTGCTAGGGCGTTCCCTCTCTAAGCAATACTGGGAACACCCCTAAAGTGCCTTAATAAGGTGGAGCAACTCTGCAATGACTCGTTCACCAGTAGAGGAAGCTGGGTTGCACTTTCATCTTTGGAAACGGCAACCTTCAGTTCACACACGAGATTGGTGGCAACACACCTCTGGATGAAACTCCCCCCCCAAAAAAAACCCTCATGGTTTTTGGACAGGTGGGAATAGACTGCAATTTTTGTATCTTGCAGGAATTTCCTGGAAGTGGCTGGGCTCAGTGGGTGGGAAGAATTATATATCTGAAGCTGCAGGCAAAGAGACGAATTGGGCACAGAGTTCAAATCGAGCTCAGCTGTTCCACTGGCAGTTCAACCACTGTAACCAACAGTATGCTCTGCTCAACTTCCCTTCTGAAAATGGCCAGGATGTGCTGCATTAACATTATTACTTTGTATTATTAGGTGGTGCTTCCCTTTGTGCTTGACCTGGAAGCTGCAGCTAGCGCAGAATTCTGAGGAAATGATTGCTGGCAGGAATGAGACCCTGCCAGCATGTGGCACCTCTGCTGTGCAGCACCTTAACTATTGCCTGTATGCTCCCAGGCCAACCTCACTGTAGTGCATCACTTAGAGCATGGGTAGGCAAGCTAAGGCCCAGGGGCCTGATCCGGCCCAATCGACTTCTAAATCCGGCCCGCAGACGGTCTAGGAATCAGCGTGTTTTTAGATGAATAGAATGTGTCCTTTTGTTTAAAATACATCTCTGGGTTATTTATGGGGCATAGGAATTCGTTGATTCCCCCCCCCCAAAAAAAAATATATAGTCCGGCCCCCCACAAGGTCTGAGGGACAGTGGACCAGCCTCCTGCTGAAAAAGTTTGCTGACCCCTGGCTTAGAGTGTCATACTAGCACCTGCAAGAACAGGGTTCAAATCCCTGCTCAGCCATGAAGCTCAGTGGGTGACCTTGGGCCAGTCACTGCTTCTCAGCCAAAGCTACCTCACAGGGTTGTTGTGGGGATTAAATGAGGAGGGGGGAGAACCATGCATGCCTCCTTGAGCTCCTTGGAGGAAAAGTGGGCTAGAAATGCAATAACTAAATACCTAAATAACAAAAATAAGATTAGTCTATAAAGCCCTTAACAGCTTAGGGCTAGTTTATTTGCAAGATCACCTTTCCCCCCATACAGTGGTACCTCGGGTTAAGAACTCAGTTTGTTCTGGAGGTCCGTTCTTAACCTGAAACTGTTCTTAACCTGAAGCACCATTTTAGCTAATGGGGCCTCCCGCTGCCGCCGCGCTGCCACCACGTGATTTCTGTTCTCATCCTGAAGCAGAGTTCTTAACCCAAGGTACTATTTCTGGGTTAGCGGAGTCTGTAACCTGAAGTGTATGTAACCCGAGGTACCACTGTACATGCCCCCTTGGCTGCTTTGATCTGTGGAACTGGTGCCACATGATACTTGCTCCACCTTCATATGAAATTGATCCTATAGTGTGGAAGTACTCACTCTTCAGAACTCCCTGCTTAAAGGATAATTCTGCTAGCCAAGGGTGGGGGCAGGCAGAGATGCTGCTTAGCAACTGGGCAGAGTGGCATGATGTTTGCTAAGATGCCACATGCTCTGATTGGCTGTGCAGTTCTGAGAGTCTCCCTCGCTTCCCCACACCAGCTAATTTTGCTGAATGTCTCCCTGCTATATACAAGGCCTTGAAGTAAAATAGATAAAAACCTCTCTTCAAATTATGCACATTTTTTTCATTTATTTATCCTCAAATTGCACACTGTTTTGCTCATTTTCCTTGGTAAAGGGTTACAAGGATATCTTCTGTCTCCACCTACGTTATTTACATGACTTTGCTAACACTGTTTTGCTTCTCAAAAACAGATGTTTGTCTCATTAAAGCAAGATCCCTTCCCCTGTTTGTTGCTCCCAGTGCACAATACTTGGGGGTGCAGTGCTTCTGAACATAAGGTCCATTTAACTATTGTGGCAACCATGAGTTTGTCTAATATCCTTTTTTCGGCGCATCTAGGCATAGTTACCATCACCGTCGACTTGTGGGAGTCCTTTTTGACTGCCATTTTACTAAATTCCACATCAGTTTACCAAAATGTATAGTGATTGAGTTAATAAATGGCACATCTAGACCAGGAGTTGCCAGCTTTTTCAAGTCAAGGGGTACATTAAGATTTTTTAACAGTGGGCACCAGCCCCTTGCCCTGGATCAGCCTACCCTCTGAGAAACTGAAAGAGAGAAGGGTTGGGCACATGCACACATGCACACAGAGTCTTCAATTTCTCAAGGGACCTAGATTCAGATCCAAAAGAATTCATCTGAGCCTTGAAAAGCACCAAGAGTTGAAAGAGGAAGTGGCAAAGAGTGCCACTCTTCCCCACCTCCTCCTTCAACTCTATGACCCTTTAAAGGAGAGTAGAGGGAAGTTAACCACCCTTGCCACCTCATGACCACAGGAGCAATGAGCGGAGGGGCATTCAGAGACTTAGCAGGTGCCATGGGGTTCTTGAATCAATGGGTGCCATGCATGTTCTTGATCCCTTGGCCAAGGCCCAATATTCATTCTCTGACTTCAGCATGAACCTGCAGATACCATCAAACTCAGAGCAGTTAATGCTGGATTCATTTACTGACCACATAGAGGCAAATGGCACTTAAACTCTCCAACAAAGAGTGGTGCCATCAAGTTAGGATTTTTTGGGCAAACATCCAGGGCACCACTGAGCAGGAGGATCCCCAAGTGTGGTAAAATGCCAGACTGACCGCAAGTATTACTGTTTATTAATTTATATACCACTTAATGCCGCAATAAGCTTCTAAGCAGCTTACGAGGATAAATAACCAATTACACAAACATTCAAATATAAACGTCAACCACTAAGATACAAAAGGGGTGGGTGGGGGAATCCCATTAATTAAAAAAAGAAAGAAATAGAAAACATCTGCAATTAAAATATGTGCTAAAATAATCCCATTGAAACAGAAGACTCAGGTCAAGTAAGGGAAGAAATACACATTGCCCTCTAGAGAGACATAAAGCCATTAAGTCCCAAAGTGAGGCTCCTGCCCATAAAACAAAGTTCTGAGCACCTCACTACTGCATTGAATATACAACCCAACCTGCTGGGCAGGTATCAAGGTAGACTGATTTATTTTATTAGTAACTTGACCACAGTTAACGTTTTTTCTTTTCCTTTCCCCAGTTCTCCTTACTTCCTGGCAGCACAGTGTTGAAGGTTGACACAGGTGAATTAAACCAACAAGTGTTTAATTATTAGGTTCCAGAACAAACATTTGCAAATGAAACCAGTGAGCATGATATATATGCCGTTATTTGGACCTCCAGGATTGTGCGTGTGCATTGCTGTTTTTAAATCTAGCACACATTTAAGGGAAGGATGCACAGAATCTCTGTTTCATTTTTAAACAGCCGCCTGCCCTTTGCCAAGTTTCTAAACCTCAGGGAACATAGCTCAGTTATTACTTTCCACCAGATTTTTTTTTCCAACTGGAGATGCTGGGAATTGTATTTGCAAAACATGCTCCTAATACATAGCTATGCTGTGCCCCCCACCAGAAAAAAAAGCCGCAAGTTTTCTATCTTGGTTATTGATGCAGCAACACTGCTGTTTATGATTCTGGTGCTGACATAGTTTGTCAAAGTAAGCAAGAGGCAACTATCTCCTTTTTTTATGCTGGTTCTCCAGTGCGCCACAGTAGTCTGCACGCCCCCTCCACGAATATATACCTTTCATCCTTGCAACAACCTTGTGAGGTAGGCTAAGCCAGCCTCTGTCTCTCAGCCTAAGGAAGACATGGTGGAGAAATGCCATGGCTTTAAGAAATATGGTTTGTTTATTCACCTATTTACACCTTCAGTCTGCATGGAGGGAGTCCAGATCTTACAGCCTGGCCCTTTCAAGAGGGGGTGGTACCCCCCACAGCAGCACAGGCAACCTTCAGGCAACCTGCCCAGGATTGATCTCAGCTCCTCTTCCTCCTCCTTGCTCCCAGAACAGTCACCCTGGCAACCTTCCAAATCCCCAGTCTCTGTTCACACCTCAGGGCAAGGGGGAAGGCCCTCTCTTGTATTGTTAAAAGGTAAAGGGACCCCAGGACCCCTGACAGTTAAGTCCAGTTGCAAACAACTCTGGGGTTGCGGCGCTCATCTCGCTTTACTGGCCGAGGGAGCAGACGTTTGTCCACTCCGCAGACAGTTTTTCCGGGTCATGTGGCCAGTTAAGCTGCTTCTGGCTTAACGGAACACTGACACCAGAGCAGCACACGGAAACACCGTTTACCTGCCCACCGGTACCTATTAATCTACTTGCACTTTTGGGCGTGCTTTCGAACTACTAGGTTGACAGGAGCAGGGACCGAGCAACAGGAGCTCACCCTGTCATGGGGATTCGAACTGCCAACCTTCTGATCGGCGAGCCCAAGGGTCAGTGGTTTAGACCACAGTGCCACCCGGGTCCCATTGTTAATGTCCCTCAATTGATCTCTATTGTTCCTTGAGGAACATAGCTCAGCCACAGGAATTCTTCTGCAGCTTGCATTCTCACTTCATGTCCCAAATAATCAAAATACTAGCATTTGGTAATTTATAGGGTTTAGGGGGGTCGCGCACCCTTAAATCTATAACAATATCAAGCTGATGTAACAGCGCAGCACCCACTAGAGTGAAATATGGGTACCTTGGAATCCGAGTTAAGTAGCTCAAAACTTTTGTCACAACCTCTTCAGGCATTTGGTTGAAATTGGAATTTTCAGGAAATGTTATGATCCAGCCGTTGTCTTTCCCTCTTCCACCTAGTTTGGAAGAGAGGGGTGGGTGGGAATAAGCAGACATCCTAAACCAGCTGCTAAACCATTCAACACATGTGCCTGCTGGGGGAGGCAGGGTCACAGTCAAAGAACCATTACTATTTCTGCAGCAGGTTCACTGTCTCCAGCAACTTAAAGCTGCCCAATCAGCATGCAAGAAGACCTTTTCACCACAAAGAAGGAGTCTTCTCACCCTGGGTGCTACTTGGAGCTCATCTGGAATGAAAGAGATGAGTCAGCCCCTGAGAACTGTCTCCAAGGGCCCTTCTGGAGAAAGAACATGGGGAGAACGACCAGGAGGAGTTGTTCTCCATGCTCCAAAGCTAAGTGTTTAGGAACACTGAGAATGCAAGGGGCTTATGTGCAATGGGACTTCAAGGAAAACAGAACTCAAGTCACTCTGAAATAAGACACTGGAGCACTCCTAATCATTTACCCGTGTACGTGCATAGCTCTAGCTGAAGGGCAACAAATGCAGATCTGCACTGGTTGTTGAATTGCATCTCTAATTATTAATACCATATATTGATAAGATTATTGAATACTTTTTGAAGGGGGCATGGCTGTGACTATCATGAAGGGGTCCAACTACACTACTATGTGACCATGAAACTAACCTAAATGGAGCCCTTATTTATTATGCTAACTGCTGTGGACTTGCATTTCACTTCCGTCTCAAACTGCACTGTCCAGCCCTGGTCCCAGCAGAGCCCTTGTTCAGTCTCAAACTGGTCCCAGCAATGTGGGGTGGGGTTTACTTTAATTTTGTCTATTTATATCACACTTTAAAAAAAAAGTTTGGAACACAAAGAAGAGTTTGCCATACTCACCGGAAAGAAATGCAAATTCTTTCTTCAAGTCCTCAGCAATGTCCTTTGCACGTGTTGGAAGAGATGACTCTGGCGAAAAAAGGAACACGAAATGCATGGCTTAATCATTGCGTAGCTTGAACCTGTCACATCTATATCCCACTTTCTCCAGGCTTCTCCTTCCTGCCTCTCCATCACCCATCGACTCGAATGCCTGCTCTTCCCTTTCTATATCCTCCGTGTGGGAGAGTCATAGCTCATTGGCAGAGTACCTGCTTTGGATGCAGACGGTCCAAGACTCAAACACTAGCATCTCCTGATAGAAAAGGACTCCTGATGGGAAAGGATATCATCCTCTCTGTGATATCTCCCCCATTCCAGCTGGCCATTCCAAGAACTCTGTAATTAAGGAAGCGTGTCTGAGTTTGCATTTCTCCCTCCCAATCCATTTTCCTTTTGTGTTGTGTATTGTTTTGGATTGTCAGCCTGAAGGAAGGAACTGTCTCATCGCTGACATCTGTAAGTCACTCTACACAGCCTTGAGTTCATTCAACCTGTGAACAGAGCTGGGGCAACTCTGCACCATCAACAACCCTGCATTTTGCAGGATCCCAGATCGTTCACATAACTTATGTACTGTACACATCTAGATGTGTTCACAGCTTGAAAAACATCTAGATGCATCAAGGCAGGGCCAGGAGGTACGATTTTTGCCCTCCTTCCTTTCCGACCGTCAGTGTTCTGCAAACAGCTACCTGCAGGCAGGCAGGCAGCCCACAACAAATCCTTTCAGAGGGCTAAAACTTTGAGCCTGGGTTTTATGAACAACAAGACCGGTGAAAGAACAGGGTCAGCAAAAGGTTACAGAGTAGGTGATGTTCTTGAGTCACAGATACAGCATGTGCAGTAATTAATGCCCTTTTAAGGAGGGCTGGTTCAGTGAGGCCTGTTATTTATCTTCCCTGCCCCTAACCAGAACTGCCCACACCATTTGCAAACAGCAGGTATACTACACACCTGTCTAGCCGCCTAAAAAACTCATTACTCTTCTCGATACCAATCAACTGCTCTTTGTGGAACACAATCCCAATTGTGATTTATAAAAAAAGGAACAGGCGAGGGCATTTTCAAAGGGCCAGAGCGCTACCAAGGAAACCCAGAAATGGGAGAAAGAGCTGGTTTGCGGATTCTTTCGGGTGCCCAGGGAAGAAGAAGAAGAAGAAGAAGAAGAAGAAGAAGAAGAAGAAGAAGAAGAAGAAGAAGAAGGGTAGTAGTAGTAGTAGTAGTAGTAGTAGTAGTAGTAGTTTGGATTTGATATCCCACTTTATGACTACCCGAAGGAGTCTCAAAGCGGCTAACATTCTCCTTTCCCTTCCTCCCCCACAACAAACACTCTGTGAGGTGAGTGGGGCTGAAAGACTTCAAAGAAGTGTGACTAGCCCAAGGTCACCCAGCAGCTGCATGTGGAGGAGCAGAGATGCAAACCCGGTTCACCAGATTACGAGACTACCGCTCTTAACCACTACACCACCCTGTTTCCACCCAAGTCAACAAGAAAGGAGCTTGGGACTGCTGTCTGCTTCATTTCCACATGGCCCTTGCGAATGTTTTGTGAACACAGCCCAATGACTAGAAATTTGAGCTTAGACCCAGGCAGCCCAAATCCCTAGAAATCTCACGGGATAACCTCAGATCAGTTGCCTCTGGCCAACGTAACTTGCAAGGTTCTTGTGAAGATTTACCGTGCATGGGAAGGAACCTGAGCATGCCGTACTTTAACTTCTTCCCCAGGCTTCATTGCCAGGGCCAGCGGAAGGCATTTTGCTTCCTGAAGCAAAGGGTAAGATGGTCTTTCCCCAGCTGCACCCCAAATATATGTACGGAAGTCGACTACATTGGCATCTGAATCTTTCTGCAATTCTCAGCATGCCCAACTAGTGACCATGCTGGTTGGGGCTTGTTCTTTTATGAACCTTTTCCAGCTCTGCAACATCTTTTTTGAGAGGTATTGGGGTCTGCCACCAGTGAGTGATAGAGCAAGATGGGCAGTATCACAGCTTCCCGGTCCTATTTTAGGGGAAAGCCTGCAGACCAGAGCAAATGCCTTTCAAGCAGAAGTTCCCAGGTTCAATCTCCAACATCTCCAGGTTGCCCTACAACTGTCCCTGCTCTGAAGCCCTGGCGAGCTGCTGCCGGTCTGTAAGGACAATACTGAGATAGGTGGACCAATGGTCCAGCTCTGTATATGTTGCAACAGACCAGAATCTTTACGTGCATTAAAGCATATTCTGTTTTAAAATAGCACAGCCCATCCGAAAACAGTTGGGTGTATCTACCACTAAAGCTCCCTTGCGGTAGTGGCTTTGGGCTGCAAAATAAGATCTGTAATTATATGTCCCAAATTTCCTCTAATCCTCTAATGGCTTTCCAGCCTGAAGGAGGAAGGCTCTTAATTAAAGCAAGTCAAACTGGATTTCCATTATTGGCCGAGATTAGCTACCTCTTTGGTTGGAAAGAATAAAATTGATGCCACTTGTGGAATGGGAGGAAAGAAGCCATGGAAGAACTGGAGGGGTTACAAGACATCCCTATGTGGCAGGGAGGGGGAGAGGCTCCACAAAGCCAGGGAATTGGAAGATGAAGCTGATGCCTCAACAGAGGTACCCAGTTGATCATTAAAATGCATTGTGCAATGTCACAAATTATGTTTCCTCACAACTAGGGATATGAGAAATTCGATTCAGTTCTCATTTAAAGGCAAAGCCCCCATGATTCCCCACGAAAATAGGAAAGTACTGTATGCCAGTATACCACCCCAAATTTGTCACTTTACACGGAAATGATCACTAAACATGCACTATGTTCCAATAGTTTTCTGTCTTCTACATCATGTGAAAGCTCAAACATAATGCAGAAGTTAACAATCAGGGAAATGTCAGGGAAAGTGAATAAACTGCTTTGTGAATGCAGCCTAAATTACAGTGGATCAGAAGCAGCACTTCACTGTTAAGGGGGAAATCCATCTCGCTCCCTTGTTTGCACATCTGGATAGTCACAGTGCCGTTAACACAGAGCAGTCATCCCTTATCTTATCTACCTTTCCAATGGGTTCTCTCCTCTGTTCATGGGGATGTTTCCATTTCGTCATGCCAAGGCATGGTAAATATGAAGCAGAAATGTGAGCACACTCCTAACAATGCAGCATCCCCAACGGAAAAAGCAGAAGCACAAAAAGATGGGAAGGATAAGAGCCAGGGAGTAAAGTGACACCAAGACTCAGCTGAGGGCAGCTGAGCCACATCCAGCCACAAGCAGAGGAGACTGTTCCCTCTGGAACTGTTCCCTCTGAAAAGGGCCTTTTCTAGCTAGAGCAAAGTGGTGTAATAGTTCCCTCTGGAACTGTTCCCTCTGAAAAGGGCCTTTTCTAGCTAGAGCAAAGTGGTGTAAGAAATAAACTAAACACGAGCCAGGAAAGTCCTCTTTTCGAATCCTGGCAAGAAAGCCCTGAAGTGACGAATCATAAAACTGTGGAGCTGGAAGGGACCCTGAGGATCATTTCGCCCAACCCCCTGCAATGCAGGGAGCGCAGCAAAAGAACCCCTGACAGAAGGCCATCCAAGATGATATCTCAGTTGCTCAGAGCCTCTTAATTATAAAAGTCATGGGTTCCAGTCCCGGGTTGGGGAAAAGATTGCTGCATTGCAGGGGGTTGGCCTAGATGACCTTCGTGGCCCTTTCTAACTCCACAGTTCTATGATTCTAAGATGGTCATTTTCTCCTTTGCAGGATGGTGATGATTGTGGCTGGCTGTTGCAAGCAATCCCTGGTCATTCATGCAAGATTTGATCGCAGACCAAACGTTCTTTGGAGGAAGAGGATCTCATTTCCGGGTGAAGGTACACAACGTCCCAGAAGGGATTTCTGCAACACAAAGGGTGTGTGTCTGTGTAAAAGTGCACGAAAATAATAACATTGGGACAAAGGCACAGTAGGTTCCTACAAGCACAAAAAAGAATCTTGCAAAAGCTTCCAACCTTTGGTGCTTAAATAGCCATTTTGTGAAAGGGTGTGGAATTTCTGCCAAAATAGAATCTCATAATTTAACAGCAGAGCCCAGCCCTACGGAGCTGCTTCGCCAGGCCTTTGGTTGGAGTTCAGTCTGACTCCCTCTCCCCTTTCATAAGAACTTGCATGAAAGTGACCTCCCAATTTTTCTCACAGGCCCATATAAGTTCAGCACAAACAGTTGGGCCTGGTGAGCATTTAAGGTCCCCAACCCTAATCTGCGGGTTTCCATCTGATTAGATTTTATTCTGATCCTGATCTGATTTTAGGATGTATTTTAATTGATTGCCTGATTTTATGTTAATGTGTTATACATTTGATGTTAGCTGCTCTGAGCCCGGTTTTGGCCAGGGAGGGCAGGGTATAAATAATTATTATTATTATTATTATTATTATTATTATTATTATTAGTCCTGTTTCCTTTTGTGCCTTTTGGGCTGTTAAGGGTGACAGCGGGGACTCTTCAGAGAACCATAAAATCCTATTCCTGGAAGCCAAAGGATCCACACATTTGAAATGAAGAAATGATCCTAAAACACACTAGCAATAAAAGCATGGAATTAAATGGCATTCCCTACTTCCCATTTACAATCCAAAACAAATCTTTCTACCCAACACACACCTGCTGTCACTTTTTATAATTATTACAGTAAACAATTAGGACGCTGGGACCCACCACACCAGTTAATGCTGGTGTGACATGTGTAGGGTTTTAAATGTCCTGTATGGCTGTTTCAATCTGCTCCTCTCTCCTTGAGACACTCTCTTCAGCTTACGAAAGCATCCAAAGCCTTTTGGGACGTTGTTGCCCTATATTCTGAAAGCTCTGTAACGGCATCTGAAGCATCTATTTTTAATAGGATGCACAGCTATGAGCTTTGGATAAAATATTTTTTTGCAGTGGGGCGGGGTGGGTGGAGAGACAAAATAATCTAGAAGGGCAATCTGGAAGATGGGGGGGGGATTTAAAAAGGTAGGACTACAAGAAATCACATCGTATTTCCATATGGAGCAGTCTAAATCTGAACAGAGTGTACCCATACTAGGGTATTAAATCAAATGTGTTTACAATTATTTTTAAAAACACTTTTTAGGATAGAGACAGGGTTCCAAAGCAGCAAAGTGTAATTCGAACACAAAAACAAACAAACGAAAAGCAAAACTTTGCCTTGTTTATTGGGTGGAATAGAGGTTTAGTGATAAATACAACTAAATAAAATATTCAAGAAGCAGCATTTTAAAAGACCAATCATGCAGTCCTCCACAGCTATAAAAACATGATTGGCAGTAATAAAAGAAGAAGAGTTTGGATTTGATATCCCGCTTTATCACTATCCGAAGGTGTCTCAAAGCGGCTAACATTCTCCTTTCCCTTCCTCCCCCACAACAAACACTCTGTGAGGTGAGTGGGGCTGAGAGACTTCAGAGAAGTGTGACTGGCCCAAGGTCACCCAGCAGCTGCATGTGGAGAAGCAGGGAAGCGAACCCGGTTCCCCAGATTGCAAGACTGCCACTCTTAACCACTACACCACACTGGCTCTCAAAGACAGCATTAGTCATTGAAACACCCAGAAAAGCAAAATTGACTTCAGCAGACACCTAAAAGGTAGATGCCAGGCAAATGTCCTGGGGACCCACAAAGGGGGTCCCATCACTCAGAATCCCCCAACTCTGGTTTAGTTGGGAAAGGGATGAAGCTCAGTGATAGAGCCTCTGCTTTGCAGTCAGAAAGTCCCAGGATCAATCCTAGGTTCAGTCACCAGCATCTCCAAATAGGGCTGGAAAGCCTGCAGAGCTCCTGCCAACCAGTGTTGACAATATAAGGGCCCACTGTCTGTGTCAAGATAAGGCAGCATATGGAGTTCATTAAGAATATCCATAGCTCAGTGGTGAAGAGAATGTTTCCATATTGAAGGTCCCTGGTCCAAACGCCAGCTTCTCCAAAAGACTTTACCTGAAATCTTTGATAGATGCTGCCAGCCAGTGTTGACAGTACTGAGCTAGTTTGGCCCATGGTCTAAGGCAAGTTCCTGCATTTACAATAAGCTTAAAAAGTTATAGCAGCACAATAATAATAGCAGCCACTGAATCATTTTCCTTTCATTGGGTGCTCTCCACGGTGGCCCAACAAACAGATACCTCCAGGAAGAGCATAAGCAAGGACAGAAAGCAAAAACCTGAGGGCCATATTCCCTTCTGCGCAACCTTTCAAGGGCCACATGCCAGAGGTGGGTGGGGTCAGAGGTAAAAATGGGTGGAGCAATGAATGTGAACCGAAGCTTTAAAAGAGCAGGCTACTTTCTGCAACTGCTTGTCATGGACCGGTTGGACATAGAAGAGTGGTTGGGAAGACCAGAGCCCAGGGACTGGTGGTGGGACAATGATGACGGGTCTGATGGAGAAGACTGGGAGGAGGTGTAAAAAGCTGAAGGGGGCGCAGGGCTTAGTGGGCAGAGAAAATCTTTGGCAGAGAGAAGTCCAGAATCAGAGGCAGAAGCTGAAGCAGGAGAGGAGGGAGGCCAAGAGGCAGAGATGAGATGGGTATCTCCCCCTACTGCTGCAACAAGATGTCCTCCCCACTTCTGTCCCAGAACCAGAAGAGGCATGGAATGGGTGGAGGAGAAGTTAGCTTCATGCAGGTGCAGTCTTAGGTTGCTTGGGGAAACCCCTGGAGAAGAGAGGACTTAGGCAGCTGGGGAGGGGGGAGATTTCAGTCTCAGCAACTGATCCATGGGGCAAAACCTACCAGGGGTGAGCTGCTGTGCTCATTAGGCCTGACACCCTGCCAAATCTGTGAAGATCATGTTTTTGCTAATGAAGAGTTAATTCCAACTTGCACAGTGTGATTTACTGCCCACTTGGCTCCTGACAACACTCAGCACACCTATTTCTGTATTTTTCTTAAAGGCAAGCAAGAAGCCTTATCATTATGAGAGTTCAAGGACACATTCCACCCAGGCAAAAACACTCAGGGAGGGTTTGAAGCAAGAAGGATGAGGGGTGTGGCCCCAGGAGGCTTCCAAGGGCCAGAGAGTGAGACTCGGAGGACTGTACTTGTCCCCTAGGTCTGAGGTTCCCCATTCCTGATAGTGCAAAAAAACACAATAAGAAAAATTGTTATTATTACTATGTCTACATCTAAAATTAGGTCAGTTTTACCATAAACAGAATAATATTTATACAATAGTTCAGAATGTTCAATTTATACAATAGTTCAGAATGTTCATGGTTAGGAAACCCCAACTAAATTTACTACTGAATAGCACAGTGAGCCAGGTCAAGCCCTCATGCCTGCCATCAGGAGGCTGAGGAGGAACAGGGTCATGATGGGAATCCTCCCAGGGCCAGAGGAGAGGTGATTCCCCCTCCCTGCACGAAAGGCTCCTTCTTGCAAACAGCAGCTGAAGTGACAGACCTGTGTCTGGCAGACAGCATCACACCAGACTCGAGGCTCATACAATTGCATGGTAGAAAGCAAGGAAGCCTGTGGCGCACTGTTGTTGCTTTTCTCCTCCGTGCAGGAAAATGTTGTGTGGCGGATGAGCATTTCACGATGCAAGCCAGCACCTGCAGCCTCTGGACAAACCTCACTCAGCTGCTGTTTGCTAGAGTAAAAACCCAGTTCTTGTCAATAGCTGCTTGCATTACATCCTTTCGCAATTGCCCAAATTCCAGCACAGCATCCTTTCTCCCACCGAGAAGGATGCGGCCTGACAAGTCACCTGCTCTAGCAGTTTACATGTCTCACTGCCACACCTGCTCCAGGACAAGCCCCAGCATTTCCAACAGCTTGATTCACCTGCCTTTAAGGTCAATGTTGCTGCTTCAGGTTACCGTAATTGCTACAGACTCCCAGGGAGGTATGTTATGATTCCCCAAAGCCACCCATGATCAGAGTACTGTTTTGATGGCTGCAAGCAGATCTCTCTTTAGAGAACGGGTGGGGAACCTGTGACCCTCCAGATGTTGGGAGACCCCAACTCCCAGTAACCAACACATGAGTCTGTTCACACATTCACATGACACACTCACATGTGTGTATGAATCAGTTCACAGCTGTGGACTGCAGAGGGAGTTAGCAGCTCAGTCAACAGTGACTGGCAGAGAGTTTCAGGAAGGGGATATGTACCAGCCCTACTTGGAGATGTTGAGAATTGAACCTGGGCCCTCTCAACCAGCTAGCTGCAGCCCCAGTACAGTACACAGGTAGCTGCTTCATTCAATCCAACTCAAACCATTAGTACACCAAACAACTACACCAGGGGTGAGGAATCTTTCTGGCCCAGCGGATCAGTGGGTCCACTATGGCAGCTGGATGGGACCAGCCACCTGAGATCATGGTGACACCATAAGCAATGGTCCCTCCTACCTGTCAGAGTTAATTCATGGGGTGGGTGGTCTGCTTCCCCAGTGAGCTCACTGCAGGTAATACTGTACATTGGAGAAGATGCACCAAGCTGCATTAAACCCCTGCCTCCCATCCATCAACTGATGTGACCCAATGATGTCAGATGATTGACAAATGGGTGTGGGTGGGAGGTTAATGGCTTCATGGGCCAAACAGGACCACAGACAGGTCAAGAGTGACCTACGGACCAGCAGCCCAACCCAGGCCTACACTGTCAGTGGCTCTCTAGGGTTTCAGGTGGTGGGGGGGTCATTCCCAACCGAACATGTAGATGGCATTGAGGACTGAACCACCAGCGAGGTTGCACACCAATGGTTGCACACACAATCAAGGCCCAGGGTCCCCAAACTTCTCACTTGCACAGGAACAGACACATCCTTATTTCCAGTGATGATTGCTGGAGATTTTGCAAGCCCCCCCCCCCCACCGCAGAGCAAACGTTGGAATGACAAGGGAGTTGGGAACTAGCAGCCTCTGGGCCAAATCCATTCATCTGCTGGTAGTGAAAGAGGGCTACTGAAGGAGTTGGGGGCTGTGGGCCACTTTGGATGCAAGACGTCCCTAGACCACCCATCCCTACCCAGTTCCCAGAATGATCTATCAGCAAAGGTAGTCACTGAATGAGTAGGATACACTACTTGCTTCAGGACTTTCAAATTCCTAAAATGCTACGATGTCATAGTGGGAGAAGAACATTGAGGATCACATTCCCTTTTTAGCAACTTTCAAAGGGCCACTTGCCAGCGCTGGGTGGAACCAGAAAAAAAGTGGGAAGGACAACAAATGTTTTACATTTGTACACCTTCTTCTTCTTCTTCTTCTTCTTCTTCTTCTTCTTATTATTATTATTATTATTACAGTGGTACCTCTGGTTACGTACTTAATTCGTTCCGGAGGTCCGTTTTTAACCTGAAACTGTTCTTAACCTGAAGCACCACTTTAGCTAATGCAGCCTCCCGCTGCTGCCGCGCGATTTCTGTTCTCATCCTGAAGCAAAGTTCTTAACCCAAGGTACTATTTCTGGAGTCTGTAACCTGAAGCGTATGTAACTTGAGGTACCACTGTATTATTATTATTACTATTACTACTACTACTATTATCCTTAGTAGAGTAGGCTAGTTTACACACCCACCCACCACCAGCAGCAGCAGCAGTATCTCCCCAGCATGTCCAGGTAGAGCTGGGAGAAAAACCTGTCTGAAATCCTGCTGCCAGTCAATGTAGGCAATACTGAGCTAGATGGCCCAATGCTTCTGACTCAGTATGAGGAGTTTGTGTTCCTAGGTTCCAGTTCAAGGTCACATTCTAGCTAGAGAAGGTGCACAGAGCATGGCTATTAAAAAGGGTAGTCCAGGGAGAGTTAGAGGGCCAATCTGAGTAGCTTGGGGCCCACATCCCTTTCTGTTCACAGCACTCTGCATCCATCATAATGGAAGCTGCTCCTCCCTCCGAGGCTCCAACACCTGTAGATTTTCCTTGTATGCACAGAAAGAAGCCCCACCAGTGAATACATAGCATTGCCAACTTCTCAGTTGCCCTCACCTGCTCTGCATGCACCAGTAAGAGGAAACCACGGTTATCTCCATGGAGCGAAGGGGCCTGAGTGAGGAAGGGCACCGGTGCACCTGCTGATTTTTGCAACTCGACCCTTCTTTAAGATGCAAGACAGGTCAGTTGGCAACCCTCATGCGTCCATCCCCCAAAATGTTATTATTAGCAGATTGAATGCTGTAGCGATGCAGCCCATCTTTGGGGGGGGAGAGGGGGTCCGTGAAAAGCCCCTCTGTAACTCCCCCACCCCCCCGTCGCGGGGTAACTTCTGTGCCTTGACGAGGGCGGGGGGGGGGGAGAGAGAGGGAGATCGCCGGTAGAAATGGAAGCGGGCGGGCAGAGGGAGGACACCCGCCCTCGACCCTCGCTGCATTGCAGCTGCTGTTGCTGCCCGGCCAGAGGCGGCGACTTACCGGCGGCGGCCAAGGACTCGGCCCTGACTGCGGCTCGCAGGAGCCGGTAGTAGAGCTCCATCTCCGCCTCGGAGATCCGAGTCAGAGGCAGGCGCAGCTCCGGCGAAGAGCCGCACAGGGCCATGCCGGCTCGGCGGCTACTCCCGGCCGGAGGAGACGGAGGCTGCGCCCTCCATAGCCCGCCTCCGCCGAGACTTCTTCCCGGGGCGCTCCCGGCTCCAGCTCCCTCCTTCCCTTCCCGGCGATCGGGAGACAGGAAGAGCGCAGCGCCCCAGCTCGGCGCTCTCTTGCCTCGGCGGCCCGCGAAGTTTCTCCACGACCGCGAGGTGCAAGGACCTTCGCGCCCCGGAGAGGAGGGCGCACGGGCTGGGCGGAGCGCCTGGATGAGTTTCTGCCCGCCAGCTGCTTTGGGCACCAGTGCTTTGGGTCCGCCTCGCTCTGAGCTTCTTTTTCCCGAAGGCTTGTTTTATTTATTTAAATGCACTGCATCAACCCCCCGCCTTTTCCTCCAAGGAGCTCAATGTGGCGTGCATGGTCCGCCCTTCCTCATTTAGTATCCCCACAACAACCCTGTGAGCAGGGCCGGATTTAGGTTTGATGAGGCCCTAAGCCAGGGGTCAGCAAACTTTTTCAGCAGGGGGCTGGTCCACCGTCCCTCAGACCTTGTGGGGGGCTGGACTATATTTTGGGGGGGGGATGAACGAATTCCTATGCCCCACAAATATCCCAGAGATGCATTTTAAATAAAAGCACACATTCTTTCCATGTACAGTGGTACCTCGGGTTAAGTACTTAATTCGTTCCGGAGGTCCGTTTCCCCAGCCATTCTCTTTTTGTTGGAATGCTATCCTTTTTCCAATAGCTAGCAATCAAAACTTTTGCCGCTGTTGTCACGTACAGTGGTACCTCAGGTTACATACGCTTCAGGTTACAGACTCCGCTAACCTAGAAATAGTGCTTCAGGTTAAGAACTTTGCTTCAGGATGAGAACAGAAATCATGCTCCAGTGGCGCGGCAGCAGCAGGAGGCCCCTTTTACCTAAGTTGTGCTTCAGGTTAAGAACAGTTTCAGGTTAAGTACAGACCTCAGGAACGAATTAAGTACTTAACTTGAGGTACCACTGTATAAGAATATGTTAGTTTTATCCTTTGAGATATCTTTATCAAGACTTCCTAGCAGATATGCCTCTGCCTTTATTGTGTGATGCCCTTATCAATTTTTTTATCTCGTCGTGGATCATGTCCCAAAAGATTTTAATCTTTGAGCAAGTCCACCACATGTGATATAACGTGCCTTTTGTCCTATTACATTTCCAGCATTTATTGTTGTTCATTTTATTCATTTTTGACAATCTGTCAGGAGTTAAGTACCATCTATGATGAATTTTTCTGTAGTTCTCCCTTAATAGGTCACACGCTGTAAAATTTATGTTTTTCTCACCCTTACATGGGTTTTGGATATACTGTATTTTTCGCTTTATAGGACGCACTTTTCCCCCTCCAAAATTAAGGGGAAATGTGTGTGCGTCCTATGGCACGAATGCAGGCTCCTTGGCTTCAGCGATAGCAACACGAAGCCTCCGAAGCGCAGAGGGAGCGCTCCCAGTCCCACCAGGAGATGCTGGGGACTGAACCTGATGCCTTCTGCATGCTAAGCAGTTGTTCTACCACTGAGCTATGGCCCTAGCTCACAATATTGCTGTCAGGATAAAATGGAGAAGGTGGAGGCTGAAGTGTGTATGCTCTGTGGAGGAAAGGTGGGATAGAAGTATAAGAAGAAATAAAGTATGTAAACTAGCCTCTAAGTGAATAAACTACAGTATATTTTTAACTTACTCACCTAATAATTTGTATATAAATTATAAAAGTGGTATATAAATTTTGTTAAATAAAAAAAGAGGAAATGTTCAGACTTTCAAACAGTATGTTATGCCTGAGCCTTCATTGCTGAAACTCCCAACAGCATTTTCATGCTCACAAACACCTGATGAAGGAACCATTGTGACATAACCCACTCAAGCAGAGTGAAGGGGCAACAGGCTGTCAACAGTGGCAGTAGTTGGGGGCTCCCATCTATTAAAAAGCCACAGAAAGTCTTTTCATACTGCCTGAGGAATTAATCCCTTATTTAACATTCATAATTGCTGGATCGATTTAACAGGACTGGAGCTAACATTTGCTTGGATTTGGCACCATTGATAGGGAACTGCCAGCTGCGACCACCGCTTTGAAGTCACCCTGGTCTTTGGGCCTCCAACACCTTCTTCAGCATGTCCAACCCATCTAAGAGGCGTATGATACTGGTGTTCCACTGGGTTAGGAAGAAGCCCCTGACAGAGAAGCCGTGCTCTACCATCTCGGCCAGACCTTCTGCCTCTGCACTGGCTTGCAACACTCCTCACATTTCACCCTACTTCACCAGGAGCAAGACACAACCCGCTCCGCTCAGGAGGTCCAGCAGGCGCAAGGTGCTGCGATTGCCAAATCTCACCGACCCCAAGTTTTTAAGATCTGTCATTGGCAGCGTTGGCCGGAAGAGAGCCCACAGGCGTGGCAAGCCAAAGAAGACTCCAGCGGGAACAGGAAAAGGGGTGAGGGCTAGGCTAGAGGCAAGAAGGCTCCAAAGCTATTTGCAGGGTGGGATTGCTTTGGAAGATGCCTTCTCACAATCTCTACCCTTGAACCACGTAAGACATAAGAAGTGCCTGCTGGATGAGGCCACATTGGCCTGTCTAGTCCAGCATCCTGTTCTCACAGTGGCCAACCAGAGGCCTGTGGAAACAAGAGCATTCTGTATTCCCTTCCTGCATCTTCCAGCAACTACTATTCACAAACGTTACTGCCACTGACTGTGGAGGTAGAGCATAGCCATCGTGCCTAGTGGCCATTGATAGCCTTTCCTGCATAAAACCATCCAAGTTGGTGGCTTTCTCAGCTTTCTGTGAGATTGAGCTTCCAGAGGGGTAGCTGAGCATGCCTGCTGCAGGAAAAACAGGCATTAAAAGCACATTTCTCCCAAAGAATCCTGGGAACTGCAGTTTGTAAAGGGTGCTACAAATTGTAGCTGTGCGGTAGAAGGGTAATCTACAGTTCCCAGGATTCTTACAGGGGAGAAGCGATAATGCTTTTAATGTATGGTGTGTAAAAAAGGTAAAGGGACCCCTGACCATTAGGTCCGGTCGTGACCGACTCTGGGGTTGCGGTGCTCATCTCGCTTTATTGGCCGAGGGAGCTGGCATACAGCTTCCAGGTCATGTGGCCAGCATGACTAAGCCGCTTCTGGCTAACCAGAGCAGCGCACAGAAACACTGTTTACCTTCCCGCTGGAGCGGTACCTATTTATCTACTTGGACTTTGACATGCTTTTGAACTGCTAGGTGGGCATGAGCAGGGACCGAGCAACGGAAGCGTCACAGGGATTCGAACCGCCAACCTTCTGATTGGCAAGTCCTGGGCTCTGTGATTTAACCCACAGTGCCACCCGCGACCCTTTGTATGGTGTATATACAGCTTCAAATTAGCTCCACCAGCTCTGTAATACTAGAGCAAAGATTATAATACATATTGTTCTTGTTGTTGTACTTTTATAAATATTATAAAACCTATTCCTGCAAGCCATGTAGTCTGGAATAAACTCAGTCACCCCTCCCATCATTAATGGTTTCTACTAGGTGGGGAGGGGTGTTGGATCTGCTTCCCTGCCTTGAAGAAAGGCGCAGGTCAGATGTGTGCCCAGACCTGGCCACGCTTCGCAAGAGAGGTGTGTTGGTTCAAGGTGGCCACGCTGCCTGCAACTTGCACTCCTTCCTGACGTGTCTTCCCCAAACCCCTTCTTCCAGAGGCTGTGTTGAAGTTTTCCATCACGTGGAACACAAACTCGTAGAACTACCTCGAGGCTCAGCCAGTGGTGGAAACCCTCCTCAAGCATGAGACACCAGAGAGCCTCTTGCAATACGAAGGGATCAAAGCAGCTGTGGAGTCTCTCCTACTGTACACGGCACTTCCAGAGGCTTGGCCAGTTACTGCAGGCCTCCATGTTCCTTGATTTCATGTGACAAAACATGAAGTTGCCTGACGCCGCCAAGTGGGACGAGGAGATGGACACGTGATGAGCTTTATTTATTTATTTATTTATTTATTACTAATTTTATTGAGTACAAATAAAAAAACCCACAAATTTACAAAAAAAGGAAAATACATGTAACCAATAGAAAATTAGAAAACATTTTACCTCTTCTGATATTTACAATTATTTGCACCTCTACAAAACAATATTCACAATAAAGAAAAGAAATGAAAGGTAAAATATAAAAG
This sequence comes from Podarcis raffonei, assembly GCF_027172205.1. NCBI lineage: Eukaryota > Metazoa > Chordata > Lepidosauria > Squamata > Lacertidae > Podarcis > Podarcis raffonei. Next base: position 46,007,373 of record NC_070621.1, on the reverse strand, counting down.
AAAAGAACAAGAAGAAGATAAATAAAAGGAAGAAATAAGATCAAGAATGAGAATTTAAATTGGCTAGAATATTTCCAACTTAAGGCTACATATGAGAAAGATATAAAAGTTAGGGGATTTGGGAATAAAACATCAAAATTAGAAAGAGAGGTATTAGAAAATAATAAAAAAACACTTTTGAAACTGTACAGTTTAATAGACCAAGAAGTAAAAGGAGAGAATATGCTAAAGTGGGAATGGGATCTAGGATATACAATTGATATGGAATACAGTGGTGCCTCGCAAGACGAAATTAATTCGTTCCGCGAGGCTCTTCGTATAGCGGTTTTTTCGTCTTGCGAAGCAAGCCCATTGACAGCTTAGCGGATTAGCGCTATTAGCGGTTTAGCGGCTTTTAGCAATCAGCTGTTAAGCGGCTTATCAGTGGATCAGCTGATAAGCGGCTTAGCGGCTTAGGAAAAGGGGGGGGGGACCCGAAGGAACTCGCAAGACTTTTTCGTCTTGCAAAGCACCTCCAAAACGGAAAACCCTTTCGTCTAGCGGGTTTTCCGTCTTGCGAGGCATTCGTCTTGCGGGGCACTGTATTGGAAAAGTTTTTTGGGGGAAACATAAATTTTACGGCCTGCAATTCAATAAGAGAGAATTATATGAAGATGCACCGCAGATGGTATATGGCACCAGACAGACTAGCAAAAATAAATAGATCGATTAGTAATAAATGTTGGAGATGCAATAAGATGAAGGGCACTCTATACCATATGTGGTGGACATGTTCAGAGATCAAAAAATTCTGCGAAATGATCCAAGAAGAAATTTAGAAATTAATAAAGGTTTCATATAACAAAAGGGCAGAAGCATACTTATTAGGAATTTTGAGTAAGGATATCCCCAAAGATAACATATTCGTATATGCAACAACAGCAGTGAGAACGTTGGTGGCCAGTTACTGGAAAGGAAATAACATCCCAACAAAAAGGGAATGGTTAAGTAAACTATGTGAGTATCTGGAGTTAGCAAAACTGGCGGATATAATAAGGCATAAATCTAAAACTATGGTACAGAAACAATGGGAATGCTTAAATGAATATTTACACAAACAGGGATCAAATACAAAAGTTTGGTTGTGCTTAGACTAACCTTGTGAAGAATACAAAGATTAGATGGGCTAGGTTTTATTGTTTTATTTTTTATCTTATATTTTGGAAATGTACATCCAGGGTTTTTTTTTTCCTTTAAATTTTTTTGGGGGGCCCAAGAGAGTGGGGCCCTGAGCTATAGCTTGTCTAGCTTATACGTAAATCCGGCCCTGCTCTCAATCAAAAAGGGGTAAAGGAAGGAGGCTTCGCAGCTTCTCCCGCGAAGAACATCAGCACTTTAAAGGGCATGCATTTAATCAACGCGCTCGCAAGGCTGAGAATCCGATCCAGCCAATCAGCAAGCGGCTTCCCTGCCTGGCCGACTCCACCGAAGAGAGACGACGGAGCGGAGGAGGGGAAAGAACGAAAGGACCTTTTTAACCCTAGCACCACCACGGCCCTTGGGAAACAAGGCGAAGGGGGAAGCCAGGGGAGTATTCCCCCTTCCTTTTCACTCATTTCCCCAGAGATAAGAAGGAGGCTCGAATCCCTCGAAATTCCCTCTGGTCGTTTATACAAGATCGGGCGCTCTTTGTCTCATCGCCTCCCCCCGCCCAGGAGCCTGAGATCGATTCGCCCGCCCCCCCATCCCCTTAGGTATTACTACGGTCCAACTTGTGGGCGGGGACTGCGCGCCTACGTCACCCGCGGACCAATAGAAAATGGCCCGGGGGGCGGGGGCAGCAGCGGCGTCTTTTGTGCTTCGGCGAGATGTCCGAGGAAGGTGCTGCCTGCGTTCGGGTGCGCCCGCTCCCCGCCAGGTGAGCCTCTGGGGTTGGGAAAGGGGAGCTGTTGCTTCGCAGTAACCCCCCATCGCTGTTTCTAAGTCGTCTACTCCGAAGTAAGCGCGGGACCTTAACAGGCTGGCAGGCATGCACGCGAAGCCCCGAGAAGGAAGCTTGGCTCAGGAACAGGGCGCACACCTTTTCCCTGCGACTCTATTTCTATTTGCTTTTAACTGCTTCACTCCCCCTCGACTGCAGCTGTTTTAAATGCGCGTGGGTAAAAGGGGGGGGGAATCTGGGCTTTTAAATTTCTGTAAGCCCGGCTTGATGGTGAAGGGCGGGTTAATAGATTTGATGTTGAAAATACTTAATCATGAAAGTCTTTCCAGCCTTGCATACCCACTCTCCTTATTAGAGCAGTGGTTCCCAACCTTTTTTTTAACCATGCTCCTAAAATCCTAATGCCCACCCCCACCCCACCCCGTGACATATAATTCTTATTCAGTGACACCCCCCCCCCCATTTAACGTGGAGGAAGCCTAAAAGGCCATTGACTGTGGATAACTCGTTCTCAAATTGCCCCCCTGTGGGGCGTGTGCCCCCACATTGGGAACCACAGGATTAAAGCATTGGACTAGGAGCTTGGGAGACCAGGGTGCAAATCCTTGCTTGGCCATGCACCGTATTTTTCGCTCCATAAGGCGCACCTGATGATAGGGCGCACCTAGTTTCTTGAGGGGGAATTCAAGGAAAAAAATATTATTTAAAGGGAGCGCTGAGCAGAGCCTGTATGCACCCCAGGCTCTGCTCAGCGTTCCCTTTCACAAGCCGCGTGGAGTGTGTGTGTGGCTCTTGGGGGCTTTTCCCCGAGGAGGGAGAAGGGCAGCTCGTCAGTGATGGGCTGCCCTTCTCCCTCCTCGGGGAAAAGCCCCCAAGAGCCACACACACACTCCACACGGCTCTGTAAAGGGAGCGCGGCTATCCCTGGCTTTTGCAGGAGGTGGGGAAAGGGACAGAGCCGCTCTCTGTCCCTTCCCCCACCTCCCGCAGAAGCCAGGGATAGCTGTGTGAAGCCTCTGCAGGGCAGCGGGTTGAAGGCTCGCTGCTGCCTTGCGGAGGCTTTGCAGGCTACCCTAGAGCTGCTCAGGAGCTTATCGGGGCTGGCGGGGGGAAGCCCGGGCTTCCCCCGCCAGCCCCGACAAACTGTGGGAGTATTCCTCACCTCCTGCAAAAGCCCACAGGAGCTGCACACCCTTTAAGGAGCGTGCGGCTTCTGCTGGCTTTTCTAGGAGGTGGGGGAAGGGACTGATGCGGCCAGTCAGTCCCTTCTCCCTCCTGGGGAAAAGCCCACAAGAGCCGCACGGAGCTTGTGTGCAGCTCTTGGGGACTTTTCCCGCCTGCCTCCCCCCTGCATTCGCTCCATAAGACGCACACACATTTTCCTTTGCTTTTTAGTAGGGAAAAAGTGCGTCTTATGGAGCAAAAAAATACGGTAGCTTGCTTGGGCTAGTCACTTGACTGACAGCCTAACTTACCTTGTGGGGTCCTTGTGAGGATGAAGTGAGGCAGGGGGGGAGATGTGCAAGGCCACTTTAGCTCCTTGCAGAGGGTGGCATATAAGTTAAATAAGTAAATAAAACTCAGCTGCTCGCAGCCATTCTCGTTCTAGCCCCCAGTTACCTTTGGGTGGCTGACATGAGATGGACAGAAAGCTTCCTTTGTTCTCCACCTAAAGCCAGGAACCTTTTTCAGCCACTACGGAGAATGCCTTATTCACTGTAACTTCACTTCTTGGGGAGGCTATGGCTTTATCTGTGAGGCTAATGGCATCCGCAGCATCTTAAAGAGTGAGCTGTGTTTCCATAGCAACCACCAGGGTGATACTGCTCTCCAGGAAATGGTAGTCATTTCACCACCACCTTCCCTTGGTTGGAGGTAACATCAACTTGTAACATCAACGTCGCATCCTGAAGCGAACATAACACACGTTTGCGCGGGTTGCGCTTCATCGCTTCTGCACATGCGCATGACATCATTTTGAGCATCCACACATGTGCGAGCGGCGAAACCTGAAAGTAACACATTCCATTACTTCCGGGTCGCCGTGGAGAGCAACCCGAAAACACTTAACCTGAAGCGTATTCATCCCGAGGTATGACTATATACAGTAAGTGTCAATAAAACCATATAACCTAAAAATGCTGTATGTCTTTTAGGTAGGCGTGTATAGGGTTGTGCTGTAAATGTGAGATGCACTTGTTTCAGAATGTGAAGATTATGTCTAAAATGCTCCAGAAGAGTATGTATACTTTAGAGCAGCCGTACTTCTAAAAGGGCATTTAATCAAATAGGAGCTGGATTTAAAAAATTGTTCTCAGAGGGACAAAGCAAACACATACTCACAGGTGCTTCATGCCTAGGACTGGTTCCACAACCCTTAAATTTGGATACAAATATGTGCTTACAATGCGCTTTACACATGCTCTGCACAGCAAGTTATTCAATATAACTTGCACATTGTCATAATGTTAAGTCAACAGCTGCAAACATCTTTAAATATACTCTCAGGACCAGACAATTAGATTAGTGTGGGTATAAGTATTTCTTTAACACCAGAGTATAATTTCTCTATACTCTAACAGTGTATAGAGTTAGTTACAGAAAGGTAGCCGTGTTGGTCTGCCATAGTCAAAACAAAAAATTTTTTTTCCTTCCAGTAGCACCTTAAAGACCAACTAAGTTAGTTCTTGGTATGAGCTTTCGTGTGCATGCACACTTCTGTGTATCTGAAGAAGTGTGCATGCACACGAAAGCTCATACCAAGAACTAACTTAGTTGGTCTTTAAGGTTCTACTGGAAGGAAAAAAATTTTTTTGTTTAGTGTATAGAGTGAATCTCTAACAGTGTTTTGTTCCTTAAGCAAGAATGCAGACCTTGCGGAGGAAGAGAGTATTGTCTGGAAAAATGAAGAATGCACCATATCTCAGCTTGATGGGACCAAATCTTTTACCTTTGGTAAGCACTTGATAAACACTGAAGTACTTTGTAAACCCTCTCAGGGTTTGTTGGTTTGTTGGTTTACAATCAAGCGATGTATAAATTTTATTAAGTGCCTTATTTTTCGCTCTGTAAGACGCACTTTTCCCCTCCTAAAAAGTAAGGGGAAAAGTAAGGCTGCCCTTCTCCCTCCTCAGGGAAAAGCCCCCAAGAGCCGCACACACACTCCGCATGCTCTTTAAAGGGAGCGCGGCTCTTGGGGGAGCTTTAGCCGCATGCAGCCTCTCCCGGGCAGGGGATGAAGCTGGGAGAGGCTGCGCGTGACCAAGAAAGAAGCCAGGACAGCCAGCGGGATCGCCGCACTCCCTCTAGCTGTTCTAGCTTCTGGCTTAGCCGTGCAAAGCCTCCGCAGGGCAGCGGTGAGCCTTCATCCCGCTTCCCTGCGGAGGCTTCGTGCGGCTATCCCTGGCTTTTGCGGGAGGTGGGAGAAGGGACAGATCTGCGCTCTGTCCCTTCCCTCACCTCCCACAAAAGCCAGCGATCGCCACGCTCCCTTTAAATAGCATGTGGCTCTTGCGGGAGGTGAGGGAAGGGACAGAGCCGCGTGCTCTGTCCCTTCCCAATGAGGAGATTTCACCCCTCCCATATCCAAGAATCTGTTGGTGTTCTCTGCTGATTCTCAAGAGAGGAGGGGGCAGTTTCTGCTCTCTACTTATTCCGCTCCAGCCTCACATCAAAGAGAGAGAGAGACTGAGTGTTAGAGAGAGATCGTGTGTATAGATAAGGTTGCTGCTAAGAGCAGCTGCAGACACTCAGTGCAGTTCAGCACTTTCATTTAGACCTCATTTAGCTCGGTACATAGTTGTGCATTATAGTTGTAGATAGAATAAAATAAGATATTCTACAGAGCTGCTCTCCGAGTCATTTATGCTCTGCTATACTCTGCTGTGCGACGACTGTCTTCTTGTTGGAGTGAATCCGGTGCTCACAACTCTAAGCTGTGAGTCCACAGCACTTTGACCTGTTCCTGTGCAGAAGGTGGTCTCTGGAAGTGCTACCCAGCTCGCCTAGCCCAGTCGGGGCTGAAGTGTGTGAGTCCAGTTGGTGGCACTGGCTCAAGGGTGATGCTGACACCCCCACCTCCCGCTAAAGCCCCCAAGGTGATATCTTTCCGGTGATATCGGAGCTCAAAGTCGCATATGATTGTAAAAGTAAGTGCTGACACTGTAAATTGAGTTCAAACAGACTGGTAGCCAGTACCTTTCCTTCAGGAAAGATGAAGTGTGTTCCCTTCACCTGTATTTATGAAGTGCCTAATTTTTTCAGTTTTCCAAAGCAGCCCCAGGTACGACGCACCGCAGTAGTCTAGTCAGGAAGTGGTGATGGCATGGATCACGTTGGCCATTGGGGGGCAGGGATGGACACACCTTAGCTGGTGAAAAGCACTGCATCTCACATCCCCAGCAACAAAACTGGGCCTTGAGACGCTGCTCTGTGTCTTCCACTGTTTGCAGTATGGCCTATGGGCACAAAGGACATCGTCTTCCCTATGGTAGAAGACAAGACCTCACTGATGCGGTCCATAGAGAAGCAGAGCAATACGTTTAGCACCAACATGGCAGCAGGTGTTGCCAGAAGGAGGCATGCAAGGCACCATCCAGCCATCTTAGGGACTCCACTCCAGATTAGTGTAGGGTTTACTCCTTAAGCCTTTCCTTTCTTCCAAAGATATTCTGCAAGGCAGTTGTGTATTACAGCTGAACATTTTAGTGTCATGTCAAGCCATAACCCAAGGTTTACTGTACACAAACAAACTGGAGATTGGAGTGAAATAAACCATGATTGGTACACCAAGAACAAACCTTGACTTAACATCGTGGTTTATTTTTCCTTACTCCAGCACTAGCCGCGAGGAGCAAAGACGTAATTTGCTCATCTACAGTAAGTCATGACTTACAGTGATGTGCACAGATGGTCAGACACAAGTTGCAGTCTGTCTTTGAGAAAAACTGATATATACATGGAGTGCTAAAGTTTCTTATAACATTTTTGGGATAAAGTTAGAATATTGGCACTTGCAGAGCTAGAGCACATCACTGACACCTTGCCCATTTTCCTTTTCTTAAGAAGCCACCTAGCAAGATCCAAGAGCTGCAAATAGGAGACACAGAAGAGGATAGACCTTGTATGAAAGAACAACTCAGCAAAACTCTGGAGAAGTTGAATGAAATGGAACAACTGAGGGAGAAATTAAAAGCCAGTAAGCAGAATTGAAGCGGAGTTAATGGACATGCTGACAGTAACTCAGAAACTTCATGAGCAGGAAGAAGCAATGACAGACTTAATCCAGGAGCGAGATTACCTGAAGGACAAATTGAATTCTCTCCAAGTGGAGAGGGATCTCATCAGTAAAGAGATGCAAGGAGCGAAATCAATGGTAAAATATTATTAGTTTTTATTAAGATCCCTTTTCCTTTCTTTTTTACTATTTACAGTTTATTGATTTTTGTAAAATTGCAAAAGTGCATCTGCCAACCAACCTTTCCTTCCCAATGTCCTTTTAATAGCTTTCATTTTTCTGCTGGTCTTTTAATGGAAGGGGAAAGTAAGCCAGAAACCTTTACCAGTTGGATATCCTACCATCGCAAGTTAATTACAGTTCTAGGAATCGAGAGCAGATTTTCATAGACCAAATAATGCGCACAGACTGGGGGAATGTTGTGCATGCCCGTGTGAGGTCAGGAGCCTGTTCAGGCAAAGTAACAGCTGGCGGAGTGGAAGTGGAGCTGGTGGTCTAAAGCTGGCCTTAAATCTTGGAACAGGGGGATTTGGAAGCCATTGAGGGAAGGCTTGTGCTTCAAATCTAGTGGCAGGGGATGGGTCTTCTGGCTCCAACATATGGAGTTCCTGGCAGCAGGCAACCTGGAGAAAGGTTTGGGCATTAGAGAATTACGGAGCTCCAGGTCCCACCTTTCAAGGTAAATTCTTCATAAAACTGAGCAAAAAAACAGAACTTACTTATTGTGTGTTTCTTTTTATATAAAACCTGACTCAGGTCCAACAGATAAGAGAAAGGTCTCTTGAACTGGCGCAAGTGTTTGAGTCAAAGGAAGAGCAAAGTCAGACGGAACGCAATACACAGCAGCAATCTTGATATTTTATGGACCCTGTGGGCAAGCTTATAATGCTGAACTGGAAATCAACTTGTGTTAATTTTTATCACTTCATACTTATTTAAAAGAATATACACATTTTCACAAATATTTGTGTTGTTGAAACTGAAGTGATCTTTCTAAAGTGTGGTGGTATAGAGACAAATTGAGATGTGTGTGAGCTCATCGTGACAACCGCTCCGTAGCCACATCTCCAAGGGGAGTCCAAAAAATGTAGGCAGCTGTAATTGATCCCTGAGCTGGCAAAAGCTGGTATAGCGGTCAGCATGTTGGAATTTGGATTGGATGGCCTGGATTTGGGTTATTAATCCAGCCTTGTGAATGACTATAGTCCTGTGCACTGTTCCGTGGAGAGTTATCTCCATTTAATTCAGTGTCTGCTTTTGAATATAATAGGCTGAGCTTGTAGATCTTTAAACAAAGGTCTTCAGCCAGCCAGCAGTCTTGCAAAGTGTTTAATGGGATTTCTGCTTCATGCTAACCATTTAAGGAAGTCTCTAGCCTCTGCTCAAATCTTTTCCCATTTCCACTGCTGGATTTATGTATAGGCTAAGTAGGCTGAAGCCTAGGGTCTCTAAATCTATGGGGCTTCCCCAGCCAGCCCAACACCCAGCAGGCAGTCTCCCCTCTCCCCAAATTGCAAACCCAAGACTTCATGCGAGGGCAGGGCAACTTGGGCCCAGCAACTATGAGACTGGGGGCCAGCCAGTGGAGCCCAACTTGAAATTCTGGGGCCCAACTTGAATTTTTTTTGTGGGGCACTACTTCACAGCCAAAGTCTGCAAAATCTTAAGAGATATAAATCCATGTGCTAGGTCATTTTCACAAGGTCAGCAAAGCCCTTCAGAAGTCAGGTCTGTTACTGAGTTCTTATGCAAGTTTGTACAGTTTTCTGTATTTTTAAAGGAAAATTAGAGAAGATTTTGATGAGCTTGAGAAATAGGCAAAAGCCAACTTGCCCAATGTCAATTATAAAACAAGGAGACAAAGAGTGAGGGCACGGCAAAGAAGTGACAGAAGTGCACCTGATGCCTTAGATGCACTTTCTTCAAGAGATAAGTTTAGGATAAAATCCTTTATTCCTATATTCCTTTATTAGATGCACTTGAAGCCAATTTAAAAAGAGGTACTGTGTTGCAGAATTGTTTTCCATTCTTGCTATCCTGATAGTATCTAAGCAAGGAATTCAGCAAGGTGTAGAACTGTTGATGGAATATCTACCCAGAAGATATTGACCTGAAACTTCTTGAGGAACTTTTGCACTTTCACCTATATGTGAGACTAAGCCATAGGCACTGCACCGCCACTGGCTTTAAATCGGAACGCTGTTCCTGTTCATGTATAATGCTGGAGACACATGCCTGAGAACCCCTCTTTACATCAGGCTTGGGGACAGGTTGGTGTTAGGGAGAGGACATGCTAGAGAGGATCTTTCATAGGTTTGGATCTTCAGAGGAGGCCTGCAAGACGTCTCCAGTCTGATTTGGCCCTTATGCAGCGGAGAGCTGTATAGCGCTGTGAGTGTATGGCTTTTCCTTTAGTGTAAGGGGCTAACCGCGCATCAGAGCCACCTTGCCATAGAAGCCAACTCCTACGGACCAAAGAGAGATCTCCCCTCCCAATAAAATATATGAGGGGGGCAGCCCCCCACCTCCGTTGACGGGCATTACTATTCAAATTGTGTGTGTGCTGTGTCATGTGATTATGTGGGACGGGGCTTACCTGCTGCCACCCCCATTTTATTCAAATTGGCACCCCTTGTGCCAGCTCTCAAAGCGCCTTTAGAAACGCAAGGTGCACTTCTTAGGTAGATACTTTGTCCACTTAGCTCAGGACTGTACTAACAGGATTGTGTATCTCAAGAGTTTCAGGCTGGGGAGGGGGGGTTAAAAGCTGCTTTAGGCCGAGTCAGATCTCTGGCCCACCTAGGTCAGCCCTACCTGGAGATCCAGGAAACCGAACCTGTGATGCACCAGCATGCACCCCTTAAATGATAATTTTAGACTCTAGTCTTCACAATGCTGAAAAGGGGAAATATTTAAGTAATCTAAGAAGCTGCCTTATGCAGAGCCAGCTCATGGGACAATCTAGCTCAGTACAGTGGTGGACCTTGGGGTCAGCAGTGCCCTATGGGCTGCCAGAATTCAGCTACCTCCACTTCTTGCCTTCCACTTTATGTACATCATATTCAGGACTTTAAATTGTGCTTTTATATCAAATTTCCTTTTCTGCGTATATTGTAATATTTTACTGTTGCTATGGCCATTGGATAATGTGAATAAAGTTTTTTTTCATAATCTTTCTATGTACATCATATATGCAGCATCCTCGAGGCTTCGCACCCTCTAAGACCGAACCTAGTAAGGCGCTCCCCTAAATCTGCCTCTGCTCAGAACTGTCTATGACTGTCAGAGGCTCTCAAGGGTTCCAGGCAGGGTGACTGGCCCAGACCTACCTGGAGATGCCAAGGGTTGAACATTGGTGCCCTTCTGGATGCAGAGAGGATGCTCTGCCACTGAATTGCAGGCTTTCCCCCAGGTCTAACCTGGATTGAGCTCCGAAAGGATGTGCTCTAACCACTGAGCTCTGGTCCTCCTTCCACTTTTAACATTAAGTAAAGGTAAAGGGACCCCTGACCATTAGGTCCAGTCGTGGCCGACTCTGGGGTTGCGGCGCTCATCTCGCTTTATTAGCCGAGGGAGCCAGCGTACAGCTTCCGGGTCATGTGGCCAGCATGACTAAGCCACTTCTGGCAAACCAGAGCAGCGCACGGAAACGCCGTTTACCTTCCCGCGAGAGCGGTACCTATTTATCTACTTGCACTTTGACGTGCTTTCGAACTGCTAGGTTGGCAGGAGCTGGGACCGAGCAATGGGAGCTCACCCCGTTGCGGGGATTCGAACCGCCAACCTTCTGATCAGCAAGTCCTAGGCTCAGTGGTTTAACCCACAGCGCCACCCGCGTCCCACTTTTAACATTATCTGCAACCAAATAACTTCAGTTCAGCAGTGTAGGGAGATTCACCTGCAGGATTTCTGCCTGGCACTCTCAGCTGTTATAGAAGTCCAGAACTCCTGCCAGTAAAGGGAGGACAGCTTATGGCAGTGAGCACCATCTGTTCATCGCATACTGGACATCCCTTGTATCAGTCCAACGAAAGAGAGAAAGAATGTCCTAAAACACACTTCTCCTTTTTTTTAAAAAAAAAAAAGCGCTTTCACATTGCCACTCGGTAACCTCGGAACCGTGTTTAGCAGTGTACAAAAATAATGAAGGATAATGTATTTAAAATTCCCAACAAATATTGTTGTTGGGTTTTTTTTAAGTACCAACTGTCCCTGCTTTTAACAGTGCAGTCCTGTGCATGTTTAGTGATAAAAGGAAGTAGAACATCCAGATGAATTGCTGCTCTGCTTTTCAATTAGGTATGCACACGTTGAGTGTGGTGGCAGCAGCTGGGAATGTTAACTCTATATAGCAGCTTTGTTCCAAGTTCTATGTAAGCTGTCATTTCACATCAAAAAAGTTTGTGGGGGAAAAGCACTTATGTCCTGCGTGGGCTGTATAATTATGCTGCTGCTTCTTTTTTTACATTAGAGGTTCGGAAATTTGACAGGCAGACACTGCCCTCATTCTTTTGAGAGAAAGTTATGATTATTTTTTGTTCTTATTAAAATGGAGGGGGGTGGGATTTTGATCCTGATTCCTGAAGAAGCTTTCAATCTATTGAAGCAATATACATAGCTGCTCCTCTACCCAAATTGGATTTGGGGTGGTGGTGTTCATTTTACCAAATACAGTCATACCTCATTTGCTTCATGTTACGTTCTTTCAGGTTATGTCCCGCGGCAACCCAGAAGTACTGCAATGGGTTACTTCCGGGTTTTGCCGCTCGCGCATGCACAGACATGCAAAATGACATCCCGCGCATGCGCAGAAGCACCAAACCGTAACTCGCGCATGCGCAGACGCGCTGCTGCGGGTTGTGCTCTTTTCATGTTGCAAACGGGCCTCCTGTTCGCAACCAGAGGTACCACTGTACTGCTACTCCAGTCTCTCTGTACTACTCTGCGTCCATGGAATACACCATGTGGCTGAGCCACTGTAGTACTTGTTTGAAACTGGAGTAGAAATAGGTACTCCTCTCCCCCCCCCCCGAGTGTTTTGCAGTTAAGCATCCCAATGTCCTGTTAAAATATGATTTTAGTTCCATCCTCCAAACTGCTCCTGGCTTTTGAACCACTGATACTTCTCTGGGTTTTTAAATATTGTTTGTTTGGGATACTGTTTTCCTTCATGCAGCTGAAACGCTGTGGAAACAGCCCCTATATACAGCTGCAAAAAAAGGTGAGAGAAATGAAAGGACACAGCAAGTGTTGCCTGTGGTCTTACAAATACATTTGCAAAATTGCTAGACCCCCCCCCCAAGAGAAATTGGCTAGCTGGCTGACCTGCAACCTAAAAATAGGGAGGAAGGGGAAGCATTATTTCAATGCTTCTGTGCCGATAAGTGATTTTACCTGGCTGTAGACAAGAAGCTGGAAGATGTGATTATGGTCTGGGTCTGCAAGCGAAAGAGTAAAGTGAAGGGGGAGCAGCATTACCCACTGCCACCCACAAATGCTTTGCTAGGGTTGCCATATGTCTGGAATTTCCCGGACATATACAGAATACCGCATTCATCAGCGGCATCCAAGTGGAAATCAGCTAAATGTCTGGGAAAATCTGAACATATGGCTGCCCATGTCAGCAGTGCCGATTTTGCCAATTTCCCCTTAAAATAGCTCAAAAATGGCATTTTTGTGTGTGTGATTTGTGCTTATTACACAGAAAAGTCAGGTTCACTTAAGACAGGGGTCCTCAAACTTTTTAAACGGGGCTAGTTCACTGTCCCTAAGACACTGTTGGGGGTCGGACTATACTTTGAAAAAAAATATGAACGAATTCCTATGCACACTGCACATATTTTATTTCTAGTGCACAAAAAACAGGAAAAGTACAATATTTAAAATGAACAATTTTAATCAACACACACACACACACACACACACACACACACACATATATTATTTTGCCTGTGTCAGACCAATAAGTATTTCAATAGGAAGTATGGGCCTGCTTTTGGCAAATGAGATGGTCAATATCCGGTTCCATATTTGTCACTGCTAGTCGTAGCAAGTGATGCAAGTGTTCATCAGTTAGTCTGGATCTGGTTGGAGATTTCAGATGTTTCATTTGGGAAAAAGTCTGTTCACAGACCTAGGTGCTGCCAAAGATGGCTGCAAATTTGAGTGCATGGTTCTGAGATTAAGATATGTCTCAGAGAGGAGCTTGATTTGAATGCGTCTCATTGAGGGTTGTGGGGAACCACAGAACTTAAGCTCCAGGGAGAAAAAATGTGGGGTGGAAATTCAGTAACTGCTTAGTCCCATTTCGGGGGTGGAGATTCGGATGAACCCATACCATTTATTTTTTCAAAGCCTGCCTCCGCCTGGGCTCCTCTTGGATGGCAGGCAGACGTTTACTTGTGAGCAACCCGATGCTGAGTTTTCCTTGCGAGCAAGCGCGCCTTGGATCGCAGCCCAGCTCCCAAGCACTTTTCCCAGGACAAAAACTCGCTAGGATGATGGCAGCCGTCTTTTTCCTTGGATGTGATCCCCAGTGGCCCCAAGGGTGTTTCCTCATGAGTAAGCACTGGAGCCCTGCGTTCTTTGTGAGTGACCTTCTTCCCCTTTTCCCTGCCTTCTGAGCATAGCTCTCCATCAGTGTGGAGGCTGCTGCAGGCAACGGAGGGTGAGCCCGGTTGGAGGAGGCGGTGGTTGGGGCCGCCGAGCTGGGCTGCAAGGATAACAGGGCTGGATCAGGTGGAGAGGGCGGCGGAGCGCAGGGCGTGAGCGAGCAGCATGGTGGCTGGTGATTGAGAGACAGGCCTCAAGGCAAGGCAGGGCCAGGAGGGGTAAATCCTGACCCGCCTCTTTCCCTCCTGCCTGCTCTGCTTAAAGGCACCGTGGAGCAAGCTCTCCAAAGCGCTTTGAGTCTCCTCAATGGCTTTGCAATGGGTTCTGCAGTGGCTGGGCGGATTTATGACCCTGGCGGGCTGGATTCGGCCCGCATCCCATAGTTTGAGGACCCCTGACTTAAGACAACAAACTTCACCAAGCTCAATCAGAACATACCAAAGTTTATTGATTATTTCAAAACAAAACAAAAAAAGGTTTGTTTTCATAAGGGAAAAGAAGGAGCGAGTTGCATTCATAAAAGTTAACATTCACATTCCATTGTCATTATATAAAGCAACATGAACGTATAAAATTGCAGTTGAAGTGATAAAAATTAAGAATGCAGTCCTGCTGGGTTTTCGCAAGAAGCTGAAAAATGCATCTTAAAATCTGTATATATAATTTTACACCCTCCCCCCCACCCCGTATTTACAAAAACAAATGAACAAATGTATTTTCCAGAAGTTCTGCTTCAGATTTAAGTCAGGCAAGTTTCAAGATATTGACACAAGTCTCTTTGGACTGGTGTGGCACAGGTGCAAAGCTGAATTTAATTTTTTGTTTGCTTATTCCGTGTCACTGGCCATATGCGAAATTTCAGCAACAATTATATTGCCTTGGGAAGAGGGAGTGAAGCCACCAGCCACACTTAGCTGCTGGAAAATACAGAATGAAGTGCAGAGAAGGTTAGTATTGATTAAGGCCCGGTCTATGCAGAGAGCAGATCACCTGGGAAAACTGCAGCAGAACTATACCATGTTAGAATGAGTTTCCCATGAAAAGGAGCACATCAGGGAGCTGTTTAGGCCATTTCTCTCTAAAATCCAGTTTTCCATGTGAAGCAAGTCTGACCACCATCCCACTGGAGGACGCAATGGACGGGGATTCAATTGGGAGGTCCCCCATCTCCTATCTAAAGTGGCACAGTCCATTTTTTAAGCACCCACCCCCATCTTTTCTGTGTTGTAGGCCAGACCAAACCCATCATTTTACAAATGGGATTTCAAAGGAGCCATCTTTCCTCTTTTCTTCCTCCAAGCCTCTGCATAAATCTCAATGAACTGCTAGGTTTACATTACTTTCGGGTGGACTGGACCCTTCAGTGGAGCTGAAATGAAACTGTCTCTGAGGTGGCTTGGTATTTCCGAAAGCAACAAAATGCAGAAACCATACTTTGGAAAACTTACCAAATTAATGTTACTTGGGGGTAGGGAGGGTGGGTGGATGGGTGATAAGCTTGAGGCTTCTCCTGACTCACTTTGAATAAAAAGCACCCCCCCAAAAAAAACAACAACAACGAAACCACAATAAAACCACCACACTCCTCGAACTAAAATAAATGGGAGGTGCAGAGTGAATCCTAATCACAACCACTAGGCAAAAGGCTGCCTGTAGGGAGCCTGCCATCCCCCAGGTGTTATGGACCACACCTCCCTTATCACTAGTCATGTGGGCTGGGGCTGATGGCAGCTATGGTCCAATAACATCTGGAGGACTTCAAGGTTCTCCTTCCCTGATACAGAGAACATTAGAGCTGAACATTTCAGCACTAGCACTGGAGAAGTCACAAAAGAACTGACTGAAATATGCATATAAACATCCCTCCCAAATGATTTGGCACTCAGGCTGCCTTTGGGACCTATCTGGACACTGCAGGTGAGACATGGATCAAATTAAGAACGGTTATTCCAAGAGTGGCAAGAACCACACCACTGGTTTCATTCCCGAGAGATGTGGGACATTGCCAGCCTCCCCACTAACATCTAGCAATTCTCCAATATGTCCTTTGTAGGCACAGCGGAAGTGAGAAGTTCTGATTTACTGGCCCCATTGTGTTTTTTTAAAGAGGTGGCAATGGGGAAAGAATGAGCAAAGGAAGACTGAACTTTGATTAAATGCTGGGGAGTTTTAGGAGTAGCCCCAGTCGCCACATGCCACATCATCACAGGCTCAGATCTGCTACAAAAACGTTTTAACTGGACCATACATATGCCCTACTGTTGTGGAATTGCTTGCTGCTGGTGAATATCCTTTGCCTTGCATAGAAGCAATGTGTGAACCGAAGCTTACACTCTTTTAACTTGAATCGTAAATTCCAAACCAGTTTTCTATAGGGCCTCTTCCACCGTTGCAGGAAGTGCTGAGGTTGTGTGCAACGCTCACGGTAAAGGAGAGGGAGGGGGAACCCGTGGTGCTCTGTGTCCACGGCATGTGCCCAAACGAGCCACATCAGACACTACATGGCGGCAAACGCATGCACCCACCAGACACGTGCAGCTGAAGGCATGCTTGGCGTTGCACATGCAAAATAGCGCCAGGTGGCCACATTGAAAGGATTCTGCAGGGGACGTCTTTGAAACCTATTGTTGGAATTGGCCATTAAGATGCGCCACACTTTGGAGGAGATTGAGGGTGATGCGTCTCCTGCCTCCCTTCACAGAACAGAAGGGATAACAGTACAGGCTGTTTTAGGTTTTGCATCCCACACCCTTTCAAAAAAGGGGGGGAGGGAGGGCTGATGTCTCATGGGTTGGACCTGCCACCCGCTCAACAGAATACGGAAGAGGAGGACAAGGTTAGCACAGCAAAGAACCCATGGCTTGCATCCTTCGACGGTGCTTGGGACACTAACTTGAGCTTGTGAAGAAGTCATACATTCTAGGCAACGTGGCAACCTGCATCCAAAAGGCAGGTGCGCAAGCTCATCACAGCAGAAGTCAAAGCAGGTCAGAAAACGCAGGTCCCACATTTCCACACAGCCAAAGGACACCAATCTAGTTTGGGTGAGTGGGGGGAATAGGTGCATGTTCACTTTGGCTGTGAGATACCTGTTTGGTGGGAGGAGAGAGAGCCTGGACAAAGGACACATTTCAAAAAGGTGGGAATTAACCTCAGGTTTTGAGATGGACTGGGAGAATGGGTGCTTCAGTTGTTTTGTTTTCCAGGTATTCCTGATGGGTCGGATTGGATGGGAGAAAAAAATGGGGTGTGTTTTCTCCAAATGTCCACATTTTTCCTTTAAAAGGGTATGGCACAACTTTCTCATTAGAGGAACTGGGGTGGCGATGGGGGAAATTAAGATTCTGCCAACAAACATCATTTATGGCTTAGCAACAGAATGGTTATCTACCAAAAATTCCTAGTGCTATTTTGGGGGAACTGTAACATACCTCTTGTGCTATATCTTTGGTTGGAAAGGGGGGGGGGGGACAGAGCCATACACAGCTCTTCCTCTTCCTTGGACAAGGGTGAAGATGGCTGAACAGAGGACAGATCATCCATCACAGCGGGCAAAAATCTCACACAATTTTTGTCATCAAAACAGCAAGGTTGCTTTCTCAAAACTTGCATTAGGAAGGGGGAGGAACAGATGAAAAGGATGACACCCCCCCCCTTTATGTTGATTTTTTTTTTAAAAAAAATCACAATGCAAACCAAAGGTCCTCTTAAAAACAAAAAAGCCAAAAAGCCTAACCAAAATATAGAACCATTTGTATTTTTCTTCTTTTTCTGGTGGGCCTGATTTGCTTCCAAGCGTTCATTTTTGACTCTGAGAGTGCTGTTCGTTTAGAACTGTGTGCTGGGGTTAAAATCTTTGCATCTGAAGTATCCTGAGATGGCAACGTTCTGCAAAATTAGTCACGGAGCTCCCTGGCTTTCCTTCAGTGGTGTAGCTGTTCCCCCGCGGTTTGTAGGACAACAGCATTGGCAGCTCCAGGGGGTTAGGCTGTAAAAAAAGAAAAAAGGGGGGGGGAGAGACGGAGGGGACGGGTTGGGAAGAAGGAGAGAGAAATTCAGCTTAAGTTGTTGTTGTCAACATGGACCAGGAAGGGAAAGAAAGAGATAGCAGTGTGGCACCATGTCAGAAATCAAGGCTTAGAATTTGCAAGGAGTTAAAGAGCTACATGATTTGCAAAGGAGTTGGGGAGGGAAAATGCCAAACCAAATTCACAATTAAGCAGATAAGCGCTATGATTAGAATTCTGGGAGCTGTAGTTTGTTAAGGGTGCTCCCCCCCCCCACTCCCAGAGCTATACATCCCCGTGTGTTTTATCAATCAATCCATCCCAGGGCACTCTGCAAATTGCAGCCCTGTGAGGGGAAACAGGGGTCTCCCAGCAAACCTCTACTCCCTTGGTGAACTACAGTTCCCACAGTTCTTTGGGGAAAGCCATTGCTCTTTAAAGTGGCATCCTAGTACTTTAGACGTATGCTGGGGATGTGGCTAGTGGGGTTAGCAGAGCATCATGTGCATTCAAACGGGTTAATTGTGCAACTCTGTTTAGGGAAGGACCTCCGCACAGTGCTAAAACACATACTTCGCATGCTCCTTTGCTTTGCTGTGATTATCACAGGACGCTTCGTGCCTCTGTGAACAGCCACATCCCCTTCGTGAGATATGGGGACGGGATTCTTTCATTCGCCAAGCTGAGGGGCAAGGTGAGGAGGGACGCCTGAGGCTGCCAGAAAATAAAAAGCTTGGGTGCCACCTAGCGTTGAAGGGAAGGTTTGCTCTCTTGTCTTCTTCCAAGTATGAAATCTCACCTCACCTTTCTGCTAACCACGGCAGCTTTCCACACTGCCCACTTAACAAAGCTGCCTAGATATAAATGCAAGTTTTAGAGTTCTATCTACAGTTCTTCATGTGCCTCTTCTTTGAGAGGTCCGGAGGGTGGCAACACGAGAATGGGGCCTTCTCTGTAGTGGCTCCCCTTCCGTGGAATGCTCTCCCCAGGGAAGTTCGCCTGGTGCTTTCATTATACACCTTTAGGCGGAAGGCAAAAACATTCCTTTTTAACCAGGCCTTTTGGTTGATTTGATTGACATCCTAGGCCCATTTAAAATGTGGGGTTTTTTTGGGGGGGTGTTATTGGGTTGTTGTTTTTATTTTGATTATGCATTTCGTGTTTTTATATTTTGATTTTATTCTGTGAAGATGCCCTGAGACCTGCTGGTATAAAGCAGTACTGTATATGAATTCAATAAATAAATAATAAATAAAGACAGCGTTTATTTTAAGGAAGATGTCACTGTGCAAATCTGCCTCACTGGTTTCCTTTGTGTTTATTTGCTTTAAGAGGCCATGGCGGAGCTATTTAACTTTTATGAGACTGATTCCTATCTGCTCTCTGATCAACAAATGATGGTATGCCATTTTATTGCTCAGTGCAAGTCACCCAAGTTACATTGTAGAATAACAGGGTGTCCTCCATGTATTTTGTGGTTTTATATCTTTATTTTGCTCTGTGAACTGCCCTGAGACCCTAGGTATGAGGCAGTGTATTAATTCAAACAACAACAACACTCTAGAGGTGGGGAACACTGGGCCCTGCCATCGCTGCTGAATAACTCCTATCTTCCTTGGCCACTGGCCATGCTTGCTTGGGCTGATGGGAGTTGTAAAGTTCAGCAACATCTGGAAGGCCAAAGTACCCCCCACGCCTTCCCATATAAACTAATAGCAAAACCATGTTCCCAGGTCCCAATTCTTACTTGGCCGAAACAGCACCATCCACACACAAGGAGATTCTCCCAGTTGGCCTGCAGTGACTGAACTCTGGTATTGGCCTCTCTCTTTCCCCACACTTTATATTTAACTGATGGGACAGACGGGAATTTCAGAAATTGTAACAGGGGTGGAGCATCCTTGGGACTCTACTCAGTCACTGTTGCTTATTTCTGACTCTGCACCTTCCTCAGGTGTTTCTGCCTGGCTGGAGTGTATCCTGAACTCCCATAACACCTCCCTGCTTGCTTGCCTGGATGGATAGAGAGGGCTGGGTGTAGAAACTAGAGTACGGCACAGAAGGTGGCTTCATGTTCATTGCTCCACTCCCTTGTAGGGATGCTGGCCTAAGGAAAGCACAACCAGCTGAGGTTCACTAGGCCAATGTATTGGGTTGTGGCCAGTGTAGAGCAGTATACTTGTTCTGCTGTTGGATGTCATTTGGCAGAAGGGAATACATAAGCAGGTGGGTGGCAACTTTGCTGAACCATTTCCCACCAATGCAACTTTTGTGTTGGATTCCTCTGTTGTGCAACATTAAAACTCACCTGTCTGCAAATGCAATAATCCTTGCATTAACAAACAGAATGAAGTCCATTATTTATTATTGTTCTTAATTATCAATGGACATTCTTATAGTTGTGTTTAGCTGTCCTTGATTTGTTTTCCATTTGGAAGGCAGATTCTAGCGTTTTATAATAAATACATTTTAAAACAAACAAGCAAACAAGCAAGCAAACAAACAAACAAACAAGCAAACAAGCAAACAAACAAACAAACAAACAAACAATGACTTGGTGCTTCATGCCCCCATATTATGTAACAGAGGAAAAACTTGAAAACAGAGATGACTATTACGGGCATGAAATGGACCATATGCATCTACAGGGCGATATTTTAAATGGAAGTAGGAAGGTGATTGGTTTGGCATTCTTCCCTCTTTGTTACATGTGGCAATTAACACACTTTTGAGAATCAAAAACATTTAGGAAGGAGTTGCGTACAGTGTGTGAAGAATACACAACAGACACAGAATCCACAGATAGATGGACTCATGTTATTCTATATCAACAGGCAATCAAAGCCAGGTGATGTCAAAATACAGAGATTTTGCAAGTCTTATTCAGATAGGAGCAGCATGCAGCTAGCAGTTAAATACCATCAAATCATTTAAACACCTCACAAGTGCAATGCCAGAATACTTGGGGAGTCAATGGAAGCCAGTTGTTCTTTCCTTCCAATTGAAATTTTCACTTCTAGAGTCACCAAGAAACCAACATGGATTCATCGATGCTTAAAACTGAGCACAATTCTCCAAAAACCTCTTGGGCCCCACTGAAATCCACAGAGGCACTCAAGTCTCTGTGGTTTTTGGAGGACTGTACCAACTGCAGGTTTGATTAACTCCAAAAGAAGCTTATGCTAGGGCTGGGGCAATTACCGTATTTTTCGCACCATAGGACGCACTTTTTCCCCTCCAAAAATGAAGGGGAAATGTGTGTGCGTCCTATGGTGTGAATGCAGCCTTTCGCTGAAGCCTGGAGAGCGAGAGGCATCGGTGCACACCGACCCCTCTCGCTCTCCAGGCTTTAGGAAGCTATCCGCAAGCCTTGCAAGCCCGGCGGGAGTTCCCGCGGGCTCACAAGGCTTGCGGGCAGCAGCCTGCAGCCCCGGCAAGTGTCCGCAAGCCTTGCGTGCCGGCGGGAGGTCCCGACGGGCGCGCGAGGCTTGGGGCGGCAGCCTGTCACCCGAAGCTTCGGGCGAGTGTCTGCAAGCCTTGCGCGCCCGGCGGGAGGTCCCGACGGGCGCGCGAGGCTTGGGGCGGCAGCCTGTCACCCGAAGCACGGGGAGCCCCCCGAGGGCTCTCCGTGCTTCGGGCGAGTGTCTGCAAGCCTTGCGCGCCCGGCAGGAGGTCCCGACGGGCGCGCGAGGCTTGGGGCGGCAGCCTGTCGCCCGAAGCACGGGGAGCCCCCCGAGGGCTCTCCGTGCTTCGGGCGAGTGTCTGCAAGCCTTGCGCGCCCGGCAGGAGGTCCCGACGGGCGCGCGAGGCTTGGGGCGGCAGCCTGTCACCCGAAGCTTCGGGCGAGTGTCTGCAAGCCTTGCGCGCCCGGCGGGAGGTCCCGACGGGCGCGCGAGGCTTGGGGCGGCAGCCTGTCACCCGAAGCACGGGGAGCCCCCCGAGGGCTCTCCGTGCTTCGGGCGAGTGTCTGCAAGCCTTGCGCGCCCGGCGGGAGGTCCCGACGGGCGCGCGAGGCTTGGGGCGGCAGCCTGTCGCCCGAAGCACGGGGAGGCGTCCGGAGGGCTCTCCGTGCTTGGGGCGACAGGCTGCAAGCCTTGCGCGCCCGGCGGGAGGTCCCGACTGGCGCGCGAGGCTTGGGGCGGCAGCCTGTCGCCCGAAGCATGGGGAGGCCTCCGGAGGGCTCTCCGTGCTTGGGGCGACAGGCTGCAAGCCTTGCGCGCCCGGCGGGAGGTCCCGGCGGGCGCGCGAGGCTTGGGGCGGCAGCCTGTCACCCGAAGCACCGGGAGCCCCCCGAGGGCTCTCCGTGCTTCGGGCGAGTGTCTGCAAGCCTTGCGCGCCCGGCGGGAGGTCCCGACGGGCGCGTGAGGCTTGGGGCGGCAGCCTGTCACCCGAAGCACGGGGAGCCCCCCGAGGGCTCTCCGTGCTTCGGGCGAGTGTCTGCAAGCCTTGCGCGCCCGGCGGGAGGTCCCGACGGGCGCGCGAGGCTTGGGGCGGCAGCCTGTCGCCCGAAGCACGGGGAGGCGTCCGGAGGGCTCTCCGTGCTTGGGGCGACAGGCTGCAAGCCTTGCGCGCCCGGCGGGAGGTCCCGACGGGCGCGCGAGGCTTGGGGCGGCAGCCTGTCACCCGAAGCTTCGGGCGAGTGTCTGCAAGCCTTGCGCGCCCGGCGGGAGCTCCCGCCGGGCGCGCAAGACTTGGGGCGGCAGCCTGCACCCCGAAGCATGTGGAGCCCTCCGGAGGGCGCCCCGTGCTTCGGGCAGGTGTGCGCAAGGCTTGGGGCGGCAGCCGCGGCTGGGGGGGGGAATAAATTTTTTTTATTCATTTCCCCCCCCCAAAAAACGAGGTGCGTCCTATGGGCCGGTGCGCCCTATAGAACGAAAAATACGGTACTTCTTTGGGGAATGAGCTGGGATTCAACTCTCCTTCTGTGAAACTTGTGATGGCTATGGGGCTCCAAATGGGTTCTGACAACCTGCTCCACCTTAGCTTAGTGGTACAGGATTTGCCCTGTGTGCAGAAGGGCCCAAATTCAATCCCCATCATCTCCAGGTGGGGCTGAGAGAGAACCCAATCCTGGAGAGCCACTGCCTGTCAGTGTAAACACTACTGAGTTAGATGGACCAATGGTCCGACTCAATATAAGCTAGATACCTGTGTTCCTTGCAAGCCCAGAAATATCAGACTCTGTATCTGTTGAGACACACAAGGCTCTACACACCACTTTGCACACTGGCACATTAAGTGCACTTAATGTAACAGAAAAAGCAATAGAAGTGGTGTCTGCCATAAAACGTGTGCAAGTGAACCCAACTGGAATAGAAGCCACACATCCCCCAATCCCAAAGGTCTCCAAGGCTTGGGTGAAAAAGGAGCTAACTATCCTCAAAAAGCAGCCTTCCTGTATAACCAGCTGCTGAATAACTATCACCATACCAAGGTTCTTTCTAAAAGGATTAACGTACAAAGGCCACCGATATCCTAAACACAGTAACTACAATCTTGTGGCTCAGGATGTTGACAGAATGAACGAAGGCAAAATGAGTTGGGCTTATTAACATTTTTAAGGGGGGGGGGGAGGACAAACAGAAGGACCTTCTGCATAAAGAACAGATCCCACTTCCACTGGCTGTAGCTCATCTGCTAATTGCACAAAAAAACTGGAAGGGTTTGGATAATTTGCAGTTGCCTGCTTGGACAATGGCTCTCATGGAACATGGGGGCTAGCTGGCGAAAAGAGGATGAGCCCCCTCTGCGCCGGCCCTAAATAGGGCAGGCCACGCCCCCCCAGCCAGCCGATTGACTAGCTGGGGGGGAAGACGCGGCTGGGATTCCCCTGCTCTCGCGGGGGCTGAAACCAGCCCCCGCTCACGTGGGGGTGGGCGTGAAGCCCGCAACCCCACCTCCTGGGCAGGCCGGAAGTGGCTTTGCCTGCTTGGACAATGGCTCTCATGGAAAAGTTGACTAAATGCTAAAAAGGCACTGAACGGACAGCAAATGGAAAATGATTCTGCAGAAGTACGGCATGCCTGTACAGCAGGGGTAAGCAACCTAAGGCCCATGGGCCACAAGCAGCCCTTGGGGGTTGTTTAACCGGCCCACGAGCTGCCCCTGAACAGAGCCGCCCACTTGGAGAGTTCCCACGCACTGCACTAAACCGGCGCAGCGCAGGGACTCGCTTCCATGGCACCAGAAATCGTGTCTGCGCAGATGATGGAAATCACGAGCGCACACGCGATCTGGCCCATGGAGGGTCTCCGCTGGAGTGAACCGAGGTAAACCTTGCCAACCCCTGCTTTACAGCATGCGTATCAGAAACGGACTCAGGCATGCAGTCTCCGGGGAATTATGGCAGGGTCTATTAGGCTAACTTCTGCACCTTATTCTCATGAGAGATGAGGATTTTTCCCTCCCCCTGTTATTGTATGGGGCTTCTCATGTTGCTACACTGGAAAAGTCAAATGAAAGCATTTACAAAGTAAAATAGTAATAACAACTGCATGCAAATTCTGTCCATCCCTTCATCTGTGTACTTCAGTTTTGACAACAAAGGTTTCAGGGAACTGGGGATGTCTCACGGTTTTTCTGGCCAGGGTTGGGGGTATCTGGCAACTCCCCTGGCTTTCATGGCTCCAGGAAAGAGAGAAGTAGCCACAGGTTGAGGGACCTGTGGAAAAGGGCAACAAAGACCCAGAAGTGTGCAGAAGTCGAGAAGCAAACTAGGCTCCTCTGGCTTCTGGGCCTTTTTCCAGAAAAAAAGATCCATGCATCTCCAAACACCTTCTAAACCTCAAACAAGATGGCCACAAAGCTTTTACTGAACGAAAAGCTTTCAATGCTCTGGCCTGTGCTAGGTATTAGGTTAAAAAGAGAAGAGGGGAACACCCCCCCCCCCGCTTCTGGTTATCTTGCTTTTAATAAAAACATCTCCACTAAAAAAGAAGAAAATCCAAAACTCCCAAATGGTACCCGAAACCCGTATGGCAGGCATTGTACCTGGCGATGTTTGGCAAGGGGGGTTGCCAGCCCCAGTGGCTGAGATTACAAGAATCACATTTTAATTGATTTCAGGGATCACTTGGTTAATCCATGCCTTTCCAGGCCCTAATTCTCGAGAACAGGATACCTGTCAC
This sequence comes from Podarcis raffonei, assembly GCF_027172205.1. Taxonomy (NCBI): domain Eukaryota; kingdom Metazoa; phylum Chordata; class Lepidosauria; order Squamata; family Lacertidae; genus Podarcis; species Podarcis raffonei. The sequence continues at coordinate 45,982,470 of NC_070621.1, read as the reverse complement.
AATACATTAGATTCGTCTGAGAAGGTTCTTAAAAGGAGAGGTCTGACTGATGGTCTGGTCGGCACTGAACTGGCTGCAATCCTAGGGCGCCCTCTTTTCTGCAAAGGGTGAGGCAAACAGAGTATAAAGCACATGGAAATGCAACAGATGACCTGGGCAAAGCGAGGTTAACAAGGCAACGCAACTGAGCTCCGGAAGCTAAAATGGAAACGAAAAACTTTAAAAGGAAAGGGTGGCAGGGGAGGGGTGGGGGGAGGGTGGAGAGACAGCACACAACTTACTGTGAGAAAAGTGGACCAGTTTGTGAAGGAAAAAAAATCTCCTTCCCAGATATCAACTGAGAAGCATGTGGTTCATTTTCACAACTCCACTCAATGGAGCAGAGAAAGAAAGCCTCGCCCTATTGGCTTTCTGCTCCATTCAGAGTGTGGGGGAAATACAGCTTACATGCCTTCAACGACTGCCTGCTATCCCCCACCTGAGAGGCCTCACTGATTCTGAGCTCCATCTTCTGCAGGACCTGCCTAGTAAATTAACCAGGATTCTCTGTGTACTAGCCTCACGGGGCCCTTCATGGATAGGAGGGAACAGCAGGGTGCAACACTGGCCCCCATTATCGCCAAGAAGTATGAAGCCTCTGGACTGGCCAGGCCTTGGAAAATGTATAGGCCACCAGCCACCTATAGAATCGTGGAGTTGGAAGGGACCCTGACAGCCATCTAGTTCAACCCCCTGCAATCCAATTTGAAACCATACCCTACTTAGCTTTGCAAATGTGCTGGAGGTTTTATTGCTGCAGTCTTGTGGCTGTCCGTTCCAGCTCAACAAAAAGGTTCATGTCTATATACTGTACTTTGTTCCTGTCTTAAGTGTATTTCGAAAAGGTGTCTAAGCATCATTAATGCAGGCACTAGCCTAAGATTAGGGGGAAAGCTGTTCCACTGTACAGGGGCCACCACAGAAAAGGCCCTGCCTCTATCGACCACTGGCTATATTCCCATAGGCTTCGGCATGACAAGGCAGGCCCCACCAAGTAACTCACTCTGGTGATGCTAGTGCAGCAGAAACAACATGGGAGGCAGCAGTTATGAGTTACTGGCAGACGCTGTACTTCTTCAGTGGTTTGATTTCACCCCCCTCCCCCGGAGGTGCGCCCCACTGTCTCTCGAGACAGATCCATGCCAACAACAAACTAATGCAAATTTAAAAAACAAGTGTTTCCCCACCTTCAGTCTGAAATGGTACCTTTACATTATCTTCCGCCCTGGAGCTCCACCACTGCATCCCATTGAAAGGACTGCCTGGCAGCTGACCTGCGTGAGCTGACTCCACCAAAGAGGGAGCGTGGAGGCAGGGAGAAGGAGAAAACACTGGACAGGCAGGGGTAATGGTCCTATCTGTGGTATTTGCTTTAGTTTTTTTATTTCCTCCAAGGAGCTCAAGGTGACGCACCTGGCTCTGTTATCTCCATGCTATCCTCAACCCACCAACCCTGCAATGTAAAATCGTAGAAATGTGGAGTTGGAAGGGACCTTGAGGTATCATCTAGTCCAACTTCATGCAATGCAGGAATATGCAGCTGGCACACACAGGGATTGAACCTGCAAACTTGACATTGTCACTACTATTGTCAGCAACTACTAGGCTGACAGGTGGTGACTTTATGTGTAAAGTGCCTTGAGTCCCATTGGGGTGGAAATAAATTGATAATGATGATGAAGTTGATGATACTGGTTACTGGCCCAAGGTCATCCAGTGAGCTTCCTGACGGGAGTGGGGATTTGAATGCAAGTCTAATACCCTAACCATTACACCACCACTGGCTCTTCCATGGATGGTTCAACCACATAAGCTGCTCAACGCTGGCAGCTGCAATCTCCAAGCAGTCAGCTTCAGAGCCTTGTCAGGCACAAAGACAGCTGGGCTATTGGGGAGGGGGAAGATTGGGATGCTTTTGGAGAAGGGGAGAGATGGAACGACAGGAGGAAGCAATGCACAGTGAAAAGCAGAAATGCAAGGAGATGCATCTTCAAAAAGAAAAGGCAAGACACACACACACACATATTATCAAGGAGGTTATATGCGTAGAGAGAAAGGAAAGCAGCTAAGTGGCTCAAGGGCTTCCAATTATTAGAGAAGAAAGATCACCTTATTCATTCAGAGAAGCTGTGATTGCTGGAAGTTTGAGAGAGCACAAAGATAGTAGACGTTCCCGAGGAAGGAAGGCGCCTCGTTACCTGGTTCAGAAGGGCACAAAAGAAAAAAGGATGAGATTTCAAAGAGGCAGGGAGGTAGGTGGGTGCAGAGAGGAATGCGGGGACAGGCGGGGGGGGGGAGCAAGAGAGAGAGATTACAAATGAAGTTTCCACTCAAATGCCTCCTCAACATGGGGGAAGGCGCTGTTAATAAAAACCAGGGAGAACAGAATATGTTGAGATAGAGAAGCACTGAAGAGTTAGAGACAAGAAAGCAGCAGTTTTTAAACAGGAAGACTTGGGGAACAAAAGCACAGCGAGTGAAGCTGATTTGTTCTGAAATAGGCCAGAGGGAGGAGGGGAGGCTTTTAAAAAATCAGTTTATCCAGAGCAGGCAAGAAAAGGGGGGGCAGGGAACATTTATCTGTATTGCATTTTTAAAAATTGTGTATGTAATCTTTTACACTCAGGAATCAGCCCTGCTGGCTCCAGCAGAACGCCCATCTCGTTTTCCAGGCATCTTGTTTCCAAAGGTGACCAAATACTTTTGGATTGTTTCCATTTCCTGAACGGGGGTGGAGGGCTAATACAATTATTGGTGGGGTGTGTGTGTGTGTGTGTATGTGTATGTATATGTGTGATATATAGATAGCTCTATAGATATATATATAGATATAGATATATATGCGTGCACCTGAATGTGGGCGCTTCCTTGGGGCTGCATTTAACTCTTGGTGCCATTGGCCAGAGCATGGTCCGAAGGCACATGGTATCATCGCCTCGTCTGATGGATCTGGGACATGTCAGTGTCAGGGTGGGTGTTCACTAGGGAACCACATATCCTCTGCCTTGGCTGGGTTCCACGACAGACAAGAAGGTGGAATGTAAACATGACAAAAAATATTATTATTTTTCAAAATAAAATAAAGGACCTCTCCACCTCCAAGATTTTGTCTAACCCTTAAGAGTTTCAGGGTAAAAAGAAATGCAGGATAGCTTGCAAACTTTGCCATAAGGTAACCTATTACCATCCAGATGATGGACTCTAGCTCTCATCAACCACAGCCATGGTGGTCGGTGATGGGAACTACAGCCTAGCAACACCTAGAATAGCATTTCTCACACTTGGGGGCCCCAGCTGTTGTTGGACTACAACTGCTATCATCCCTGACTACTGGTCCCGCTAGCTAGAGGTGATGGGATTTGTAGTCCAAAAACAGCTGGAGACCCAAGTTTGAGAAGTACTGGCCTAGAGGGTGCCACTTTGACTACGCCTCTCATATGGAAGGTGCTGCCACAAAGGAAGGAACATTCTTTTGTCGATTTCATTGGGTGACTATGCCTCTTTTCTGGGGGCAGGAGAAGGTGTATCAAATTTCACTTGCTCTCAATTCTTCTCTCAATTTTTATAAAACTCTGCCATGTTCCTAGAACATGGGGAGAGGAAGCTGGTACGCTGAGGTGTTACTGAATTCAACTGCTGTCAGATGCAGTCAACATGGCCAGCCGGTCAAGGATGATGAGAGCTACTATAGCTCACCAACATCTGAAGGGCCACAGATTTCATATCTTTGCTTTAGCTTTTCAAGAGGGAAAATGCTCTACCACCTCTGTTCCCACTCACTTGGGTTGCATTTTCACACACCTTTCTTTTTTTGGATTGGCCAACCAAAGCAGCTGAATACGTCACACAATACTATACTGTGATACCAGTTGTCTCTTTTTTTCCTGATAAATCTTTCACAAGAAAACCTTCTCATTTGCCAGAACCGATAGTTTCTCTAGGGCAGACTGCATAAAAATTTGAGGATCAAAGGACAAAATCCTTTTCTCATTTTACAGCTTGAATAAAACAGCCACATATAATATTTATTCAGGCTGTAAAATGAGAAAAGGATTTTGTCCTTTGAACTGAAAAACCTCCTTTCTCCTTCCATAAGTGCCTCAGACTCCATACAGGGTTATATACAGCTGCATATAATTTTAGGAAGCACCATCATTGACAGGAAATCTTGGTTTGCAGAAGTTGGCTATGCACAGCACTGATTGGCTGGAACCTGGAACATTGTGAACACCCCCTTTCTTCCCAGAGCAGTTTTGCAAGTCTTCTCCCCGCTCAACTGTGCTCTTTATAAAAAATAAATTAAAGGAACTGGCTGTAATAAAAAGAACTAGAACACAGCTTTTAAGAGGGAAGTGAACTGTCTGTCTCTCTTGGACTCCACACCAAGAGAGAACACAACCACACAACACAGCCAGCTGTGCTATTTGTTCATCCCAGTTTAATGTTGGGAACCCTAACTTGGTGCCTGGGGGCACCACGGATCCTTCTTGGTGTCTCCCAATACCCGCTATCCCACCCACCCACTCCTCTCTCCCTCTCTTTTCAAAGAGTATTTTCATTTGGGGGAAAGGGTATTTGGTTGGGCTTAGGGATGAATACGCCAATTGCAGTTTCTCTGAGTTTCACATACTCCCAGTCATATTTTCAGTTCTCCTCACTTGTCTTCATGAAAATTCATCAATATTGCAGTGTCACTTGCAATATTGCAACCCTGATATACAAATGCTTGCAATTTTGCCTAATATACACATTTTGCAACGCAATTGCCCCTAATATACAGCATTTCACATGCACAACTTACATTATGCGTTTTTTAAATACATTACTTGACTGGGTAACTGCATTGCAAAATGCAGAGGACTGCAAATTTCAAAGGGTGACGGAGTTTTGATTATTCTTTCAGAAAGTGCAAAATAGGTAGGTACGCACTTAAACCCAAACTGAGCTGAACTTCTTCCCCATCCCTAGTTGGGGTTGTGCTGAACCAAAGGTGAACCACTCCAGAAGCTTTGCTAATGCCATCTTGGTAGTCAAGATAACTCCACAATTAACTGGTAGTTGCTGTAGCAAGGAGCTCATATATATTTATATTCACTTGCTTTGATATACGCTAATTGGCTGACTTTGATGTTATCCTTATCTGTGGGCTTCGGGTGCTGGGCTCTGAGCCCAGAAACAGGAACTCTCTGTAAGATTTGGGTGCTTGCCACCTATGTCCTCTTCTAGTCAGGTGAAGTGATGGGAAGTCCTGGCCAAAGTGACGCATGCTACTTTGTGTATAAAGAAACATATGCACGTTTACTTGGGCACGGACAAGCCATCTTCTTGCTGCGGTGACAGTTCCATGTCTGTAAAGGCTGGCAGGCTGATTTGCTGTTAATCTACACCTTTCTTTTAATAAAGCACTAGAACTGATCTCTCTGGCATTTTTGGCATCCATCCTTGATACCCCTGCACCCAACCACTCCCACAACCCCTCCTTTGGGCTGGTGGATCAAGACAGGGTGATGCCTGGCTTTTTGTTTGTGTGTGTTTCAGTGTTTTGCCCTTTTCACGAAGGGAGAAGGTCTGAGGTTTTCTTTTGTGAACTGGATACATTGTGATGCCCACAACGGATTGCAGTCGTACCTTGGTTCTTGAATGGAATTCGTTCTGGACGTTTGAAAACCAAGGCACAACTTCCGATTGGCTGCAAGAGCTTCCTGTACCCAATCAGAAGCTGCAGAAGCTCCATCGGACATTCGGCTTCCAAAAAAGTTTGCAAACTGGAACAGTCACTTCTGAGCTTATGGCGTTTGGAAGCCAAAATGTTCGAATCGCAGGCGTTCGAGAACCAAGATGTGACTGTATTATATCCATGCCTTTGGGGGGAAAGTTTTTAATCTGACCTCCAAAATCACTAAACAATCTATTCCTCCCAATTCAGCCAGGGCTGGTGGGAGTCAGGAATATCTGGAGGGTCACAGGTCCCCACCCCGGCTCTACAAGGTGCAGGGATCTTGCTGTGCAACAACTTTGCAGTCCTATTTGGCCATTAACCCTTACAGGGTTTGCAACTGCCTGCTCATCAACCCCACCACTTCTGGTGCAGTGCTCTTGACTGGTCCTGCCTCCATCCATGGGCTGGATGGTGTGGTCTGAAGCAGGGAGCAGCATGCCACTGGAGAACAGCCGAGAAGGACACAATGCCCTGTGTCCCCCACAAAAAACCCTCTGCCTGGAGAGGCAACTCTATGTGGAAAGGTTGCCCACATGACTTGGAACCCTGATGCAGTTTCCCCACCTTTTAAACTCTTTAGGAAACAGTCAGGGGACCTGCCTACTGTTTGCCCCTAAACGTGCTGTTAATGTAACTTGAAAGAGGGAAATGTTGGCCCTCCCACCATCTGCCAGTCAGAAAACACAGCAGGATTAGTGGATTCAATGTATCAAGGGCAATAACAACAACAACAACTTACTGTGGAGTGTTCAAAGCACTTCACATCACACCAATGTTTGTACCAATCACCCCAAAAACATACGGGTGGGGAGTTGAACCGAAGGCTGTCCTGTGAAATCGCAGTCTGAACTGGAAACCTTTGCTCAGTTTTAGCCACTGCCCTCTGCTGGCAAAGCTACCTTGTATAGTACTCCTTCGACTGACAGGTACCCATCAAAAGCGTCTACAGCCTCCTCAAATTATTTTGGGGTACTTTAATAATAATGCTGTTGTGCCTTTTTTATACTTTAGCAAAGACAACTCTTTGACATGTTAATTGTGTATAAAGTTTACTGTAAAACCACATGAAAGTACAATCTAACATAATGCACAGGGCAACATTTTTCAACACGCTGTATAAAAAAAACAACGGAAAATATTTCTGAAGGCATCACTTAGAACTCACCAAATCCTTGTTAAAACAATGCCAACTCCAGCATTTTTTTAAAAAGACAAATAAGAAAAGGGAGACCTGCAATTCACGAAATGGTTTATGGGCTAGAACCATATGAAACAAATATTATATGGGAGTTCTGATGCAGATATAATACTGCTGGTCTCTCAACTAAGAAATCTGCTACCTGTTCCCTGCCCAGCTGCAATCACAGTTTACCATCTGCACTGGCACTTACAGTGCTTAGCATTATCCAGTATTCCCTCCCAAGCTGGTTGACCAGCATTAATCCAGGTTTAAGGCTAGAAAGGCAGGGAGGGGCTACTTATGCTCAAGGGGGAAGTACGGAGCTTATGAGCTCACAGATCACACACTTCCTCACCCATGGCTAGGATTTCCAGGGAGGTACATTTGCAGCAGGCGACTGTTGCCAAGGCCTCACTGACACAAAGATGATTCAGCTGGCAGGCCCAATCTGTCATGGATGGTGGCTGCTGGGGGTGAGTGGGTCAAAGTCGCAGCTTCTGAGCAGCAGACTCTTAGCAGTGTTTTTGAAAAACTGAGAACTAAGTACTATTCAACTAGCCCAAGTGAGGGACTTAAGACGGCTGGGGTTTAGTGCTTGTTAAGCATCACAGAGGAAAATCAAGCTCCCTTTCTGCTGGTCCCAACAGGTATGCTATGGGATCTATGCTTCCAGCACAAATGGCTCCTTGCAGTATCAGATTCACACAGGTACGCAATTCAGCCCTCATCAGACATAAAGGGACATAAAGAAATTGGACATCTCCTCAACTCTTAAGAAACAAAAACAAAACACCACCTTCCACAACTGCTGAAAGAGATGCAGGAAGCCCTAAGCAAAGGTCCAGCTGAAAACCTCAAAATATGGAGTCTGGGTCTGATTTGGAGTTTGGGGGGAAAGTTCTTTCTGGAAACCCCTGCTTGCGTTCTCGCTCGTCTTGGTCCAGCCTCTATGAGTTCAGGTCTAGACAGGCTAGATGGATGAAGCTGTTGTCTGCTATGCACTGCCAGCCGCCCTTCCATATCCCAGAGATATCCTCTTTGCTGATCTCGACAAAGAGCCATTGGCCGTCTATGAGGCACTGCTAGATAATCTGGGTAGAGCTTTCCAAATGTTCCAAACAGCCTGCCTGCCAAAGAGATCGCTTAGAAGAGGGGGATCCACTCTTCGGGTTCAGAAGTGTCAGGCTTCTTCCGTTCGCTCCTTACCTGGTGGCGTTTTCTCTTCATGCTTTTAAAGAGTTGGACAAGGATCTCGGGGAGAAGGGCAAGTAAGATCAGGCAAAATATTGCCAACCAGACTGAGACGGAAGTCAGCAGCTGGGCAAAGACATGATACATTCTTTGTTGCTTCAAGAAAGGCCTGGCCGGAACAACAAAGAAGGAGGGAGAAAGAAAGGCACACATTAGATTTATTTTAAAAAACAAAACAAAACAAAAAACCACCCCTCAACCGAACAGGCTTGCCTCATTCTTTTATTTATCCCAAAGCATCAAGATTTATGATATATAAATCAACTATATAGTGGTACCTCAGGTTAGTACTTAATTCGTTCTAGAGGTCTGTTCTTAACCTGAAACTGTTCTTAGCCTGAAGCACCACTTTAGCTAATGGGGGCTCCCGCTGCTGCCGCGCCGCCGGAGCACGATTTCTGTTCTCATCCTGAAGCAAAGTTCTTAACCCAAGGTACTATTTCTGGGCTAGCGGAGTCTGTAACCTGAAGCGTATGTAATCTGAAGCGTATGTAACCTGAGGTACCACTGTAATATGAATGTGAAAACTTATTACAAGCAACAGAAAGTAGCATGGAGTGCTCCAGTTCATGATGCCAGCCGGCCATGCCCTCTCCCAGGCTATTCCATTACATTCTCCCTCCTAACCACCTGGTTTTCCATGCCCCTCCTAAACAGTCACTCAGTATTCCCAATGCCCATTGGGCCTTCACTGAGCCATTGCAACCCACCCCCCATCTTGTTCTCTCAAATCTGCCGATAGCCCCTTCACTGAACATGGATCATGCCATTTTGCCCACACAAATCTTTTGCTAGTTTGTTTTCAACGTCTTACGTTCCAGTGGCTGTTTGTAGGCTCTGGTGCCAGTATTTGTGATTCTAACGAGGACTGTCATTCTACTGTTATTTTAGTGGTCTGGGATTGTAAGTAGACAGGTGAGTCTTTAAAAAACTATGCTTGCACATGCAAGGATTGGCACTTGGGAGACCTGAGGCCCCTATTATAATATAGGATTGCCATATTTTTCTGTGTATTAGACTATATTTTCCCCTATTTTTTCAAGTTTAAAATTGGGGGGTTCACTTGTACATAGTGCATATGGGGGACTGGCGATTGGTTTCTGTCGCGAGCAGATTGTCAGCAGCGATTGGGTGGGTGATTGGTGGCTGTGGCCATGACTGTGGTCGATTGGCATCTGCTGTGGAAATTGGGCGGGCGATCGGTGGTTGCTGGCAGCAAGCCTGCAGACAACTGGTGGCTTTGACGACATGAGCGATTTTTCAGCATTGGTCAGGCAGGTGAGTGATTTTTGGCAATCCCTGCCCAAACCACAACTCTGGGCAACCCCCCCCAAAAGCTTAACAATTCTGGGCAATCTCCCCCCATTTTGTTTATTTGGAGTCCTCAAAAATAGAGGTCGTGTTATACACGGGGGCTTGTTATACATGGAAAAATACGGTAATGCATTTTATACTCCAGCCCCATCTGTGCACATAGAATCACAGACCAGAGTTGGAAGGAATCACAGGGGGCATCTAGTCCAACCCCCTGAAGTGAAGGACTCTTTTTGCCCAACGTAGAGCTCAAACCTACAACCCTGATATTTGGAGTCTTGTGCTCTACCAGCTGAGCTATCCCTATGAAGCTAACTTACACTGAGTTGGGCCACTGGTTCACCAAGACCTGTGCTGTCCACTTTTGTTTAGCCACAGTTATGCAAGATTTTAGGAAGGGGTCATTCCTCAGCACCTGTTATCTGACCCTTTCAACTGGAGATGCCAGGGATTGAATCCAAGGCCTTCTGCATGCAAAGCATGTGCTCTACCACAAAGGCACAGACTCTTCCCTTTGGATCTCAGGGCCACTCCCTACACACAGAATTTATTCCCACAGAAGTCTTGTGCTATAGGTGGACTCATTCGCTAGCAAGGTCAGCTAGCGAATTTCATGGCCAAATGAGAGTCTGAGCATAGGTCTTCCTGCTACCTTGTCCTGAGGAAGGGTCATAGCTCAGTGGTAGGAGAGCACATGTTTTACATCCAGAAGGTTCCAGGAGGCATTTCCAGGTGGGGTGTAAAAGAGAGGCCCCTGCCTGAGAAGGCCGCTGCTAGCCATTGTTGACAATGCTGAGCTACATGGACCAATGCCCTTAGTTAGCAGAAGGCAACTTTCTATGTTCCCATGTCCCTACAAAGTTTTAAAATATATTTTTAGTAGCAGTGAATAACCCCCCCACACACCATCAATCTCATTATGTTAAAGAAGGAGGCACCTCATATTTATTAAGGTATTTGTTCTCACGCAAGTTCCCCCCCACTAAACTTTTGGTATTATTATTATTATTATTATTATTATTATTATTATTATTATTTATATACTGCCCTATATCAGGGCGGTTCACAGAGTAAAATCAAGATATAAAACCACAAAATACATAATAAGAATAAAAACAAACACCCAATAGCCCCCCCCCAAATATGCAAATACAGCACACTTAAATCTGGGGTGCAATCGGTGCAGATTACGCTGGAGCACAATAATACAAATTGAAAATAAAATGCTTACCAAATGATTCCTCCCCAGAAGAATGAGAAAAACACATAGAAGACCAATGAACCCCAAATGACAAAGTGGGTCACCCATGTCCAGAACCGAGTGTCTAATGCCAGCTGGAGTATTTGAAAAAGAGAAAGAGATAAAAGAGAATGGGGAGCTTCGGATACAATATGTTGTAGGGCATAATTATCATTAATTACTACAGCAGTTGGAGCAATGGGAAGAAAATCACTGTCAGTAACATCAATACATCAAGCTCAGTATCAGGAACTCCCCTGTACAACTAAACTGAGAGGCGGCTTTTTTAAAAATTCAAACGAGAACACTAACCTTTAGAGTGACGGTGAACACCAATACGGTAAAAATCATTGTTCCAAAACTCCAGTTCCCAGACATCTGAAAAACAGAGTTGGCTGAGATATTTGCCTGGTTCAGATTTTTGAAAGAGGGCAGGCGAGGAATTAAACAGATGATTACAATGAACTGGATAATTCATCCCCACCCCACAGGAGCAAGATACTGCAATCATCAATAGAACATTTTCCCCTAACCGAAAAACAAAAACAAAACAAAAACAAAAAAACACCTTGCAGAGCACAACAAAATCAAACAAGTAACATTTATGGCTATCTACTGCAATTTGCTCAATGGTTCTTTTTTTAAAAAGGAAGAAAAGAAAAGAAAATGCAACCATAGTGGTCTCCTGCTTTAAAAAAACAAAACAACCACAGGTGTGAGGAAGCAAGGTTAGCATTCCTTTCCACAAAGGTTTATGTTGGCTGGTAAGGGGTCCAGATGAAAGAAACTCAGAATGCTTTGTGATTGTATGACAGAAGAACTGGCACTGCAAGGAAGGTACAGTCTCTGCAGAGGCTTCTGGGTAATGTTCCCGAACATGCACTCAGTCGAGGAGAGGGCAAATTAAAAAACAATAACTGATCTGCGTTTTTCGATCACGGGATGATGCAGCCTGCATCACCCCTGCCTTCATGGGGTGTGGAATTCAATATGGTGCTAAGTGGAGCTCCCCTACCACTCTCCAAAGCAGATTTAGAGGGTGTAGAGGGCACGCTGAGGGTTGGGGTCCCACTGCGTGAGCGGTCTTTGCTCTGCTCACACAACAACTTAAGTTGAATCCCGTCCCTAGGATCCAATTCCCAAACCTCTGGTTCAGTGCTAAACAGGAGCCTGGTTCAACACCCACATGGACAAGCCTTTATGTGTGGACTGCTATCCCTCCTTTTTCACGCATCTCCTTCTTTCTTATTTTTCGGCTCTACCCGCACTGAAGAAAAAGCAACAGGCTGTGTTTCAAAGTCAGAACAATGGCAACAAATGGGACAATTTGCTTACCAAATTCTGTCAAGATCTGAATGCATACATTAAAACAGAAAGTGACATGTAAAAAGTGTTTTTTGTTTGTTTTTAAATTCTTTTGCATTTAATGACAAACAGGAAGAAAGTCAAGGTGCAGAAAGCCAGGGAACGTGATTGAATGGTCAACAAGAAGCAACTTTGCAAGAAGAAGAAGAGGAGGAGGAGGAGGAGGTGGTTGGACATGACATCCTGTCTTCACTCCCCTTAAGGAGTCTCAAAGTGGCTAACAATCTCATTTCCCTTCTTCCGCCACAACAAACACTCTGGGATGTGAGTGGGGCTGAGAGACTTCAGAGAAGTGTGACTAGCTCAAGGTCACCCAGCAGCTGCATGTGGAAGAGCGGGGAAGTGAACCCAGTTCACCAGATTATAAGTCTACCGCTCTTAACCACTACACCAAGGATGAAGCAAAGTAGATCTACGTTCCATACAACGGAGTTTATGGAACACTGCAAAATCTGAAAGAGGCTTTGATTCACTGGCAGTAAGAACAACCTTTGCACAGAGGCCACAAATAAACAGGTTTGATAGAAGAGATGCACTACTGCAATACCGTATTTTTCACACCATAGGACGCAGTTTTTCCATCTTAAAAACTAAGGGGAAAAGTCTGTGCATCCTATGGAGCGAATGCAGGGGGGGAGGCAAGCAGGAAAAGCCCCCAAGAGCCACACACAAGCTTCGCACGGCTCTTGTGGGCTTTTCCCCAGGAGGGAGAAGGGACTGGCGCGGCCAGTCAGTCCCTTCTCCCTCCTCTAGAAAAGCCTTGCGCAATCTCTCCAGTCGTGGGAGGCTGTGCAAGGCTAAAGAGGAAGCCAGGGCAGCGAGCGCGATCCATCCCGCTCCCTGCCCGGGCTTCCTCTTTAGCCGTGCGCGCCTCTCCAGCCGCGGGAGGATGTGCAAGGCTAAAGAGGAAGCCCGGGCAGCGAGCGCGATCCATCCTGCTCGCTGCTCAGGCTTTCCTCTTTAGCCGTGTGCGCCTCTCCAGCCGCGGGAGGCTACGCAAGGCTAAAGAGGAAGCCCGGGCAGCGAGCGCGATCCATCCCGCTCGCTGCCCGTGCTTCCCCTTTTCCTAGCACGCCTCTCCAGCCGCGGGAGGCTGCACAAGGCTAAAGAAGCCAACTTTTAAAAAATCTCTCTATCTCTACCTCTTTTTCTTTTTTCGTCCTTTCTCCACCCCCTTATTTTCCTCTGTATCAGTGTTTTTATCTAGATTACCGTTTTAGTTTGGAGGGGGGGAATGTTATAAAAAAGGAAACTTTGTAGCTTTTATTTTAGTATACAATAAAAACAGATTACCGGTAAACAAAACACAAGAGAAGGAACTAGCATAGAAGAAGAGAAAAGGGAAAAGCCATTTACCAGAGGTAGATCTTAACCCTTGCCTCACCTGGGAGTTTCTCTGGGCAGGAATTCCCTCGGCTTAAGTGGGGTGAGGGAACAGTGGCAGGTAGGGGGGTACCTACCTAGACAGTGAAGCCACATGTCTCTCCAATGAAAATTGGGAGTGGGCATTGTGTGAAGTGGCTGTGGATCTCCTGCCACAGAAGTGTAGGACTGTATAGAGTTGGGAGGGCCACCCGAGGGTCATCTAGCCCAGCCCCCTCACAATGTAGGAATCACAGCTAAAGAACGCCAGGCAGATGGTCCCTCAACCGCTGCTTAAAAGCCTCCAGTGGTGGAGACCCCCAACACCTTCTGAGGTCACAGAATAACAGGGTTGGAAGGGAACCCCAGGAGTCATCTAGTCCAGCCCCGGTGGACAGCGGGCACAATCCATCCCGTTGTGCATGGCTAAAGATGCTGCTCAAGGCTAAAGAGGAAGCGCGCAGCCTGTCCGTTGCTCTTTGGGGCTGGGGGGGGAATAATATTTTTTCCCTTGATTTCCCCCTCTAAAAACTAGGTGCGTCCTGTGGTCCGGTGCGTCCAATAGAGCGAAAAATACGGTAATTTGCAATTAACGTTTACACAAAGTCACCTGAGGGCAAACGAAGACACACGCAAGATTCCCCACAGGTTTTTGAAGTGACAATTGCAGCTGTTGGTTGGGGGAGGTGAACATTCAGATCAAGGCATGGCGCATGGGGAGAGGTTTTGTAATCCTTCCCCCCTCCCCCAATGGCATTCTCTCTATTAACTTGCACGAAAAAACACACACAAAAACAACAACAACAACAAAACGAGTACACTGTCCACTCCACTCATGGTGTGGGGGAAGTTAATTGAGAAAAGGTTAAAAAAAACCTCCTGTGGACAACACAGTACTAATCCTCAATCCCACCTCCCAGCTAAGAAAGAAGGAAAGAAAGCAAGCATTTCCTGCCACAATCACACAGTTTCAAAAGTGGTTTCCTGCATGACAGGGGCATGCTCTTTTAGATACACACATCTGATGAGCCCGTGGGTGCGTGGAATGAGTTGCACCATTCAGCAACTCCAGGCACAGCCTGATTTTTGGTTTAAAAGGCTTTGTTCCTCTTACCTTTCCGTTGTTCTCTATAGAAGAGTTCATGAAAAAAAAGTAAGTCCCAAAGAAAAACACACAGCCGTCAAAAAGGCCCAGGAGGGTCCAGTATAAGAAAGGTTTCAACTGCAACATGGCGTTGTCGGAAACGTTCCTGCCAAGGAAAATGTAACAGAAAGAAAAGGCTTTAAAACTGTGTTCACGAAAAGCAAGAAGGTGTGTGTGTGTGTGCACGTGCGCAATTGCCAGATGGTGTTCTGCAGGGCCTCAAAGCAGGCAGGAGACCAAAAGGTGACCTTGAAGATTACAACAGCAGCACAATCCCTACACAACCATGCAACCTCACAGGGTTGTTGTAAAGATACATTTTATTTGGGGAGGGGGAGAACCTTGAGCTCTGTAGAGGGAACATAGGATTAAAAAAATTTACAATAAATAAAATCTATGAAATCCCCTTCCTGCGTTAGAAGTGGAAAAGAAAGATGTGTAAGACTAGCAGGTTATGAAAAGAAACAAGAAGAGTTAATTTGCAAAGACGGTAACAAGGTGACTGTATAACTTTCAGACACTTCTCTCCACAGGTTGTCATTCCGTTTCAGTACTTATTCTCTGGCCAGTCTGGGTCTTGCTCTTCTTTTGTTTGGCCCGACAGAATCATCTTTTAGCCAGCCACACGCTCCAAAAAGAAGTGAGGAAAATGTCTGAACTACTCTAGCTGTATTGCTCTGGTGGCTTAATTAATAAAGAAGAAGAAGAAGAAGAAGAAGAAGAAGAAGAAGAAGAAGAAGAAGAAGAAGAAGAAGAAGAAGACGAAGGAGGAGGAGGAGGAGGAGGAGGAGGAGAAGAAGAAGAAGAAGAAGAAGAAGAAGAAGAAGAAGAAGAAGAAGAAGAAGAAGAAGAGGAAGACAAAACACAGATCTGATACCTGAAACTGCTTTAATGCTCTGTCCTTATCATTCCTATGAGGAAGGTAAGACATGGGCTCCCTCTACTGGACTTGAAACACACTCTCTTTCCAAAAGAGAGTTCTTGAAAAGACTGAAAAGGGAATGCAAGGAATGCAGTGGGACAGCAGCAGGATTTGGCCCAGGCAGCAGCCGACCATCAATGTCCGCCTCGTCTTCTCTGACAACTGCTCTCCACGATCTCACCAGAGGAAGGGTCTCTCCCATCGTCTCCTTTTAACTTTCACATACCTGCACACAGCTACCGCTGAGCCATGGCCTCTTGCTGCACAGCAGATGGCATGCAAATATGGCTATTACAATAGCAAAGATGAGCTAACACAATTCGTCTTTCATATTTCTTTGTTATACAATAAATAGCAGACCAATTCTTGTAGGGATCAAGCTCCCCTCACTCCCCCCTTTAAATACTGTTTCCTTTCCAATTCCAGCTGTTCTGCTACAACTACCCCAGCTCATCTTATTATACCCCAGCTCATGTTGTTGTTGTTGTTGTTGTTGTTGTTGTTGTTGTATTTCTACCTCGCTCATCTGGCTGGGTTGCCCCGGTCACTCTGGGCAGCCTCCAACCAAATACAGTGGTACCTCTGGTTGCGAACGGGATCCGTTCCGGAGGCCCTTCGCAACATGAAAAGAGCGCAACCCGCAGCGGCGCATCTGCCCATGCACAGGTTGCAATTTGCTGCTTCTGCACGTGATGTCATTTTGCGCTTCTGCGCATGCACAAGCGGCAAAACCCGGAAGTAACCCTTTCTGGTACTTCCAGGTCACCGTGGGACATAACCTGAAAGAACATAACATGAAGCAACACAGCAACACAGTAAGACATCAAGCATTAAAAACCTCCAGATACATGGCTGCTTTCAGATGTCTTCTAAAAGTTGTGTAGTTCTTGATCTCCTCAACATCTGAAGGGAGGGTGTTCCACAGGGAGGGCACCACTACCACGAAGGGTGATATGGGCCTTGGAATACATGAAATTGGAATGGTATGGTATGAAGTCAAGCACGTTTGGGCCCCACTGAATTGGGCACGTGGTTAAGTACCTCCCTCTGAAAGAATCAATGGAGTTTAAAAGTCCTTAGCTTTGACAGGGCCACGATCAGGAATGTTTTATTTCTGGAAACGTGCATGACGCAGAGAAAGGCGAAGCTACCTTCCCTCTCATGTTGTTTTGATAATGCAGGGCCTATTGTAATAGCAGGCTGGGCTAAAGCCCCTCCCACCTGCCACAGCAACGCCGTTTTACAGACAAAGCCAAACCAGGCAGAGCTGCACTAAGATTTAGGAAAGGGAATGTGCTTCAGGACAGACCGTAATGATGGCAGGGCTAACTATCCCACTGAGAAACCATAGGGAGCCCACTGTTGCAAGCCTCGCCTGGGATTCTGCTGTTGGACCATCCCGCCTGCCCAAACAGCAGTGATAAACTGCCTAAGTAGCAGAGCAGAAAATGGGAGAGCTGAAAAAGGCAGCAGCCTGCGAAACCGCTTTGTATTCAGGGACACATTTTCAGCTGATGAATATTCAAAGCAAGGCCATCTTATTTTTTGCAATTAGCTTGTTTTCCTTACTCTGCTCATGCAATTATGACTGCCGGGCAAGCACAGGAGCTCAATAAGCTCCTATCAAGTTATAAATAGTGGCAGAGGGGAATGCTGAGGCACTTGGCAGAGGGAGAAGTGGGGCAGGGGTGGCTAGTCCCATTCTGGAGCAACTCTGCTTCCGTGGCCCCAACAACCCCCCGCCCAGCCTTTTGCTACATACACAAATCCTTTGGATGCAAACAAGGATGTTTACACCAGCATCAAGCACCCAGTACTAATAACAACAGCTGGCTTGCTGGACCAGGGCCAGAGGAAGATTTTCATTTGCTGGAGCAGGTTAGCAGAGCACTCCACAGATGCGAGGCTAAGCATCTGTTGCTGTACAGCTCAGGGAGAGGTGGAGAGACAGCCGCTGACAGGGGCTTTTCCAGGGACCAGCTTCCAGCAGCACCAATCCTCCCCTGGTTTGTGTCAGCGGTGAAGACTGGGAAGCAACAGCCCACTGAAGGGAACCAGAAGGTGTTAATTGCTGGAACTGGGAATCCTGGTAACGGCCCAATCATCGTTGCAGTCAGAACTTGCTGAGTCAGGGTAGTCAAAAGACCCACAAGCACAGGTCTAATTTTTTTTTTAATACTCCAAAGCTTTTGATTTATGGATCTGCTGTGTAACGGACAATACATGCATGACTGCAAGTGGGGAGGGGGCAGGGGGGAGCACAGTACTCAGCAAGCATCACTCCCAAAATATTCAAGACAGAAATTCTTGCGTGCATGTAAGAAAGAGATCTTTAGCCAGGGAAGTAACAGTACAGGCTGAGCAGCAGAACTCAGGATTCACAATTCAGAAGTTCAGGAATCAGGCAAGATCTGCAAGGAAGCAACTGTCCCAAGCTGCAAAGGTGCAACTTGATGATTTTGTGAGAATGCCCAAATTGAAAACAAGTGCTCCACTGGGGTTCTCTGTTCTCCCCCTGGAGGTTGTTCGGGAGGAACCAGCATCCTTGCCTCCCCTTTCTGAAGCAGGTGGAAGATGAGGCACATTGGGGAGAGCCTCCCCGCCAGCCATGCTCCCCCAAAATGAGCACCACCACCCCAGTTTCTTCCTGCTCGTGTCAGGATCTGCCAACCTGACCCCAACCCCAACGGAGCTGAGGAGCTCACGACACTGACCCCTGACGGGCACTCTGCCCACCTGTCAATCACTGGAGGTGACCATAATATCAGGTAACTAGTTCTTCATTTATAGTGCAGCTTGAGCCAAAGCTGCACAGCAGGCAGGGACCCAAGCTGAGCAGAACTGACGTCAAGCCCTGCTTTCTTTAGTGGGAGGGAGGCTGAACTATGGAATTCTCCCCATGGGGGACTCAGCAGCCCAGCTGACTCCAGCAGGGCTTGCTGTCACTGCTGATAAAGAGTGGGATATAAATGCCATAAACAAAGAAAAGCAAATCACCTGGGAGTGGAGTTGACTGCCTAAGGCTACGGGCAGAGGGAAGGGAGTGCTGAATCGCTGTCCACAATCCAGCTCAACTTCTGTCACCAGCAGCCAAAGGCAGATAAAACAGGAAAAGCACTGATGGTTACTTACAGGTATAATTTTGGGAAGGCCATCAGCGTGTCAATAGGGACGTGTTGCTCCAGCAGACTGTAGGCCACGATTGGCATAGATGTAAAGCAGATGTTGAACATGGTAAGGTAAGCAGCATCATAGAGAGGCTTAAAAAGACAAGGAAGGGAGAAGGGGAGTCAGGAGGAGAAAGCAGCACCGTTGTTTGCTCCTGCCCTCTCCAAAATACTCATGATGCTGCCCGCTGCAGCAGCCTCCCCTACAGTTAAGGCTTCAAGGCTTCCAGAGGCAACTGAACCTCAGGTTTAGCAAACTGAACTTGATTGTGGTGGGGAAAGCTTTTATGCAGTTTTGGGGCACGCTTCCTGCTCGCTTTAGGCTGTCAACATGCCATTCTGGACTTCTGGTTTGCAAGAGATCACAGTCGTAATGCAATGTTACAGGTTCAAGAAGAGGGCTGAGTCCTACTCAGCCAGAATGAACATGGGATGCAAAGGCAAATCCTGCACTTCGTAGAACTGTAAACTCAAGCATAACCTCACTCTGAACTTCTACACCAAACACAAAATTGAACTGTTGCTGGGGGGTGGGGGAGTAACCACAAGCCAAAGAGGGAGAAAAGAGGAGAGTCAAAGGAAGCAGGCTTATGGAGAACAGCTGCATTCAAAGCGAGGGGGGCTCAGCTCATTAGCAGAATTGGTTACGGCAAAACCAGTGCTTGAATGGAACACTCGAGAAACTGGACATTGTACTCATTCAATATATCCCAAAGTCTGGTTTCAAGGAACACCGGGTAGTTTGTGAGCCTCTGGAGATGAGCCAGCAATTCCGCAAACAGGGGTTAGAAGTGGGTTTCGAGTACCACGGAAAACATTTTGAGGTGCAAAGGGCAGGAAACCAAACCGTTAGACAGCAGTTGCAGACGCTTGCTTGCTATGACGGTGACAGCTGCCAAACAGTTTCACTTTTAATTAATTTAAAAAGCTGCACACCCAGATGGCTTCAACGGCTTTTTTGCACAATGGAACTCCCCCCCCCCCGCCCCTGCCCCTTGCGAAGTCCTTTCTTTAAAAACCTCCAGCACAGAAGTGCTCCTGGCAAAGGTTGTTGGCTCGATTGGCAAGTGCCTATGTTTCTGCATTTTGCAAGGGGTGCATTAAGAAATAAAAGCAGGAGTGGAAGAAGGGTAGAGGCTGGTCCAAAGCTGACTGGTTTACAGAGCAGAACAAGAGAAGACGCACAAGGGAGCCAGCCATCTTGCCACTGGACCTTTATCCCAACTCCTGCCCTAGCATAGGCTGGAAGGTCACTCATCCCTTCACAATATATATCTGCATCTATCTGGAAATCCAATTGGAGTAAAAGGTGCCTCCTGTGCTGCCTTTGCTGCAACTGAAACACCTAAGTGGTCCTCCAGAGCGCAAGTCTAGGCAGTGCGTATGGAACAGGTGGGAGGAAAGAGCATTTTTCTCTAGCAAGCACTGAAAGGAACAAAATAGCTTCATATAATTGGATAAAAACAAGCAGTCTGAGAATTCTGGTCACAGAAAAGGAGGTAGCACCATAATAAAAAATTAGCAGGCCTAGAACTTCAGCCCAAACTGTGAGTCGCGATTCGGCTCACAAAGTCATCACCGATAGCAGCAACCTACCTGTTGTGAAAAGCCACAGAAGAACTGGTACAAAAATTGTGGGAAAATGAAGCAAAGATTCTAAAAATGAAACAGAAAAGCAAAAGCCATGTTACTCGGGAGACCTAAGCACTTTATTAATTTATTTTAATTTATACAGCCGAGAGCACTGGGGAACCACTACACAAGAAACAACTATCCCCACAAAACCGTTCTTGCCCTTTTCAGATTTGCTGACAAAGCTCTGCTCCAAATCCTCACTTCAAAAGAGCAGCAACGTGTTTTGCCCTCCCTCCCAGGAGGCACAGGGTGGCATATATGTGGGTGATCCCATTTTATCCTTGGAGTGGGGAGGGAGACAGGCTTGTATGTAGGTTAGACTGAGAGTGCGCAGCTTGCCCCCAGCATCACAAAGTGAGCTGCTTCTTTTTTTGTGCCACCTGTTTTGTCTTCTATAGATCCTGAAGGTTATCTAGTCCAACCCCCTGGATCTCAGTAGTCTTTTAAAGGCTACAACTCAAAAAAACAAATTTAAAAATCACAATCACAAACGTAAAACAACAAATTCAGAAGAGCCTTATTTATTTCAGGGAGGTGTGTGTGCGCGCGCGCTGCATCACATGCTTACTGCCCATTTTCCTATCCACGAATGCTCTACAGAAGAGTCATATATTTACAGTACACTGGAAGACCAAGTGGCCAGCCTCTCTTGGAAGGGAATTCTGTCACAATGGTGCAGTGATTGAGATGGCCCTAGCCTGTGCACCCACCAAGGCAATACAAAGAGAGATCTTTGTTGGCCAACTGCCAGCCCACTAACACACACCTCTTCTCTCGGCATGCATACCAACAAACATGGTAAGACAGGACATAGGAAGCAGTCTTCTACCAGGTCAAACTGTTTGCAAGCCTAGCCCAATACTGTCCACTCTGGGTGGCAGTAGCTCTCAAGGGTCTCAAGCAGAGACCTTTCTCATCACCTGCTAGCTCATAGTTTAAACTGGGGGGGGGGGTGTCGGGATTGAATTGTGGGCTTCCAGCGTGCAAAACACTTGCTCCATCACTCAGCTATGGGACTGCAAAGCCAGGAGTGGCTGAAGGACAGAAAAGGCCAGGAAGAACCGACATATCCGTAAGCCAGGATGGGTGCTGTAGGCCACTTATCTAGGATCAGGGCTTCAGAATTTCCACCTCCCCTAAAGCCCACCAGCAGTTCATCTTGGGATTAACCTATGATTGGGAAGTGACTAAATGCGCCCTCCAAGCAGATGAAGTCCATTACCTTGTAGAAGAAATACTGTACAAGGTGTGAGATTCTCACGTAGTACAAATGCCCATGAGCCAACAGCAATTTTTTCAAGTCTTTAAACTTTGGGATGGCGTAGTCACTGTTCCGGGCTGCTTGGCGGCCCTCTTTACCTTTGATACCTGGAAGCAGAGATGGAAGAATTGGTGGGTGAGGAGATCCCTGGCCAATACGTCCTGTATAAAAACCCCAGTTGCTCTGCCTCCCCCCCCCATACGTACGCTTCTATCATGCTCCCCCCATTCTTAGATTTCTCCCCCACTCACCCTGCAAGACAAGAATACTCCAAATAGTTGCCCAATGCTATGCACTTCAAGATATGCCTCACCTATGCCCACATGAGCTTCCAAGATCATGCTGACGTCGTTGGCCCCATCTCCCACCGCCAGGGTTATCGGGCTGCCCTTCGAACACTTAACCATCCGAACAATCTAAATGGGCAAAAGAGAAGCAATAAAGGCAAACCTGAGAAGGAAATATGAGTAAAGTCTATGAATCTCTCTTGTGTTGCTCACAAGCATTACATTTAGTGTAGTGCAAAGGGGGGGGATGGATTTGGACTTGAGACCCAACAGGAAAAGATGCCACAACCCAAAAAAAGGCTCCTGCTGTGCTGCAAGTCAGTTGCCTGGTGAGAATTTATTTGCACAACTCCCGTTTGTTATCCAGGTGAGGTAATTTATTATCAATCGTCATCAAACATACAACCCTTTTGCTGTTAATATTTATTACCTGCCCGTCGCCGTCTTCACCTTTATCACCTTTTGATTTGGTTTATTAGATGCCACTTTTCATTCAAATGAATCCCAAAGCGGCTTGCAACCAATAAATAACAAGAGCAAGATATCATGCCCTTCAACAGCAAGTCAGAGATGCATTTCAGCAATCTGAAATTCAGTAGTGAAAGCAGTTTTGAAAAAACTGCAAACAGGTGGGTCCTAAAACACAACACTCCTCTCAGTGCCAAAGGCTGGGATAAAGAGGTGTGTAAACACAGCAGTTAAAACGCAGTGGTTCTCTTGTTGGTCAAAGGCCCTGCATCACACACACACACCTGCGCTTTCTGCAAGGGAGCCATCCGACAACATAAGACTGCTGTACACTTCAGGCAGATCTGGAGGAAGATGCTTTTGTAGTGGCTGGAACGTGAATCTTGGGAAGGGTTGAGTATCAGGGCCAGGGTGGCACCGTCGATAACCAGTCCATACTCATGACTTAGTGTCCAGCTTCTAAAACAGAACAACAAGCCTTGCAATAATTATATACACCTCTCCTGACATAGATCCTGGAAGAAGATAAGGGCAGCGGCTGCTTTGCCACAAGGCACCACAAGACAGACAGCTAAATAACCAGAAAGCCAAAATTAACAGCAGCTAAAACAGGAAGCTGAGTGCATTTGGTTACATTATCTGTTTTCACTACTGCATACATAATTGAACAAAAGGATGTGGACTTTTGCTTTTTGCTGTGGACATAACTGCCTCTTGTCTATACTGAGTGGCAGGGGCTCCCTCTAGGGTTTCAGGCTGGTTCCCCCACCCCCTTCTCTGGAGATGGCAGGGATCAAACATTGTTGTTGTTTAGTCGTTTAGTCGTGTCCGACTCTTCGTGACCCCATGGACCAGAGCACGCCAGGCACCTCTGTCCTCCACTACCTCCCGCAGTTTGGTCAAACTCATGCTGGTAACCTCGAAAACACTATCCAACCATCTCATCCTCTGTCGCCCCCTTCTCCTTGTGCCCTCCATCTTTCCCAGCATCAGTGTCTTCTCCAGGGAGTCTTCTCTTCTCATGAGGTGGCCAAAGTACTGGAGCCTCAGCTTCACGATCTGTCCTTCCAGTGAGCACTCAGGGCTGATTTCCTTAAGAATGGATGCGTTTGATCTTCTTCCAGTCCATGGGACTCTCAAGAGTCTCCTCCAGCACCATAATTCAAAAGCATCAATTCTTCGGCGACCAGCCTTCTTTATGGTCCAGCTCTCACTTCCATACATCACTACTGGGAAAACCATGGCTTTAACTATACGGACCTTTGTTGGCAAGGTGACGTCTCTACTTCTCAAGATGCTGTCTAGGCCTGTCATTGCCCTTCTCCCAAGAAGCAGGCGTCTTTTAATTTCGTGGCTGCTGTCACCATCTGCAGTGATCATGGAGCCCAAGAAAGTAAAATCTCTCACTGCCTCCATTTCTTCCCCTTCTATTTGCCAGGAGGTGATGGGACCAGTGGCCATGATCTTCGTTTTTTTGATGTTGAGCTTCAGACCATATTTTGCGCTCTCCTCTTTCACCCTCATTAAACGGTTCTTTAATTCCTCCTCACTTTCTGCCATCAAGGTTGTGTCATCTGCATATCTGAGGTTGTTGATATTTCTTCCGGCAATCTTAATTCCAGCTTGGGATTCATCCAGCCCAGCCTTTCGCATGATGTATTCTGCATATAAATTAAATAAGCAGGGAGACAAAATACAGCCTTGTCGTACTCCTTTCCCAATTTTGAACCAATCAGTTGTTCCATATCCAGTTCTAACTGTAGCTTCTTGTCCCACATAGAGATTTCTCAGGAGACAGATGAGGTGATCAGGCACTCCCATTTCTTTAAGAACTTGCCATAGTTTGCTGTGGTCGACACAGTCAAAGGCTTTTGCATAGTCAATGAAGCAGAAGTAGATGTCTTTCTGGAACTCTCTAGCTTTCTCCATAATCCAGCACATGTTTGCAATTTGGTCTCTGGTTCCTCTGCCTCTTCTAAATCCAGCTTGCACTTCTGGGAGTTCTCGATCCACATACTGCTTGAGCCTTCCTTGTAGAATTTTAAGCATAACCTTGCTAGCGTGTAAAATGAGTGCAATTGTGCGGTAGTTGGAGCATTCTTTGGCACTGCCCTTCTTTGGGATTGGGATGTAGACTGATCTTCTCCAATCTTCTGGCCACTGCTGAGTTTTCCAAATTTGCTGGCATATTGATCAAACATGGGACCTTTCAAATGCAAATGTGATGCTCTAGCTCAGAGTTGCAACCCTTCAACTAAGCTACTCTGGGGACAGTTGTTAAGCTGCTGTTGCTCAAATGGCTCCTAGTTTTTTTACTGGGTATCTGGTAGCTGGAAGAGTTTTGGAAAAAGAACTGCCATGGACTCTAGCCTTTGTGCTGAGCCTCTTTAACTGTTTGGAATTTGAAAGTGTACCGTTGACATTCTTCATCTTCCCTACTGCAATCCTCTGCAGTCACATTCCTGCTAACTCACCCTTTGCTTCCCACTGCCCCCCCCATGTCCTCTATCACCCACCCCTTAGCAGAACGCTCTGGTGTTTAAGACAGTTGGAAGAAACCAGCCAGATCAACTAAATATTTGCATGATTTATTTCTGTGTGCATGTCCTAGGGGTTTGGAGAAGATTCGGAGAATACATTTGAGCTCAGGTAGACAGGAGCATCCTAGTACAATATCCATTGAATTAAAGGTCAAGGGACATGGGATCAAGCTACTGCCTACTTGCCCTGGTATGATCTCCCAATTTCCATCTGCAGCAAACTTGCCAACAGCAATTGTTGGAGTTCGTTGCAAGTTGTGGGGTGAGGGAAATCAGGAAGGAACCAAAACAGGGAAAAGAACATCATAAGACAAGCCTGATGGATCAAGGCCAGTGGCCCATCCAGTCTAGCATCCATTTCTCACAGCAGCCAGCCAGGTAGGCGCCTCCGCACCTGTGATTCCCATCAACTGGTATTCAGAGACATATCACTTCCAACAGAGGAGGGATAACAGAGGCATGGGGGCCAGCCTTGAGGTACACAGAAGTGAACTTTATTTCAAAGTCTGGGAACTCTTTAAAAGAAACTTAATCCATAGTCACCAGCAAATAGTGCTAAAGGTTAAAATTGGTTGCGTTCCAGAGCACCTCTGGAAAGTAATCGACTACAGAATGCCCTTGGCTGAACAAACTCCAGTCTCTCCTCTTTGGCTGCAAAGTTATCTCAGGGCTGCCTGCTTCACACTTACCTCTTTGCATTTGGGGGCACGTCGCTCACCAGCTTCTTGTGATAATCCACGAGCAGCTCGTGCAGCCGGTCCTCCTTCCGGTCTTCCCCTTCCATGATTTTGGCCGTCAGGTGCAGCAACTCCGTGTTGGTCTGGAAGAGTTTGCAGGCATAGCAGGTGGCCTGAGCCGTCTCCAGCTTGTCCCCTGTCAGCACCCAGATCTTCATGCCCGCGGTGTGCATGGCCTCAATGGTTTCAGCAGCAAAGTCCTGGAGCCTATGGGCAGAGAAACCTTTCGCTTATCAAACGAAACAGCTGGTGTGCCAAAATGTTCTTTCCCCTCTACAATTTTCTTTTCTTTTTTTTAAAGAGAGAACTCTTTTGAATGATCCAGAATTCGTAACGGGTAAAAAAGGATACAGGAGAGAGATAATGACACCCTCACAACCGTTAATTAATGAACTGGAACCCAGCAAAACTGGTGGGGATGAGAAAGAGAAGATTAGGCATTTTCCAGTCAACAATTCCACTATTACAAAAAAAGAAAAGACAACTGTACATTTTCCAGAATAATTCACTTTTCCTTCTGTTCTAACAGTTCAGGGGCTGATTTCTGATTTTACTTATTTTCTAGGCAGGCAGTAGGAATATTAGAACTGCCTTAGGGTTAGACTGTTGGTCCATGTAATTTAGTACTGCCTACTCTGACCAGCAGAAGTTCTACAGGGGTTTCAGGCACAGAAACGTCACCTGTTCCCTGGTCACTTCAAACGGAGATTCCTGGGATTGAACCTGTGACCTTCTGCATGCAAACTACATTTGCTACCCCTTTAGTCCTGAGGCCACCACAAAAATCTGACATAAGGTTATCAGGAGAGCAGCTGGGCCCTGTATGGCTGAGAAGGGAAAAGTCAGAGGAGACCTGAAAGAGGAGGACAGGATCTGAAGTTGCTCAGACAGGCAATGGAGACAGGCAAAGCCTATTGGTGCACTGACACCTCCATGCTACAGTGTCCCTCTGGCTGCTACATTCAAGCCCAGTGGCAAGCTTCCTCACTGGCATTATTTTTCCACCGATGGCATTTGGTGAGAATATTCAGCAAGGTGCTCTTCTGGCTAGCTGGCATTCTAAACTGGTTGGCAGAAACACAACAGGGCTATGTAGGAGAGCCAGCCACCCCACATTCAGTGAGCGCATGAAAGAAGCGGGGCCGTGCATGTTCACAATGCACTCGCATAAAATGTGAAAGAAGGCCAACACACATGGAGGGGGGTATGCCTAGGCACATCTGGGTTCTTAGTCATGTGGTGGAGCTGTATGGATCCACTTTTACCTTGGCATTTAACAATATATATGTAGCCTGCCTTGGGATCTTGCGGTGAAAGGCAGGGACAAAAAACGTCACCCAATCTCCTTTTCCAAGTTGCGGAGGTTGCGTTTCTTTCCCCGTGGACACTTACTTGTCTTCCACAGCAGTGGACCCAATCAAATGCATGTTCCTCTCAATATCGTCGAAAACCTGGGCCATCTTTGCTTCCCGGTCCTGTAGCGCCATCGTCGCTTCCTTAACCCGGGTATCAATTATGTGGTAATCATAGTGAGATATTTCTTTGTAGGCCACACAGAGAGTTCGATACCCATCCTAAAAAAACAAGCAAGGAAGTGCATTTTTCTAAACCTCAGGTCTCCCACCCAACTTCCCTCTAGAACAGCAGGGTTCAGTTGCTCACAGGCACCTGCAAAAAAACCCAGACTCTCAACCTGCTGGGCCAGTAGTCATAGGTAGCCTCTCAAAGCTGCCTTAAAAAGATTGCTGGGTCATGGGTTGACGGCCATGATTCTCAGAGCCCTCCTTGCAGTAAATCCACTGATGCCAAGTGTA
Organism: Podarcis raffonei; assembly: GCF_027172205.1. Taxonomy (NCBI): domain Eukaryota; kingdom Metazoa; phylum Chordata; class Lepidosauria; order Squamata; family Lacertidae; genus Podarcis; species Podarcis raffonei. The sequence continues at coordinate 45,955,025 of NC_070621.1, read as the reverse complement.
GTTGGTAGCAGTAGAGTGACCCTTCAGGTGCTCAAAAACCTAAGAGACTTGTGGGATTAGACCAAGAGATTCACTGAGTCCCAAGACCTTGCCTAAAAGTATGAGGGGGGTGAAGGGGGTAGCCACCTTGCTGAAGCTAAGCAGATGCAGGCCTAGTCAGTGCCTGGGTTCAGGAGACAACCTGGGAACCCCATGCACACCAGCTTGTGTTCCACAATGGAAAAGAAGTTTATTATCCACAGAATAAGCAAGGCCAATAAAGAGTCCAGCGTCCCGTTTCCCACAGTGGCCAGCCAGATACAAGGCATTACATCAACAGGCCTTACTTGCCGCTGCTCCCCAGCCAGTGTTCAGAATACAGTCATACCTCGGGTTAAAGTAGCTTCGGGTTGAATGTTTTCAGGTTGCGTCCTGCGGCGACCCAGAAGTAACGGAATGGGTTACTTCCGGGTTTTGCCGCTCGCGCATGTAGACGCTCAAAATGACATCACGCCTATGGCGAATCACGATCCGCGCATGCGCAGACGTGTGTTGCGTTCTGCTCAGGATGCGAACGGGGCTCCAGAACGGATCCTGTTCGCATCCAGAGGTACCACTGTACTGAAGCTGGAGGCTCCCATTTAACAGTACAAAATTTTAAAGGTTTAAGGTTGGGGCCACCAATATAAAACCCATTAAAACATTTGATTATGAATAGGCAATTGGGAGCCCAATCCCGCCCCTTTACAAATTAACATCACCCTTTGTCATCAGTTGTTTTCTACCACACAAGCCAAGGTGCAAGGCTTTTGGAGACAACATCCCTTCTCCAAGGGAACAGCAACTGTGATGCAAATAGGGTTCATGCCGTTAGTACTAATGGATTCGCTACCACAAAATGCAGAAGCAGCCAACCAAATGGCTTCGGGAAGCCCACAAATGGGACCTGGGGACAATTGTGCTCTCTCCTCCTCAGATTCCCCAAAAACTGTTATCCAACTGCATACTGCCTCTAGCAGTGGAAGGAAAACATAGCCAGCCTGGCTAGCAGTTGTTGAAAACCTTTCTGTCCATGAATTTCTCTAACTCTCTCTTAAAGCCATCCAGGTTGGTGGCCATTGCTATTATCTTGCAAGTTCTGCACTATTTATCCTGGAGAGTCAGCAGTAAAGGTGATCCTGAAAGGGTGAGCTGGTGGAAAGAGCCACTGCCACCAGCCTTTGGGACTTTAGTCCAAACATGGTCCCTGTTAAAAATCAACAGCCAATCTGGGCAAAGCTTAATGGCATTTGGTTTTCTGAAAGCCAAGATTCTGGACTATGCATTCTCTCTATGAACAAAACAAAATAACTCATCAGTCAAAATCGGCGTTCTTACCATTGCATTGCGTTCTACGTGTATTCTTGTTTTTTGGACGTCAGCTTCTGGGACCCTGGGGAAAATTGCAGAGTCTGCTCCCTTGCAGAACAGGTATATGCTTCCTAAAAACAGAGTTTGAAAAGGGATGGGTGGGTAAAATAATCAGTGATTCGTAGGACGAGAGATCTAGGGCATAACATAGAATTTGATCTCTGGGAGTAATTACGGAAGAAAGATCTTCATGCTACACATTGAAAGAAAAACATATAAAAATGATACATAGAGGGTATTTAACCTTGAGTAGATTAGCCAAGATGTATAAATCTTAATCTGACTTGTGTTGGGAATGTAAAGAAGTAGCCACATTTTTTGTCATATGTGGTGATCATGCAAAATAGTTAAAGATTATTGGGAAATGATATACTATGAGATGAAAACAAGTTTTAAAAAAACATTCCCCCCCAAAACCAGAAGCATTCCTTTTGGGAATGGTTCAGATGGCAGTACCCATGAGTCAGAAAAAAATTATTTATGTATGCAACTACAGCAGCTTGGACTTTGTTAGCCCCAAAATGGAGCGTGGGAGAGGTCTCTAAGAAGGAGGAATGGCAACTTAAAATGATATAATATGCAGAGTTCGCAGGCCTAACCAGTGAAATAAGAGAACAAGAAAATCGAGTCTGCAAAGGGGAGTGGAATTTTTTTGTGGAATATCTGGAAAATAACAGTAAACAAGTGAAAATGCTAACAGGATTAAGGTAAGTTCTACAATATTATGTAGAATGGGGAAATATGATTTGGGGATTAAATGGTTTTAACAGAATATGCATTAATTATGAGAAAATTAAAAGACCCATGGAAGAGGAAGGAGGGAAGTCAATGAATGTATTATTATAATGGTGGATATTTAATGGTGGAAATGTGTATTTGAAAACTTTAATAAAAACTATTTTAAAAAGAAAAAGAAAAGGGATTGATTATTATTTAAAGCAGTGAAGAAGTTAAACTAACAGGCTGCTGCTGGAAAAGCCAAAATAATAAATTTCATGGTGAAGAGAGAAAAGAGCTCCAACTCACCATCGTGCGATTTCACGAGAACACTCATTCGGCGACGGACACAATCAAAATCTAGAACATTCAGCAGTTCGTACCTTTTGAGGCAAGAAGGACAAAGAGCATTTAGGGTCTTGGCTGGGAAACTCAAACCACTTATTACCCTCAAATCCTGCACAAGTGAATCAAACAAGAACCCTGCATAAGCTTCAGTTAGCCACTGCTTTGGAAAGGATAACAAACACCCTATATCTATTATGAAGGTATTTAGGGGTTGTAACTTGTGTAAATGAAAAGGGGTGTCTAAGTCAAATCCACCCTCCTAAGGGATGCTTATCTGGCCTCTGGGAATAAAGGGGGCATGTCTAAAAGCAGGACTCCTCTGTTGGCAACTGTTGGCCATGCATCCAGCCAACCCTTGTCCTTCAGCTCCTTTAATAGCCTTAGCCCACTTAAGGATGCCTCCCCCACCCTCCCAAAAAAGAGAAAACTGTTTTGAGTATATTAATGATGGGTTTTTAAAGATGCTAGTACTTCTGGAATTCTAATGTGGAGCCAGCAGCCACATGCAAGGATCACAGAGAACACTTGCAAAACGCAAGGCTGGAGCTGCCCCACCTCAATTAAGCGATATAAAAAAGAGGAAGGGGGATGCAGCCCAGGTACACCTGCTAATTTCTGTACTGCTCTAACAGGTATCTGTCACAGCCCAGATGGCTCAACAGAAGCAGAAATGTGGGAAAACAGCAATGGGAACCAGGCGCTAGATTCAAGGCAGGTGAGTGATTTTTTAAAATAAAAAAACCAAACAAGCATGCCTCGAAATGAGCCAATCATTTCCATCACCCAGTATTAGGGTTTCCCTAACCAGGCTTCAGCTGCCTTGCCTGATATCGGGAGGCATAGCCGCGGTCGCGCCTACCTTTCGATTTCCTTTTTTCGGTTCTGTACATTCATGAAGTTATTTTCTTGTCCTAGAAAAGTGAAACCATACCTGTCAATGAACAAAAAGGACAGAATGGCGTTGAAAAAAAAAAACCAACACACACGCACTTCAGATTTAAAAAGAAACAAAAAAACTGACAGAAATTAAAATGAAATAAAAGCCACGTGGAGAAAACTCTGCTTGATAACACAATATAGGCAGCAGTTGTGTGAGCAGTTCCTTGGAAACATAGGAAACCCGCACAAATAGTGCTGGACACAGAGAAAGTCTCAGGTTTGCTTTTTTTTTTTTGTCATTGTTAAAAAGTAGGTTTCTAGTTTTCATGGATGAAAATACATTATCTGCTGAAATCTCAGAGAAGTGACTAAGCTTTCCAAAGTCTGGTGAAAGGGGTGTCATATTCTTCAGCATTCCTTGCGCCTTCGTAGTTCAATGAGAAACGTCAGAATTAGGCATATTTGCTCAATCTGAATTGCTTCTCATGTTTCAGAAACCAGGCTGGACATTTAGCATCACAGGTTAGATGCTGCGAAACAGCCTTCTGGCAGGCAATTTGCTGCTAATTTGCAGGTGATTCTTGAAGACCAGTTCATGCCAACAGACCTATTTATTCATTTTTTTTACAATTGTTCTGTGTTGTTTTTGATTTTCTGAACTTGTTGTACACTTGCACACTGGCATTTTATGTGAGGTGGCTGTCTATAAATATTTTTAGAAATAAATAAAATGTACGCAAGATGTAGGACTGAGTTTGTGGGGGGTGAAGGACTTCCAATCGCCCATAAACGTGTGTGCGTGAGCGTGTTTAAGCAGTGGAATACAGCAACCTCTGATCCTTGTATGTGGTTTGTGGGGGGGCAGAGCATGTTCAGAGACTGCTCTGCACATTTCTTCTGTTTTGCTTGTTTTTAACTTATGGACAATATGACTGCATCCCCCCCCCCCGAAAAAATGCTCTCTTGGCAAGCAGCTCATTTATTTTTTGTCCGTTAATGTGTTCCATTTTGCTGATGCCCCTGTTTCAGCTGCTTTGCAAAACAAAACACGACCGAAGGACTTTTAAAGAATTTATCTCTGCTGTACATAATGATCTAAACTTTTATTTATTTATTTTTATTTTTGGCCACAGTTGCAACACAGGGGAAAAGCTTGAAGGACTCTGGTTCAGCCTGCGCTGACCTTAGAAGCATCAAATGCAACTTAAAACAAACAAGCAATCAAGCAAGCAAAAAAAAAGGGGGGGCAATCTTTTTCAGCAAGAGGTAAAGAACCAAGCCCAGTTGTTGGAATGTTCCTCCACTGATGAGACAAGAGTGATTGCTGTTAAAAATCAAGACACCACCACCCAGCAACCTATGTTTAGGCCAGGATGGGCAACAGGTAGGCTGCAGCCAGCATCAAGCCCAATTTTTCACACAGTCCCACCCTAATTTTGGAAGTTGTCAGTCGACTTCCCAGCTGTCTGGAGCCCCAGGAGATTCTGAAATGGCCTTGGTTTCAGAGCAAAGGGTGCCTGCCAGGTTCCTTAAGGTGAAGGGACCTGAGCTGCTCAGCTCCAAAATGCGCAGAGGACAGGTGCAATGTCATGGCCAAGGGAGAGAAGAAGTTGGCTCTCCCCCAGTAGAAAGATTAAGACCCCCCCCCCACATCTGCTTTACAAGCATCTTCTCCAGATGCACGCCACTGCCTCTACAATTGCGCCCACACCTGTCTTGAGTAGGCGGCAAAGACTCATTTCCAAGTGATTCACCTTCCTGACTCAGCTTCTTCATTTTAATGGCTTGTTATAAATACTTCCATCCCACCTTTTCACCAGAGGGGCCACAGCAAAGTGGTAGGGCACCTGCTTTGAATGCAGAAAGTCCCAGGCATCTCCAGGGAGAGCCAAGAAATATGCCATGAAATCACAGAGCTGCTGCTGCTGCCAGTCAGTGTAAACAACACTGAGCTAGATGGTTAGGGATTGTATATCCAATGTTAGTCCCGCACAAAGCAGATCAGCTGGAATTGAAGAGCTTGGGTACTTCATTTCAAAGGGTATGTCTTTGCGGGTTGCAACCCTATGGTCCTATTTGCATCCGTTGGCTTCCAACAATTTTAATAAACCATAAAATGCAATTAGAGTTGTCCCAAGCAACTGAAAACAAAAAATTAGAAGACCTGACAGATGCAGCAGATAAAATACAAATTAAAAAAGGGGAGTAAACCACAAAATAATCCTCAAACAAACAGATCAAATGCCTGTAGGCAAAGGACACAACTTGGTCAAAATAATCCTTCCTCTTCTGTTGTTGAATTACAGCTCCCATCATCCATGAATACATGACAACAGCTATTGTGGCTGACGGGACTTGGGAGTCCAACTGCCCTTGCTTTCCACCACTATGGGGTAAATGGGAAAAGGCAGGAGGGGAATGGGCCAAGGAAACATCTGGGGATAATAGGGAAGTCTAGGGATTCTGAGAGGTGCCTTGGACTGGTTTTGACAGAGAGAGTATGCACAATACCTCTGACAAGACCAGACCAGTGGGAACCAAAATGGCAGGACTTCCTCCTGTCAGGTGAGCCTCCCTGCAATTCTGAGCTTCAGCAGGTGCCCAGCCATGGTGGCTCCTAAGTCACGGAAACCTACAGCCAGACCCCCCCCAACAACTGCAAACACCTTTAAGCCAAATTTCATCAGGCAGTTTCAGCAATATTTTCTTTACCACTCTCAGTATTCAAAGCTGGAGAGTGTCCACTTGTGAGCGTAATGGCCTCACGAGGAACATTTGTGTACCGTTCAATACAACTGAGTGGGAAGATAGATGTACTGGGAAGGGAGTGGCCTTGCCTCCGAAGCCATCCTTACTTTTGAGCTCCTTGCAGCAAAGCAATCTCGTCTGGGGAAGCGGCAACATACTTGCTCGTGCTGCCTGTCTGCGACCCCCCTGAATCCATTTCGTCTTTCTGCTGGACCTGAACTGTGTGGCAGAGACACAAAGCTCGAAGGAACAGCTCTTCGCGGTTCTGGGGAAGGGATGTAACAAAAGGAAACAAGAACGTTAGCAAGCAGGCTTCCTGTTCCAGGGATACAAGGAAGAAACATGGAGACATCGTCACAGGACCAGCTGCTTCCAGTGCAACAGCAGTCAAATTTTAGTCTTGCTCCACCACCACCCTCCCGCGACAAGACAGTGTGCAGCCCGCACATAAAATACCTCAAAAAGCTTGTCTAAGTACTCTTGCAGCCCTCTTGGTACAGGAAGTTGGGCTGCCCTGCACTTGGATGCTTACCTTCTCTGCTTTTCCATGACCCTTCAATCCATCAACCTCTGTAATGGAATCGCCATACTTGTAGCCGTCAATGCTGCACTCAATGAACTCCATTGTGTTTTCTGTTAAAGTCCCCGTTTTATCAGAAAACACATACTCAACCTAAAAGAAAAAGAGAAATGGTTCCCAGCTAACGAGAAACAAAACCCTTTGCTCTTTCTCCAGCCGGTGGCATCTATAGGAAAAAGAGGCCCACTTCACTTTTATATATGTGTTAAGACATAAAACGCTTTAGGAAGTGGCTTGAATGCTAGAATTAAAACATGCCTGTTACATTCTGATTTATGCCTCACATTACCTGCAGCAATGGCCCCTGGTTCTTTACACTGCTATCATTTTTATCCTGCTCATTCTTCAAAGACTGGTACCCCCCCCCTCCCGTGATGATCTAGTTTCATCTCACTGTCCAGGTGAGCAAGCAAGTTAGTTGTTTTCACGTTCCTGGCCAGAAACTAATTTTCTTGGAGGGCCACTTGGAAAATGGAAAAAAAGCAGAGATGAGCTACAACTTCCATCAGCACTGATCACTGGCTGTGTTGGCTGAGGCCGAAAACTGTGGGAGCCCTGCAGTCTGGAGGAACACAAGTCTCCCATCCCTGAAGCAAAGGGTGGAGAACCAAGGCTCCATCCCTCAAAGTGGCCTCCTGGCAAGCCCACTTCACAGAGAACCCAGTCCCTCCCTAGATGGGAGAAGACAGGCCCTTAGGAGGGACAATTTGGCTGAGATCTTCTCGCTGCTGAGCCATGTGTTACACAGCAGCAAGCAGTGAAGCCCAGCTGCCCAAGAAAGTCAAACCAAGTTTATATTTGCAAGAAAAACAGTCCCGCTGCAAAAGGAGGAGGAGAAGCGATTTTAAAAATTAAAAGCAGCACGACTAGGAGGATCAGCTGACATGTGCACAGCATGGGATTGGGAGCCTGACATTTCCCTGCATGGTAACAAGCATGCAAATCCTGCTTAGTGAGGCTAATTATAGCATCCAGCACTCAAGGGCCCAAAGAATCAATCTTTAGCGCTAATACATATTTAAATACTCTAAAAAGAAATCCTGTGTTGAAAGGAACACGAGAACCTAGAAGTCCCAGGTTCTGTTAAGGCCAGATGATTACGTCTTGGCTGGCTAAACGGCCTTTTAGAGCCACTGCACTGGCAGGAAATCTCCTATCTTCTCCCTGACATGTTTTGCTCTGCTTGTTTCACAACCAAGCAGTGCTTTCTTTTGTTTTGATAGTTGCAATATGCTTTTCTATAGCTGCATTGTTCTCATTAGTGAGGGCAGAAAAAAACAGGATCTAACTGAGAAGAGAATGCTAATGGAATATCAAAGTAAAGGTGATCTACTTGGATTGACAGTCAAATCTTGAGCTCTCACTATTTTGGAACTTGGAAGCAATTCTAAATTGATTTGGGCTACAACCCTAACCGCACGCGTAAGCCTCACTGAATTCAGAAAGACTTATTTCCAAACAGGATTGAGTTGTCAGGGTTAAGTAGTCGGTTCTTTTTTGAGTCCAGAACTTTAGTGAAAAACATGTGAGCTCTGAAGGATTATTATGTTCCGATCTACACATGGTGTTGTGGGCTGGGGGAGAACTGGTACTTAATTTTTCTGCAGAAAATTTGTTGTTCCACAAGGACATTTGAAAGAATGAATAGATGCCAACTGCAGATTCAGTATTAGTCAAGCTTAGCACAGTGTGAGTTTTTAGCATTACTTATAAATGACAAGGACAATTAACTTGCTGAAGCAGATCACTCACTCTCCATGGCATCGGCAGCTTCTCCAATGCAATCTGAAAACTTCCCAAGCAAATTACTCTGATTAGCATATAAAAATTAGTTCATTTTTACCTTGGGGAAATTTTCCAGTTTGGATTTTTCTGGAAAACCCATGTCACTGCTGACGCTTCAGGTCAGTTCTCACCAAAATTCAATACAGTGGTAGTTGTATCATTTTAACTTGGACCAACAGATTGTAAGACACTAACTGCAGTGGGGAGGAGGGAAAGGTGAGAAAAAGGAAAAGAGATGCTTCTGACCTGGCCCAGCTCTTCATTGAGGTCAGAGGTGTTCACCAAGGCTCCTTCATTGCAGCTCACATCATACATCTCTTTGTCCCATGAAATGAAGAAGGAGCCCAGGAATTTCTGCATCTCAACTGTCACGTACATGGAGACAGGGATGATGAAATTGAAGAGAACCATGAAGGACAGGAAATCGGTGAACATTTTTAAGAGCTAGAGAGAACAGAAAGATTGACTGGACTGTTGTTTTAAAAAGTACACAAGGGCAAACGCTAATGAATACAGCGGCGGTGGCAATCAAAGCTGAAGCAAGCCCAGTTACCTTGAAGGCTTCTTTGTCCTTTTGGGTTCTCTGGTTGTACCAAGGCTCGTCGTGAAATGGAACACTTTGCCAGACGTACTTCAGAGTTGTGCATATTATAGCCTTGCCCACAAGAATGCATAAATAAACGATCAAGAACATGTTGATCGACCTGGAAAGGCAAAGTGTTAAAAAAGAATCACAGTGGTTTATAGTATTACGCAAGCAGTGGAAAAACTCTATGCTGATAGGGACCTGAAAGAAACAATTCCAAGACTTATAAAGGTACAATACACCCCAAGGTTTTGCAGCCATCCAGCCTTGTTTCAAGAGAATTGCACCGGCATTAGACCCCTCACTTGAATTAAACCACATTACGCTCATGCATATGTGAGGCTCTCTTTTGAAAAGCGCTTGAGACATGCAACTGATAGAAGATGCACTGTCCAGACTGCTACCTTGAGACAGATGGCAGAGAATATTGGGGGTCAGGGGAGGTACTGCAGTGGATACCTATTTATTTCTGGTCTTAATCCAAAATGTTGATGTAAACCTTAGCAGAGGTGGGGAACTGGAATTCCCCTAACCCCCATGCCAAAGCTGATGGGTAGGTACGGCTGCCCGCTCATCAGTTAAGCAACATGACGCTTTGAAGCACTTACAGTCATAGAATCATAGAACTGTACAGTTGGAAGGGAACCCAAGGATCATCTAAGCCCAACCCCCTGCAATGCATGATTCTCAGCTGAAGCATTCATGACGGCCAGGCAGGACCTCAAAGCACCATGGAGGGACCCATGCATGGTGCTCAGAAGTCCTGCTGATCAGCTGGTCACCCGTGCTGCAGAAGACACTTTTGTTTCAGCCCAGCCCAGCCTCCTGCCCACACGTGATTCAATCGTTCATTTATTCAGTGCAAAGAACCCAAGGCAGTTTACAATTTTAAAGGACGAAAAAGAATTATTTAGCATTTGAAGTTTAAACCTGACTGGGGCGGGAAGCCAATCCAGGCCCTGTGTTGTCGTTGTTACATACATATGGTCATACATGATGCCAGGTGATTTGCGGGTGGGCATGGCTTGGCCAGAACAGAGTGGAGTGCAAAACAGGGAGGCTTGGCGAAACAGCTGAGGGATACAATAGCTCCTAAACATAGCCACTGAGGCACTCCAGTTAATTTCTATAGAAATTCCAGGGAGGAAACCAAGTGTTGGGGCTTTACAAAGAGGCGAGACCACCTGGGGGCCCCAGAGTCAAGGTGGGGACAGGATGACTGCCGCATCACCAGCAATCCAGTTCGGGATCCAATGAATCCTGGGCTGGCTAAAGCCTTTCCCACCTCCAGAATGCCTTGTTCTGCTGGCAGGGACTCCTTCTACCTTCCCACACATTTGGAAGGCATGCAGAGAGGGACATGGCACAAGGTAGTCCAGTCCAACCTTACCCTTTCACACACAGCGCATGTCTTATACAGGGCGTGTGTGTGGGGGGGTGTAGATTACCATCCCTCTCCAATTTTACAAATACCATATTTACTTGAATCTAATTTGGCCTTTTTTGGCCAAATTACATTGCAAAAATTAAGGTGCACATTACATTCGGGCAAATACGGAATGTGTTACCACCACAAAGCTGGGCTTTTCTTCTTCAGCGTGTGCCATGTTCGAAACTCCCATATTTCTAGGCACATTTTGCAACAGGGGATTTCATTAGCGTGAGCAGTTTCTGAGCTCTGGGTGCGATACTGCCCCTAAGATTTCAGATTAAAACTGCCACTGTTGGAAGGAAAGAAGGAGCTTTTTTCTGCCTCCCCACTTCCAGCTACTCTCTGAAGACTGGAGAAAGGATCCTCAGAAGAATATTGGGGGGTGCATGCGCAGGGGAAGGACTAGACCATGTGAAAAATTAACATAGTATTTTAGCTGCAGTTCATTCAATTTCAGCATTTCTTTCTTGTGTTTTTTTTTAAAAAGTGCCTAGACATTCCATTGTTGTGCCTTAGCTCCTAGCTTTCATATCTCAGTTTCCAACACTGGGTGTGTCTGAGACAAAGGAAGAATGTTGAAATACAATATACACAATCCAATTAAACAACAGTTGACTCAAAAGAGATTTACAATATGTCCAGATAACCTACTTTTCAACTGCAGATCGCTTCTGGGATTTTCCTTGGTAGTTCAAAGCCATTTTGGTTTCCATTCCAGTATAGACTGCGACTCCTACAAAAATCAAAGCCACCGGTGAAACGCCCTGCAAACGTTCACCTACCTGCTCCTTCCTAGGAAGGAAGTTTCACAATGATCAGTCCATGTAGGCAAGTACATGGGCTCACTCATGTTCCAGAGCAACTGGTAGTCAGAGACATAATAAATGTAATAAACAGTTCATACTGCATGGAAGAATCATTCTCACTTGGTTGAAAATGAAGTCACAATTGATGAGCTTAAGCTCAGGATAGAAGAAGAAGTACAACCTTGTGGTTGCCTCCTGCCTGTCAAGTTATTTTGGGAGAGGAATTCAAACCAGAAATTTAGGTTTGCACAGTTCAAGCAGATTAAAGTGCTCTATCGTATCGCACTGGCACAACAAATCTGCTTAAGAATTTTTCTTTTCTTTTTTAATCACTCTTAGCGCTTAGGGAAGTGAACGGGAAATGCACTGGGAAATGGGGTAAGATCTGAAAAACCCATTAAATTCACTGAGATATGGGGTAAGACCCAGCAAGCAAATCAGAATAAAGATCAGACATCATCCAACCACTGTGCATGCTTTGTGCAAGCAAACCAAGATGGTAAAGGTAAAGGGACCCCTGACCATTAGGTCCAGTTGTGGCCAACTCTGGGGTTGCGGCACTCATCTCGCTTTATTGGCCGAGGGAGCCAGCGTACAGCTTCCGGGTCATGTGGTTGGCATGTCTAAACCGCTTTTGGCGAACCAGAGCAGCGCACGAAAACGCCGTTTACCTTCCTGCCGAAGTGGTACCTATTTATCTACTTGCACTTTGACGTGCTTTCGAACTGCTAGGTTGGTAGGAGCTGGGACCAAGCAACAGGAGCTCACCCCATCATGGGGATTTGAACCGCCGACCTTCTGATTGGCAAGTCCTAGGCTCTGTGGTTTAACCCACAGCGCCACCCATGTCCCTCTCAAACCAAGATGAGTGCCCATTTAAAAAGGTTGCCTGAGTGAGCCCTTAAGTCAAAAGTAAATCCCACTGATTTAAAATGTGCATTACTAGTGATTAAATATGCATAGGAACCCAGCCCAAAACTTTTGTTTGGGGCAGGAAATAAACACCACACAAATTTGAGATTTCAGCCTTCTTCCCAACAGGTCCTCCCAGGTGTTGAGATAAGCAGGTGAGTCCCTCTTGGTTGTTCCACCGCCATCAAAAGTTTGGGCGGGGTGGTGGTAACGGCCCAAGAGACAGCGCCTGGGGTGGCAGCCCCTAAACCTTGGGATTCCTTCCCTATAGAGATGTGTCTGGCACCTTCACTAGACAGGATTTTGGTGAATGTTGAAGATGCATCACTCCACCCTGACCTATGGCGCCTGAGATGTGTGTTTCCAATGCCCAGCCCATTCCCGTGACTGTAACATGTTTTAACGGCCTTTAACTTCAAATTGTTGTAATGTGCCCTGGGAGAGGCTGGTGAAGGGCAGGTCTTAAATTCAATGCTAATAATAAGCATGGCTGAAATAAACTGGAAAATGTCAAACAGTTGCTTACCATAGATCCTAGGAGTGTTTTTTAATGTTGCTCCCTTCAGCAACAGGTTCTCAGGACCCAGTGCCCTAGAATGAAGTCAGACTATTAGGCCACTTACAAAAGGAAAGAAGGGTGGGGCGAGGGAGAGGGAGAGGGAGAGGGAGAGGGAGAGGGAGAGGGAGAGGGAGAGAGAGAGAGAGAGAGAGAGAGAGAGAGAGAGAGAGAGAAGATGTATTCTGAAAATATCAACTAATATGGCAATGGTAAGGGGGAAGCAAGACAACACCACTAAGACGGTTTCATTAATGTGCAGGTAAAGTGAAAAATCAGTGCAAGGGATAGAGAGCAGTCAAACATCAAGCTGCTGATGTCAGCAATAGCCTTTAGGGAGGCGACAAGAGGCCAGCTAATTAATTACGAAACAAAGCATAGGGATAATGAACTAACAAAACAGCTGACTAACCTGGCTACTGGCTCTTGACCGTCCTTGTAGATGGTAATTCGGCCCACAAACCTGCAATGAGAGATGGGCACAAGAGGTTGCTTATTAAGCCCTGCTGGTAATTTGTAGGAGAGCCGCCGCAAATTATCAATGAACAAAAGAGGTGGAGAGAGAAAAGCAAAGATGGGTAAGGACTGCAGAGCTCTCAGAAACACCTGTTCCACAAAGCAGTGGTGGGGAATCTCATCCCTGGGCGCCCCCGAATGTGGCCCTCCTAGCCTCCCTATTCGGCCCTTGGGGTATTCCCAAGGCCCCACCATTCTCCAGGCCACACCCCTCACCTGGCTTCTCATCAGAGATTTTATTTATTTGTTTTTGTTTGTTTATTAAAATAGTATACCGCCCTTCCTCCTTAGTTCTCAGGATAGTTCACAACATGGAATTACAATATAAAAACACAATATGCATAATAAAAAGAAGAATAAAAAGGTTTTGTGCCCTGGAACTGTGATAAGGCATTATTTCTTCCCTAGTTGGAGGAAGGGGATGGTTGTGCGGTGTGCTTATGTGTAGAAATGGCTGGCCTGTCAGGAAGGTAACTTACTGTAGGAAGTTGAAAGCCACATTTGCCACTCCACCCTCTTTACCTGTGGCCCCACCTATCACGGCCACACAGCTCCCAGAAGCTGGACCATGGTGGAATGAGCCCTCAGGCTGATTAAGGTTTTCCCACCCTGTTCCAAACATTTGTACACTGTGTGCTATGCAAATCCAGCGAGTTATTCACCAATAAGTTACTCTGGGCAGCTCCCATCATATATAAAAACATAGCAAGACATTAAACCTTAAAAAGCTTCCCTATACAGGGCTGCCTTCAGATGTTTCCTAATGTTACATAATTACTCATCTCCTTAACATCTGATGGGAGGGCGTTCCATGGGGTGGGTGCCACTACCGAGAAGGCTAAGGAAAGAACAATGGGGGTGGATGGATGGATGGATGGATGGATATATACCGTATTTTTTGCACCATAACACTCACTTTTTTCCTCCTAGAAAGTAAGGGGAAATGTCTGTGCGTGTTATGGAGGAAATGCCTACGGGTGGCATGCCTACGGATTTTCCTCCTCTAAAAACTACGTGCGTGTTATGGTCGGGTGCGTGTTATAGAGCGAAAAATACGGTATATATGGCACAGAAGTGCCAGAGACTAAATTTGTGAGAACCATGTTTTAAGGCATTTATTTTACAAGCAGTTATTCATCAGTCTCCAACCCACCATCCTCCCTAGCATTTGCTAAACGCACATCTACCAAGCGCCTGCATTTGCTAGATGCTGCAGAAAAAGATTAAAAAGGCAGAGTCTGCCTTTAACCCGTTTATAGGCTGTGAGCTCAAAGACATGACACATTTGGGAAGGAGAATCAATAGCAGGCCAGGGAAAGGGGTCGGTCCCTCCCTCCCATGCAGGAGAAAGGGGGGGGAGAGTGGCAACTGGGTCAGGCAGGCCAATGGATGGAAAGGGACTTGTTCGACATTTGCCTATGGGCAATTAGACCAGGATCAATTTCAGAATATAATCAACAGTCAACTGTGCTTCATTAAATTCATTAAATTCGGGAATGAATCGAATTCTCAAAAAGAGATAATCTCAAATGATAAGGGTCATTTAGCAACTGCACTGCATGCAAAAGGTCCTAGGTTCAGTTCCTAGTACCTTCAGGAAGGTTGGGAAAGATCTTTGTTTGAAACCCTGCAGAGATCATAGAAACATAATCTTAAAGTTGGGTGGGACCCAAGAATCATCTAGTCCAACCCCCTAAAGCATCCATGACAGATGGCCACCAAGATGCTATTTTAAGACAGACAGATGCTGCCTGTCAGTGTACACAACTGTGAGCAAGATGGACCAACAAGGTACGATCCTAATCTCTAATCCTGGCTGCCTGATCTGCCAGGAAATGGTGCAGATCCAGCTCGCAGCTGGTTAATGCAAATAAAATAGCAAACAGAAAGCTTTGACACAGTCGAAGCAGAACCTACCATGCACCTCAAAGCCCAACTCATGAGCCCAGTCCTGGGACAAGACAGAAACAAGGTCGTGCATGCCTCAAAAAAAACAACAAAAAAACCCCCAAAACCAAAAGGCAAGGAAATAAACGTTGCGTTTCAGAACTTACTTGTAGAGGTCTGGCTGAGGCTGTTCACATTCTATTGTAGCAGTAAGGCAATTTATGGCTTGGCATGTATGGAGTTTGGCAGTATCCTGCACAGTGTAGTGAGTCTAGAAGGGAGACGGAAATGCAAAATCTGTTAAGCAGCTGTTTACTGTCCCTAGAGTACACAGACCGTTTTGCACAGTGGGCGATTCTAACAAGCTACAGAGCTCATGTGGTGCTTTGATTGCTGGAAATGCTACTAGGAATTGGTTTTAGCTGATCTGTGTTTTAGCCATCTTCGAGAGGCTCATTATTACTATCGCTACTGCTGCGTTAGCTGTAATTTTATTGCTGGGTTTTTAAAGGCCTTTTATCCCAGCTCGATCAGTGAGATCATCCAGAGGAGCACGGCTGGTTGCTTCCTGTGTTACAGAGGCTTGACGTGACACTCACTAGAAATTGGGCATTTAGCGTCATCGGTCTTATGCTGTGGAATGCTCTTCCAACACAGACTCAGCAGGCACCCTCACTTTTGACTTTCCTGGAGATATTTTTACATCAACAGGTCTATGCAGCTGCTTAAAAAATCTTCGATTAGCCAATCATTTAACTATTTTTTAATATTTTACTGTATGTAATTGCTATGCACTACCATGCTATATTCTATGAACAGGTGGTATATAAATACCTTTTATAAATATAAAATAATGAACCTATTTGCAAGCTACCACAAGAATCCTTTTGGCATAAAGCAAGATACAAGTGCTTCAGTAACTAACCAGCTCAGTAAACCTACTAAATTAAAATGCACGTTGAGCCAATTATTTGCTCCTACAATATAGAAATAAGCTGGAAATTTACAGATAGATCCTATGCGAAATAGATGCCTGTTTCCTCCTTGTGGGGTTGCAGTTCCAGTTGAGCAGCTTACTCTTGATAACTCATGCACTGCCATTTACTTGCTTTCCACACTGAACAAAATCTTAATTCAGGGATGGGGAACCTGTGACCTCTTAGCTGCTGTTGGACTCCGGCTCCCATCAGTGATTGGCCATGGAGCGGGGATGATGGGAACTGGAGTCTGGCAACAGCTACAGGTTTCCCATCCGTGGCCTAATAGGTTAATTACAGAGACCTGTTGAAGAACAGTCCATCAGCTTCTCCAGGTTTCATGAAAAGCTGCAGATGCTTCAACAGGTGTTCTGTGTTCCCTGTTCCCCTGAGTGCTGGCCTAGGATCTCTCAAAGGTAATCGGGTGAGAGAATTAAATGTCAGTGGAGGAGGGAGAGCTATTCTAGGCATCCCTGGCTACGCAGATACTTCTTGATTAAATTAGAAAGCAGACAAAGGGTTTAAAATTCTCCATTTAAGAGGTTCTATTTCTAGACACTATTCGGGTGTTGTAAATCACTTCTGTCAGCAGGAGACACTGCTGTGATCCATCTTCATAAACAAAACTCACCCAGATGCTTCCCTAGCTCGTTATCTCTAAATTTTCCTCGTTTCAAGCTGGATGAGAAACAGCTCTATTGCATCAACGGTGGGAGATGATGAATGGCATTAAAAGCACAGACATTTTCACAACTTGGAGGTTAAGCTCTTGGGCTTTGCGCTTCCTTGCCAAAGATTTATAGAAAAAGCTCATTAAACATTTTAAGTACATTCCTTCTCAGGCACATCCTGTTGCACCTTGTTCTTGCAAAACAAGATACAGGACATGCTTTGGAGGAAAGCTGAAGGGGAAAAAGACTGTGGGGGGGGGGAGAATCAGCATGACTTGCTTGCAGTAACAGTGGATGAGAAGACGACGAGCTGGCTAGATCACACCAGGGGCCACTCCAGTCCACCATCCTGTTCAGAGTGGCCAATCAGATTACAACAGGAAGCACGCAAGCAGGACATGAGCACTCCTCACTTTTGTGGCTTGCAGCAACCGGTGTTTAGAAGAAAACTGACTCCGAGCATGGGAGAAGAGCATAGCCATTGCGCCTAGTGGCTACTGGCAGCCCTATCGCCCGTGAATTTGTCCGATCCTCTTTTAAAGACATCCAAGGCCATCACTGCCTCCTATGAGCTTGCATGCCATAGTTTAACCATGTGCCAGAAAAACACCAGTGTTCTATTATGTTATAATGTCTCTCTCTCTCACACACATGTACACCAAAGTTCAATGATATTTTATCTGGCAATGTACAGAAAATGGAATGGTTCATACGGCTGGGTGCGTGTGTACATGCACAAGAGAGAGAGAGAAAGACAGACAGACAGACAGACAGACAGACAATCTTCCATAGGATAATGGTCCCGGGCTCTGTTATCTTTCAAAAGGAAATTTGAAACAGTACATCATAGGATGGGAGATCTTATTGCTATTATCAGCCAGACTTCATGTTATGAATCATATTGCATATGAAGTAAGATTGAAATACCGAACCTTCAGAATGACAGATATACCTGTGTTTCAATAGCTATTGCTGAGACAGTGTATAACATACACAGAGGCGCTATTGTATTTTTAAAATGGGCAGATAGTAAAATTGATTAGTTGTTCACCTAGAGATAAACCTAAGTCTTCCCTCATTTAACACAAGAAGCGCCTGGTGGATCAGGCCCATGGCCCATCTAGTCTAGCATACTGTTCTTGTTCTGGCCAACCAGCTGCCTGTGCAAGACCAGGGAGCAGAAGGGGAGCTCAGGAGACCTTGGTTTCCAGGAACTGCTATTCAAAAGCATCGCTGCCTTTCAGACTTTTGATTTAACTGATTCCTGCATTTTTGCAGGGCAAATGTTTGCTCAGAATGGCAACAACTATTTCCAGTTTTATTTTATTTAATTGTGATATCGTAATAGGCTGCAGGGAGTGGGTGCTTGAGGGCCACATGCCAATTGTGCAGCTGGGGCATGCGCGCGCACACACACGACTTTCCAGAGGTCTCCCTGCTGAGACTGAGAAGTGCAGCTGCTCCCAACACACACCAGTGGCAAAAGATCTCACTCTGCCCAGCCTGCATAACAGTAACTGGGTGGGCCAAGAGAAGTGCAATTTACATGTGGAGGAAGGTGCTCAGGGATGACCCCCATTGCAATCATGATCCCTTCAGCGGCAGGGGTAGGCAACCTAAGGCCCGTGGGCCGGATGCGGCCTAATCGCCTTCTCAATCCGGCCCACGGACGGTCGGGGAATCAGTGTGTTTTTACATGAGTAGAATGTGTGCTTTTATTTAAAATGCATCTCTGGGTTATTTGTGGAGCATAGGAATTTGTTCATTTCCCCCCTCAAAATATAGTCCAGCCCCCCACAAGGTCTGAGGGACAGGGGACCGGCCCACAGCTGAAAAACGCTGCCTCAGTCCATCAAGCAGCAGTTCATAAGGCACACCCCTGCCAGACAGCAAAATTCACTGGTGGGTGGTGAATTTGGCAGTGGTGGGTGGCTTGTGCATCTGTGGCTGGCTGCATGGAAGACCTGTGAAGGTTGCATGAATCCTATGGTTTATCCACCTTTGCACTGAATGGAGAAGGTGCTCCATCAGTGGCTATTAGAGAAATCCACATTCAGAGACAAGGCACTGCTGAATCCCCAAAAAGGGGTGCGGTGGCTTGATCTGCCCAGAGGCGTAGCTGGCTGCTCGGGCACCCAGGGCAGCACAAATGCCCTGCACCCAGGGGCAGGGCAAGCCGCCCACGGGGCAGGGTAAGCCAGGGCAGAGCATGCTGTGCGGAACCTCCATGGAGTCCACAAGCCCCACGTTGCCGTTTCGGGCAGTGCGGAGCCTGCAGGGGCCCGAGCCACCACGTCACTCACCAAGAGAGACATGTGGCTCGGGCGCGCTGCAGGCCTGGCCCCGTGGTCACCCCCCTCAGTGATGACACCTGGGGGAGGACTGCACCCACCTTTCTACGCCACCGGATCTGCCCTCACAGAAAACAGGATGCTGAAGCTTTCGTCTGACCCAGAAGGCATGCTCTT
The DNA here is from genome assembly GCF_027172205.1 of Podarcis raffonei. Classification (NCBI taxonomy): domain Eukaryota; kingdom Metazoa; phylum Chordata; class Lepidosauria; order Squamata; family Lacertidae; genus Podarcis; species Podarcis raffonei. The sequence goes on along the minus strand of NC_070621.1, from coordinate 45,935,768 downwards.
ATAATCCCATGTAAGCTGTGGACCAGATAGGAGCCTGTCGCTCATGAGAGAAGGACTGTGGTGTAGCTCTGTGAGGGCCACACATGACCATACGCTCCCCAGCACAAAAATATCCTGTCATATAGAATTAGCAAGCCGTGAAGAGAGCATGGCTGAAAGGGAATGCATTTCACTTTCCTTTGCGTGACAGGTACGCACAGTCAGTCACTCTTGATTCGCAGCCTAGAAACTGCGCCGTGTCAAAGCTTTGGAAAGCCAAGATTTACCGCTTCAAAGCTTAGTGAAGATAAAAGGGCTGCAGGTCAGATGTGCTGTTTACCCATTCTGTTACCTTGACATTTGATTCTCCATCCAAACTAGCTGTAGTGACATAACAACACCCGTCCTTGTGAGATGATGCAAGGAAGATCAGGTCGCATGGGAAGGTTTCATCTGACTTTACTTCTACTATGTCGCCAACCTTAAAGACCAGAACAAATAAATGTCAACGTGCTGCAGAAATGTTTGCTCAGATGTACTTATTTAGAGCATCACAACCCCTCCCCCACACTCTTCAGCTGAAAAGGCTTTATTGATATAAATCAACAACAGAGAAGCGAAGAAGGCATCTAAATCTAAAAGCTCTCTGTCGTGCTGGGAGCGGTGGAGGGGGCTCATGCAGGGTACACACATTCCTGCCTCTGTGCACCATCCCCAGAATGTAGCCTTCACACAAGTCGCAATCATGCTGCATTACAGAAGAGGAAAAAGCCTTCTGCCAAGTGGAATGGCAGAGGAGGGGTGCAGAGATCTGTCTCCTCCACCAGCTTGCTCACTTGCCTGCACAGAACTCCTTGCTGCCTGTGGCTCCCTGCGGTTGAAGGCAAGGCCCCAAACCATTTCCAATGTGCAGAAACCTTGCTCGTCTTTGCTACAAAACACACAAGTGCTTCAGCCCATTCCCAGCCACCCCAATCAGCCAGAGGGGACCAGCCGGAGTCCATCATCAAGCACGAATGCAAGGTTTTAATAACAACTCTCCCTGCACTCACACCCCGCCCTCCGCCTTTCGCTACAGGCTCCCTGGAGCTTCCCAGTGCCCCGAAAGCTTGCTCCCCTCTTTCATACCACACCTTGATTCCTTCACACTCCTTCTTCACTTGCTTTGCATCCTCAATCACCAGGACGGTGCTTTTGTTTACTTCTTTGTCAGCCCTGTGCCGCAGCCAATCCTCATAACCCTGGAGGGATAAATTAGGGAGCAGGGGGTGGAAGTCATCACAATCAAGAAACAAGAGAAACAAAGAAAAAAGAGGTGAGGGAGAGCCTTTCCTCAGATATTTTGCAGCTCTAAACTGACAATCCTCTTTTTTCATTTACTTTTTTTGGGGGGAAGGGGGAGAACGCAAATACCTGTTTAATAGCTGTAATGGTAATAACAAAGAATAGAGGAAGTCCGCTCGTGACGGGGCTGGTTGGTGTGTCTACTATGACCTGCGGAAGAGGGGGAAATGCAAGTTATTGGGGGAGAATTAAAGAAAAGGATATTTGCTGGTTTGATGTCCTCAGCTTTTATAAGCAACAAACGTAAACTGACGCTGCAACGTGGAAAACACCGGAAAACACCAGAGCGTGCATGTCATTGCTTTTTAATGAACTGCATCTGTTTATGTACAATTTTTTCTGTACAATAATCCATTCAGACTTCTGTTTTATAGTGTGTGGTGAATCACTGGTAGGAAGTGCCTAGAAGTTTTGATAATGATGTGGCAAAGTTTTCCATTCATTCAAATGGCAGAGGTGTCTTCCAGATAAGAAGAAAAGCACCCATGTATATTCTTCATTCCCACTTTCTTGCTGTGAAGAGCTTGTGAAGGGATCTCTTTGAGTGTCCAAATAGAATAATGTGACGTCTGAATGCATCCTTTTCCATTATATGTCCTGCCATGTGAATCCAAGTGTGTATTTTATTATTATTATTATTATTAGTAGTAGTAGTAGTAGTAGTAGTAGTAGTAGTAAAGAACTCATTTCTTTGAAGCCAACACTCTTCAGTTTTGATTCTCCAGATGTTGTCGGGCTGCAAACAGCATCATACCTGTTCAAACTCGATGAGAGTGACAGGAATCTTATCCCAGAAACATCTGGGGACCCAAGGCTGATTGAGCTGGTCAAAGCCTTCTGCTACAGATATGCAGTTGATATCAAGTATGTGCTAAGCTTGCACTGTAAATGGAGGTTTGTCACACACATGCACATTTGCTCAAGAGCTCAGCTCATGCTCCAGGAAGTCTGTTCACTAGAACAGCTATTCCAGTGGTCCAAACTACTCCAGTGCTAAAAGTATTTATGCTTCTGACCGTGGAGACAGAGAATAGCTACTGTGGCCAGAAGCCATTGACAGGTGCAACTATGTTTGAATTATGAGGGTTAGCTATGTTATTACAACAAACACGACACCCTTAAAGACTAAGGCTGCTAGCTACACACCCTTACCTGGGAATAAGCCTTGTTAAAGAAAGCGGGGCATACTTCACAGTAAACATGTGTAAGACCGCACCGTAATGGATTTATTATGGCATGTGTTTAAAGCTGCGCAGTCTTCACAAGAAAAAGCCTCTTGTGGAACAATGAACACACACGTTGGTGGGTAGGTGGATTTGACAGGTCCCATGCCTTTAACTGCCAGGCTCTACTAATGCCTGGCACAGGAGCATTGCTTTTGTAATGTGATGCCAAACATTTGAATATAACATTAATTTCTTTCCTACGGTAATGGCTAACTGGAGTGGGCAAGGGGAGGTTTGGTACAAATAGGTAGCCATGAGATTTTTCATGGGGGTGTTCTGCTTCAGAAGATAGTCAGCTGAGTTTTTTTTTTTATCACAGTGTGATAATTCACACACACCTCTCCATGGCCAAGTTTTCAAGTAAGTTTTACTCAGAGTATACCCGCTGATATTGACCATGACAGGCCAACTTTGGGCAAAAATCAGCTGTATGCAATTCACTGAAACATGGGGATATTTCTTCCAAAACTGCACAGCACTGGAACTGAGAGAGAAAACCGCATCCGTCCCTAGTGGCACTATTTTGATTTGTTTCAAGTTAAATATAGCCTTTGTTCCAACCTGTTCCAAGTTAAAGCCCCACGCGCACTGGGGAGATTCCTGTTGAATTTGTTGCTCCTGGCAAGCTGAACCACACCGCCCAAGGAAGTGGAAGTGGCAGCCGGTTAGCCTGGTGCATAAGCAAGGTTATACATTTCACAACCAGCCTCCACTGCTCAGAACAGGATTCTACAGTTATCTGGAAGATGGGGCGATGCCATCTTAGCATTGTCATGTAAATTAGCTGGAGCTACTTCCTCAGAGATCATTAATGCCTCTGCCCCTGACACAAGGATGAGATGCAAATTGGCAAAGTGCTCTGTCTTCAAAGCAGGCAAGATGCAATCGTCAGGAAATGCAGGCAGCAGCAGTGGCGAATTCAACACACTCCATTTAGCAAAGTCTGAGGAAGGTTCAAGCTTATGAGGAATGGGCCAAGATGCTCTCCTCCGTCTACAATAATGAGTGCTTTTAATAAACGTCAGCAGATATGCTGCCCAAGAGCAGTGGCCAATGATGCAGGTCAAGAGCCCTTTTTTTAAAAAGCGCTGAAACACTGAAAACCCATCTGACATCACCAGAAGCTGAACCCACTCCCCTACTTTCCTTCCCTGAAACGGCTGGTCTGGAGAATTTCAGCTTGCTTTTGATTTTATTTTTTTAAAGAGTCTCCTGATTCAGCTCTAGCCTCTTTAATCAGAAAGCAGAAGTGAAAAGGACACAGCCCACATCTGTGGTTGCTATTCGCCTACCCACCAAGAAATGCACACTCATAAATTTACTTCTGCATTTGTGTAGCATCTAGACAACGTAATAGGGAGGTATTTGGGGGCCTCATCACAAGCTGTTGTGTGTGCAGGAGGGAGGGGATGATGCATCTTTGACCACTGAAGATAAGCAGCTATATAATGTAGTGTCTCTAGGTTGGAGCAAATGACACCATTGTTGTCGTGTTCTGTAAACACGAACCCACTAACTTATGCCTTGAAAATAAGGGTCTTTATTTTAGCAGGATGGCATTGAAACATTTCAATGACTGGTACTTACAACACACACACACACACACACACACACACACCAGCAACGTTCTCCCTCACCTTCATTGCTTTTTCTAAAGCAGCCTTACCTGTACAAGGAAAATGATAAGGAAGTAAAAGTTGGCAATTCTTCGGAACTGTTCAAAGAGATTCTTTGGAAGAAAATTCCAGACAGTGTACTGTGGGGCAAAAAAGCAAAAGAGGCAGGTATGAACCAAGACTTTGACCAGCAATGGCCTCTTCTGAACAGGGTTGCCCTGAGACATTTTGGCACCTGAAGCTAACCAGAAAATGGCACACACACACACACACACACACCACCCCCCACCAGGGAAGAAGTGAGGGTCAAGGAACTACATCAGGAACAATGGGAGAATAAAGATCTACATTGGGAACGAGGATGGAAGGAGACCTGCAGTGCCTCCTATTTGCCAAGAGGCTGCTGTGGAGATGGTATTGGAGTGGCTGTGGGCGATGCAATCCTCAGAGGCTGGATCTGCTGCCCCTCTGGATTCGGCTGCCTGAGGCAGTCGCCTCACCTTCCCTCATGGGTGGAGTGGGCCAGCCCTGCCTCTGAAGACCACACCAAAATTGGGATACCTATCATCTGTTCAATATGTCTGTCTGTCTGTCTGTCTGTCTGTCTGTCTATCATCTATCTATCTATCTATCTATCTATCTATCTATCTATCATCATCTATCTATCTATCTCTGTCTATAAATATAAATGGGTGGCTTTTAAAGGGGCAAACAATTATAATGGGCATGCATGCACACACATCCACACACCCCTTTGGTGTCATTTCCAATGGAAAGAAATAAGCATCTTGCTCGTGAAGAGCTTGCTTTGCCACCCACTCAGAAACGTTGGTTTTCCTCCTTTCATTTCTATGAGTCGTGTCCCGTGGGTCTTATGCCAGCGTTTGCAAAAGGCTTGGCGCATAACCCCACTCAAAAATTCTAGTGCCAGAAACAAGAGATGTGAAGGTTTAAAGGGGGAGGCATTTTCCCTGTCTCTCCCGCACACACAAGCCAGCTTGAAATAAGGTGAGGTGGAGAAGGCAGCCTTGAGGGCCAGCTACTGCCTCTGCATTGCTGAAGAAGCACCAGGACTTAAATATCAGAAAGTGCTTCCAAATGTAGTGGCAAAATGCACCGCGTCTTCAGTCGCTTGGTTCGAAATGAAAGGCTGCCAAACATATTGCTCTGGCAAGGTATGCATTTGATACAACCTCTTGGCTCCTCCTCTGCCTCAACAATACCAAGTCAGTGGGAAGGGACCTCCACTGGCTTACAGAATCCCAACCCGTTAGGGTCTTCTCAAGCTACTGATCAATAGTATAGCCTTCAGATATGTTGCGGCCTCCTTCACAGTGCAGTGAGAACCAGGGTGGCACAGCAGTTAAGAGTGTTAGGCCAGGAGCTGGGAGACCAGGGTTCAAATCCCCACTCGACCATGAAGCTCCCTGGGTTGACCTAGAGCCAGTCACTGCCTCTCAACCGTGGCTTCCTCACAGGGTGGTTGTGGGAATTAACAGAGGAGGGGGTGTGCCACTTTTGAGTTCTGGGGTGTGTGAGGAAGTTGGGATATATATGCAATACATGAACAAATGAACTAATGGACTAACCCAATGCTCTGGCTGGTTTTAAATCGGCCATAAGAGGAATTCAAAAAGCTTCCTAGGCCAGCCAAATCCAGGTGCAGTGGAGACCTGACAGCAAAAGTAATCATTGCTACGGCTGGTTGTTTTGCGTGTTGTGTTTCTTTGGTTTAATGTGGCCCTTTCGTGGAAGGGGGTTACTGTTTTCTTTTGTTTTCGTTCTTGTTTTTATTCTGTAGTTTGTGTTTTTATCTTGGTCCCTTGTGCCTATGGCTCCTGGGATGTCCTGCGGAGGACCTTATGGTCCACAGATAACAACACTTTGGAGGTCCCAGGTCGCAAGGTGGTTAGGTTGGTCTCAACTAGGGCCAGGGCCTTTTCAGTACTGGCCCCGACTTGGTGGAACGCTCTGTCCCAAGAGACTTGGGCCCTGTGGGACTTGACATCTTTCTGCAGGGCCTGCAAGACAGAGCTGTTCCACCTGGCCTTTGGTTTGGACTCAGTCTGACCCTTATGTTTCCCTCCCCTTATGGTTTTGATTTATGGTCTACTACTAAAATGAGGCTGCATTTTAAATTGTATTTTAACCCGTATTTTAATTAACTGGGTTCTTTGTTGGTTTTTTTTTTGTTTCCTATTATGTTTTATTGTAATTTTATTGGTGTTAGCTGCCCTGAGCCCAGTTCTGGTGGGGAGGGCGGGGTATAAATAAAATTCTTTATTATTATTATTATTATTATTATTATTATTATTATTATTATTATTATTTTGTGAACTGCCCTGAGATGTATGGATGAAGGGTGGTATACAGATTTAATAAACAACAACAACAACTCCTCTCTTGCGCTATTGCAGAGCTTTCCAAACTTTTCCTGTTGGTGACACACTTTTTAGACAAGCATATTTCACGACATAGTAATTCAGTTTTACCAGCAAACTGGAGGTTAAATTAACCCCTTTCCAGCCCCAGGAGGAGCGTGGGGAACATTTGTGCGACACACCTACACACTGTAGCCGACACGCTAATGTGTCATGACACACAGTTTGGAAAGCTCTGCACTACTGTCTGGAACTGCAAGGGCTAGAACCCAGAACCGATAGCTCCATGATCCACCACCCCATACAGCGAGACATTAGGGCAGCAGGTTGCAGCATCTCCCTTGTAAACAGATTCCAAGGGCTCGAATGACTGTCCATTGAGAGTAGCCGCTGACTCTCCTCTTGTCAGCCCGGGGTACTGCCTTGGCAAGGACAACCTTTCCTATGTTGGTCCAGCTCCAGGGTCAATCCTCTCATCTGCCTACTGCACAGCCCAGGACTTTCACCACTCAAAGGACAAGCTTCTGAATTGATCCAGCAAGCACCAGGAGCTCCACACCCACAAGAAAGCCCCCCCAAAATCAGGCTCGTCCGCTAAATGGCAAGTGGGGGAAGCTGAGTTTGCACTGAGTCATTTTGCGAGACCATGTGAAAAGTGCAGGTGGATGCTTTGCAGAGCAGAGAAAGCGGTCTGGGAACCCAACCTTTTCCCGGCACACAAAAGGCACATGAAACATACAGCAGTTGATGAACAGAATCTGCTGAATGTCAACCACTAGCGGAGGTTGTCACGATGTTTTACGCAACTCCCCTTTTGCCCGCTGATAGCAGCCACCTGCTTTCCTGGCTTGGAAAAACTGTTGCCTTTTGTTCCACCTTCCGAGCTACACACAATGAGAGCAAGACTTCCCAGTCAAGGCAACAGTAAATATATTAAAAGATTCAAGAGGTGCAGCTTGCGCTGTGCTTTGCCTGGTTTGCATTAGCTCTTTTTAAAAAACAAAAATAAAAAATTGAAACTCGGGTGCAATTTATACTTTCATTCTGCTTTGCAAATATTGCTGCACAGAAGAAATGGAAATTTGTGCACAATAAAAAAATATTTAGGGTTGTCGACCCTAATATTTTATCCAAGCTCTCCTTGTATAATTCACAATCATTTTGTATTTTCTAATTATCTGGAAATTTCACCAGCTTCAGTGCTTCAAAATGGTTCTATATATGACTCTCTGTAACGGCACGCGCAGATGGCGGGTGCTTGGAGGAACTGTAGCTGAGAAAACGAGGAGGCAAAAATCCCAAAGGGTGAAGAAGAAGCAAGAAAGAAAAAGCCAAGGAGACAAAATAACAATAACAGCAACAACAACAACAACACAACAGTTCAATGAGGAGTGACCATGCTCAGTGTCTATTGGGGCGGGGCAGGGGGGAGCCAGAAAACTCTGTGTGTGTCTGTGTATAAGAGAGCGAATTGCAATAGCTCAAGGACTCCCCCTCTCTCCATATGAGCCTACCCAGACCCTGCTACCAATCATCTGAGGCCCTTCTTTATGTGCCACCTCCTCCAGGAGAGGTTTGGAGGGTGACAACTCAAGAAGGGCCTTTTCTGTGGTGGCTCCTTGTGTGCAGAAGGCTTTCCCCATGGAGGCTTGTCTGGCGCCTTCGTTACATATCTTTAGGCACAAGGCAAAAACGTTCCTCTTCAACCAGGTGTTCAGCTGATTAACTTTCTATGGCTTTTTGAACGTATTTGTGGGAGTGGGGTTATTGGGGTTTTTGTTGTTGTTGTTCCATTATGTATTTTGAATTAGCATTTTGTATATTTCTCTTGCAAACCACCCTGGGATCTTTGGATGAAGAGCAGCATACAAATTTATCAAATAACAATAATAACCGGATGGGATGTCTTAGAAGAAGATACGGTTGGTTAGCTGGAACACCCTCTGCACCATTTTATTGCAGTTCCCACTCGTAAATGTAATAAAGCCATTAGCTGGGCTACTTGTGCCAGACGGAAGAAGCTACAAAAGAGGAACTACGGGTCTTTTGTGTTTCATGCAGTTCTAAAACTGGAACACCTTGCAGGATTGGGAAAGAGTTCCTTCATGCATAGGTTTCATTCTTAGCTGTAACAAACAGAGCTGCAAAATAGCAGCAGAATAAGTGCACCAGACTGATAAAGGGTCTCACAGGCTGCCTTTTTGCAACAGATTTCTTGTTATGCCTGGAGGACCTCGTGGATGAGTTGGATTACTAACAAAGTATAAGCTTTAAACGAAAGACACCCCACCCCAAACAAAAACCAGGCACAGCTTGCGAGTGATCTTCATAACTCATTATCAAGTCATAAGGTTAATGGTGGTCAGAGAGATTCCAAAGTTCAAAACAAGTCTGTGGGAAAAGTAACAGAACACAAAATTACTTTTGCTGACGGCACACTCTGGAGTAGAACTGTAACCTGAACTGGATCTAAGTACTGCAGGTTATGAGCAGTCTCTCTAAACCATGAAGGACCAGGAGAACCTGCTCCACTCTTCCACGATGCTCGCTGGGTGACCTTCGGCCGGCCACGTCCCTTCTGCCTAAAATACTCCGCAGGGTTGTTGTGAAGCTAAAAACAGGTCGGGTGGGCCGGTGCAGCAATTAAAGCATGGTTATTACGGTGCTCACATGAATTGTCAAGAGCTCGCATGCCATTCCCGCAACAGCATTCATGCGGCAAACGTACCTTGGAAGAGACTATTTGGTTAGAGCAGAACTTCTGCGGAATGTAAGCCTCTGGTGTGGGAAGCGGATGGTGGCCAACGAGGACAGTTCGTGTCCCAACACGTTTCTCTTCCCCGACAAGCTGCAAATAGAAGATGAAGAGGATTAAGTCACAGGCCCCCAAACATATTGCAAAGCAGGTTTCTGTGTCTGTGGAATTCTGCACCCTCGGTGCCCTGGGTCAATAGCCTATGGGCTCATTAACAACATGGAGCTTCCATGTTCCCAAGGGCTTGTGGCATTCGCTGGATGCCAGGGGCCCCTCCATGCACACAATTCATTTGTGCATTTGGGGAGCCCATGCAAATGTTAGTCAGTGAGGAAATCTCTTGGGAAATTACACAGATGTGCAGAGAACATGTGTCCCACAAAAAGAAATTACCATTCCAAACGTACAGAACAACTCTATTCAGAGCTTGCAGTACACAATGTACATATGCTGCTGTTTTCCTAAAGTTATATCCCAACTACCTATTTCCTTCATTTAAAACATTATATCCTGCCACAAGGCAGATGACAGTATGAAACAAGTAATTAGCATAGAATAAAAATAATAGAAAACCACATTTGTGTACAGCGATGAGGCAGCAGCAACAACAAAAATGTTAAGAGCAACAGTGGAAGCAAAGCAGCAATTAGTAATTTGGAGAGCTTTGGGGTAAAACTGAAAGCCAGCGTTTCGATGCAATCTTAACATGGGAGCAAACAAACATTCCTGGGAGTTCCACATTAGACCACTCAATGGTCCCTTCCTTCTGAAGGCACCAAGAACTGGAGGAACAACACAGTGCAGGTCTTCCAACAGGAAAACAAGTTGACTCCTAAGGGAGAATCTTGTGCAAATGAGGATTTCCAGCATGCTCCAGGGAGTCCTGCAGTTCTTCCAACCTTATCACAGATTCTCCAATGAGAAGACCACAAGAAACCAACATACCCCTTTACGGGCAGCTAATCTCCTGCAGCAGAATGCAGCTGCACTAGGTACATCCCACAGAACTCATGCTGAAGAGAGCAAGGCCCCCAAACACATCCCACCAGGTGCATCAACTCCCAAGGGCGGAGGAGTCTTCGGCCCCTTCAATATCGGATAGCAAAGAAGAGGCTGGTGCAAAGCGACTGGCTCCTCCTGAGCGCAAGAGAGGAAGCAGTGCCATGCTGGGCTCCATGCGTGGCCTCCTCCCAATGATGTGATGTCGCCAGGTATATGACGTATGGCGCACATCGCACACATGACACAACTCAACACACACCAGGCCCCCTCAATCTTAGGCGCAAGACGGAACCTCTACCTCCCACAATCTCCTGCAACAGGCATATTTGGGGGCAGGCAAGCTCATGGTGGGTGAAAGTTCCTTTTTTTTTTAGTTGAATAGAATAGAATAGAATAGAATAGAATAGAATAGAATAGAATAGAATAGAAAATATTCCACCTAAAAGAAAAAGAAAAGACAAACCCGGTAAGAACATACCGGATCCAATTCACAGTCCATTCCATCCAATCTACCTTCTCCAACAATGGGAAAACAAAGGAGGATATAGAAGACCACGCAAGAACTTTTAGAAAAGTAGGTCACGGCAAAAAAAGCACATACAACACAATCAACTGATGTGAGATTGGATAATACTCCAGAGCATTTTATATGGCGAGCTCCGATAGTCACACACCCAACCTTTTTCATTCCTTCCAGTGTGGAAAAACCTTGCTCATAATCAAGTAGTAAGGAGAGGATTTTCCTCCTATTGCAGGGGAGGACGAGAGTTTAAAAATAGCATTAATGCAACTGGAGGTACATATCTATCATTGACCGGAGCTTTGTACTGGAAATTCCCAGGAGCATCCAGTGTCGGATCGGAGAGTTTCTGCACAGAGACCTTGACATAAAAAATGATCCAGGACCATGAGGCTTCTAGAGCAAATTCACATTTATGTTTCCTTCCTCCCAAACTCTCTTTTGGGAGTGCACGCAGGGGAAGATGGAAATAAAATGGAAAATCCTTCCAAACCTAACTATTCCCTGGCCTTGACGCAGCCATAAGCCTGGCAGTACATTTACCATTCAAAACATCTTCAGGGGTGCACTGAACAGCAAAGAACTGCAACCCTGGTCTTCAATTCAGTGTGGAAGTCTGCTTGTCGAGCCCATGAACAAAGCTTTGCCAGCAGCTGAATAAATGCCAAATTATATGTTGCATCCAGATGTGCGTGCTTGGGGTGTGCACAGCCTCTGAATTACAGTGGTATCTCTGGTTACGTACTTAATTCGTTCCGGAGGTCCGTTCCTAACCTGAAACAGTTCTTAACCTGAAGCACCACTTTAGATAATGGGGCCTCCCGCTCCAACTGCACCACCGGAGCACGATTTCTGTTCTCATCCTGAAGCTAAGTTCTTAACCCGAGGTAATATTTCTGGGTTAGCGGAGTCTGTAACCTGAAGCGTATGTAACACGAGGTATCGCTATACATGGTGAATCAGGGCAATACTTTCCCTTCCACCACGGTATTCCTTAGGGATACATGATCTTTTTTCATCATTCATGGTCAAAGAAGAGATCTCTCTCTCTCTCTCTCTCTCTCTCACACACACACACACAGAGAGAGAGAGAGAGAGAGAGAGAGAGAGAGAGAGAGAGAGAACAGGCTGTGATTCCTAAAAATCCAGGGATGGGGGGGTGTTCTGGAGAAGCCTGCCCCCAAACATCTACCCTTTGGGTAACAGGCTCTTTGCTGGAGGGAGTGATACTTTGCTGCCCATCTTTGCTGAGGATCCATGCTCTCTTACCACCCCGTGGGCCTGTGATTGCTGCCCATAACAAAACTGGGGGAAAGCCTGTCCTTGCAGCAAAACCACAGAAGATACTGTATTTTTCCATCTATAAGACGCCCCCATGTATAAGGTGCCCCCTATTTTTGGGGACCCCGATTTAAGAAAATGGAGGAGATGTATCCATGTATAAGACGCCCCCAAATTTTTGACATTGTTTTTTAGGAAAAACACCTAGTCTTATACATGGAAAAATACGGTAGTTCCAAAATCTGGCAGGCTTCGTCCTCTCACAAGGGGAGAACTGCATCCAGTTCTGGCAGAAAGTGAAAAGGTTACACGTTTTCCCTTTGCTTTCTTTTTAAAATCAAACTTTTGAAATGTCCTGCGTGCACACACACACACACACACACACACCCCTGGATGTATCAAGCTTAATCCATTCTGGCTGAGCTGTTAGGTCTATGTATTTCAACAACTTCTGTGGGGAAAAGAGGAGAAGGAGGAGGAGGAGGAGGAAGAAGGAGGAGAAGAAGAAAAAGAAGAAGAAGTAGTTATGAAGTTATAGCAGGCTTTTTTTAAAAGATTCTCCATTATACTGAATATGGTGGAAGAATGAGCTCAATTTTTAACAGATCTAGTTTGGCCCTGAATGACAAGTCAAATCGGAAGGACACACTGAAACACAAGTGGATGATTCCCAAAGCTATGAGATGCAAGTCAAATCTTGCGGGCAGTACACTCCCCTACTATGTACTCCGAAGGCCAGTATATTTGGATTATTATTTTAAAGTTCAGCCTTTATTTGGAGTCCGAAGCTTTTATTTGGAGTGGAGGGCTGACCAGGGACTGACCCCTTCCACAAAGTAATCCAACCCCAGGTGTGTACAAGACTGAAAAGAATTTGGGAGCCCAGAGGGCAGGGAGAGACCCGCTTAAGGGGATAAAGCCCCACATGTCCCCCAGCCTTTGCCCCAAGAGAGAAGCATCAAATGAAAGAGGATTGAGCCACAATTACAGATTTGTTAACAATTCTACCAAATATCGAATAGCTTGTATGGCTCAAATACACGCCTATACCTGAAATATACTTTAATTATTACTATTATTACTATCTTCAGACAAAAATGGGCTGTCTGCACAGGCTATATAGTGCTTATAACTGGGACGTGTCACTGTGTCCGGCTTAGACACAGCACAATAACTCGAGTCACTCCACAACGTCGCAGGGTGTGGCCTCTTTGGGCACATCCATGATTGTACCACTGAATCATAGAGCTGTAGACCCCCTGCAATGCAGGAGTCTCAGCTAAATCAAAGATGGCGGATGGCCATCCAACCTCCGCTTAAGGCTGACGCGAGTTTCAGTTCAAAACATCTGGAGGGCACCAGCTTGGCAGAGGCTGCTTTCATGGCATCTCCTTCCTAACCAGACTTACTCTGGGCAAAGTCATTCCGGTTCAAATCTTGTCTATGGCCTGAACTCATCTGAAATGAGCAAGAGGCCAGTGTTACCAACCTCGTTTGCCAGGTTATTTTATGCATTACAAGAAATAGCATACGTCAAGTTCACTGAAACACACTGCAGTGCCCCGGAGTACAATTCCAGTACTTCAAGTCAAAAGCAGCTAATGGAATATTTTTTGAGAAATCTCATAATTCACCCGGACAACCAGTTGTTCTGAAGAAAGAGGATTTGGAAGGATCAAAGTGGTGGTCATTGTGCTGAGCCAACTGTTCCCTGTGCAAATAGTTAAATAGCTTTCCCAACAGGTTTCACAATACATTTAGGTACATTTCAAGGCAAATGACATTTCCCAGAAAAAACACACACCTGTTTCGTTGTTCATACTTTATAGTATGAACTATAGTATGCCCATATCTGCTAGCTTAAAATCCTGAAGTTGGGAGAGATAAAGAATTTACCAGGTTCAAGGAAATACTATTAGTATATAAACCCCTTAAAAACCTGGGATCAGTTTACCTACGAGATCGCCCTACCCCACACGTGCCCACTTGACCACTTCGGTCAATGCAGAGGACACGATTCAACCAGCATTAAGCATTTTTAAGGGTCCCTCCTGACGTCACTTTTTATTGCTAGTTCCTGATTATTTATGGTAATGGTGGTATTGGGGCAGTTATAAGTGATCCTTTCAATACCGTTTGCACCTGCAAAATTTTCCAGGTGTGCATACTGCTTTATTTCCTATCAATGTATGCTCCGTAGCTGAAATTCTGCAACTTTTCACGCTGTACATGTTCCAGGAGTTTTCCTTGCTACCGTTTTTCTGTTATAGTGCAAGTGTGCTCCTCCAGACAATTGAGGTAACATTGGAATATTACAGAACTAATAAAGCAGAGTGATGTGTGGACTTGTCCAGTATAAATTCATCACTAAGGCATTTATATTGCCTGAGTTATTCACACAAAAGTTTGTTCCATTTCCCCAACATTTCCCTAGCTGTTCATTTCTGCATTGTATCTGGGCTTTCACATGACACAAAAGCCACCAGGAAAACTAATGGAATATAGCACTAATTTGATTCCAGAAATAATCCATTTGCAGCCCTTTTAACGTGGAAAATCCCAGGAGAAAACTGAAAAATTTGGGGTGGGATGCTGGCATACAGTTCCCTCCTGTTTTCATGAGGAAATCGTAGGGGGGAAAGAGCACACATGTGCGGAAAGGTCATTGCTGTGCCACAATACTGGTGAAAATGAAATTTAGCACAGCATGCCAGTCTATTTGTCAAAAAGCCAAAATTCCACAGCACACCAGGTACTTAAGTTCAAAAGCAACATTGTTAGAAAACAGGACAACTGGGGAAACTAGTGCAACATTTGCCACATCTGAACGCACCCAAAATCCTCTAGAATACACTAGCACAAAAATGCCTCCCACTGATCTTTGTGGAAGAGTTGAAGTTTGTGTTGAAGCAACTCCTCTTTAAAGCAACCATGAAGATGACACACACTCTCAGAAAAGTAATGCCTATTATAGTCAATGGTACTTCTTTCCAAGTAAAGAGGCAAGTAAATGCTCTACTTCGGCTGGGTTACCCCTGATTAGTGATGCTGGCTTGACCATGCATCAGTCTGAAAGATCTGGAGGGTGCCAGGTCAAAAAGGCTGGAGTAGACACAGGGCCATCTTACCCATAGCTGCCAGGGGTGCAGGACACCTGAGAGTCTGGGGCCTGAAAGTTGAGTCCGTGGAAGAGCCCGCCTGTCGGTTGGAGCGCCATGGCAGGCTCTCTTCACCACAAGTTCGGGGGGCAAGCGAGATGCTAAGGCGGCCAGCCAACTCTGCCCTCCAGCGTGCCTGGGACTGGGCAACCTGGGGGGGGGGCACCGGGTGGATCTTTGCACCCCAGCGCCGCATATGCTTAAGACAGCCTTGAGTAAACAGTATTTTGCATGCATACCTGCCCCCTATGAGCAAGTACCATAACCTGGCATTCGGCAGCTTTCTACATCCCCTAAATTCTAGTGCAAAAACATCTTTCTAAGCCCAGTTCCAACCAACAGAAAAGGCTTCACTGAATGCAACAGTTTGCAATAATGAGAGCAGGAACTGTAATCTTGACCTTCATTCTACACCCACACAAGAAAAAGCATCAGAGGAACAAGTCAAACGAACAGGAAGCTGAATATTTAAAGATCTGTAAAACACACAGGTCACTCACGCAAAGGCTTCCCTCCTCTGAGTTAAAAGGGTCCGATTTTCATAGAAACAGGCACTCCGCCAAAAAGCTCTCAAGAAGGAAAACAAAAGACTCCAGAGCAGGTGTCTCTGTTTTGTTTTGTTTTTTAAACTAATCAAAGGGAGGAAGATCATATTTACAACAGTGAGCTCTTACCTTGAAAACAACTGATCTGGCTTTTTGACCTGATGTTTTTTAAACCACGTGAAAGAATTTGACAAGAAACTTGCATCACCTAAAAACTCAAGGAGCTAGTATGTGTAGACCCATGGAAAGCTGTAGTTTTCCCCAACCACTAGGCCATGTTACCTGGGCTAGCTTCCATTTTGTATTTTTTTAATCACCTGAAACTCATCCCCAGCTTTGCTAAAAGAAAAAACCTCTGCTATGTTTCTACTTACTTGTGTTCTTTACCTCACAAGGAATCTGCCTGTATGGCATAAGCCTGGAGACAGATCTGGGTATCTGCTTGATTTTATATTTTCAGAAATGGGGGGAGGGGTCCAGCCACTCCTTCCTTACTTGCCCCACCAGTCCTGGGTGCAAACCAAGACTGGGATGGTAACCCAGGAGAGCCTAATCCTGTGTCCCAAAACTTCCATGGTCCAGAAGCACATTCAATAAAGTAAGAAACTGCTGTGGGCACCAAAAAGAAAGAAAAAAGAAAAACCACCACACATCTCACAAAAGAAAACCTGAGAATATTTGGGATTACAACTCATGCCACGCCCAATACCACGGCAAAACACTTACATATGTCCTTAAACAAATAAATCACATACCAAAAAGAAAAGGGAAAGGCAGACATCCCAGACATCCTACCAACCCAAACAGCTCAATATTTAAAATTTTAAGAACTGGGACAGAAAGGGGTGTTAGGATTATAACCTTAGTCTTGCTATCTGCAACCAGACAGGTGATAATATAAACCTGCCCTAAAGGGTCATTGCAAACCTCACAGCTAGAAATTCCACAGATAGCAATTTGAAGACTTGAAAACACAAGTATTATTATTTACAGTCTGTAACTCACCTTATGCCTTTGGCCTAGAGAGGTGGGATCTAAATAACAACCCCCCCCCCCATACCAAAACACACATAGAGGGAGAGACAAAAAACAGGACTTGCATAGGTCGCATTTGTAGGGAGCAGGCAGATTATCCCCTCTCCCCATGGCTTTCAGATGCCAGCTTCAAGGTCAACACAACTTACCGGTACATGAATATGCTTTGACCAGTTGGGCTGCGCATGAGAGGCTGCTGTTTTCTGCTCCATGTAGAGGATCTTGAATTTGGGGGACAGGGGTGAGGGAGGAGAGGATCCTCTCCCCGGGATAAAGGGTCCTCAAAATCCCATTTGGCATTGAGAAGTGTTGCCGCAGCAACCGCCCAGTCTGGGGACCAACTGCCATGGAATTCAAGGACGGGTGCTTAGGGCAAGGAAAGAGGGAGGTTGTGCCCCAGTATCTAGTTACCGGGATGGGGTTAGGGAGAGATGGTGCCAATGGACCAGCAGGCAAAAACCCTACCCTGCTCTTCCACATGGAGAAAATATTTTCTGCTGTTAGAAAAAGCAGAGCAATCAGCAGGGAATTTCACCAAGCCACCTCAACCCCAAAGCAGGCTAGAGATAAACATTAGAATCACCTGCTGCCATATTTATGCATCAAACTTGTATATTTTTTTAGGGGTGGATGGGAGAAATGGCAGGAGTAGTTTGAGAAGTTGGCAGCACAGCTTTTGAACTCGGTCATTACCCCCCAACAGGCCATGCAGAAGAAGGGGGTGTATTCTGAAGAAAACCCACAAAACTGAATTACATTTTTATCTCGCTCACCTCATTTTGTCCTCACAACAGCCGCAAGTGGTAGATTAGGTTGAGATGTGAGACTGGTCACTGAGTGAGCTCTGCAGTGGAGGCAGAATTTGAACCCAGGTTTCTCAGGAATTACTCTAACCCTCCCAGCAACTACACAACATAGGGACAATTGTGTGCAAGCAACAGGTGGGGAGCTTGCTGTTCACCTAGACACATGCAATCTGGGCCCCTGCATTTTTAAATCTGTGCTTTTAATTCTGGGCACCCAATGTGTTTTGGTTTTGTTACATCTACATTGCTTTTGTTTTCATGTCTCACTTCTTTGTATTTAAATTGC
The DNA here is from genome assembly GCF_027172205.1 of Podarcis raffonei. Lineage (NCBI taxonomy): Eukaryota > Metazoa > Chordata > Lepidosauria > Squamata > Lacertidae > Podarcis > Podarcis raffonei. The sequence goes on along the minus strand of NC_070621.1, from coordinate 45,917,834 downwards.
TTTCATCCCCAATGTATTCTAAAATGCCCAGAGGAACTATTCATTCATTAGCTGCATTTCTGTTACTGCTCTTCATCCAATATCCTACTGTATTCACGGGGAGCATTCGCAAGACACATGTACACACTGTAGCCAACACACTAACGTGTTGCAACACACAGGACTCAGCTAAACAGCTGCAAATATAATTTTAAATTGCGTTTTAAGTTTAAAGTTTAAATTGCGTTTTAAGTGCATTATACAAATGTAACACAAGATGGCAATGGTGAGCTTATGGCAAATTCAATATATATTTTTAAAACTTTTTTTTTTAAAAAAAGTATTTTCACAGCATTTTTTATGTGTGTCCAGATCCCAACACAGTTTGGAAAGCTCTGTATTAAAACAACAATAAATAATGTAAGCACTCAAGTGAAATGGATAAATAAATACAACAAAAAGGGTTGTGGAAGTCTGATTGAGAACTCTGCCCCCCCTTTCATCCTTGATGTGCTAAGCAAAGTTATCGAAGGGTAAAGTCAACACCTTCTCTCTCAAGGAGCAAAAGTAGTTCAGTAGCAGAGAACATGTTTTGAAAGCAGAAGATTGCAGGGAATCCCCAGTCAAAGGATCTCACGTACCAGGCAATAGGAAAAACCCTTCTATGAACACAAAGAGCTGTGGCCTGTCAGGCAATGTTTCTCAAGCTTGAGTCCCCAGCTGTTGCTGGACTACAACTCCCACCGTCCCTGACCACTGGTCCTGCTAGCTAGGGATGATGGGAGTTGTAGTCCCACAGCAGCTGAGGACCCAAGTACAGTGGTACCTCAGGTTAAGTACTTAATTTGTCCTGGAGGTCAGATCTTAACCTGAAACTGTTCTTAACCTGAGGTACCACTTTAGCTAATGGGGCCTCCTGCTGCCTCCGCGCCACCGGAGCACGATTTCTGTTCTCATCCTGAAGCAAAGTTCTTAACCCGAGGTAATATTTCTGGGTTAGCGGAGTCTGTAACCTGAAGCGTCTGTAACCTGAAGCGTATGTAACCCAAGGTACCACTGTATGAGTAACAATGGTAGACAATACGGAGATAGACAGACAGATAGTCTGGCCTGGTATAAGCCAGCTTCCTATGCACTCTGCATAAGCCTGGAGAGCTGTCCACAACTTCACTTTGAATTCAGTGCCAAGCTTAAAGCAGGTTCTAGAGTGTGTTAGCAAGGCTAATCCTGTTTTCAAATAAATGAAGCTGTTTTCAAATAAAAGCAAATGTATACAATTTCACTGGCTTGGCATATACCTTGAATAACTGACTTTCTGTTCCAGAGAACTGAGACATGCAATGACTCATTCGTAATGCTGGGATTCCTTCCTGAAAAGTTCAATCAGTGCAACATTGCCCCTATTATTATGTATTCAGGCTGCATTTATTGAATTTTAGCCTGCTACCCAACTGTTAAAGGCCTAAGAGCCATACCAGGTAAAAGAGTGGTGTCTGCAGCCGTTGCCTTGCCAGATCTGATAAGACACTGCAATACAGTGGTACCTCGGGTTAAGACCTTAATTCGTTCTGGAGGTCCGTTCTTGACCTGAAACTGTGCTTAACCTGAGGTACCACTTTAGCTAATGGGCCTCCCGCTGCCGCCACGCCACTGGAGCACGATTTCTGTTCTCATCCTGAAGCAAAGTTATTAATCCATGGTACTATTTCTGGGTTAGCGGAGTTTGTAACCTGAAGCGTATGTAACCCGAGGTACCACTGTACTGGTCACAGAAATCTGTAACTTTTTTTTAAGCACAGCAATTTTAAAGGTACTAGTCCGGCTCTAAAACGGAAATGGAAAATGAGCAAAATCCCATAACTTAACATGATTGATTTTAAAACAAAATAGAAGAAAGCAACAAATGCTAAAACCCAGAGCCATTCAATTAAGCATTGGAAGATTCAGGGCAGACGACAGTAAGGACATCCACACAAGAGCGCAGTTAAACTATGGATTTTGTTATTACAAGATGTACTGGTGGCCCCTAGACTAGATGATTTTAATAGACAGCAACAAACTCGTAACCACAATGGCTATGTTATAACAACACTGTCAGAGGCAGTGAGCCTCTGGGTCTCAACTTTTTGGAATCATAACTTGGGAGAGCACTGTAACACCTGGTTGCCCACTTTGGGAACCCAAGCTAGACAAGATGGCCCTTTGACCTGATCCAGTATTTCTCATACACTCTTAAAACATAGGTAAAGGTAAAGGGACCCCTGACCATTAGGTCCAGTCGTGACCGACTCTGGGGTTGCAGCGCTCATCTCGCTTTACTGGCCGGCATACAGCTTCCGGGTCATGTGGCCGGCATGACTAAGCCGCTTCTGGCGAACCAGAGCAGCACACGGAAATGCCGTTTACCTTCCCGCCAGAGCGGTACCTATTTATCTACTTGCACTTTGACGTGCTTTCGAACTGCTAGGTTGACAGGAGCAGGGACCGAGCGACGGGAGCTCACCCCGTCGCGGGGATTCGAACTGCTGACCTTCTGATTGGCAAGTCCTAGGCTCTGTGGTTTAACCCACAGCGCCACCCGCGTCCCTAAAACATACTATGTTGTATTTTAAACACTAAACACGTAGCAGTAAATCTTCTCAGCTTTGGACGCCAATTTTACAGTGTTTGAATTGCCACTTTTTAATGCTTTTTTTAAAAAAGAATGCACACACACATCTCTCCATGCATACACATGGTCCTAAGAAGAAACGGCATTTAATACAATTACCTAAGCAGTCAACTCCTAACCATGCCTAATTAAACTCAACGAGGCTAACACCCAGGTAAGTGATGTCAGGATTGTGGCCTTATTCAGGATACATCAGTCAGTCAAACATCACTGCAAACCAGTCAACACACTAATCCAACGTGTTTTAGTAAATCCCGTTACCTAGGTGAAACTCTGGCTTCTGCTAACTGGCATTCATTTTTTACCTTCCCCCTTGCTTCCATTCGCCTTTCCAGAAACGTCTGCATTTTAAAAACAACATATTGTTCTCTGCTGCATACTTTCCAGAGCAAACGCTGTAATTCTGAAACACCAGTTAATTTACAAATGCAATGGCTAAGCAGAAAAGCCAGTGAATACATTTGGGCTTACCGCCATAGACCACACCTTCAACCAAGTTTCTGGGGTGAAGCAGAATTCCATTTCAAGACAACGAAATGAACCAACAATCTTCTATGCAGAGGTGGTACTCCATAAAAATAAATACTTTAAGGAACTAAAATGCTGTGTGGTTTGTTGTTTTTAAAAAAGCAGACAGAAAGCAGGAAAAAACAGGCACAAAGCTGAGCAAAGATCAAATTACATTGGGCTGGAAAGGCATTCTGTTTAAAAAAGCACCTTCCAAAAGGGAGGGGAGGGGCTTGTGACCTCAACAGTTTGACTTCTGTAGCAAGCCTAGTTGACCTTAAGGCTGCAACCTTCTGTACACTCAACCAACCACAAAGGAGCAAGCCCGGTAGGTATCAGTGGGACAAACTCACAAGTAAACATGCAAAGGATCCGGCTGCCTGGGCTGTCATCCTTAAAACACTCCCTGCAAAAGTCTGCTGCAGGAAAAAAATAAACCGAGAGACATGCAGTACCTTGCAAGAGGCAGTCTTGCCATCTTGTACACAAACCCCTATCAGAACTATGCAAGATGCAAATACAGTAGTTATATGATCTCACCATGCCAGGGGCCCCCTTTTAACCCCTGTGTGGCTGTCACAAATACCTGCAGAAGGCTGTGAAGCTGCAGGCAAGTTATTTTAGCATTCTCCAGACTCTTATTATTAACAGAAACCTGCTCCACAGGTTTTGTTCTGATGGGCTTTTCTGGGTGGATGAAATGGTCTCTGCCATGGGCATCTAATTTGTACTGGTTTTTTTAATTATTTTAAAAAATGCTGTTTGTTTTTTGCTATTTGTATTATACACCGCCTTGAGACGCTTGCATACAAGGTGATTCATTAATACATAATAATTATATGGTATATAAATATTCATTTTTAAAAGCCAGTTGTAAAAATGCTGCAATAATAATAATAATAATAATAATAATAATAATAATAATAATAATTTATTAAATTTCTATATAAAAACAGTGTAAAACCACAAAAACTCACAACATAGCAACAAACGAAAATAATACCCTCACAGAAGGCCATAGATTGTTTAATTAGTCAAAAGCCTGGGAGAAGAGGAATTTTTTTGCATGGCGCCTAAAGATAGGTAACAAAGGTGCCCAGGTGAGGCTCCCAGGTGAGAGCATCCCGCAAGCGGGAGCCACCCAAGAAAAGGCCTGGTCTCGTGTTGCCACTCTCCTGACCTCTCATGATGGGGCATGTGAAAAAGGGCCCCATATGGTCAGTTCATATGGGGAGAGGTGACCCTTGAGGTATTGCTGTCCTGAGCCATTTAAGGCTTTATAAGTCAAAACCAGCGCTGTGAATTAGGCCCGGAAACTAATTGCCACCCAGTGCAGTTGGACCAAGACTAGTGTAATATGATCAAATTGCCTTGTCCCAGTGAGGAACCTGGCCGCCTAATTCTGCACCAGCTGGTGTCTTCGAACCATCTCCAGAGGCAGCCCCACATATAACACATTGCAGTTATTCAACCTGGAGGTTACTGGAGCACAAACAACCAAAGTTAGGCTTTCCCTGACCAGACAGGGACATGATCCACCAGCAGAAGCTGATGGAAGGCTGTCTGAGGCCACCTGAATCTCAAGTGATGGATCCAGGAGAACGCCCAGGCTGCATAACCGCTCCTTCAGAGCAAATGTAATCCCATCAAGAGCAGGCAACCTCCCACCCATCCAGTCTAGGGAACCACCCATTCACAGTGCCTCAATCTTATCTGGATTGAGCTTCAGTTTGTTGCCTCTCCCTCACTCTATTGCTGAGGCAAGACAACAGTCCAGCACTTCCACTGCCTCACCTGCAGGTATAACATCAACTCTCTGGGAAAGCCTGGATAACGGACAATACAAAGTATTAGAAGATAAAGGATAGTCATTAACATCCTGTTTCCTATGCACCTCTCTTAATTCCTACAGGTAGTGGTAAGCCACAGGGCAGGTGATACTGCACTAGTTATTAGCACCGTTTTCCAATTTATTTATTTTTTAATGCTGATGGAAAACTCTGTATATTACATGTACATGATGAACACATGCAAAACCCACACACTTGAAAATACACCTGCAATGACTGGGATATTTGCAGGGCGCTTTCAATATACCTTTATCGTGGGTAAATTCTTAAACAATCTGATACAAGTCAAGTGCAGTACAAAGGTTTTTTTGCACAATTACCATAAATAAGCAAAGTTTCCCTTGTTAAATATGTATCCAGAATGCACTGGGAGCATGCCAGTTCTTGCAGGGGTGTATGTGCATGAATGCAGGCATGTGCATGAATGAAGAGTTGCCTTTCAGTATTAATACTCTGTCCTGAGCCAGGCTTGCAAATGGTTGCTAGCCTTGGCTGCCTCCAGCTTTATGAAAGCAGGGGTTCACTACCACTACCCCAACCCGTTTATACCAGAAGTAAAAAAAGCGCTGCAATCTAATACATGTCCGCTCAAAATAAAGTCCAACTGAGTTCAGCGGGAGCAGCCTTTCAGGTGTAGCACCCACGCGCACCCACACAGAGAGAAGTATGGCAGACTGGTGGCTAAAAATGTTTTGTTGGCTAGCAAGCACTGCGCACTTGCAAAGACACTCTAATCCCTGTGGTGTTTCTTGTAGCTGCCATTGAATAAATGCTTCCCAGTATTCAGATGCTGGAGCTGCTGAAGATATACAGCTCTCGTTACTGAACTCTGCTTATAAAAGAAGCCAAAAGATAAACCATGATATCCTCTTCCTGTGCTATATTAGCAGCTGCGCATTGTCCGGACAGCTATAATGACCTTTCAGTCTCATGCATTTGTGAACTGGAGCCTGGGATAAAGATATTGGCAGTAACTTGAGCATAGGTGTGAAATGCCTGCAGAATTCAACTCATGGCAGCCTCTTTCCTGGGTCTAGTGAAATGAAGGCAGGGAAGGAAAGTTCTGTGGTCCTCCGGATGTTACTGGATTCCCAATTCCCATCAGGGGTGAGGGGTGCTGCTTTTATTTCATTAATTTTTTAAAATGGTATACACTTGTGTCATTTAAAAAAAAATCAAAGCAGCTTACAACAATGCAAACAAAACCTTGCCAAAAAAAAGTTTAAAAAGTTAAAAGCAGGTAAAAATAGTTTAGCAACGACCGCAGGACCACAGGTTACCTGAGCTAGCAAAGGACGATGCAGATCTCCTTGCTATTAAACAGCTTCATCTCATTCCTGCAGCTCAAGCAGCTGAAAAATGCAAAGGCTCATCTGGATTTTTCATTTTCTGTTCAACTGGCAACCCTAAAATAATAACAAATGCTTCTCCAAGGAGATGCTGACCACTCCCGGTCTATCATTTTAGACTGTCCATGATACAATTGGTTTGTGTATTCCTTGACCGACCACACTTCTCTCTATTTGTACTGACTTCCTTGGGAATCGCCTTGCATTATAGAAATCAATGTTCCCCAAATCTCTGGTACCTGCACCCTACCAAATGGAAAGATATAATTCATTTTTAACACCAGAAGAGGTCTTGATCAGATGCCTAGGACTGGAGAACAAACCAATGGACAACAAGCCTATTGATACCTACTAGTCATGATGGTTGCATAATACTCTCCAGTGTCAGAGGCAATCTGCCACTAAATCAGAGTTGCTGTGACCGAGTTACTGTGACTTTGCTTGAGGGCTTCCTGCATTATTGTGACCATTAGCAGAGACCATACCCAGAAAACAAAATTGACTGGCTGGCCAAACCAGGTAAGGGGGACCTGATGGGTCCCTTAGTGAGTTAGGGACTCTCCCTGTGTGTGAAGACGGGCTCCAGAATATTAAACGGATGGGACTAATAGTGGGTCCAAAGGTCAAGGTTTCTGCTAATGATGTGGAGGGAGGTGAGGGGCAGATGTGGCTTGTCAATCTGGGAAGGTAGCCCATCCTAAATCCACTACCTTGTGGGACATCTTCAAAAGAAGGAAAGGCTAAGGAGTAAACCTTACACAAATCCAGAGTGGAATCCCTAAGTCAGTTGGATGGTCTCTTATATGCCTCCTTCTGGCAAGTCCTGCAGCCAAGTTGATGCCAAATGTCTTGCTCTTCTTTTCTTTGGACCACATCAGCGAGGCCGAGAAGAGGGTCTTGTCCTGGGCAGGCCAGGACCCCTCTTCACACTGCCCAGGCTTGTGCCCCAGGGAAGTCACTTTGGTGCTGCTAATGCAACAGTTTGGCTTCACCCTGGAGGCAAACTCCACTGCCTCTCGACAGATGGATGCCAGAGATCTAGCAGAATTCCCCTTCCCCCTTTTAGAGTGTGTTCAGCTCAAAGGAGCCCACTTTCTGTGTTCCTTGAACAAGTGGCTTGCAAATACAAGCCATCCTTCTCTACACCAGGAGAACATGTTAGCAGAGCAACCCTAACCGTATCTACTCAGAAATAAATCCTACTAAGTTCAATAGTGTTTTCTCCTATCTAAGAGGAGGTGGGATTGCAGCCAAAGAAACCTAAGAACAGAAGAAGAACCCTGGTGGGTCAGGGCAAGGGGTCCCATTCAGTCCAGCATCCTGTTCTCACAGTGGTCAGCCAGATGCAATGAGGACAGAATGCAAACAGGCAGTAGAATCGGACCTCAGTGGAGGCTGACTGAGTGCAAGGAAGGTCTAAAAGGTAAAAGTAAAGGACCACTGGATGGTTAAGTCCAGTCAAAGGCGACTATGGGGTTGCGCCGCTCATCTCAATTTCAGGCCAAGGGAGCCAGCTTTTGTCCACAGACAGTTTTCTGGGGCATGTGGCCAGCATGAGTAACCGCTACTGGCATACGAAGGCATGGAGGGCATGGAAACGCCGTTTACCTTCCTGCCACAGTGGTACCTATTTATCTACTTGCACTGGCATGCTTTCGAACTGGTAGGTTGGTAGGAGCTGGGACAGAGCAACAGGAGATCACCCCGTCGTGGGGATTCGAACCCCCAATCAGCAAGTCCAAGAGGCTCAGTGGTTTAGACCACAGCAGTAGTGGACAAATTGTATTTATACAGAGCAATCTCTGGGCAACCTACAATCAGTTTAAACCAAAACCAAACACGCACATTGTTAAAAACAATGGCTATAAAGAACTAACAATAAATTAACCACCAGCCAGCACAGAACTTATCAGCAAAAACCATCAGTGTAAAACAATTAGCAAATCAGCAGCAATAGCAAACATCAAGATACAATAAAGAAAAAGGAAATGAGCAACATTTACAGCTGTTTTTTATTTATTTAGACAAAACTGGGGCAATGTTTTTAATCACTCAGTTCTGCTGATAAATAATAACTGGTTTTGGTAAGGAAGGAAATGTTTTTGGGTTTAATTTTAAATGCATTTTAAAAAAAGTTTTAAAATGTGCTAATGGCTTGTAACATAACATTTTGAAACAAAACAAGAAAGACCTGCCCCTTTTGGCTCCTATGAAACAATCCTCTAAGCAGTTTGATTATGAATTTGTTCGCACCTTGGCTATACAAACTTAAGTCCTCCTCGTAAGTCCTCAAAGCGGAAAGTGGAGAAATTCCGGACCTTTGCTATGTTTTTTAAAAATGTAAATGTGCTGCTGCATTTTACCGTAATTGAAAGAGTTTATAGCCAGGAAATACAGCTATATTTGAAATGCATTGTTAAGACCAAAATACAGGCTGCAATCCAACTCACACTTACCTGGGAGTAAGCCACATTGAAACAACTGGGACTTATCCCCAAGTAAACTTGCATAGCTTGCTCAGATAACGAGTGGTTTCATTGCAATTTCAGGAGAAACTGGAGTAGATTGTGACATCACTGCTCTTGGAGTTTTTGGCAGTTCAATTCTATGCACATCGGCTCAGACGTAACCCCCAGTCAGTTCAACAGAACTTAACTGCCAGGTAAGGGTCTACACAAGATGCCAAACTTAAATCACACAAAGCCAAAAAATGTAATTGAGCTTCAAAAATTCTTATTTTGATCTTTCACTTTCAATCTTTTCAGCTTTGATCAGGAGAAGTCGCTCTTATTTGTTGGGGGGCACTGCAGGCCAGTGCAGGATGAGACCATGTGAAGTAGCAGCACATGAGGAGAGTGGAGAGGGCACAATGCATGAACCAAAACACCTTTGAACTGGCACAAGACAGTCTGGGAAAACTTTGCAACCTGAGCAGAACGCAACCTGCATATGCATATGCACGGGTCGCGATTCGCCGCTTCTGCGCATGACGTCATTTTGAGCATCTGTGAATGCAGCGAAATCCGGAAGTAACCCGTTCCGCTACTTCTGGGTCGCCACGGGATGCAACCTGAAAATGCTCAACCTGAAGAGTCTTTAACCCCAGGTATGACTGTACTAGAACAGGCAATGGTCTAACCCAGTAGAAAGCAGCTTCCTATGTCGCTTTTCTCCTTCTGCTTGCTGCCTTCACACCCTGAAAAGCAAATGTTTCCCCAGCAGAAAGATAAGGAAAACGCTCCAACATAATTATACAAAACCCAAGAAAGGCCACTGGTTTAATGAATGTGGAGACATTTGGTGACTGCCATTCTATTTTATTTGACTTCTCTTTTTCAAATTCCAACCTCATGAGCCGACTTGAGGGAAGGTTGACAAAAGAGAAACCGGCTTGAGGCTTGTTAAAGATCCAGTTTAGGGTGGAACTGGAATGTGAGCATTAAAAATGCTCTAAAAAGCATGAACTTAGTAGGTTGCCAAGTACACAAGCTGGCCCTAGTGCTTCTGCTGATTGGGGTTGCCCACTTACGAAAAGCATGTTTTAAAATTCAAAATGCAATTTAATTGTGAGGTCCCACTGGGACAAAGCGAGAATTTACTTCTGAGTAAGCATGCAGAAGATTGCACTGGAAATGCTCTTTCAAGAGTTGTTGCTGTTGGCATCCATCTGTCTCAAAAGACATTCACTCAAGGGGTGAAGTCAAAGTAAATGACCTCCCTGGGGCTCAAGCCTGGGCAGTGTGCATGGAGGTCCTGGGTTGTCCAGGTTGCCTCTCGGCTCACTGATGTGGTCCAAAGTAAAATAGAGCAATATGTTTAGCGCTAGCTTGGCTGCAGGAGTTGCCTGAAGGAGGCGTACAAGGTGCCATCCAACCACCTTAGGGACTCGACTCTGAATTTGTGAAGGGTTTACTTTTGGCTTTTTCCTCTCCCAAAGATAACCTGCAAGGGACCAGAGAGTTTGGATTGGAGATTCCCTTCTTCTGGATGGGCCCCATCTGCCCCTCATGTGCAGAAACTGCCCTCTTGACCGCTGGACTCACTATTGGTCTTGTCCGATCAATCTGCCAGAGCCTGGGCTTTTTCCCCAGAACCCAAGCATGAAAAATCTCGAACCCAATTGAAAGCTGAAATTTCACTCACAACACAACTCCAGCAGCAAAGAATAGCTTTGCTTTTAAATTGCTTTATTTAATTGGTGGCAAGTGGTTTGAGTTTCTTGTGGTAGTACAAGCAGGAGGTTAAGCACTTAAGATTTACCGTATTTTTCGCACTATAGGACGCACCGGACCATAGGACGCACCTAGATTTGGGGGGGGGGGAAATAAAGGGGAAAAAATTATACCCCCCCCTCCCCGCCAGGCACGGGGCTGGGGCGGGGGAAGCCCGAGCTTCCCCCTCCCCCAGAACGGGACCCACAGCCATGCCGAAGCTGCGCGCAGCTTTGGCATCGCTCTGGGAGCTTGCGGGGCTGGGGGAGGAGGAAGCCCTCTGCCAGCCTCCAAACCATGTCGGGAGACAGCGGGATGGCGCGCTGCACCTCTCCCGCTGTCCCCCGAGTTTGCGGGGCTGGCGACGGGGAGGAGCAGGCTTCTCCCCCCCCCCCGCCAGCCTTCTAGCCAAGTCGGGGGACAGGGGGAAGGGTGCACTGCGCCTCTCCCGCTGTCTCCCGAGTTTGTGGGGCTGGCGACGGGGAGGAGCAGGCTTCTCCCCCCGCCAGCCTTCTAGCCAAGTCGGGGGACAGCGGGAAGGGCGCGCTGCGCCTCTCCCGCTGTCTCCCGAGTTTGCGGGGCTGGCGACGGGGAGGAGCAGGCTTCTCCCCCCCGCCAGCCTTCTAGCCAAGTCGGGGGACAGCGGGAAGGGCGCGCTGCGCCTCTCCCGCTGTCCCCCGAGTTTGCGGGGCTGGCGACGGGGAGGAGCAGGCTTATCCCCCCCGCCAGCCTTCTAGCCAAGTCGGGGGACAGCGGGAAGGGCGCGCTGCGCCTCTCCCGCTGTCTCCCGAGTTTGCGGGGCTGGCGACGGGGAGGAGCAGGCTTCTCCCCCCCGCCAGCCTTATAACCAAGTCGGGGGACAGCGGGATGGCGGCGTTCCACCTCCCCGCTGTCCCCCGAGCTTGTGGGGCTGGCGGTGGGGCTCTCCTGAAGCCTGGAGAGCGAGAGGGGTCGGTGCACACCGACCCCTCTTGCTCTCCAGGCTTCAGCGAAAGCCTGCATTCGCACCATAGGACGCACACACATTTCCCCTTCATTTTTGGAGGGGGAAAAGTGCGTCCTATAGTGCGAAAAATACGGTAGTTTGCCTCCCTAGCCACTGGCGCCAATGTGACTAAACACCGGCACATGCACACACCAACAAACACAAGCCCCTAAAAGATGCACCAGACACTGAACTCGAAGCCCAAAGAAGTCTTTTTGCGATACACACATTCCAAATAAGAGCCTACTGATTCAGAGGTATACATAGTTAAGCTGTACCCTTCTACAGTTCTCCACTTGTAAAGTTCAATGCCTAATCTGTAGGTACCACAGCTGATCTAAACAAATCAACAAGGGCACACTCTCACACAACGCTTGTTCCTGTGTGGAGACAGCTTGCACTGTGTTCAGTTGAACATGTGAGTCAGCCTGATAGCACAAAGAAAAAGCAAGTCCTGATTCATGCACTACTCAGGTGTAGGGTATAGCATGAGAAAAGCCCAACTTTTTCAGGCTAGTGAGATGTTGGCGTTGTGGGATGCACTGGTGATGGAACATCTGAAGTGACAGAGACATCAAAGGCTAGTTCAGGGGGCACATTCTGCTCCTGGTCAGATATATCCTATGAACCCATGACCTCTTCCCCAAGGATGAGGAGTCAGAGCCATGGATGGAGAGCAAGGTCCTTCCCAAGAGGAAGCCCCTCCTCTGCATCTAAAAAAAAAAAAAAGTCTGACGTCATGAGGACCAGAAGCTTGAAGCTGCTGACAAAAGAGCTTTCACAAGGACAATATAGTAGTAGTGATGCAGAAAGATATTTTTATGCTGATGGAAAGAAGATATTTTACGTCAATGGAAGTGTGTTGAAAGATGAAATCGTAACGGCTGGGTTGATGACAGGGAGAAATAGGAAACATTCTGATCTCTTCCGGGTTAGCGCCATCGGCTAATGGCGGATTCCCTCCGAGCTCCGGAGGGAATCGGCTCCGCAGGAGTTGGGTCCAGCCGCGGCGGCGACGCGGGAACCCTCAGAAATCACAGGCGGTGAAGCCTGTGAACTTGGTGACTCGGCGGGCACCATTTGCGCCCCCCAACCCACGAAGGAGCCTTTTTAAAGGCTTTGGAACGGGGGACGGGGTGAGCGGCGCAGTGCTGAGAGTCGACTGCTTCTCCTGCAGAGTGAAGCCGCATGCCATGGTCGGAGAGCGCTGACTTCTTCTTGTGAACAATTGGACTTTAAAAGCAACAACCCGTGAGTAGTACGGAAATTGGATTTACAAAGAAAAAATTTTTTTGAATTAGGCACGATCAGGGAAGGGGCAAACAGGAAGTCCCTCTCCCCGTCTTGTAAATAATCTTAAGCAAGGATCAGCTAATTAAGGTCGAGAGAACTTTTTCTTGTTTATTGGATAAAAGACATTAATTTCACAATTTGGCAGTATAAGTAATTTTACTGGAGGATAAGAGCTAATTTTGGGAGCTGAAGTGCCACCCCCCCGGACCCAGGAGTGATCCGCGAGAGAGCCTGTTGAAGAGGTATTGAAGAGTTTGACAGCTGTCAAATTAGCTGTCAAAGCTGAAAAAGAGAACTTTGTTTCTGTTGTCTCTGCTGGTTATATTTGTTACAATTTGGTTATAATTTGTTGAAAATAAGGAAGAACTGATACAAACTAACTTGACTTTTGGATTTGAACTGGAAGGAATATTAAGTAACCAAAATCCCTCTAGAGGGGGTTTTGGGACATTACAAGAATGGCTGAAGGAGGGAAAATACAAGTTAAATTGGACAGAGTTTTTGTTCTCTTGGGAAAGTTACAAGGCCAAATTGATGTTTTGGCTACAAATGTTGCAACTCTGGACTTAACAGTAAATAAATTCATTGAATTTGATAAGGACTTGACTCAGGAAGTTTATGCAGTTGGACAAGAAGAGAAACTTGAGAACTTTGAGAGTGTGGAGAAAGAGATATATGTTGTTCCTGAGGAAAAGGAAGGAGGAGCTGTAATGCTGCAGATGACAAAGGAGAGCCAGAGGCCTGACATGATGGCTACAAAGGAAAATAAGAACTTGATGTTGAAAATCTGGTTTGAATTGGAGATTGAAGAATGGAGAGATCTCCTTATGTGGAGATCTGAAGATCCAAGGATTACAAATCTGATTAAGGTGGAAGTTGGAGCTTTGGGGACATTTGGACTTGAAAGGAGTAAGAAACAAGATTCGGGCTCCACTTTTAAGTATGGAGGTCTGGCTGGAAGAAATATGGATCCCATTTGGCTAGAGCTTCTCCGAGATCTGGTGTTTAATATTAAGGACTATCAAAAAAAACCGGCAGAGAGGAATTGAGAGAGAATTAAGAGCCTCGGACGTGAGATCTCCAGGCTGATAGTAGATCAAGACTGATGGACATTTGTTGGGGATTGATACCGGGAAAGGGGGGGTGGAGTTTGGGGATCCAAGGGGTGCATAATTATAATCTGTTTTTGCTTTTATTTTGTTTTGCTATTTGTATGAAAATTGGGGAAGTCGTGGAAGGGAATTTGGGTCGACTTTAGAAAAAAGTTTTAAGAATGAGAATTGATGTATAAATATTGATGTTTATAAGGTAAAATTGGCTTTTTTAAAATGAACTAAACAGAAAAAGGTTAAAAATTGGGGATAAGAACTTGTTGAACTAACAATTTGAATTGGAATATAAGAAGGGGAGGTGTGGGGAAGTCAGGGAAATATGTTATAGAAAAATAAGGATTGTAAACTTTATGTGTTTTTAACTTTTTTTGTTTTTTGATTTTTTTTGTATTAAAGTGGAAAATTTCAATAAATATCTTTTTAAAAAAAACATTCTGATCTCCTGTCTCTTGGTCTTACTGGTAGGACAGAGGAAGGAAAACTCTTTTCAGCGCCTCTCTATCTGGCAAAAATAAGGAAATCAAAAACAAAACAAAACCACGTGACATGTTTTCACAAAAGGCCAGTGGAAATAAAGATGGGACAGAAATAGGAGCACTTTTTCCAAGTGGGCATCTCTCAAGAGTGCAGAGAGCAAAAGCCATTAAGATTTTGGTGGGGTCCTCAAGGGTGTCTCTTTGCAGGTTTCAGTCTGTGTTGCTTCTTTTTTTAGCAAAGCCACCAAGCTACAGGAACCGATGAGCATGTCGCCAAGCCCTTCCTTTGGGGCCAGAGTAAACTCCAATGAGCCTTTATCGCTTGCTGCTGAAATAAGTGCAAAATATAGCCTTCCAAAACTCCATTGGCTTAACATGTTCATAAAAACACACCACCACACTTAAGGCAGAATGTAAACCTTCCTCCCAGGGTCTCACTCGATAAAAGTCAGCTCCATCCCTCTAAGATCAAATATGTAAACCTCAATTTGATCACACACCTCACTTTCAGCCTGCTATCTGTGGGTCCCATTTTGTGCTTTCAACAACCTTGTGAGGTAGGTTGGCTGAGAAAAAAGTGACTCACAAAAGGTCAAGTAGTGACCTCTGGAGCCAAGCATAGATTTGGACCAAAGTTTCCTTTGAATCATAGAGCTGTAGAGCTGAAAGGGTCCCCCATGGTCATCCAGTCCACCCCCTGTAATGCAGGAGTCTCAGCTAAATCAAAGATGGCGGATGGCCATCCAACCTCCGCTTAAGGCTGATACAAGTTGCAGTTCAAAACATCTGGAGGGCACCAGCTTGGCAGAGGCTGCTTTCATGGCTCTCTCCTTCCTAACCAGACTTACTCTGGGCAAAGTCATTCCGGTTCAGATCTTGTCTATGGCCTGAACTCATCTGAAATGAGCAAGAGGCCAGTGTTACCAACCTAGTTTGCCAGGTTATTTTATGCATTACAAGAAATAGCATACGTCAAGTTCACTGAAACACACTGCAGTGCCCCGGAGTACAATTCCAGTACTTCAAGTCAAAAGCAGCTAATGGAATATTTTTTGAGAAATCTCATAATTTACCCGGACAACCAATTGTTCTGAAGAAAGAGGATCAAAGCAGTGGTCATTCTGTTGAGCCAACTGTTCCCTGTGCAAATAGTTAAATAGCTTTCCCAACAGGTTTCACAATACATTTAGGTACATTTCAAGGCAAACGACAGTTTCCACTGTTTGACCCAGGAAAAAAACCGGTTTCATTGTTCCCACTTTATAGGCAACACACCCTAAAGCAGAACTGCCCATATCTGCTAGCTTAAAATCCTGAAGTGGGAGAGATAAAGAATTTGCCAGGTTCAAGCAGATGCTATTAGTATATAAACCCCTTAAAAACTTGGGGCCTATTTACCTACGAGATCACCTTCCCCCACATGTGCTCACTTGACCCCTTTGATTGGCAGAATTGGCAGTATTGCAGATGCCAGATAATACCCATTCCACATTTGTAAGAATCGATCAGTGTGGCAGAGCCTATAACTTTGGAAATCCCTGGCTATTGAGATGAAGCTTTCACTGTACTCTCCTCAGTTCCTGCTAAAAATAATTTATTTTTTCTTTAGTCAAGCCTAACCAGATGCTTAGAAAGTTGAAGTAATTTTAATCTGTTTTAATATTTTAACTTGTGTATGCTTTGAAGTACGGTCGTGAATTCTTATTGATTTTACGATTTTATATTTTGTAAGCCGCTTTGCAGTTTTTACCATTAAGTGGTGCATAGGTTCTATTATATAAATAAATTTGCTGCAAACCAAAGGGCATTTCCCACATTAATAAGTTAGCATCACTGAGTTTGATGTGGCTCAGTTCTCAGATGTTCAGGATCATACCTATCATAAAATCACAGAACTGTAGAGTTGGAAGGGACCCCGAGAGTCACCTAGACCAGAGTTTCCCAAACAGTGTGTGGCAACACATTAGTGTGTCAGCTGCAGTGTGTAGGTGTGTTGTGCGAATGCTCCCTGTGCTCCTCCCAGGGCTGGAAAGGGGTTATTTTAACCTCCGTTTTGCTAGTAAAACTGAATTACTATGTCGTCAAATGATGCATGTCTAAAAAGTGTGTCACCAACAGGAAAGGTTTGGAAAGCTCTGATCTAGATAGTAATACTGTTATAACTTTCAGTACAATCAAGGGAACTTGTTATTCCCACCCTGAAAATGCCAAGTGTGTTCATGCTTCTAGTCCTCACAGATATTCAGGCGCACATGAAAAATTAGCTATGCTGCCCACATCATGATCCCTATTCATGTTTTTTCCAACGATAACCTCCTGCCTATTATAGTTAAAGGTAAAGGGACCCCTGACCATTAGGTCCAGTCGTGGCTGACTCTGGGGTTGCAGCGCTCATCTCGCTTTATTGGCCAAGGGAGCCGGCGTACAGCTTCCGGGTCATGTGGCCGGCATGACTAAGCCACAGAAACGCCGTTTACCTTCCCGCCAGAGAGGTACCTATTTATCTACTTGCACTTTGAGGTGCTTTCGAACTGCTAGGTTGGCAGGAGCAGGGACCAAGCAATGGGAGCCCACCCCGTCGCGGGGATGCAAACCGCTGACCTTCTGATCGGCAAGTCCTAGGCTCTGTGGTTTAACCCACAGCACCACCCGCGTCCCTCTATTATAGTTAATTATCTGTTTTAAAAACATACAGATTTTTTGCGAAAGTATGAATTATCTTTGTGGTTGCGAAAAGAGGATTGTACCCTAAGGTCTGGGCAACTTTGGGGAATGTTTACATTGCTACAAATGTCCCATATGCCAATCTAAACTGAGCATCTCTTCTTTCCTGTTTGATTACTTTTAAGATAAGATTCAGTTTCAGCGAACTGGTAAAATGCCACTGATTCTCTTTCCAATTTTCAGGCTCAAGCTGCATTTGCTACAGTTAAGCATTAACATTTGCTAGCAGCAAATGCCCTTTAACATGCTAGTCTGTGAAGATTTTAAGTGTGAATCCCAGCTGTTCACCCGTTCTTTAAAGTACGTATTAAACTCTTGGGTAGCACTCAACAAAATTAGTTACTGAAGACCCTGGGTGCTATGCTAGCTGTGTTCATGCGCAAGCTCCCACAATCTTCTGAGGGGTGGGCAGATAAAAATAGGGTTATAGAAAAGAAGGATGTAAGGGAAGGCTTGCGGTAATTACTCTACTATGGTGATAAAGGATCAACTCACAAGTCACGCTTTACAACAGCTGGTGTTTCCCACTACCACCACCACCCACATTTCAGGGCATAGAGATAGAAGAGAGATATCTATGTGGCCATCTAAAAGAGAAAGAAAAGTGTTAAGAGGACAACATTTTTGCAGGCTTAGTTTTCGGAATTTCCTCTCCAAAAAGACATACAGTACAAAAACCAATCAGGTAGTTGGTTACTGGCTGCAATGAAAAGTAATGCTAAACTATAGATTAGTCTAGCTCCTCCAGACCTTCACAGGTTCAGCCATTCCCTCTCTCTTCTTGTAACACTTCTGTTTTCGTTTAACCATAGTTTCAATGTGACACCTGAATCCTAATTGTGGTTAAACTTTCCTATGGTTAGCTATCAATCAACTGAATATTTATTATAGTCGGCCAATCATGAAGTACAACGTATTTTTAAAAATACGTAATCTCAACCTCAGAAGCAAAAAGGTGACTAGAGCTCACCACTACAGTAGGTCTATAAGATACTACACATTTCAGCTTTTTGCCACCTATTTAGGAGCTGATTTGTTGGACCTCTCAGGGAAGATATTCAAAAGTGTCTCCAAAATGATGGTTCAGATCCCGGTCAGTTTAGGGCATTTGGAAGAAAAAGAAATCCCTACCCAAAACTTTCAAGAAAACCCACATTATGTATAGCCAAGCTGCATGTTATCGTAAACTTTATTTTTTTAAAAAAAGTGCTTAAATTGGAAACTTTCATTTTGAAGAGGAGGCAGCTGCAGGAGCAGCTGCACTTTGAAATGTGCTTCCCATCCCCTTTATGGATAGCCCCTGGCAAGAAATGGTGCAAGGCCTCCATCCAGAACAGGAGGATATGCATCTCAGCTTAGAGCCTTGTGGCGGCTTCCACTTCATGGGCGAAAAAGGGGGGGATTTTAAGCATCCTGTGTTTAAAGAATGGGTAACGTCACATGTCTCTCGGCCCTAACTGTACTCAAGCCTAGGACTTTGGATGGACTTGACCTGCACTAGGGGTCAATGGCTCCACAGCCCATGAAACCTGGACTGGCTTGTGCAACTTGTTTAGCAAACACTGCCCCTTCTTCGCAGCAGCGTGACCGCAAATGCTCCAAATGCAGAAATGGCACACCAGAACAAACCAGCAACAACCACCCAAAAGTGAGCCACCCCATTATAATGGCACTGCAGGATGGAGACCACAGCATCCACCTGGCAGCAGCATCCACCAGTCTTTCACATTAGAAAAAGGTGGGAAGTTAATAGCTTGCACCTCTTTCCAAGCAAGGGAGCGAAATGCATTGTGGATCCAATTTTCACTCTCGCACAGCCCCGGCTGACGCTAAATGGATTCATGCCGACTCTGCGGCAACACAGCCTCCGGCCGGTTGTATTCATTCAGCGTTGATATTCAAGGTTAGCTTCAAAGAGAAGCTAAGGTGGCGGCGGGGCGGGGGGAGGCAAATAGGCAATATCACTGCAGAGAGGCAACACAGCGTAGGGCTCCGTTAGGCCGGGGGGG
The DNA here is from genome assembly GCF_027172205.1 of Podarcis raffonei. NCBI lineage: Eukaryota > Metazoa > Chordata > Lepidosauria > Squamata > Lacertidae > Podarcis > Podarcis raffonei. Next base: position 45,898,668 of record NC_070621.1, on the reverse strand, counting down.
GGGATCTCATTTGTGCTACCAGGCGCCACCCGAGGCGCTCATTCTTTCCAAGCTATTAGACAACGTAGCCCTGGACGCACTAAGCGGTTCTTGTCCCAGGAGACAGAAGGGAACTGCTCACATTCAGGCTTCCAGCAGAGCTACATGGCAATCTAATCCCCCCTAATGCAACCAGACTCCTGATATTATGCCAGGATCAGATCCAGGGGTTTGACTAATCTCTGCGCATTAAGAAAGTGCTCTCCAAATGAGATCAGCTAGATAGCTCCTCTAGGTCAGAAGTGAGATTCTGTTCAACAGCTGTCAAAGACCAAAACGGCATTCATTAAGCACCGAGACAAATGGGATTCACACATTGACTGCATATGGACCAGCTTAAGGCACTGCTGATTTAATTTATAACGTGTATATTCCAGCCCTCAGTTCTGGAAGTTGAGGTTCTTTCCGAAACGTAACAATCAATGTAAAAGCTTTCGCAATGCAATCCTGTGAAAGTCTACTAAGAACCAACTCCCACTAAGTCCACTTGAAATCCTGCCCATTTTGGTTTCTCATTTTCCCAAGCTTACATTCGCTCACTTTTTGCAGCAAACGGTGTACTTTTCTAAAAGCACCAGCATGGAAATTCATATGCGTTTCCGTGCACCAATGCTATGTGAATTCCCGCATGCAATTTTGCTTAATATACATCTTTGCACTAATACATGTATTTATGAGCAACTATTTTGCTTGGAGAACCACATCACAAAATCTGGAATGCTGTGGATTGCAAAGGATTAACCATGCCTCAGTTCATTTGTCAGGTGGGGGAGTGCCAAATTAGGCAGGCCACCATTATAAAGGTAAACCAAACAAATAGCTCACCTCTAAGCCAAGGTGGGGCAAGGCAAGAGGCCTGGGAAGAAAAAGTCTTTACCTGGCACCAGGCTATGATTTCACCAGTGTTAGAAAGTGAGATATGAAAGCTAGGAGCTAAATGGCACCTTAACCTAGGTTACGGGTGTAACAGCAGAATGTCTAGGCACACTTCTTCTATAACAAGAATACAAAGCTGAAAATGAATGAACTGCAGCTAAAATCTTATATTCATTTTTCACATGGTCTAGTCCTCACCTGAAGACTGCAAAAAACAAAGCTATACCTCCCCTGCCTGCCCCCTAATATTCTTATGAGGGTCCCTTCTCCAGTCCTCTGAGAGTGCCTGGAAGCGGGGAAGCAGAAAAAGGTCCTCCTTTTGCCCCAGCAGCAGTTTTAATCTGAAATATTAGGCGCAGTACTGCTCCCAGAGCTCAGAAACTGCTCGTGCTAATGAAATTCCCTGTTGCAAAAACGCTCCTAGGACAATGGGAGTTTTGAGCACTGGATTTCACTCACCACAGTGACTGTTCCCACCTCCCACAACTCCGGCCAGTGTGACAAGCTCAAGCCTTCCTCTCAGCTTTTGGGCTGCAGAGAATTCAGGCCACTGCTTTGATCAGAGTTAAGAAGCAAGCAGAGCCCCACTGGATCAAGCCAATGGCACACCTAGCCCAGCATCCTGTTATGGCCAACTAGATATCAATGAGAAGAAGCCCACGAGCAGGACCCCAGCACAAGAGCAATTGTCCCCACCTGCGCTCCCCAGCAACTGGGGTTCATCATAAGCACACTGCCTCTGACCAAGGAAGAGCGGCCCAGCCGTTGTGGATAGCAGCCACTTACAGTCCCACCCATCTGTCTAATCCTCCTGTGAAGCCATCCAGGTTCACGACCCTTACTGCATCTTGCGGAAGTCAACTCCAAAGTTTAGGGTCAGAGTTCTCCCTCTCCTAGTTGGGTTACTTTCGCAGGTTGATGACGAGCCCCATCTGCCCCTCACTTCCCTCCTTCTTGACCACTGCACTCACTATAGGTCTCTTCTGAAAAAAGTCGCTCTGAGCCTGGTTTTGGCCAGGGAGGGTGGGGTATAAATAAATGTGCATGTGCATATCTGAAACCTAATTGAAAGCTGAAATTTCACTGGCAACACAACTCTCAGCATCAAATTTTACTGTTCAATATCCCCTAACTTTTCAGATAGGGATTTTCCACATTAAAATAAACAAAAACCAAAAGAGAATCCATCTTCCCTCTATTTCCTCACTCCTCCCAATTTACTTCACCCTGCCGTGATTTTTTTTTTTTTGGTCTTGATTTATTTTACTGCATTTCTATGCCCCCCGTGCTCCCCACTTCTCATTTAAGCCTCACAACAACCTTGTGAGGTATGTTAAGCTGAGAGGCAATGGTTGGCCCAACATCATTCAATAAGCTTCACTGGGTGCTAGTGCAGCACTCTAACCACCAGGCCACACTGTCCCTGCTCTCACTGGGTGGGCAAAGTATTTCTATGCAATGGTTCCGAAAGATTAAGAATACACTGACACATTCAGGGGGCACTTCAGAATACACAAGATTAGGGAATGTGTCTGAATGCTCCCTGGACACACACACACACACACACACACACACACACACACACTACCCTGCACCTGGAAAGCCAGCACACTGCTAACAGGCAACTTTTCCACTAGCAATGGGAGCTTAAATAAATAGAATTCTGGAAGTGAGAACACTTAAGTCAGGGGGCTCCTTTCTTGTCCACAGAGTGAAGTAAGTATGGACCAGGAAGATTTCACCACTCAGTTCTTCTGCATCTCTGAAGCACCAAGATAGCAAAGGCATAGGAGGATCAGGACTCTCTGCATGCTGCAAAGGAGAGGCTCCAGGAAAACAATCTGGATCCACTCAGGCCTTTCATGAATTTCTATAAATACCAAGGTAGTTGCAGGAATTTGCTAAGTCAAAACCATGTGAGCAAAAAGCAGAGGAACAGAGCCCGCCCACCCACAGTATTGCAACTGTGCTATAAGCAGCCTGCTCTGCAGCTTTCTCGCCACCCGAGGTCCTCCAGATGCTGACACACTCCAAAGCCCATCATTCTCTGACCATCAGCCATGATGGTCAAGGCAGAGCAGAGGGGGCAAAGGATTGTGTTTGGTGCTTCCAGAGCAATGTGCAAAAGGGCAAACTTACACATTAACCCTGCAGTGAGGCGTGCAAACTCCAGGTGCAGAAACAGCTGTGCCTGACTCTGACCTCACAGGCAGGACATTCCGCACTCCTCCCCAAACTCCTCAAGCTGCTAGCTATTATGGATTCCAAAGGTTTGAGGAGGGAGAAGAAGAAAAATCATCAGTGCAATCTCAAGTATCTGGGCAAGATCTTTCAAGATCCCTTTTTGCAACCCATAATTTACAGAGGGTTTTAGGCATGTTGAAAGCTCTTTGCGTGTAAAAGCTCAGGTAATAAAAATTGTGAGAAAACCTGAAGCTGTAGCTTTAATTTTTCAGGGTTCCCTCTCCATTTTGTTTCTGAAAATATTACGGGTGGGAGGCCTTGTCATATCTATGCAGACCCAGTGAGCAATTTGGCTGCTGAATTCTGCACTAGCTGAAGTTTCCAAACTGTCTTCAGAGGCAGCCCCATGTATAACAAATTGCAGTAATCTAGCCTACAGGTTACCAGAGCATAAACAAAAGAAGTTAGGCGATTCCAGTCCAGACAAGGGCACAGTTGGGCCACCAGCCAAAGTTGACAGAAGGAATTCCATGCCACAGAGTCCACCTGAGCCTCAAGTGACAGCAAAGGATCCAGGAGTACCCCCAAGCTACAGACCTGCTCCTTCAGAGGAAGTGTAACCCCATCAAGAGCAGGCAACCTCCCAGCCATTCGGTCCATTAACAAGGCAAGATAACGGTCCAGCACGTCCACTGCCTCACCCTGAAGATGTAAAAAAGGAGAGCTCTGTGCCATCAGTATATTGCTGACAACGTACTCCAAAACTCTGGATGATCCCACTCAGCAGTTTCACATAGATGTTAGCGGATAAAACTGAATGCTGAGGAACCCCACGTTGACGGCTCCCTTAAACCCTGGAGAGCCGCTGCCAGTCAGTGCAGACAGTAGTGTGGTAGATGGAACAATTGGTCTGAACTCGGCATTAGGCAGCTTCCTATGTTCCTCTATATCAGACATATGTAGATAAGCTCTCAAACCTTCTGTTGCTTTAAGAAAGGCCCCCACCCCCAGTTATGTACTTCTCAGGGCAAAGCAGATCGTGGAGTCGGTTTGAGGCCAGTTATGGTTTTCCAGGAAGCTTCCATCTGCTGTGTATTTACACAACAGAAGGGAGTAGGAAAGAACTGGCAGAGAGTGAGGAATTGAGAACGATCTGAAGAAAAGAAGGCGGGGGGGGGGGGGAGAGGCAGAGAAGTAGGAGAGAGGTTAAGGCATCAGCCTCCAAAAATAATAATCCCTACTTGCAAAATGCACTTTGTTCCATGTGCTGGCTTTTAAGCAATCTGAGCTATTTGAACACAGAAGCTGCAGCCTCAAGGGCCAAACGTCCTTCTTGAGAACATTCTGAGGACCACGGTGGCATGCGAAGCAATGGGTGTATGCTCCCAACTGTTCCAGATTTTTTTCCGGGGAGCCAAATTATGGTCCCGTTGTTTCACCTTCAAAATCCCTAAATGATAATTGGGGTCGGGGGCCAAGCACACAGCCCAATCACTCTCACATCAGTTCTCCCTTTGCACAGCTGGAATCAAAATAGGAAGAGGGTGTCTTTGCATTACATCTGAACTCAGAACCATGGTTCGTTTCTCCCTGATAAGCCAAGATCACCAGCCAGCTTGGTGTTGGCTTATGAATCTTGTTTTGTTCGGGGTGGAAACAGACTACAATCCCATCATGCTAAACCAGCCTTCCCCGACTTGGGGATGTTGGTAGACTAGAACTCCTATCGTCCCTGAGCACTGGGAATGCTGCATTGGGCTGGATGAGCTCAAACCCAACATCTGCAAGGCGGGAGGTGGTGCTAAGCTACCTCCTTCGTGGTTTGTTTACCCAAATGCATAAACCTGGAAGAACTGGGCTGAGAGAACGGTACGTTTAGATTACTTGAGGAAGGGCAATTACTCAGCAGAAGAGCATCTGCTTCACATGCAGGTTCAACCTCCAGCATCTCAAAGTATGTCTCAGAATGTCCCACCTGTGGAACCCTGGAGAGCTGCTACCAGTCAGTGCAGAGAATGCTGAGCTAGATGGACCAATGGTCTGATTCATTTTAACAGAGCTTCCTATGTTCCTGGCTTATAGCTACGCAGCCACTGAGGCCAAGAAGCCACATGTCTTTTGCCATTTAAGCTGTTAGGAGCATGTGACTATGGGGTGAGGCCCTCTTAACTGTGGCACCCAGGATATGGGTTCCCTTGCCCCCGAAGCCTCAACTGGCCTTCTTCCTTTTGAACATTACGACATCAGGCCAAAACAGTACTTTCTAAAAGGATGCTCTGCGATTAGATTTGGACTTGGCTGCTGATGCAGTATCGCTGCTGCTCACGATTTGGCAGCCTGGAAATCAAACAGCTACTTTTGTCTTGTTGGCATTTCATGGCGGTTCTTGGCTGCCCTGAGGCTCCCAGTCAGGATCCAAGTATCTAAGTGATGGAATGGACTGCAGAATGCAGATAACTATTAACTGCTGGAGATGCGGCTTCCTGCTGACCAAATAGTGCCATTTATTTATTGCATTGCATTTTTATCCCACCTTTTGATGCAAGGAGCTCGAGGTAGCATCCCCTTGTCATTCTCACAGCTACCCTGTGAAGTGGGTTAGGCTGAGAGGCAGCGATTGGCCCCAGGTGCCCCAGGGAGCTTCATGGATGTGTGAGGACTTGAACTCTGGTCTTCCAGGTCCAACACTCTAACCGCTACACAACACTGGTTCTCTCTTTGTTTTGAGAGGAGTCCAGAGTTTCTTTTTAAAAAAGAAAGCCATACAAAGTAAGTAAACTGGCAGGTTGCTGCCTTGCAAAAGAACTGTAAACACAAATTCACAGAACAAATTATGACATACTATGAACTCTACTCTTTTTTTCCTGAAAAAGCTCTTCTAAATTGTTGTGCAAGAAACCCACATTTTTCTTTATCATCAGATGTACTGGCTGCCTCAAAAAAAAAAAAAAAAAAGCAAAACTTTCGGCGGGGAAAAATGGGAAAATGATGACACTCCAAAATGCCTACAATTAAAGACAAGGCAAATGAAACACGGAAAATATAACAGCTGGCTGAGCGAAACCATAAAATTGAGAGATTGAAAACAAAATTTGAAAGGAAACGGTGCAAAAAGTTTACAAGCATTTTTTTAAAAAACACACAAAAACAACCACCAACATTAAAGTTTCTGAACTTTCGGGAATCTACAGATTTTTGTTTTAATATAAATATTTGTCTTTTTTCAAAAAGAAAACTTGTTTTAAAAAGAAAGAAAGAAGCAGCAGCAGTATAAACTGGGACTTACGTCTTGAAGTTTCTTATAGCTAGGTGTAAAGAAAGAAGGTTGCAAATTCATAAAGGATAGTCAACTGAGAGCACTTACAATACACAACTGAAGCTACATGGTAAGAGGCAATATACCTCTAAGAATTAAATGCTGGAGTCAAGCAGTAGGGGTTGCAATCACTCTGTATTCCCTGCTCATGAGTTTCCCATAGGCATCCATTATACACACACCTACCAAGAACAAGGTAGAGCAGTTTGCCTTTATTCACATTCTCGAGTTACGATAAACTAGGGTTGCTCATGCCCACAGCTCAGTCACTCCCATGTGATTCCTCCCCTGTCACAAACAGGAAAGCTCGATCTGCAAGTCCTTGGGATTAAATCTGGGATCTCCTGCATGCAAAGCATGTTCTCCGGGAGCACTAAGCTAAGGCACGAGAACAATACTATACACTTAAGCCATTTCCACTGCAGGGAAACAAGTATTACACAAGGATTTGCAATGCACAAGACTTCAGTCTCTGATAGCCCAGAGGGTTGCAACAGCAATGCAGCATCCCAGCAGGTGGTCAGGAAAACTTGCACCAAAGGACCGCTTCCAAGAAACAATTCCCTGTTTTAAAAGTGGTACAAGGTAAGCTCTAAAAACGTCCAGGACACTTCCAATTTGACCTTGTAAAATCACCTTTCTTAGCCAACTCTTTTCTACCAAAGGAGGAAAAAAAGAAATCCTTTTCTCAAATTAGTTGGTAGACGGCTTACCCAAATACACATTTGGAAACAGGTTGCAGTGAGAGACCTTGATGCAGAATACCACCACCACCGATCCATGCATATCTGAAATGTGTTATTTCTCAAGATGGATCAGAGGCTGAACAGTAAGGGCCCCGCAGGATCAGAAGTGTTTGACAAGTCCAATGTACTGTTTCCAATAGGGGACAGCCTATTAAGGACACAAGCTGCAGACAAAATGCACCACTGTCAGCAATTACAGTTAAATAAAACCACCAGATACAGAAGCAATCTATCTGTATGTACCAGGAAAAAGCAAGAGAGGGCCAGTGCCCCACCTCTAAGCAACCTGAGGCACCTCGCTGAGCACAGAAGAGTGGGCTGGATGGGTGCAGACAGATGACTTTAGGCTCTGGACTAGACAGACTTTTTAGATCAGGCTTCACCAACCAGATACCCTCTGTATAACTCCTATCAGCCCCAAGCCACAAAGCCATGGTCTCTGCGGCTGAAGGAAGGTGTAGTCCAAAGCGCATGGGGGGGCACCAGGTTGGCCAAGGCTGCCCTATCACCACCCCTGCCTATCAGCTCAGACTCAATAGGCCCACCCAGTCCAACACTCCCTATCCCAGGATAAGGTACCCCAGGGTTTATTGCCTCCCAGCATGCAGGTTGCAGATAACCATTCATATTAACAGTCAGCAACAGACATCTCCTCCTCCTCCAAAAACTTGCCCATTACCATCTGAGAAGCCTGGTCAGTTGTATGCTGAACGCATCAAGATTCAGGACAAGAAAAGAAAGTTCTTCTTTATGCAGCGTATAGCTAAAATACAGAGCTCTCTCTCGCAGAAGGCAGAGGTGGCCACACACTTGGGACTGCTTTAGAAGACAATTAGGAAAATTCATGGGTGATTAGGTTATCAGTGGCCAGGCAGCAACACTTCTGAGTATCAGTTGCTGAAAACTGCAGGAATGTGCACTGCTCTAGTGCTCAGGTCCTGCTTGTGGGAGTTTCCGAGAAGCATCTTGCTGTCAGCTGTGGAGAGCAGGCTGCTGCATTAGCTGGGCCATGGGCCTGATCCAGCAGCGTTCTTATTATGTTCTTAAGGCAAGTTGGCTCTGCACAGCTCCAGTGCCGGAGGCAGTTTTGCCTCTGAATCCTAGTAGCTGAGATTCACCAGTGAGGAGCATGCTGTTGCACACACAATCCTGCTTGCAGCCATCCTGGGGGCATGTGGCAAACCACTGTGAGAAGAGGACCTGATCCAGCAAGGGCTCTTCTTGTTTTCAGTTCTTAAGCAGCAGAAACAGGCTGAAGCCCTTCAAACAGCACGTGGCAAAAAATCGCATTTCGGGATGCCATTAAAACTCCCTGCTGATAGAAACCTAGAATCATGAGCTGCACTGCAACCTTTCACCCTGATGAGCTAATCTTCTATTTGCAGAGCACTGCTTTTCTCTCCCCCCACCCCCTTAATGCAGGGGTTCATTCAAATTTGTATTCCACCGTGTAGTGTGTGGATACACAGTCTCATGGAATCATACAGAGTTTTAGAGTTGGAAGAGATCCTGAGGATCATCTAGTCCAACCCCCTGAAATGCAGGAATATGCAGCCGTCCCATACAGGGACCTTGGCGTTATCAGCACCATGCTCTAACCAACTGAGTTGTCTCCTGGGTTGAGCTATTCTCCCAACCCAGTGTGGTCACAGCGTTGCGTCAAGGACGCAGGTTCAAATCCATTCTCAGCCATGTGGCCCAATGGGTAGCCTTGGGCTGTTTTGAAGCCTCTCAGCCTGGCCTGCTTCACAGGGCTGATCTGAGGCTAAAATGGGGATGTGGAAATCCTCAGAGGGAAGGTGGGATATACAAACGCCACAATAAATATATTTCAGCTGTGAAGTGTGGGCCTCAACCCTAGGCAGTGGTCATCACCAGTGCAGTGGTTAGAGTCCTTGGCCAGAGCCCAGGAGATCAGGGTTCAAATCTCCACTCAGCCATGAAGCTTACTGGGTGACCTTGGAGTCAGTCACTCACTCTCAGTCTGCCCTACCCCACAGGGCTGTTGTGGGGAGAAGCACCTTGAAGGGAAGGTGGAATATAAATGTAAAAACTAACTAAATGAATCTTGGGGCAGGGAATTAGTTCATCCTCCAGCTTGTCCTGAATCTGCTCCCCATTCCTTGGCTGACCCCTTCTTCCCATGCCTTCTTGAGTCCTATTGCCAAGAGGAAAGGAGAAACGTGTTCCCAACCCACAAAATCCCCCCCCCCCCGCATCCTTTAAAAAAAATAAAAGGGGAAGCCCTAGGGATTCAAAGCCAATCTGCAAATCCTCTGCATGTGCTTCCCCTACTTAGAAAGAACAAAAGGATGAAAAGTGATCAAAGCGGCCAATCAAACGCCATCTTTCCACCCACCCTTTGTGCAACGGGTACCCTGGGGAGACGGTTCCTTTACCTGTGAGTCTCAGCCAACTTGCTGAGCTTTATAAATAACACTCGGGAAGGAGCAGTGTGGCGGCGGCGGCAGATTGCGAAAACAACACGGTGGTTAGATTGAAGGTGCGGCGGGGGGGAGAGAGTTGATGCTTTAGGCCTTGGGATAGTCGTGAGAACGGATGACTTCGCTTGGGTGCACTTGGGGAACTAAAGGGGAGCAAAAGACCGGCCACCCCCACCCCCCATCATTCCGCAAGCATCTGCAGGCGTGCAAGCATTCGGGCACACAGCGGGGAGGGGAAGAACTGAGCATCCATCTCGTACACCCACCTCCATAATTAGGGTGGCACAGAGGTACTTACGAAGCGATTGATCTGCCTGCGAAGCATAGCTGGACTGCCGCAGCGCCTTGGAGAGAGGGGGGCAGTGGGGTGGTAGTGGGGTAGTCCTGGTTTCTTAGAGCCGACTGGCACAAGCACTTAGCCCCTCTGCACGGGTCCCCAAGCCTCGGGGTCAGTGGGGACGCTGCGGCGAGCGGAGAGGCGCCCCCAGCCCCCGCTCGCCGTCCCCCCAGCCCCGCGGTCACCGGCGCGCCGCTCTGCCGCTCAGCCGCATCGCTCCTCTTCCAGTCGTGGCACCAACCGCAGCAACAGCCCACGGCGGGGCTCTCCCTCTCTTCCTCCTAGAGAGCAGCCCCAGATATGGGGGCGAGTCCCTAGCTTCGCCAACACTCCTCGGCTCTGTCAGGCTGGCCGGAGGCAAGATCTGGGCAGCATGCCGCGCTTTGGTGATAATAATAAAAAAAAGGAGGCTGCAGGGGAACAATAGCCAAGGCAGGCAGGCCGGCTGCCAGGAAAGGGGAAGCTGCGGCGGGAAACCCAGACTGCTGGATGCAAACTCCTCTTCCCCTGCAGCGGAGGCGGAGGCAGCAACAGTCCTCCCCGCCCCCGAGGCCCGAGAGCGGCGGGAGACCGAAAAACCGAGGCGCAGCGCTGCGCTCACGACTTCTCCAAGCGCAGAGCGCTCCCCGCGCGCCCGCCTCTCCCAAGCGCACGTGGCACACTGCCTCGCCGATGCCCGCGGAGACCCAAACCACCAGCCCAGCGGCCCTTCCTGCTTCCCTGCCCCGCCACGGGCTACTTTCTGGCTTTCGCCTGGAGGCTCCACTTCTTCTATTTCTCCTCCCACCCCTCCGCCCCGCTCTGTTTTCGCAGCCGCCCCAGGGGCGGAACCTTCGGCTTCTCTCCACCCATTGGGTCCCGAGAGCAGCTTGGGAGGTGTAGTATATTTGCCCGATGTCCGGGATGGTAGGAGAAGGGAGAGCGAGGCTAGCGAGCGCCGGCCTGTTGCTCGTCCTCGGCCTGCCGCAGTAAAGGGAAGTTGGCTTGGAGGTTGGCTAGGCCTCTCGGGCGCACCCCAAACAGAACATGACGGGCGAGTCACCGTTGCGCCCAACTCACCGGCACACCGACGGGCCGTGGGCTAGCTAGCATTTCAGACAGGGAACATACCCAGCCCTATCTAGAGGAGCTTGGGATCTTCTGATTGCAGAGCAATAAGCGACCGCCTTTCTCTTGCCGCTGCGGCGCAAATTGGTGTGGTTTCGCCTCCGAACTCACCGAATCAACTTTTAAGAGTTTCTGCACCTTTTCCCGCGAACGTAGTGACTTGTTTTTAACGGGCTTAGGCATGTGCATCAAAAGCACAAATATATTTCCTTGCAAAAAGGATGGCAGTTTGATCTCTGCCTAATGGCATCATCACAATGAATGCTTTTAAAATACACTGTATCCCTTTATTTAATTGTTGCATTTATGTTCTACATTTCCACCAAGGAACCCAAGACAGCATACATATACTGTGTGTTTATTAAATTTGAATACCACTTAATAAGTTTAATGATTCTCTCATGGGGTTTTTGTGTGTGTGAGAGAGAGAGAGAGAGAAAGAAAGAGAGAGAGAGGTTTACGACCACCCCAGTGGATGTCTTTAAAAATACACACCATTGCCTTTATTTAACTGTTGCATACCTATTCTGCCTTTCCACCAAGGAACCCTAACGAAACGAAATTACCTAAGTGGTGAACAACATCAGAGTAACATATAAAACAACATACAATTCAGAACTTGGGGAGAGCTTGAATTTCAGAAGTTGCACGGTCCCTCCAACCTGTACCGCCACACTGCATTTTAACCACGCAATGCCATAGGGGAGGGAGGCGATCAGGGGGAAGTCAGCCATGTCAGAGTGAAGGTTTGAACTTGTGCCTCACCAACCTTACATTGAGACTTTTAGCTTCGAATGTATTTAAGGATGGGCCTTGCTAAAACTCGCACATAAGCATGCTCAATTTGCCGGGATAAAGAACCACCAATCCACCAGATGTTGCACTCCCAACTCCCATCACCCTAGTGACCATGCTGGCTGAGACTCATGGGACGTTGAGTCGGAACAAAATCTGGAGGGGTGCAGGCTCCCCAGCCCTGCAGTAAAGCGTCACCCCAACAGAAACATAGCTCCTGCCATTCCTCACAGCATAAATTCCTGTAGCACATGTTCCTCATTTCTGCTCCAGGAACCCAGGAAGAGAGAGTGCTTTCTGGTCCTGCTTGCAGTCTTTCCATTCAGGCACCTGACTGGCCACTGGGAGAACAGGATGTTGGATCAGATGGGCCATCGGTCTGATCCAGCTGTGCTCATGTTCTTAATACCAATTGCTGAGAATAACAAGTAGGGAGAGCGCTGTTGCACTCGGTCCTGCTTGCGGGTTTCTCACATCTGATTGGCCACTGTGGGTAACCAAACAAACCCTTGTGTTGCAAAGAGAGCGTCGGCAATGTCTAGGCAATGTCATCTTATTTCGAATGAATGTACATAAATGAAAATATCAAATGCTGTGGAATGTTCCACAGCATTTGATATTTTCATTTACAAACCATAAGATGGGTTTATGAAGCAATTCTATATCCTCCCACCACGCTGACGAAGAATTCTGCGAAACAGTAGTCAATATCCGGAATCACTGTTCACTGTTGGACATCATGTTTGCTGAATACACAAAGCTTCACAGCTTATCTTACATCGTACAAAGTCTGGTACCTCGCTTCATTTAAAGATTTTGAGACTAAAGATTTCATTTTGTACTTGTTATGGTTTGAAGGAATTCTATAAATATTGTTTATTGTGTTTGTACATGGTCATCGTGTTGCCTAGACATTGCCGATGGCCACTGTGAGAACAGGATACTGAACTAGATGGGACACCTGATCGATCAGGTTATTTTCATGTTAATGTGTTACAGAAAATGGAGAACACTTCCCCTCTTTCCCATAACATTGGAGCTTTAGGTCACCATACAACACCGGTCCTAAAAGACCTACATTGGCTCCCAGTATGTTTCCAAGCACAATTCAAAGTGTTGGTGCTGACCTTTAAAGTCCTAAATGGCCTTGGCACAGTATACCTGAAGGAGCATCTCCATCCCCATCGTTCAACCCGGACACTGAGGTTCAGCTCTGAGGGCCTTCTGGCAGTTCCCTCCCTGCAAGAAGTGAGGTTACAGGGAACCAGGCAGAGGGCTTTTCGGTAGTCACACCTGCCCTGTGGAACGCCCTATTATCAGATGTCAAAAAGATAAACAACTATCTGACTTTTAGAAGACATCTGAAGGAGGACTTCCGGGTTAGCGCCATCGGCTAATGGCGGATTCCCTCCGAGCTCCGGAGGGAATCGGCTCCGCAGGATCCGGGTCTTGCCGCTGCGGCGACGCGGGGACCCTCAGAAATCACAGGCGCTGAAGCCTGTGAACTTGGTGACTCGGCGGGCACCATTTGCGCCCCCCGACCCGCGAAGGAGCCTTTTTAAAGGCTTCGGAACGGGGGACGGGGTGAGCGGCGCGGTGCTGAAATTCGACTGCTTCTCCTGCGGAGTGAAGCCACATGCCATGGTCAGAGAGCGCTGACTTCTTCTTGTGAACAATTGGACTCTAAAAGTAACAACCCGTGAGTAATACAGAAATTGGATTTGTAAAGAAAAAACATTTTTTTGAATTAGGCACGATCGGGGAAGGCGCAAACAGGAAGTCCGTCTCCCCGTCTTATAAATAATCTAAAGCAAGGACTAGCTAACTAAGGTCGAGAGAATTTCTTCTTCTTTATTGGGTAAAAGACATTAATTTCACAATTTGGCAGTATAAGTAATTTCACTGGAGGATAAGAGCTAATTTTGAGAGCTGAAGTGCCACCCCCCCCCGGACCTGGGAGTGATCCGCGAGAGAGCCTGTTGAGGAGATATAGAAGAGTTTGACAGCTGTCAAATTAGCTGTCAAGAAGGAAAAAGAGAACTTTGTTTCTGCTATCTCTGCTGGATATATTTGCTACAATTTGGTTATATTTTGTTGAAAACAAGGAAGAACTGATACAAACTAACTTGATTTTTGGATTTGAACTGGAAGGAAGATAAAGTAACCAAAATCCCTCTAGAGGGGATTTTGGGACATTACAAGAATGGCTGAAGGAGGAAAAATTCAAGCTAAATTGGACAGAGTGTTTCTTCTCTTGGGAAAGTTACAAGGCCAAATTGATGTTTTGGCTACAAATGTTGCAATTCTGGACTTAACAGTAAACAAATCCATTGAATTTGATAAGGACTTGACTCATGAAGTCCATGCAGCTGGACAAGAAGAGAAACTTGAAAGATTTGAGAGTGTGGAGAAAGAGATATATGTTGTTTCTGAGGAAAAGGAAGGAGGAGATGTAATGTTGCAGATGAAGAAGGAGAGCCAGAGGCCTGACATGATGGCTACAAAGGAAAATAAGTACTGGATGATGAAAATCTGTTTTGAATTGAAGATTGAAGAATGGAGAGATCTCCTTATGTGGAGATCTGAAGACCTATGGATTACAAATTTGATTAAGGTGAAAGTTGGAGCTTTTGGGACATTTGGACTTAAAAGGAGAAAGAAACAAGATTCAGGCTCCACTTTTAAGTATGGAGGTCTGGCTGGAAGAAATATGGACCCTATCGGGACAGAGCTTCTCCGAGATCTGGTGTTTAATATTAAGGACTACCAAAAAAACCGGCAGAGAGGAATTGAGAGAGAATTAAGAGCCTCGGACGTGAGATCTCCAGGCTGATAGTAGACTAAGACTGATGGACATTTGTTGGAGATTGAAACCGGGAAAGGGGTGGGGTGGGGTTTGGGAATCCAAAAAGTGCAGAATAATAATCTGTTTTTTTTTAATTTTGTTTTGTTATTAGTATGAAAATTGGGGAATTCGTGGAAGGGAATTTGGGTCGACTTTAGAAAAAAGTTTTAAGAATGAGCACTGATGTTTAAATACTGATGTTTATAAGTTAAAATTGGTTGTTTTTTTTAAATGAATTAAATATAAAAAGGTCAAAAATTGGGGACAAGAACTTGTTGAATTAACAATTTGAATTGGAATATAAGAAGGGGAAGTGTGGGGAAGTCAGGGAAATATGTTATTGAAAATAAGGATTGTAAACTTTATGTGTTTTTAACTTTTTTGTTTTTTCCTTTTGGATTTTTTAATGTATAAAGGTGGAAAAACTCAATAAATATCTTTTAAAAATAAATAAATAGAAGACATCTGAAGGCAGCCCTGTTTAGGGAAGTTTTTAATGTTTGATGTTTTATTGCATTTTTAATAGTCTGTTGGGAGCCGCCCAGAGTAGTTGGGGAAACCCAGACAGATGGGCAGGGTATAAATAATAAATGATGATGATGTAGCTGGTGGTCAGTAGATTCAAGAAGAACAAAATGAACTCCTTCACATAATTAAACTTGTGAAACTCACTGCCACAAGATGGAGCAATGGCCACTTAGGTAACTTTCAAAGAATAATAGAATCAATGAAGTGTAGGGTTGGAGGGGTTCCCATAGGCACCCAGCACAGGCCCCTACCATGCAGGAATATCAGCTAAAGCATCCATGACAAACGAGCATCCAACCTCCGTATAGAACAGGGGTCCCCAAACTAAGGCCTGCGGGCCGGATAAGGCCCGAGGGACTCATTTATCCAGCCTGCGGCGACCCTCACCGCCTGCTGCTGCCACCCGCTCTTACCGGCTGCGGCTGCGCTGCACGGCTGCCCACCTCTGGGTCAGAGGAGCACCGGAAATAGTTTGTGCACATGCGCAAGCATTATTTGCGCATGCGCAGTCGTTATTTCCAGTGCACATCCGGGTCGGAGGAGGCCCGTGCACATGCGCACAAGCTATTTCTGGTGCTCCTCTGACCCAGAAGTGCACCAGAAATACCATGTGCACATGCGTATGGGCACACGGTCCCCTGCCCTCCGGGCGATTGGCACTGGAGACACCGGCCCAAGGCACGGTAAGTTTGCTGACACCTGGTATAGAAACTTCCAGTGAAGGAAAGCCCACTGCCTCCAAAGGGAGATAAACAAATTCATGAAGGAGATGACTTCTATCACTGGCTATCACAGTAGCCGAATAGAACCTCCACATTGAGAAACAGTCTATTGCTGGTGGAGGCAACAGTTAAAAGGGGGGCAATTGTCCCCAGGGACTTCTTTGTAAACTTATGGTTACCCACTGTTGAGAAGGAAGGTGCTGGACCAGGTAGATATTTTCTCCTATATTCAATTAAATGAGCAGTGAGATTTCAGAAATTCTAAGAATGTCACCCTAAGACAAATAACCAGCAAATAAATCCTCTTGGACCTCTTCTGACCAAACTTCAGATTAGGTTGCTTTAAAAAACCTCTTTCTCTGTTCAACGGAGGTTGCCTCCACCTAGTGGCCACCAGAGGCAACGGGTGTGATCACTCAGCGTGCTCTGATGACAGAATTAGTAACTAGGTGCTCCACCAGACAACCTGTTTATTGAGCATCCATCCTGATTTGCTTGCACAAAGCTTATGTGGAGGTAAGACTATGCCCTGTCTTTATCAAGCATTTGCTCTGATTTATTTGTGGGGAGGTTATACAACAATAAGTCATAGTGATTTGTTTCTTGCATATTATACATCTCATTTGTTCATCTCACCCTTTTTTTTTACACATTCCTGTGTCATTTTCCTACCTGCAAAAAGCAAAATAAATAAATACATAGTTTTGTTGTACCAAGGCACCTGAGTCCCTTAAGCCACTTTAATTGCACAAACCTAAATTTCAGTGTGCACTGAACTGCAGCTATTCCAGCAAAAGTAACGACTGTTCTAATTTACTAATTTATCTGTTGTTGATGTTTGTTTCTTGCCTTTCCTCCAAGGCATGTGCTATTTTATATGCATTGATGTGAACTGGAAAAAAATATTACTATAATTTATATAGAAATGCAGTACATGCCACCCTAGCAAGGAAGACTGTGATCAGATGTCACAGACTTGTTGGACGCAGAGGAATGGTGGGAGAAACCAGCTGGGGAACCCCCAAGGGAAGAAGGCTCAGAGCCCAGGAAGTGGTGGTGGGACAACAATAAGTGGTCAGAGGGAGAAGACTGGGAGGAGGAGGTGCTGGAAGCTGAGGAGGTAACAAGGCTTAGTGAGCAGGGAGAGTCTGTGGCAGAGAGAAGTCCAGGATGAAAAGCAGGAGAGGTCACCAAGTGATCCCCTGCTTGTTCCCCCCACGTCTTTTTTGGGGGGGGGGTGAGTGTGCAGGTGTACCAGGGGTGCGTGTGTCCAATGTTACAACTTTGCACCAAGTCCAGAGAATTCCAAGTCCAGAGAATTGGTGCTTAGGTGTTGGGAGCACTGATACCTTAAGGACAAGGGAGAATTATAGCTACCCCATCTCAAAAGGTGAAGCATAGCTAGAAAATCCATAGAGAATATAGAAGTAGCAATTCCAAACAGGAATCCAGGGAGTCCACCACATGAGAAGAACCAAAAGGATTAAAGGTCTTCTCTCCTTCTCCTATTGAAAAGGATCTGAGGAGGAGGTTGGGTTAAGTGGGATGGAGAGAGCAATAGGAAACTCTCATTATACATGACCTGGAGGGGGACCCCTGGAAAATTCACAGGTGCAAACAAAAGCAGGACTCCAGCACTTTTTTCCTTTTTAACACAGTGGACAATTAACCAATGGATGGAATGTTGTGAAGGTCAAAAGTTTAATTGGGTTTTAAACAGAAGTACACAAAATCATCTTATCCTTAAGGAGAGAGAATGCTAATCACTGTGTGAATTGCAGAACTAGCTTCTCCAGACATCTGCTAAAATTCCTGAGGATCTGCGATTTCTTGGGTGTTGCTTTTTTAAAACAACAACAACCAGAACAAGACTGCAGTAAATTTGTATAGTCCCTAGAGTTGCAGAGCAATGTTCAGGTCTTTAACAAGTAATAAAGGGTAATAAGTTTTTAAACTGGAACCATCAAAGTGATCCAAAATTCAACTGAAACTTCTCAATGCAAAATGAATGGGTAAATTAAGCATCAGATGTTGCCGACAAAGCACTGCATGTATAAATAAGTCAGTTCATTGAGACATTATCATCCCAAATAGATTTCTACCCCCATAAAAGGTAAAGGTAAAGGGACCCCTGACCATTAGGTCCAGTCGTGACCGACTCTGGGGTTGTGGCGCTCATCTCGCTTTATTGGCCGAGGGAGCCGGCATACAACTTCCAGGCCATGTGGCCAGCATGACTAAGCCGCTTCTGGTGAACCAGAGAAGCGCACGGAAACGCTGTTTACCTTCCCACCGGAGCAGTACCTGTTTATCTACTTGCACTTTGAGGTGCTTTCGAACTGCTAGGTTGGCAGGAGCTGGGACCGAGCAACGGGAGTTCACCCCATGGTGGGGATTCGAACTGCCGACCTTCTGATCGGCAAGTCCTAGGCTCTGTGGTTTAATCCACAGCGCCACCCGCGTCCCTCCCACATAAAAAGGGCAGCCCAAATGATCAGGGTGTTGGTCTACCTTCCCTATACAGAGTGGGGAGATGATCAAGCAAGGGTGGCAAACCTGTGGTCTTTCAAATTCTTCTGTCCTCCATCCATCCTTGACCACTGTGAGGGCCTAAGAAGTGGGCCTCCATTCACGATATCAGGTCTAGGGTACATATGGGAAGGAAGTGACCCTTCTGAGACCACAGTCCTGAGCCATGAGAACATAAGAAGAGCCGTGCTGGATCAGGTCAGTGGTCCATCTAGTCCAGCATCCTGTTCTCACAGTGGCCGACTAGATGTCCTGGTAGGAAGCCTCAAATAGGACCTGAAGGCAACCACACTCTCCCCACTTGTGATTCCCAGCCAGAATCACAAACATAAGACCTCTGAAAGCAGAGGAAGAGCATAGCCATCAGGGTGTGCAGCCATTTCAATTAGTAGCTGATTTTAATTAGTTTTTGTACATTTCAACGGCGTGGTTCACACATCACTTTCAACAAACATGGGTTTGGAAAAGCCAAACTGTGGTGTAGCTCCCAGCACCACGGCACAAAGATGGGGGTGGTTTAAGGGAAACAATGTGCCCATAATTTTAGGAGTCTGCACACCCAACATGTCGCATGTTTATAGTTAACTATGCTTTAAATCAAGGGTGCTCAGCATGGAGCTCTCTAGATGTTGTGGGTTGATGGGAGTTGGAGTCCAGCAACATCTGGCACAGCATTGGTTACCCCTGGTTTAATGTGGCATGTAGATGGATTCATTATGTGAGCTTAAAGAGACATTATGTCATCACACAGAGGAGAATTGAGAAATAAACCATTTGGATTTTCCTTAACAAGCGGACGAAGGAAACATGAAGGTATACTTTAAAAAACACCACATATACAGGTTTTTAAAGCAAGAAATATTGACAGGTTGCATAAATATATTCCAAGAGAGCTGCAAATGTCTATAGTGCTGATTGCAGTAATTTCCAAACACACCCACTTATCGATGAATATATTATTATAGATGTTACCATTTCTCCTGAGTACCAGATCTGTTAGTCTCTCCACCTCTGTGAGATATAAGCACTTCCACAGTCGTTCCCAAGTGGCCACAGGTTGTGAGTTTTCCATAATCACATGCCAGTTTGCTGAGATTCACTAAACTTGCTATTAAAGATTTCATACCACTTGGTATACCAGTTTTGATCCAGTTAAACATGAAACATGGGCTTTAATCCCACTCTTTCCCATGTATTTTCTGATACCATGAATATTATTTGCCTCCAGAAATTGTGTGCTGCTGGCATTCCTATACAGGAGAATAGTATTTGTGACTTACTATTTTCAGCACCTGAAGTGTTTATCGTACAGCAAGGCTGCAAATTATGCGGAAGCTATGTTCCAGGGATTGCGCCTAAAGCCAAAATGGCATATAATCAAAACACATTGGGTGCAATGGTGGGTGGGAGTTTTTCCCAGATGTCCTCTGCGTTTCCTCCACACATCCCTTCTTATTTTATTTTTTATTTTATTTTATTTTTTGCCAGACTCATAAAGTTGAATTTACAAGTTACAGTATTAATGTAACTTGGCCAGTGTTAATAATATATACTAAGCTTTGAAGGTTATAACTTGAATTTGGCCTGGAACAGACTGATCCCAATTAATACTCTAGCAGCCATTTTCTGTACTAACCACAGCTGCTGAACAGTCTTGAATGGCAGCCCCACATACAATGCATGTCAGCTCCCACCCAACAACAGACATCTATGGTGATGGTCACTAGCTATGGTGATTTTTATTTTAAAAGGGATTTGAGAAATCTGAGAAAGAGCAGACAAGAGCCTTCAGTGCCTATCAGATGTGATGGTTAAATGTTTGGTGACACAATGCATATAAGATTATATTAGATTCAGCACAGCAAATGTCACGAGGGAAAAGTATGTTAAGTTGTATCCGAATAGGAAGCCCTGGATGACGGGAGAGGTTAGATTATTGAAGGCCAGAAACTCTGCTTTTAGAGCTGGGGACCGGGTACTGTATGGTATCAAAAGAGTGAACTTGAAGAGGGGTATCAGGAAAGCAAAAGCGGAGAACAGAGGAAAAATTGAGGATCATCTGAGAAATCATGATACTAGACAAATGTGGCAGGGAGTCCAACATCTGACTGGTTATAAATCAAGGAATTCCTCAGTGGTAGAGAGTACTGCTTCCTTGGTGGGAGAGTTGAATACCTTCTTTGCCCGATTTGAGGTGACACCAACAGTGACTCCGACAGGGATGCCAGAGCTATTGGCGCCACTACCTACAGGAAATGCTGCCAGGGTGGAAGAGGGAAAAGTGAGGTGAATATTAAAGGAGGTAAACACGAGGAAGGCTATGGGCCCAGATGGGGTGGCTGGCAGGGTGCTAAGAGATTGTTCGGACCAACTGGCAGGAATCTTTATGAAGATTTTTAACCAGTCTCTGGCCCAAGCCACTGTTCCACCCTGTCTGAAATCCACTACCATTATACCCCTGCCCAAAAAAATCAAAGACAGTCTGAATGATTTTTGCCCTGTGGCATTGACACCCATTATAATGAAATGTTTCGAAAAACTGGTGAGGAACCATATCATATCTTGTCTGCCAGTGGGACTTGACCCTTACCAGTTTGCGTACAAGGCAAAGAGATCCACAGAGGATGCTGTGGCAATGGCTTTACATGCTGTCCTGACTCATTTGGAGAAGCAAGGAGACTATGCAAGACTGTTATTTGTAGACTTTAGTTCTGCAATTAATACTATTCTTCCACATAGATTGGTGCCCAAACTATTAGACCTGGGACTTCCACCGTGTTTGTGCAGGTGAATATTAGATTTTCTATCAAACCGTTCCCAATGGGTCAGGTTAGGTTCCCACATCTCTGCGGATCTCATCATGAATATGGGGATGCCGCAGGGGTGCATGTTGAGCCCACTTTTATATACGCTCTATACAGCTGACTGTGCCCCCAAATACCCCAGTAATAAGATCATTAAGTTTGCAGATGATACAAAGGTGGTTGGTTTAATCACGGCTGGAGAGGGAGGCGGCTATAGGAAGGAAGTTGAGCAGTTGGGGGAGTGGTGCAGGAAAAACAACTTACTCCTTAACTTAAAGAAAACAAAAGAGATCATTGTGGACTTTAGGAAATGTAAATTGAATATTCAGCCACTTATTATTGAGGGGAAGTGTGTGGAACAGGTATCAGAGTTTCAATTTCTGGGAATGGAGTTGAGAGATGATCTAACCTGGGGAGAAAACAGCAAAGACCTGACGAAGAGAGCACAGAAGAGGTTATATTTTCTGAAAATCCTCCGGAAAAACAATCTCTCAAAGGACCTGTTGATGGCATTTTACCATTGTACTGTGGACAGTGTATTAACTTATGGTCTGGGTGTATGGTTTGGGAGCTGCATGGTCAGGGAAAAAATAATGCTGTCCAGGGTTGTAAAGACTGCGGAGAGAATAATTGGGTGCACTCTTCCCACCTTGGATCAAATCTATGCTTCCAGGTGCCATAAGAAAGCTGCAGAGTTAGCGCAGGATAGTGCGCACCCTGGAAATGATCTCTTTCAGCTTCTGCCTTTTGGAAGAAGGTACAGGGTTATAAAGACTAGGACTAGCTGCCTGAGAAACAGTTTCTACTCAAATGCAATTTTGGTTTTAAACTCAGTGTAAGAAGAAGAGTTTGGATTTGATATTCCGCTTTATCACTACCCGAAGGAGTCTCAAAGTGGCTAACATTCTCCTTTCCCTTCCTCCCCCACAACAAACACTCTGCGAGGTGAGTGGGGCTGAGAGACTTCAAAGAAGTGTGACTAGCCCAAGGTCAGCCAGCAGCTGCATGTGGAGGAGCGGAGATGCAAACCCGGTTCACCAGATTACAAGTCTACTGCTCTTAACCACTACACCACACTGGCTCTCAAGGAGTCTGTATGGAAGTGTATTGTATTTAAAAATGGAGTATCAGAGTTTTTAGGGGGCTAACCAGGTTGGGATAGCTGGGATATCAGGCTTGTTGGGTTTTGAATGTCTTATGTAGATTTTTCAATTTCGTTGTTCTGCATGGGACAATGACAATAAAGATTATCGTATCGTAAACTGCCTTACATTGAGCCAAATCATTGATCTGTCCACCACAATCCTGCCCACACTGATTAGCAAAGGATTCCCAAGGTTTCAGGTAAGGAACATCCCTATCTCTCTACCTGGATATCCTGGGGATTGAGCCTTGGACATTCTGTGTGCAAAGCATAAACTATACCACTGTGCTATATGGCCCTTCCTGTAAGCCAGTGATGGCCAAACTTGGCCCTCCAGCTGTTTTGGGACTACAACTCCCATCATCCCTAGCTAACAGGACCAGTGGTCAGGGATGGTGGGAACTGTAGTCCCAAAACAGCTGGAGGGCCAAGTCTGGCCATCACTGCTGTAAGCAATGGGAGGAGGACTGGGCTGTTGCCTTCAAGCCTTGACTTGTGGGCTTCCTGGAGGCATCTGGTTAGCTTCTGCAAAGCAGGATAGCAGACCAGCTGAACCTTTGGGCCAAGCCAGATGGACCAAGATGGATCCAGCAAGACCTTATGGACAGTGGTGGAGCTTCATGCTCTGGCACCGCGGGGCGGAGAGCAGGTGGGGGCAGGGCTGGCGTGTGTCCCGGGGCGCCCAGCGCAGGGGGGCAACCATGATGGCACCCCACCAGGATCGCGCAGCCAGGGGCGATGTGCTCCCGCCCGCACTCCTCTTCCTCCGCCAGTGCTTATGGACTCACCCACTTGGCCACATACCCCACCCTAGCACTGGAATAGATTATGCTGTCAGAATGTTGTTAGGAATGCTGGGGGTGTCACATGGTTCCATGGTAGGTCAGAATAATATGCAGCCAGCATGGGGACAGACAATGACTAAAGAAACAATGCACAGCTTTTCTCATACATTCCTATGGTTCTCCATCTTTATAGGGCCACACTTGTGCCAAGGTAGGGTACCCGTGAGGGATGAATGCATGCTTTACTTACTTACTTACTTACTTACTTACTTACTTACTTATGTACATACTTACTTACTTACTTACCTACCTACCTGCCAGCCTACTTACTTATTTACTTACTTTCTAAGATTTCTCACCTGCCCTTCACCATAAGGTCTCAGAGTGGGTTACAACAATACAATACATAGAACTATTTAATAGCAGATTAAAACATTTCAACGACAAGAGGCACCAAACCTTTCCAAATGGAGCAGTACAGTGTGATTTCAGCAAAATTTCAGGTGTCTCCACCAAGACACCTTAAACTGTCAAAGGCCAGGGTGAATAGGTGTATCTTCAGTATTTGGCAAAAGCTGTACAGTCAGAGGGAAATCACCAGCTTAGGGACTGCCACAGAGGATCTCCACTTCCAGGACACCACCATCCCAAACTTCTGAGGGTGGTGGAACTACCAAGAGGACCCCTGCTTTGTCAGTCTTAACATCCAAGAGGACCTAAAGGCACAGAGATGGTTTTTGAGATATTTGGGGCCTAACTTGCTTAGGGCTTCAGTCAGGAATGCGGAGCACCCTAAATTGAGAAGGGAAGCAAGTGACCACTGGTGAGCTATTAAAATATATATAACTGCTGTATTTTAATAGCCCTGCCAGTTCTAAATGGAACCCCAGCCATCACCTCAAAGGAGAGCTTTCTTAGCACGTAAGAGCCTCTTAGGGGCTCTGTATCTAACCCTACTAACCTATTCTTTTTTGACTGAAAAGTAAGGTGTTTTGACTTTCCCCATGCCAAAGGACCTTGGGGTGCATTGAATGGTGTGGGGATACCTAATATGGCTGTTGCTGAAGCTAGAGGGGCGTGGATGCAATTGGAAAACTTGCTATTTGGGAGTGGGGTGTGCCTAGGGAACCCCACGTAAAGTTGCCGCCTTTATTTTATATTATTTTAGACAAGCACCTACCCCTTCCTTGCAGCCTGCAGGAGGGCCCTTTCCAGACTGCAAACATAGACGCGGATAATGGGATTAGACAGTACAGTAAATTGATTCGATCATTAAAACAGTGACATGATGAGAGGCGCGCAAAATCGCTGAGTCAGTTTAAAAATGCATTGGCACAGCAGAAAGACAAAAGTGATTAAAGGGGTGGGAGATCTTAAAGACTTCGCCACCCTCCTAAAATGCAGAACTGCAACTGGGGGTGAACAAATCAAGTCAATTTCTCTCTCCCTCCCCATTAAAGGTTTTCATAATACAGGATAAAAGGAACTAATCTAAATAAAAACAGAAATAGAGAAAGAGAAAGAGAAAACACTGCATCCTCTCCCAAAGTAGCTTCCCACCTGGGAGTTTTCCTTTCTTCTCCCAATCTCTCATCCTGGGAGGTCTTCCCTTCCCTGCCTCCAGAGAGCCAGTGTGGTGTAGTGGTTAAGAGCGGTAGACTCGTAATCTGGTGAACTGGGTTCGCTTCCCCGCTCCTCCACATGCAGCTGCTGGCTGACCTTGGGCTAGTCACACTTCTCTGAAGTCTCTCAGCCTCACTTACCTCACAGAGTGTTTGTTGTGGGGGAGGAAGGGAAAAGGAGATTGTTAGCTGCTTTGAGACTCCTTAGGGTAGAGATAAAGCAGGATATCAAATCCAAACTCCTCTTCTTCCACAAATCAAGTCAGTTTTCGAGTTCATCATTTTTCCAGCCTCATATTCAGTTCTCCATATTGCCATAGCAATCTGTGATCTTTCCCCCACCTTTTTAAAATTTTCATGAAAATTCATCAGCATCTTGGTGTGATTTTCTTCTAATACTGACATTTTTCTTTGCAATGTTGACTAACACACATATTTCTCCCCATGCAGTTTTGCTAATATACTGCCATTTTGTACAGTGGAACCTCAGTTGTCGAACGTAATCTGTTCTGGAAGACCATTTGACTTCCAAAATGTTCAACAACTGAGGCACAATGGGCGGTCAGGAATTTCAATGGAGAAAATGGAGAAACGCACCTTGGAAGCTGTTTGACTTCCAAGGTGTGTTCAAAAACGGAAGCATTCACTTCCGGATTTTCAGCGTTTGGGTTCTGAATCATTCGGCTTCCGAAAAGCTCAAAAACCGAGGTTCCACTGTACATGGGTTTTTAAAATGCACACTGTCTTCGCTTTTGTAAGCAATGTTTGGTTGGAGAATTGCACCATGAAGTTTGGAGGAGCGCAGATTTCAAAAGGATGGCTGTATTTCAGTTTGGGGAAAGGCTGGGGACTCAGCTATACAGCTGCAAATAAAACATTTTAAGTGTTTTGTAAAGTGCATTATACAAATGTGACACTAGGTGTGATGGCGGCAAATTCAATATATTTTTCAAAACTTTTTTTAAAGTGCTTTTAACAGCGTTTTTTATATGTGTCTAGATTCCACCTGTGTTTTGGGTCACATATTGTTACAGGAAGTGTGAATTAGGTAGGTTCCCCTTTAAGTGGGAGCTGAATCAAGTTTCTGCCCCATCTCTAGCTGTGACCCACTAGGGCAGGGGCAGGGAGCCAGTGGACCTCCTGATCTTGTTGAACTCCAGTTCCCTGCAACCCCAGCAGCCAGCATGACCAGTGGTCAAGGAGATGTTATAGTCCAAAGAGAATACTGGTCTAAATAGACCAAATGGTCTGACTTGGTAGATGGCAGCTTCCTATGTTCAGGTCCCCAGCATCTTCACATAGGCAGTGTTTATCAAATTGGGTCCTTGGCTGTTGTTGGACTACAACGCCCATCATCCCTAGCTAGTCGGGCCAGTGATCAGAGATGATGGGAGTTGTAGTCCATCAACAGCTAGGAACCCAAGTGTGAAACCCAGGAAAGCTGCTGCTAGTCATGTAGACAAAGCTGAACTTGATAGACCTATGGCAGGCATAGGCAAACTCAGTCCTCCAGATGTTTTGGGACTACAACTCCCATCATCCCTAGCTAACAGGACCAGTGGTCAGGTATGATGGGAGCTGTAGTTCCAAAACATCTGGAGGGCCGAGTTTGCCTATGCCTGAACTACGGTCTGACTCTTCCTCTGTTCCTAAATGAGTACATCCCAACAAATCCAACTAAGAAATTTATTTAGGAAAGATACAAAATGGGTTCAGATTCTTCCTAGATGGCAAGGGTGCCTTGGAGGATGGAACAGGGCAGGATACAGGTGATAATTTGAACTAATGCAGTACCTCTCCTTTAAACAACCATTTGGAAGAAGACTCCATGGAAAAGCAGAGACTGAAGCAAGACCTGCTGATTGCCGTGATGTGTGTATTCTTGGTGCTCCTGATTTTGCTCATTGTTGGCTGCACTGTTCTTCACTACAAGCTGATGACAGACGACATGTAAGTTTCACCTATCACAACACACACACACCAACTTGTGCATGCACCAGCATGTAGAGTTGCTGTTTGAAAGGGGACCAAATCTCAGTCCTTTGCATTCAGAAGGACCCAGGTTCAATCCCCAATATCTACAGAGAGGATTGGGGAAAACATCTATCTGAAACCAAGGAAAGTGAGGCTTTGGGGGGGATGGTTGAGGGAGCTGGGTATGTTTAGCCTGGAGAAGATTGAGCAGTAGTCTGATACCCATCTTCAAATATCTGAAGAGCTGTCACATGGAAGATGCAGCAAGCTTGTTTTCAGGAAGACCCGCACCAATGGAGTTGAAGGGATTCCAACTTAATATTAGGAATTGACAGTAAGAGGTGTTTGACAGCACAATGCGCTACCTTGGAAGGTGGTGGCCTCTTCTTCCTTGGAGGCTTTTAAGCAGAGGTTAGATGGCCAACTGTCATGGATGCTTTAGTTGGATGCGTTTCAGGGGGTTGGACTAGATGACCCTCAGGGTCCCTTACAACTCTACAGTTCTACGATTCTATGATTCCATGATTCTTGGTCAGTGGAGTCAATACTGAGATAGATGGTTATATTATGATTATTTGTCACTTTTTGCACTGAAGTGTCTCAAAGTAACTGTGGTCACATACACACTATACATTTAGAACTGACGGCTTCCACCCAAAGAATCATGGGAACTGTAGTTTGTTAGGGATGTTGGGAATGCTATCTTTGTGAGGGGTAGACTATAGCACCCAATGATTCTTTCTGGGAAAGCATTTTTGCTAAAAGTGTTATGAACGGGCCATACATGTATATTGCCCTTGCATAATGAAAACTGAAATAGCAAATGTCACCAACAGCAATAAAGGCAAGGGATTTGAGATGGTTATATAAAGCAACATCCTATGAGAAATGTTGGGCTGTAGAAAAGTGGAAGGGCATTTGCTTTGCATGTAGAACAGAGGCACCACCTTCTGTGGGGGATTGAGGGGGCCTGACACAACATCCTAACATCGCACATGGGGCCCTATGAACATTGAGGGGGCCTGCCTCCCTAAAACAAAGTTTGGGGGCATAGTGCCTTGGCCCCCAGGAGCCAGCAGCCTTGATATAGAAGGTCCCAGGTTCAGTCCCTGGCATCTTCAGACAGGGCTGGGAAAGACTCCTGTTTAAAATCCTGGAGAGCCCCTGCCAGGCAGATTGGATGAGACTGAGCTTGATGGACTGATAGACTGACATGGTATATTAGAGCATAGCAGCAGCAGCAACAACAACAATTAATGATATAGCTGATAACTTAGTGCAGGAGGTCCTTCTGACTGTGCTGTAGCCGGGCATGCTGCCTTGGCCCCATGACTGTCAGTGCTTGGTGTCTGCAGACATTAATAAATCATGAAACATTTAAAAAAACATGAAACAGTAAAAAACCCCAAAAAACCTTCCCTATACAGGTTTAGAAGACAGGATTGTCTTCTAAAGGTTGTATAGTTACTTACCGTATCTCCTTGGCTCAAGGGTCGCATAACTCATACCCTCCAACATTTCTCCTTTGAAAACAGGGACATCCTAAGGGAAAGTGAGGTATTCCAGGATCCAAAAAGAAACCAAGACAGCTTCTGTAAATCTGAGACTGTCCTTCCAAAATATGGAGAGAATTAGAGCAGATAGACAGTTGGGTGGCGTTTGTGAAGAGAAATTGAGTTTTTAATTGTTATTTATTGGTGTGATGAGATACACAAAAAATGCAGACCTGTATACATTATGGGGAACTGTATGAAACTTGTCTGACAATGTAAAAGATGTTCAGTTTTTTGTTTTAAAAAATGGCTGGTTATTTGTTTTATGTACATGCATATCAGACGTTTTTGAACAGAACGCTTGCTTAAAATAAACAAATCTGCAAAGTAAATCTGTCCGGGTTTCCTTGCTGTGCTTGTACCTCTCTCCCATCTTCTTTTTCTTCAAGCACCCTGAGGAAGGAGGTGAAGTCTTTTGCTATCCAGACACACTGCATGGAAACGAAGTTTGTCCTGTCTCCTTCCCCAGCAGAGGCACTAGAATCATCTCAGCGGATGCCATGCCTGCCACCATGCCAGGCACTATGCCTGCCACCATGCCAGGCACCAACATCCCAGGGAATGTCCCAGCCACCATGCCAACCGCCATCTCCACCACCATCCCAGCCACCGACCAAGCCACTGACCCGGCAGCGATCCCATCCAAGATCCCCACCCCCTGCGGCACACTTGCCTAAGCCGTCAAAAGCTTCACCCTCAAAACAGAAGAAGGCAGGCTCCAGGTCAATCAGCCACATTTACAGGAGCAATTCCTCCGAAAGCATTCACTCCGATGAGTCTGGAAGCATTTACTCCATGGAACATTTCCAGTGCCTCTACGGCTCCTCCAGGAGTGGATCCGTGGAATCTCTGGAGGGCAAAGGATCCCAGGGCGAAGGAAGTGGTGGAAGCAACGATTCTGGGAGCATCATGCTGTGCGCCATCCGTGAGATGTGATGGCTGAGATGATGCCAGTTCCAAGGATGGTTGGTATCACGCCTTTGCTGAACGACTCAGTGTCTTTCTTTCAAGGAGATGCTTGAGCATCTGTGTCACAGCGTGCCGAGTCAGAACACCCCAAAATCAATGGATTGCATCACCCTCTATTCCAACCCATAATCCACAACCTCAGCCCCCAGCCCCAGCCCTCCCAAGGATCAAAATGAACTGGAGGTGAACTTCCTGTCAGTTTGATTTGTTGTTGTTTATAAAACTTTTTATAAAAAAGTTAACTAATCATAGCAAGAACAAAATTCCCCACAAAATGAACAAAAACAGGGACTGATCTCTGTGACTCGAAATGAAAACAAAACAAAACCTAGATTGATGATCTGGTAAAATAAATGACATTGGAGGGATTTTAAAAAATGAAATAAAAGAGGGAAGGAAAAATATGTTCAAGTGTGTGTGTGTGTGTGTGTGTGTGTGTGTAGGGGTGTGTATGTGTGTGTGTGTGTTTAACTCATGCCAAGACCTGTTTGTTTTCTGCTGGTTTAATTTGTTTTGGATTGCACAGAATTTGGATACTCAGAGATGCCAGATTTTGGGGGGAAATGTTTCTGGTAGTCAATGTTATGAGGGTACAGAAACAGCTTGCACACATGCTCAGGTATTCAGGAAGTTCAGCATCAGTGCTTGGCTGTACGCTTAACAATAAAATTGATGGTAGTAATATTTATTATTTACACAGTGCTATCAGTGTGCATAAGGGTGGCGCTGTGGGTTAAACCACAGAGCCTAGGACTTGCTGATCAGAAGGTCGGCAGTTTGAATCCCCGCGATGGGGTGAGCTCCTGTTGCTCGGTCCCTGCTCCTGCCAACCTAGCAGTTTGAAAGCACGTCAAAGTGCAAGTAGATAAATAGGTACCGCTCTGGCGGGAAGGTAAAAGGTGTTTCCGTGCGCTGCTCTGGTTTACCAGATGCAGCTTAGTCATGCTGGCCACATGACCCAGAAGCTGTACAGCAGCTCTCTCGGCCAATAAAGCGAGATGAGCGCTGCAACCCCAGAGTCGGCCACGACTGGACCTAATGGTCAGGGGTCCCTTTACCTTTATTTTAGTACGGTAAGTCCTTTGCATGGCACTTTGCAAGGTTTTATGTGGAAAGGCAAAAGCCCTAAGTGGTTCAGAAAATCTAAAACTGGCCACAGGGCCAGGGCTGGCATCCTGAGAAGCTCTGCACACATTCCCCTGCAAGCGCGGGTGGTTTGTGGATTGTTGCAGGGCTGGCCTGCTGATTAGCTTCACACAGATGCCTCAGGTGGCAGGCTGGGGACAGCTGGGAGGCAAGACCGATCAGGAAAGGAAGGTGAAAACTCTCTGTCTGAAATCACGGAGAGCCATTGTTGGTCAGGGCAGACCAGAGATGTGGAACCTGCAGCCCTCCACATATTGTTGGACATTAGCCTCCATCAACTCCAGTCTGCATGCTTGACGATCAGGAAGCATGCGAGATGAAGTCCAACAAAGATCTGGAGGGCCCTTCCCTTCCCTGGGGAGCTAGATGGTCTGACTTCCACTGTTCCTAAATTGGCTAATCAAATCAAGCTGTGCCCCTTGCTAATCAGTTGTCACTGTGAGCTGATATCCTATCACGCCCAATGCAAACCCTCCCATGTTGGAATGCCTTGTTTCAGAGGAAGTCACTTCTTCAGAGCTTTATAACTGGTTGGTTTAAGGATTCCTCCTCCTAGTCTGATAAGACACCCCCATAGAATTGGAAGGGACCCCAAGGGTCATCTAGTCCAACCCCCTGCAATGCCCAACATGGGGTTTGAACCCATGACCCTGAGATTTAAGAGTCTCACTCTCTACCAACTGAGCTTTCCAGCTTTAAATAAGAGCCAGAATGTGCTTTGGCTACCAGGAATTTGGCAATCACTGAATTAAATTGTTCAATAAACCAGTTAAAAGCAAGACAGCAAATTGTCCCCCAACAGTGGCAGACTTTGGGTTTTAAAATTTCAGCGGTGCCAAAATTTGGCACTCCCTACTGCTCATGTTCCATTCTAAAGCACAGTTGCAGTGTTCCCTATGGTGCCCCTGAGACTCTTTCTCCAGTGCAACTGAACTGGTTGGCTCCCCTAAATCCCCTTCTGCTGTGGGCAGGGTTTCTGCACTGCAGGGGGTTGTACTAGATAACCTGTGTCCCTTCCAACTCTGCAACTCTATGGTTCTAAGTCAGGCTCCTGGTCCATCTAGCTCAGTATTGCACCTGGAACCTTTTTGTGCATGCAGAGCTGGTGCTCTGCCCCTGAGCTACAGCTCCCACCAACAACTCTTGAGTATCCCTGACCATTGATCATGCCAGCTGCAGGGGCTGTTGGGGGGGGGGGGTCAGGCAGCAACTGAAAGGCCACAGGTTTCCTAGCCCTGCCTGACATACAGACACACCACCACATTTTTTTAAAAAACCCCCAAATACCAAAAATTATACAGGAGATTCCCATGCACATTTCCCCCCTCTTGTTTGACCTTTACTGTACGTACTAGCAAGTAGCAATGGAGCCATGTGCTCTGTAGGAAGAGTCAAAGCCATTCGACATTTCAAAGTGGAGAAATGCAGACCTTGAACAGCAGAGGGTGCTGTTTTCACAGTTTGGGGTGGCAGAGAGGCAGCTGTTCAAAACTGCTCTGGATCTAAGCAGATTGAAAACATGGCAAAACTTATTGATGAAGGGCCACTTTTGACACCACGTTTGCCCACTTGCGTTCCGAAAACTCATGCAGAGAGATGACCACTGATGTAACTGGGAAGGGCTGTACCTCGGTGGTAGCAAGTCTCTTTTGTACACTGAAGGTTGCAGGCTCACCTCCTGGCATCTCCCGATAGGACTGTGAATTGTCTGCACTCTGGAACCTGGAAGCTTTTTACCCAGCTTTCCAGGCATGGTCTGCGCTCTAAAGGGAAAACCTGCATTGAAGTTTGCTCCAACTGAGAGCTAAAAAGTGGATTTCATGGGGAAAGCTCCAGGGTGAGGGGTTGGGGACAGCAACACTTGGACTTGGAGCTTTAAAGTGTGGACATGTGTCTAGAAAGAGAGGGCAAAAGCTAAGTGTGGATAAGCCCTCCGTGTATGCAATACTAAGCTAAATAGACCAGACAGATTCAGCAGAAGGTGGCTTCCAATGCAACATCAGGAGATTTGCATCGTGTGCAATCCTAGTTTAATTCTGCCCTATTAACTTCAGTGAGACTTATTCCCAGGTAAGTGGGAATTGCAGCCATAAGCAATGTGGTAGAAAGCCACACTGTCCTATGATGTGGATTCAAATGATGGCCAAACCATTTGTGGCTTACTTGGGGCATTAGTGCAATTCTACATTTAATTCTACACCCAACTCACTTCACAAGGTTGTTGTGAGGATAAGAGATTCCGATGTGCCCCTATTAATTTCTTGGAGGACTTGGACAAATACTCCAGAAGGGCATTATATCCTTCAGGTACCCACTGCTTCTTTTTGCAGGTAGCAAAGTATTCTTTGTTGAGCTAAGCCTTCACTGCTCGCCCACATCGTTTAAAAAGGATTCATAAAGCATTGGAGGGCATTAAAGACTGACATGCTTTGAGAAAGCTTAGAGGAAGGCAGTTTATAAAGAAAAGATCAGAGAGCTTCTACTTAGGCACTTGACTGGAGGGATTAAAGCCTTCTCATAAAGCAGAGGCAAGGATCCCTTTCTCAGCCCAATGGCCACCTTCCCTCATAGGGAACTTTCTGGTGGCCACATGGCAGTGGGTGGCCACTCATCCACCCACCCACTCAGAGGTCTCCATCCAGGCAAGCAAGAGTTCTAGCAGGGCTTCTCAAACTTGGGTCCCAAGATGCTGTTGGACTACAACTCCCATCATCCCTAGCTAGCAGGACCAGTGGTCAGGGGTGATGGGAGCTGCAGTCCAACAACAGATGGGGAACCAAGTTCGTGAAACACTGGTTCAAGGACACATCCCAGCCAGGTCGCCATATTCCAGTCCAATATCAGAACCCATGAGGAAAGAGGAAAGGCTGGATGCACAGAAAGCTGCAGGTGAGCAACTTGTTCCAGCAAAGGTTGGCAGAGCAGGAAGGCCTGTCATCAGGCTACCTTCTCTAGAACCTTGACAGGCCAACCTTCTGGGCCTTCTCCATTCCGTAGCCTCCGGTGATGTGTGGTGGCAGGCATCTGGTTCTTCCAGCTCAGGGGATGGTGTTTGTGAAGGTTTAGGTTCTGCCCTTATAGGCCCTGAAGGTCTAGGAAGTTCCTCTGGGACTTCTTGTCCAACTGCCTCAAGCTCAGTGGTCTCCCTAGCTTCTACATATCTGAGCCCTGACCCAACACAGCTACCTATCCCGTGCCCTTCCACCCCAGTGTCCAGATTCCTGCTGGATTCAGGGGTCATTATGGCACAGGTAAAGCTGCTTGAGGAGAGCATAGAGCTAGGCAGGGGTGTGGCTTGGGCAGAGTCTCAGGAGCCAGAGGGAGAACTCCAAAAGGCTGCATTTGACCACCAGGACCTGGGATTCCCAGCTCCTGCTACAAAGGAAGAACACATGGGCGTACATGAGTCAGGGCCAGTGTCAGAAAGGGTAGGCTGGGCAGGAACATCTAGAGGAGGCAGGCACCCTCAAAGGGGGACCTACTGATGAGAACCCTCGACCTGCTGTGGTGACTCACGGATGGTGCCCCCATCCTGAAGGTGTCTTGATAGCTCTTGAAAGATTGGAGCCAACACTGTGTGACACAGAAAGAACACACATCATATCATGAAACATGCCTAGCTAAAACTACCACCACCATCACTACTGAGAAGTGTATTGGCAAGTCAGCAATTGCAATGGCTTGCCTCTTCAAAGGTTTGGGAGAACGTGATGAAGGTCTACCAGGTTTGCCTGTTGAGCATGCTGCTTTATGGAAGTGAGTCATGGACAACTTACGACTCAAGGCCTTCCACATACCCTGCGTCAGGAAGATTTTGGGCAGCACATGGCAGCACAGAGTCTGAATCAAAGGTGTTCTCCCCCAAGCCCACATTCCCAGCATGTTCTCCCTTCTGTCTCAATGATGTCTATGCTTGCTTGGTCATGTACACAGAATGGAGGATGGAAGGATCCCCAAGGAAAAGCTCTATGGGGAGCTGTCTTCAGGCACCAGGCCTGTTCGCAGACCAGCTCTGCTTTACAAAGATGTCTGCAAACGTGACATGAAGGCTGACAACAATAACCCAGCTGTGTGGGAATCCCTTGTAGACAATCACAGTGCCTGGAGACAGGTTGTGTATTCATAGCAGTGACCAGAGGAGGAATGACCACTGGGAGGAGCACAGAAACACCATGGTGCATCTGCAGCAGCACAACTGGACGCCTTCATCTTCCCCAGCTGCAACAAAATATGTCTCTCCTGTGTCGATTTCTACAGCCACAGAAGGCAATGTTAGCCTCCAGTGGTTTGAGTTCAACCCTGAAGGTACACTCCTCCATTGTGAGAGCCAGTGTGGTGTAGTGGTTAAGAGTGGTGGACTCATAATCTGGTGATCCGGGTTCGCTTCCCCGCTCCTCCACATGCAGCTGCTGGGTGACCTTGGGCCAGTCACACTTCTCTGAAGTTTCTCAGCCCCACTCACCTCGCAGAGTGTTTGTTGTGGGGGAGGAAGGGAAAGGAGAATGTTAGCTGCTTTGAGACTCCTGAAGGGGAGTGATAAAGTGGGATATCAAATCCAAAAAAACTCTGAGACAGATAGATGGCAACAATATTATTCATTTATTCTGATACAGTTCACAGTATTGTGTGACTTCTCTCTCTCTCTCAATTATCATATATATATATATATATATATATATATATATATATATATATATGAGAGATAATTTATGGATATGCTATCATGTGCATATTATTTGCATTATGATAAATAATAATAATGGAAGGAAACCTTTTGATAAACTCATGCGCTCAGTAGCATTTAATTTTTACTCACGGCTTTTATTAAGGACTCACTGCTACTTGATGGGCTACTGCTTCTCTCTTGTGATTGCTGATCTTGTAGCAAAGAGTGCTTTTAAGGACTGTAGATCTGCCTTAGTGGGGGCAATACTTAGAGGGAAGCATTTTAAAAAACCAACAAACCAAGAAAGCAAGACGTTCCTGATATTTTCTCTGATGCTTCCATGTATCCAACAGGCATGTGTGCTTGTTTGTTTGTGTGTCTGGAGGGGTATGGTGGGGGAGAAAAAAATGCTTTTGCTTATGTATTTATACAATGATTTCCCCTCAAAATACATTAGTCCAAAGTGGCTGACAACCATTCAGTTTTTGAATTGTTAAAATAACATTTTAAAAACCACTGATAGCTGGATGTGATATTTGGGAAGAGGCGTAGATGGTATCTTCCCAAACTGGTCTTTTCCCACCCTGCCCTCAAGGCACATTTCCCAGTTTCTACTGGGTGTTTCCCAAAGCCTTAGCCAGAGATCTGGGGCGCTAATTTCGACAATTTATTTTATTTTATTTTTTTGCCAGATGGGGTGATAGGGAAATGCAGAATATAGGGCTGCAAACTTAATCAGTAGATTAATCAACTCAAAGTTCAGTAGATTACCCACCCAAATTCTTCTCTCAGCCAGCAGTTTTACAATTTACAATACTCATTAAAAGATCCTTAAAATATCTATTTCCATGGTTCATTTTGCATATCATAAATCCCTGCATATTTTACATAAACTAAACCATTTAGTATTCCATTATTACATCCATCAAAACTTATTTACACAGTTGAATATATCTTAATGCTGCCAATGTTTTCAAGGATTAGTTTTAAAGATATGCTTGATTGCTTTATTCATTTAACTTAATTATATTTTGGAACATTTGTATACCGCCCATTATTCTTTTTAGATGCCAAGGCTGCAAGCTCTTTGAAGTCGTCTTCTTTGACAATCACTCACAGCAGAGTAAGATTGCCTTCCATGAACACAGTCTTAACAGTGTGTCCATAGATGACTGTGGAGGCCAATTCTGGATCCACATGTTCTTCCACAGTGGGGACATAGGTTTCCAGGTGGGAGTTGCTCAAAGTGAGGGTTTGCCAAATGTGCCTTCCTCTTAGAAAATTTGTCCCTTACGCCCTGAGTTCATGCTTCTTCAAAGTCTGTGATGCCTTTGGAGGAGGCTGTTCTCCATCTTGCATTACCAGCCATCAAAGGGAGCCACTAGATACTTTTTCAAGAGAGATGTTATATGCACCAATTTATCCATTCCAATGAGCAATCTAGCTGCTGCATTCTGTGCTAGCTGAAGCTTCAAAGTTGCCTTCAAGGGCAGCCCTATGTATGGCACACTGCAGCATTCTAAGTTGTATTGGTTCAATAAGCAGATTAATCAACCCCTAAACAGATTAATCAACTCCTACTTTGGTTGGTTAATCAATGGAAGCTGCTGCTCCCCCTTTTAAATGGTAGGGTGGTGAATGAAGGGCACACCAGATTGGTTGTATTGATTCTGGGGTATTGCTATAATGGGATGAATAGGGCATGCCTGATGGTGGCCATTTCTTCCAATGATCCAAAGTGCTATGTTTGTTGTGAACAAGGATTTTGGATTTTGTTGTGATTAGCTGGCTCTTTTGGTTTCCTTCCCCCCCTTTAGATATCAGCAGCCCCACCCAATGCTCCACCCTAAAGTGATTTTGAATGTCCTCTCCATTCCATGTCTGTGTTCCTGGTGAATGTGCAACATCCTGAGAAAGCATTGCTTTAGGGAGAGGCGGCATGAATATTCCAGCCGTGGTAGGGCTGCTTTCAGGAGGCAGTCTGCCAAATGCCCTCTGGTGGATCCCCTCCTATTCAATTGCCTCCCCCCACCCCCAAAGGCAGGTTTATCCGGCACTAATGGGCAGCAAGGTGGGACGCGGGTGGCGCTGTGGGTTAAACCACAGAGCCTAGGGCGTGCTGATCAGAAGGTCGGCGGTTCGAATCCCCGTGACAGAGTGAGCTCCCGTTGTTCGGTCCCAGCTCCTGCCCACCTAGCAGTTCGAAAGCACGTCAAAGTGCAAGTAGATAAATAGGTACCACTCCGGCGGGAAGGTAAACGGTGTTTCTGTGCACTGCTCTGGTTCGCCAGAAGTGGCTTAGTCATGCTGGCCACATGACCCGGAAGCTGTACGCCAGCTCCCTCGGCCAGTAAAGCAAGATGAGCGCCGCAACCCCAGAGTTGGTCATGACTGGGCCTAATGGTCAGGGGCTCCTTTACCTTTAATGGGCAGCAAGCACTCCTTTACAGGGTCCTGAAGTGATGCTACTTTGGAGGCATGTGAGAAATTGCAATGGGGGTTCACTGGTATGTGCTGATTAGAAGGCTCGGGAGATATAGCCATACTCTGCTTATGTGTCCCTTTGTATATGTAAACTTAGGGATGTGAACACAGCAAATCCGGAAGCATTTTTCTGGGTTTCACTACACATGCCTGTGCAGAAGCGCTCTATGCACCATGCACATGCACAGATCCCGTTTGCAACCGGAGGTACCACTATATTAACAATGGACCTTGCCAGGGCTCTCAGAGTTGTCCAAGAATGCAGTGTTTGGATGGCAGGTCCAAGCTATGATGCTAAATCCATGGTCTTCCATTTTGACCACCCAAATCAGCCCTATAAGCCTCTGGTTGCTTCTAGACCACCTGTTTATGGGGTAGTCCTGATTCATTGCAGGGTGTTGAGATGACTATTTCTTGAGCATTCATTCTGATTTGTTTGCAGAAAAGCCAGATAACATTGCATCAGGCTAATGCTGTCTCCCACTTCCCAGTGCATCTTGACATCACTTTCCTTATCACCAAGCATCTGATTTGGGTAGGGAGGGGAGGGGGTTTATTGCACAAGAGCTCTAAATCTTTTATCTCTTGAGGATGGTGCTAATAAGCTGTGATTGAAAGTCCAAACATCCTACACTCTCACACACACCCTGCCCTCAAATGCCGGTCTCATGTGAAACCCGAAACCTGGTGTTTTGATTAGCAAAGCGGAACTCGCTAAGTCCCTTCAGGGGAAGAGGACAGTTCTGCTTTTTCATCCTGCCATCGGGGAGATGTTATCATCACACTGATGCCCCAGTAAGCATATTCTAACTCAGCTGTTTCTGCTCTTCCTGCCATGAGTGACTGGGGTTGCCCATTAAGCAAAATGTCTCTGGGCTCTTTAAAAGGCTTGTAAATTACTCATCTCCAACATCCCTGTGCAACTCGAGGGGAAAACTCCCTCATTGCTTTTAAATGGGATCTGGAGTGCAGCTAGCTGTCAGCTGCTTCCGTCCACAGGCTCTGATACACACATATATACTGTAGAATTGCATGTGTGGAGTGTTTTGTTCTGGACTGGACTTCAGGGCCAAAGCCTGGGGCCCCACAGATTCCTGAATTGCTGGGGGTTGGACTAGATGACCCTCATGGTCCCTTCCAATGCTACGACTCTATGATTCTAGGACTAGGCCCTCCAATGGCCCCCAGAGAGGAGAAGATGATGAGGGTGGAAGCAAAGAAGTGCAATCTCATCAGTCTCTGAGCCTGAATGGGTATGTCAGTGCTAAGGAGGGCTGATGGCAGCTGCCATAGCATCCTTTATTTCTTCATAGGAACATAGGAACCAGGCTTCTATGGAGTCAGACCATTGGTCCATTTAGTTCAGTACTGTCTGCACTGACTGGCAGCAGCTCTCTGGGCATTTGGCATTCCAGATTCATCCAGGGAACAAACCTGGGGCCTTCATGCAAAGCACAGCCATTATTATTATTATTATTATTATTATTATTATTATTTACAAATGACAAGAGAATGGCCAGTCAAGCATGTGCTTGTCTACGGATGTTTGTTCTATTATTTTTGCCTTTAAAATATAGAAGTAATTGTGTTTAATGTCGGGTTAGCAGAAGCTAACTCCGTTTAGTTAGTTAGTTAGTTAGTTAAACCAAGCTGTGCTGTGATTTCAGTGCGGGGTCTTAAAATGTGAAATTTCACGTTGTCAGATAAATTCTTTAAAAATAAACAAACCAGGGTTGAATTTGTCCAAATAAAGGAAACGTGGGAGGCGGCAGCCTCTAATTTTGGCAGGATCTGAGCAATTCTCGTTTAGCTTTCTTGGGGCAGTTGCATGAATTCTATATGGAGATTGAAGACTAAAACCAAGGCAGGGAGCAATTTCATGCAAGCATAGGGTGCAACACACATGTAAAATCCAGCAGTTTATATCTCTACTCCAGCAGTTTATATGCTTTTAACTCAATCACTCAATAAAAAGGACTTTGTCAGCATTCTCTTCCTTTTCTTTTGCTAAAAGTTGCAAAAGCAACCAAACTTTTCTAATTTTTCCCAGTTTCCCCTTTCCTCCCTCCCCACCAAAGACGTTTGGCTAAGAACGCTGCTGGTGCGATCCGTCGGATGACTCCCCACCCACAACACCCGGGGTGTTTTTGTTTCGTTTCAAACTGGGCCCATCCGAGAAAGTTAAAAATAGAAGGGGGCAATTGTTCTGAAATGACTTTACTCCCCTGGTATCCTCTACCATCTGTCTGTTCCCCTCCTCCACACACAAACACACGTCCCTCTGTCCCTTCCCACATTGCGAGGCCGCACATTGTCCGCAGTTCCCGCTTCTCAGCGGCGGGGTTGTAAGGAGGCGGCTTCTGGGTGCTGTAACAAACACCTGCGCCCCTCACAATGGGCTGTGGGTGCATGTGGGGGGAGAGAGATTGATGCTTTGCGGGCGGGGAGGGCGGGTGGACGGAGGGGGCTGTCATTCGAATCCATGTGAACTCCAGCTTCGGAGGGCAAGCTTTGATTGACAGCTTTTGTAGGTTGCCATTCTCTTTTCAAAAGGCTTGCTTTAACAGACAGTAAGTTGGGGAGGTTGGAGGCCGTTTCGGGGGTGGGGGGGGGAAGCGTTGAAGGGGAGGAGGAAGGCGATCTTTCTCTGCCATAACTCTTAACAGGGCAATTGCAAACATTAAAAGATTCCCGCCCCCCCCCTTCTCTCCTGTTCTCCTCCTCTTTCCCCACTTGTTATGCATTAAGCAATTGCAGTCTTGGTATGCACACCATTAATTAGAAGTGCAGGGCAGATTCCTAAAAAGGGGGAAAGTTTCTTCAGGACAACTACAGGAGACATCCCTGGGACAAAGACCTTTTTGTTTTCTCCCCTCCCCATTACATTATCAGTGCGCTATCTAAGGTAATTGTCCTTTTAATTGAAATTAAGGGGCAAAAGATGACTAAATCGTGCCTTATTCTCTCTTTCATTGATCCCCTCCTTCCAAAAAAAGAGAGAACCTTTAGTTTGAGGCTTACCTTTCAACTTCTTTCTTTCTTTCTTTCTTTCTTTCTTTCTTTTTTGGTCTTGTTTATATTTGCTCCATACTCTCACCCCCATGTGCAAGTGTGTTCTGAGGACATCTGTGTAACAGCTGACTTTTATGGCAACAGCAGGGCCTTGGCCTGATCTAAGCAAGGATTGCAAACATTTTTATTTATTTATTTTGTAAAATGAGAGGAAAATATGGAGTGGTCAGACAAATACTGGCACCTATCAGCTTGCAGTTCAACTTTGTAATGTTGCTTCCAGATTGGGGGGGGGGGGTTAAAATGATAATTCAGGTATCCCAAAGAGGACATTGGCAACAGGTGTTTGTTTTTTTAAAATAAATAACAACTTGCTGAATTCCACGCCACCCCCTCCCAATACATCTGGTTTAAAATGGGTGAAAACAACAGGCATTTTGATGCCAACAGTGCTGTGTGGATGATGCAAAATGTTAGCTTGTGTGAAGAGTGCCTGTATGTCTCAAAACAGCCTTTGTGCAGGAGGATTACAGAAAGACCCATATCTAGGAAAATTTGCAGGGCCATCCAAAATTTGTTTAGTCAGAGGTAATTCCTACTTATTTCATAGGATTCCAGTTGTGCAGGGCTAGGCAGCACATGTTTAGCTTAGAAAACAGGGAGCCGCCTGATGCCAAGTCAGAGCATCAATGCATCTACCTCAGTGTTGCCTAGACTTTTGGTAGAGGGGGACAACATCTGTTCACCTCCAGTACTCACACTGCTCCTGTTGTTGTTGATACACCTGTGAATCAATTATTCACATGAGCCAACCATGAGTGTAGCAGAACTGAGCTATCTGCGATGTGATTGGATGGTTAAGTATTTTTTTAAATTTTATTTGATCTGGGGGGGTAGCACCCCCCTGCCCCCTTCTGGCTATACCCTTGGAGCCAACTCCTAGGGGCCGAGGGGGTCTTTGGGGGCCCCAATAAAATACTTGAGGGGTCCGGGACCCCCAAAATGGATAGGCATTGCCATTCAAATGGTGTGTGTGCACTGCATCATGTGACTGAATATGCAGGGCAGAGCTTACTTGGGCCGGCTCAATATTTTATTCAAGTTGGCATATTCACACACACACACACACACACACATCCCAAATATTTCATAGTGCCATGTCTATTAATAAATGCAGCTGTGGGGCAGGAGGGCAGAGAGGGAAGCCTAATGTTAATAGCCGTTAAATTTAGATTTAGAGTATCATTTCCAACTGTAAAAATGATGGAGATGGGCGCTGAGGAATTGAAAAATACAACAGCTCAGAGTTTCCCTCCATGGCCTCCTTGAAGGCGGACCTCAGCACCCCTTGAAATTACATAACAGAGCCAGTCTTCTTGAAGGCCTAATTAGCTAATTAATCAGGTGCTGAAACCAAATGAATAGAAGTTCTCAGGCAGACAGGCCAAGCTGTAAGAGAAGCACTCGGGCATTCCCAAGACAGAGCAGCCTTTCTTTTCCAGGGGCCCTCAGGCCCATTCAGAATTTTCTCCCTCTCTTGTTGTGGTGGTGGTGTTTACAAAGGCCAACGACAATGTCCCACCGTCAGCTGGGCCAGTGCAAATGTTTG
The DNA here is from genome assembly GCF_027172205.1 of Podarcis raffonei. Lineage (NCBI taxonomy): Eukaryota > Metazoa > Chordata > Lepidosauria > Squamata > Lacertidae > Podarcis > Podarcis raffonei. The sequence goes on along the minus strand of NC_070621.1, from coordinate 45,856,432 downwards.
GAAGAGGAGGAAATCAAATAAAGAGATGTCCTGTTTGGACATGTCAGGCAAATGTGTTCCGTCCTTCAGGATGGCAAGCAGTTGGAGCTGAGGGAACCTGTTGCCAGCTCAGAGCCCCATGCGCTCCTGCAAAGTTGTGGGCGGATGTTTCCTGTGGCACACTCATATCTCGCACATAGACTAGTCTATGAAGGATCTCCTTTCTCTGTCTTTTTTATATATCTCTGTCCCTTCTCATGCCTGTTTCAGAATTATGGATCCTATATGCATGTCAAGAAGGAGTTTTTGCTTAAATAGAGGGAATAAAAGAAGGAATAAACCTCCCACTCTCATCTGCACCATATATTTAAAGCACATTTGATACATATTTAAAGCACATGACTTCCCCCAAAGAATAATGGGAACTGTAGTTTACTACGGTTGCCATATTTCAAACAGTGAAATATATATATATATATATATATATATATATATAGTTTTGTCCAAAGTTGTTGAGCTATCTTTATGGAAAATAAACACCACTGGACATATGGCAACCCTGTGTTTACCCACCACAGTTTACCCATCCAATTACTGCAAAGTTGCCAGGGGTGGTGTAATAATAATAATAATAATAATAATAATAATAATAATAATAATTTTTATACCCTGCCAATCTGGCTGGGTTTCCCTAGCCACACTGGGCAGTTTACAGTATGTGTTTGTGTTCCCCCCCCTGCCCAGTAAATTTTCCTTCAGCACTCCGGCTGCTCATACCTCCTGATCTGAAAAGTCTCTCTATGGGCAACCAGGAGCACCACTAAGATAACTTGCAGAATAAAGAAAAGGGCACACTCACACCCTCAGCCACCACAAAATTTAGTGTAAGTTTAAGAAAAACCTTGCACACAGACAGCCCTCCTGTGATAAGTTCACTGAAGTTTTCTCTCCCTTTTGAGAATTTTTTTATGCATTTTCTTCTCTCATTAATGGCTGTAGAAGGGTTGGGAGGAAAACACCGGGGATAGTTTTTGGCACATTGCTATGCTGGTTCAACACTAATTTGTGGGTGGGAGGAAAATATGAATTCCTGTGACTCATGTATGTGGCATAAATAGCAAACGAATTGGCTGGGTGCCTGGATTCGAAACACAGGGGTAAACACACAATCCAGCAGGTGAGAACCCCCAGTAGCAGAGTTTAAACACAGAAAAGTCAAGCAGTATGGTGTTAGGAACACAGGCTGTTAGACCCTTTCATCTTCGTTAGTACGTTTGCAAACAGTGATCCTCTCTTTCTACCTCTCCTGCAATGAACAGACTGCACACTATTAAGCAAGTTTAAAATCCAGTGGTACCTTGGTTTGCATACGTTTTGGATTACAAACACATCAAACCCGGAAGTGCATGTCCCGGTTTGCAACCTTTTTTTGGATTACAACCTATTTATTTTGGATCACGAACAAAAATTTTTGGGAGGCCCCATTGGCGAAAGCGCGCCTTGGGTAACAACCTGTTTTGGTTTACAAACGGACCTCTGGGACGGATTGCGGTTGTAAACCAAGGTACCACTGTACTTTACTTTACTTACAAAACATTCAGATAGATGCTGGAAGCAGATGTTCATGTTTGCAAATGTTCATGTTTCCTTTATATTTCTGTAGTATGGGGATTAACAGCAAGAACAGAAAAGGGGATGTACCCTTATGCTTTCCAAGAGACTTATACTTCAAGCTTGGAAGGATAAATATGCCCTGCACATTTTGCAAAGTTCTGAGGACCTGTTACCTTGATTCATTTCCACATACACGGGGGTTCTGTTCCCGGATGCCACATATGGCACCAGGATACGTGAAAGTGGGGGTTCCACTATTCCACCCTGCCCCGCCCCTATCTGGCCCCATTTCACTCCATTCTGCCCTCACCCCTTTTCGGTGCCAAAAACAGTGTGTGTCAGGGAGAGATTTGCATATATATATATATATATATATATATATATATATACACACACACACACACACACACACACACACACACCGTATTTTTCGCTCCATAAGACACACTTTTTTCCTCCTCAAAAGTAAGGGGAAATGTGAGTGTGTTTTATGGAGTGAATGGCACTGCGCAGAGAGGTAGAGCTGCGCCCGCTTCGCTGAAGAGGTGCTGCGCAGCTTTCCCTCTCTGCCACACGCCTGCCCTGCGAAGCCGGAGAAGCAACAGAAGGGACTCCTTCTGTTCCTTCTCCAGCTTCGCTGAAGGGGCGCTGCGCAGTTCTTCCTCTCAGAGAGGGAGAACTGCGCAGCACCCCTTCAGCAATGTGCCGTCCTTGCTTCTGCCTTAGCCGTGCGCAGCCTCTTCGGGCAGGGGGAGCCTTCATCCCGCTGCCCTGAAGAGGCTTGGCGCGGTTATCCCAGAGGCCAGAACAGCCACACGGTATCCCAGAAGTCAGATCCCTCTTGCTGTTCTGGCTTCTGGGGTTCAGAATCATTTTTTCTTGTTTTCTGCCTCCCAAAACTAGGTGCACCTTATGGTCTGGTGTGTCTTTTGGAGCGAAAAATACAGTATATATATATGCCAATTTTTGTGAATAGCTAGTTGCCTTACATTCACTTCTATAAGAACATCAGAAGAGCCTGCTGGATCAGGCCAATGGTCCTTGCAATCCAGCATTCTGTTCTCACAGGGGCCAAACAGGTGCCTGTAGGAGTTCTTCAAGCAGAAACTGAGCGCAAGAGCCCCCTCTGTTCCCACGGTTTCCAGCAACTGGAACTCAGAAGCATGACTGCCTCTGACTGAACATAGCCATCATGGCAAGTAGCCCTTGAGAGCCTCCATGAATTAACTGAATCCTCTTTTAGAGCCATCTAAGTTGATGGCCATCACCGCCTCCTGTGGGTGCGAATTCCGTGTTGAACTGTGCACTGAGTGAAGTACTGATGGCTATTATATTCTCAGTGTGAGCTGACAGTGTGTATTGTTAATGTGCATGTGTTTTCTGTCTTTTTAATATATATATATATTTTGCGAGAGGGGCATTAACTGGAGTTGAGTGGGGCACTGGGAAGGGTGGACCCAGATCCATGGGTGTAGGCTGGGGAGCAGCTGCCACCCCTAAATAAATCAAAATCAACAAAAATCTGAGGTTCTGCCCCCCGTAGCAAAGATCCTGACTACACGCATGCCCAGATCCACAGCATTTCACTCTGGTTTCCTATTGGAATGTCCTGAAATCTATTTTTTATTTATTTGGTTTTTTAAAAATGAAGAAACAGTGGGACATCAAAGAAATGGTGTTCTGTGCTTTGTGGGGGTCTCCTTGGACAAATCCTAGCTCGGGTGGTCACGGCCTTGATCAGAGGAGGACAGACTGTGATATCACCTCTCCCCTGGGGCCTTCACTTTCACGGATGGTGTCTCTGAATGGACGTGTGGAAAGCAGGCCAAAGCTTGCTAACGGTTCACATGGCGGGCTTTCAAGGGCCTGTTTCCCTCGGAGCCCAGCAGGACAAAGCTAATTGGAAGGAAGCATTCAGAGTGCTCTGTCAGCCTACAGGGCCCAAGTATTTAGCAAGCAGCATGAATGAGGATTCGAACTGAAGAAAGTCGTTGGCCCTTAACAATCTTCCCCAGGAGTGGACTTGTCTACTCAACGTTTTGGACAATGCAACTCTGAGTCAGAGGGGAATTACAGGTGGGAGTAATTTACTCCTCGATTTTATGTCATTGCTCCAAGTATTAATCAAGGGGTTTCCTTCCAGTTAATCCTGGCAGTGTTCAGCATTTGGACCAGGACAAGGAAGGCTTAGCTACCTTCCTAAGCAGATGTTTGCTGAATGGGTGGAGTGGTGCCATCAGGGCAGGAATTTTAGGGCCCCACCCAGCAGAATGGGCAGGAGCCCCAGCCATGTGTACAGAGTGCTTGCGTTTGCAGTGATCTGGAGACAGATTCTGTTCAGATCTTTGGGCCAATGTGGGTGTGGTCCCAGCACCCACCCTCCATACATTTTCTAAACATGTAGGTTGTATTTAGCTATGATGTCTGACAGGTATCAATGGACCTACCCTCCATAAATGAATGGCTTGGAATAAGAGTGTTGTATGTAGTGTGGGACCTCAGGCTGAATATGGACCTCTGGTCCTCTTGGAACTCTCCCCATGCCACACTCCAGATGCAGTTGGATCAAATCACTGGCCAAGGTGACTATCTCCATGCCTTCTTTGTGAGCTTCTGAAGAGGCATCTGCCTTACCTGTTGGATGCTCAACACAAGGCAGATGGATCCATGGTCTGATACAACTGTTACTCTTGTTCTTTTGCTTCTTCTATCTAACCAGTGTGAGGCTGCATTCACAATGCGGCTTATTCCATTTCCCTGACACTTCAACATCTGTCAGTTCCCACATTATGTCTGAGCTTTTACATGGCAGAAAAACCACTAGCAAATTTCTAGTGGAAATTATTTTCTAGTGGAAATTATTTTCTTGTTAACTGTTTTCAGAAAAAAAATCTATTTGCAGCCTCATTAGACCAGAAAATCATGGTAGTGGCAAAATTTGGGGGATGGTATTAAAGTGGCAAAATCTGGGCTGCACTGGCATACAGTTCTTTCCTGCTGTGGGAATAATGTGGGAATGAAGCATGCATTTGTGGAAAGGATGGGGGCCAATGGCATTTGTTGTTGGTCATACCAAATCTACTGGGTTGAATGAAATTTTGTGTAACATGCTGGTATATTGGTCAAAAAGGTCACAGTTCCATAATGCAACAGGCACTGCAGTATAGAAAGGAACACCAGAAAACAAGACAGAAGCACTAGCATTGTAATCAGGAAAATGGACAATTTTCCCCAAATCTGAATGCTCCCTTAGCCTCATTTCTTGTGTGACTGTGGCTTAAACTCAGCCATGAGTTCTCTGCCAATTTACAATACAGTATAGCTTTGAGTCATCTGTAGAAGGGTGCAGAAAAGTGTCTCATTTATTTCCGTATGAAACAAAAGGTTTCCCTGAGCAAAGGTTTCAACGGTGAAGTTTACGCAAGCTTTCTAAAACCATGACATGAAGCTCTTTGGATGTCAGATTTCTAGCTGCAGGTCATTTCAATTTGGAAAGAAGCTCTGCAGCTGTGTTAGACTTTTGCTGCAAAAAACAACAACAGAGAGACTTTTGGCACTTTAAAAATTGAACACGTTTAAGATGACATACCGTAAGTTTTTGAGGTGGACTAGACTACTCTTCATCAGATGGATCAGACTTACATCTCTCACATCCAGCCCACTTGCTGCAATGGAATTACTCCTGAAAAGAATTTGTCTTTGTCATTAGAAATTCCAAGTTTAAATAGGGTTTGGTGTGTGAGGAGAACCAGATTGGGAGGTAATTGCTAGTTCATTAATCGGTTAAGAGGGCCAAACAAGGACCAGGACAGTGTAGGCAGGACAATGAAATCAAGGTATGTTCAAGTATAATTCTTTTCGGGTTAAAGCTAGAGATCCTTTCAAAAGGCTTAGGTTTTACCTTGGCCATCTTTTTTCCTTTCTTTCTCCTTTCTCCCTGCTACCCAATTTGTAATTGTCTGTTTCCCCTAATTGGCTGATTAACCACTTATTACATGCAGACCTGGGGGTATGAAGGTCCTTTTCACCACAAGACTTTTCCTTCCCTTCCAAATTGAACTAATCTGGGAAACAGCAGAAACGGTTTTGAACAGCTTGCAGAGTTTTCTGTTGGTTGCTCTGGATGAATATGGTTACGGGGACCATATTTGCATTTTTTTAAATGGTTGCATTTTATTACAGCTGTTGTTTTAATGATTTTAACTAGTGGCACATAGAGTTATATTTATATTTCAAACTTTGGAAAGGATTGGTGCCAGCCAACTAATGGATGAAATTTCATTTCTTCCTTTAAACATATATAAATCCTTTTATGGTATTTTTTTTAAAAAAATACATCAATTAAAAGATCTTTTACCATCAGATATTTTAACGTCAGTTAAAAGAAATCACAGCCTCACAACAGCTGCCCCTTAAGAGAAGCTGATCTGAGGCATCCTGAGCATACTTAGGAAGTCCTATTGAACACAGTGAGCTTTATTTTCTGAGTAAACTTGCACAGGATTGTGAAAAGGCTGACAATGCAGTACTACTACTACTACTACTAATAATAAAAAAATTATTTATATCCTGCCCTCCCCAGCCGAAGCCGGGCTCAGACCGGCTAACATCAAATGTATAACACATTAACATAAAATCAGACAATCAATTAAAATACATCCTCAAATCAGATCAGGATCAGAATAAAATCCAATCAGATGGCAACCCGCAGATTAGGGTTGGGGACCTTAAATGCTCACCAGGCCCAACTGTTTGTGCTGAACTTATATGGGCCTTTGAGAAAAATTGGGAGGCCACGTATCTTCTCAGAAGTAAGCCCCAGTGATCTCAGTGGGACTTATTCTTAGGAAAGTGGATTGCATCTTCAATTTTTCTTTTAAATAATAATCAAAATCAAGTGAAATGCATTGCTTAAATTTCAAGAAGAGAAATTGTTTGCAAAAAAAGGTCCATTGGCAGTAAGATCCACTTGAAGAAGCCAGCTGCAATTAAAATCCAATACATTTTAATCAGCCATTCATGAATTATTTGAGCCTATTAATTGATTACTGCTCAGAGCCCTGTTAGAAGAAAGAGGCGTCTGTTGACAAATGTCAAATTACTCATTTGATTCTATCAAAAATAGTTTCCCAACATTCGATCACACTCAGGAGTGACCAACCCAAAGGGTGGAGGATAGAGTTATGATTACTGATTATTACCTACGTCTAAATTGCCAAGGTCAATAGGATTCTGCCCTTTAACTGAACAGTTCCCAGAGAGGAACATAATGATATATTATACAAATCCATATGTAAAAAACTATGAAACCAACACTATAAAATAAAACCAGCATGGCCAATGCCAGGGATGATGGGACTTATAGTCCATCAGCTTCTAGAGGTCATCATGCTGGTTACTCCTGACTTAAAATCCCTGCTTTGTGCCATTGCCTCATGTAATGTGAATATTGGCATAACTATTATTGAATCATAGACTCATAGAACTTCAGAAGGGTCATCTAGTCCAACTCCTGCAATGCTGGAATCTCATGCCCAACATAGGACTCAAACCCACAACCTTCAGATTAAGAATCTCATTCCCTACTGATGTATATGTATTACTCACCTTTCACCAGAAGGTCCAAGGGTGGGTTACAGCAGCAGAAATTGCAGCATTAAAAACAGTTTAAAACAAAAATAACAATCTTGCAATGAATTACAAGAGTGGGTCCATATATATAGTCAAAGGTGAGAGTGATGAGGTCCATCTTCGACATACAGTGAAGGCCGTGTACACTGAAAGTGCCAGACACACCTCTGTGGGGAGGGAATTCCATAATTTAGGGGCTGCTACAGAGAATACCCTCTCCTGATCACCAGCTGCCCCAAACATCTGAGGGTAGTGGACAGACCAAGAAGGCCCTCTCTACTGATCTTGAGAAGGTTTGTAGGGAAGGAGGAGTATGGCCTGCCTTACAGATCTTAAGACATGGGCTTGCAAATGATGGGGTGCACGTCTTTAGGGTGCATGAGTTCTGGACTGTTCAGTTCAATGAGGAGTTTCAGTCTATGGCCTTCCTACATAGCACTAGAGTTTGTGGGCATCCCGTGAATTTGAATATGGGACGATTCAGGACAGACAAAAGAGTCCTTCACACCATTGCACAATAGTTGAATTATGAAACTTGCTCCCCACAAGAGGCAGCAATGGCCACCAGCTTGGATGGATTTAAAAGAGGATTAGACAAATTCATGGAGGGTAAGATTACCAACAGGATGCCTCTGAACAATGGTTGCTGAGGAACATGCGTGAGAGAGATAAGCTGTTGCTATACTGCCCTGCTTGTGAGCTCCTCAGAGGCACCTGACTGGCCCCTGTGAGGACAGGATGGTGGACTAGATGAGCCATTGGCCTGATCCAGCAGGCTCTTCTTATGTCCTGGGTGTACTATTGATTTCTCCTTTGCAAACACTTGATTCTGTTCTTGGAAGATCTCAAAAGCTAGGAGAACTATCCTAGCTGGTTCTGAATATATCTTCATACCCTACATAATTGGGTGATAGTGGTGATGGCCACCAGCTTAGCTGACTGCCCAAAGGGGATTAAGCCAAATCCATGAAAGAGAATATGGCTGTCAATATCTATCAGTTATAATTGCTATATGTGGCATCCAGGGTCAGAGGCAGGTTCCTTTTCAATACCAGTTGCTGCAGAACAACAGCAGAAGAAGACTATGGTGTTCATGTCCTGCTTGTGGACTTTCTCAACAGAGATCTGGTTGGCCACTGTGGAGAACAGGAGACTGGATTAGATAATTTCTTATTTCATCTCCAGCATCCAAAATTCCTACCTTCATGGGGGTCTTTCTGGGAGGGTGCGTAGCTCAATGGCAGAACATTTGCCTCACATGCAGAAGGTTCCAGGTTCAATTTCCAGCATCTCCAAGTAGGGCTGGTAAAGACTTCTGCTCGAGAGCCTGGAAAGCCAATCATGGTTGACAACAATACTGAGCTAGGTAGACCATTGGTTTGACTTTCCATGTTCACATTGACTTGCCTGGATGCTTGCTGGCATCCACTATTCTCGTGGTTGAACCAAGTGCATCCCAAGTAGAGATCCAGCACTTGCTATACAAAGTGAGAGCCACTGTGGTGACCAGAGAAAAGGTTTTAGTCCAAGGATGGGGAACTTGTGGGCTCCCAAATGTTGAATTCGAAATTCCACCAGTCCCAGCCAGGAAGATCAATAGTCACATGTTCACACTCATGGTTTAGAACCAAGCTCAAATCCTTTTTCAGCCATTCAGCTTGTTGGGTGACCTAGTCACCAGTCACCAGCAGTGGACTTCAGTAATCTTTCATAATATGGATCCCTATGCAAGCCCAAAATTTGGCTTTCCCAAATGCATCTTCTCAATTTTGCATGCCTTTGGCTTGGCACCATGTGCGAGGGAATCACCCTAAATCCTGCAGCGTGATCACCCTCTCTGAGGCTGCCCTAATTTACAGGGTTGTTGGAGTTGAGATAAAGTGGAATGGCATATCATGTACATCACTCTGAGCTCCCTGGAAGTAGGATAAAATGACAGTGATATGACAAGCACATGGATGCAAGTGATCCTCATCTAGGACCTAAACTTCCCTCCTCCTGAATTCAACATTTTGACAGATTAAAAATGCTGGTTTCTAAAGGTTTTTTTCCCCAAGCCTTGAAGGATCTTGAGGAATCTGCGGGATTGCAGCTGTGTGTGTCGCAGTGGAAAGGCATGCTAAATTAAATCGATTTGCCTGTGAAAGGACCGCGTCCATTATTCATGTCACTGGTCTGTCACATCAAATTGAGGGAGGGAAGAAAACGTGAAAAAAAGGAAAAAGTGTCCAGTATTCCGGCGGGGGAGGGGGGAGGTTTGGAAATCCCAAGCCGCAAGGGACTGAATTTCAAGTGGGAGAAAGTCACTCTGAAAGCCCAGGGATAACAGGAAGATGGGAAAGGATGGGGGGTTAAGTTGGCAGCTTGCCAAATGTTGAAAATCTACAAATAAGAAAGTGACTTAACTTTAGTCAAAACTTTTTTTCCAGCAGGAATCGGATTGGAAAGCTTTGTGCAGCAATAGCTTGACCGAAGCAGAGCCTGCTTCCCTTAGAAACTTCTTGAAAGCATTTAAGACAATGTAAAGTTAATCATTTACATGTGGTATTCCTGGATCCTTTTTATTTTATTTTAAAGAGTGTGCATTGTACAGAATCATAGACTCAAACAAAATGAAACCAACAACAGTAGAAATAAAATATCATGACATACAAAATGATTTCATTGTAATTATTTGTATTTTTGAAAGAGTTTTTTTTAATATGCATATAGCTTTAATTCTATCAATGTTTAATTGCATTTTAAAAAACGATTTTTACTTGTTTTTAAATAAATGCAAATATAAATATAAATACAAGAACTGTTAAACACCCATTTACATCTAATGGTGTTTGTTTTATCCATTTTTTCTAAACATAAATGCACACATTCAACATTCAAACATAATGTTTAATTGTACTTTAATGATTTATTTTTCTATATTTTTAGCAGTTCTTGTTTTATCTGTAAGCTGCCATCAGTGTTGCCAGGGGAAAAGGTGGGATGATGATGATAATAATAATAATAAATAATAATAATAATAATACACTAAATTGGGCGGTAAGCACATTATAAATAAAATTCTCATGACTTTTATTTGTCTCACTGTTTCTGGGATGAATATATCAATTGAAGAATAATAACAATTACAAGCAGCTAATACACAACAGTTGATAGCACCCTCTGATTCACATCTGAGCAGCTGAAGGAGCTTAAACATTTCGCTAGCTTTTATTTTGTCAGTCAATGAAATAAATAAATGAATATAATTTGAGGGATTCGCTGCATCCTATGAGAATCCAGAGCAAACTTGTCCGATGAGTGCAACTTCCAAAAGTCTTCCTCTGTCTCCCCCACCCCCTCTTATAAACAAGTTGCGATCCTATACATACTTAATAGGAGTGATCCCCACTGAATGCATGTACAGAATTCCTCCATAAGGCTTTTTTTAAAAAAAGTTCATTGATGCACACGGCGCTACATGCAAATGTTGCTATTCCACCACCAACACTCTCACACGCACTCACATCACGAAAAGCAAAGGATGATTTGAGGAGCGATTAGCTGCTCCCAGCGCAACACAAGGTCCCTTGTGAGAGTCAAAGATTATTACCGGCTGAATACTCTGCTGAGCTAAAGAAGCTTTGAATTGTTTTCTTTAGAAAGCAGCCATGCATTCTTAAGATACAACTCTGGATCTGGCTTGCTGCTCTAGGTATGCATATGCTCTGATTATCCCTGGTTACCAGAGATGGTCCGTATCTTAGGCTGCTGTTCCTTGGAAAACTATGGTTGCTTATTTTGTCCCTGAATGAAGATATTATTATTATTATTATTATTATTATTATTATTATTATTAGAGAATATACATTTTGATTTGTACATTATTTGTACATGCAGATTGCCAAGGGTTTACAGCAAATCAAAAATGATGTCTGAATGATTTCCCCCCGGATATGTAACTTTTGTGGTTGTTCATAATTTCTCTTTTTAAACATTCCAACTTTCTAATTATTCCTGAGTTCTGTGTTTTCTCACTTACTGAACTTTGTCTAGACTGCTTTGTTTGTTTGTTTGTTTAACAGTGAAGAGGTATATAAATTTTGTGAATTTCTGCCATTGACAGAGAATTGTTCTTTCTCCATTTTTTTTAAGCTATACAGATTCTTGCAGCAGTCAGAGGGCTTGTTAATAGTTCTCCGTCAGCCTCTGATGCTGAGAATTTCAGGTAAAATAAAACACTGTTTTAAGCTCTAAGGGTACTAGGTATCCCATCATTTTTGCTGTTGTTGCTTTTGCCTCTGGGAAAGGCCTTCTTAATAAAAATCCTAGAGTCACTACAATTGCCATTATTCACCTTCTCCCGCAGACTCCCTTGAAGTTAAATATCTGAGTGGGTGGTTAGACACATCTCACCTTTAACACATGCAGATGATTGGAGATTATTAATATGCTAGGTAGTACACAACAGGCTGAGCCTTGTTCTGAAATCAGATAGTCTGCATGTGTCTAACAGAGATTCTATTGAACATAGTTTTTTCTCCCCAGGACTGGTAGACACTTGTGTGTGAGTGAAAGTTTTTGCAGCAGACTTAATTTTACTTGACTTTATTTTAACTTTATTTTAGTGCCTCCCCCTTTGCCCCTGGTCCTGTCCCTTTAGCTCTTGGTCCCCGCCCACCTGACCTTTGGAGGACTGGCCAGATGTGAAGTGGCCTCCCCGCAACACCCCATTCTTACTGAAAGAACAACCACTTGGCTTATCAAACTGCAGGACAATGGACCAGAGCAGTCCTCACCAATCTGGTCTGCCCCTAGATGTTTGGGATTACAACTCCCATCCTCACTGGTCAGCATAGCTGTGTGCTATCAGGGTGCTGGTGAGAGCTGTGGTTCGCATCTGGAGGGCACCAGGTTGACAAATCCTGAAGCAGAGACTTCAGCAGTGGGCAAGGGGACAAGGCAGTGGTCCTTGGTATGTCCCTCTTTTAACCTGTGAAATGCTGGAGAATACATGAAGTTGTCTGCTGCTTTGCATTGGATCTCGCTTCCCCCTTCCTACTATCTCTCACCCAATATTAAGAAATACTTAGATATTTCCACCATGCTTTCAGTGCACATTTACATGGGAAAATAATGCTTCACATGCACTATCTAGCTGCTACTTTTATAGCTACACTGTAAAGAAAATCAGTATTGTTATCTGCCATATTGCAGAGTGCCGTCCCTGAGGCCAAGCAAGTTTATGGAAGAAATGGGATTTGAACCAGCGACTTCCTGATGCTTGGCTCTTTCTCATAGCCACTGTGCTGCCACAGCTGTTGATAGGTAAGAGAGATATAGATCACAGCAGGGTAACTTGTGGTCCATGGGCCACCTGTATTCCCTAACTTCATTTTATGCTGCCCCGGGCACCTTCTGAAGCCTGCCCCATTCCTCCATCCCATATGAGTACTTCCTTTCCTTTCTGTTGCCTCCTTATTGTCTTGGTTTTTTAAAAAATGTTTCCCCCTCTTTCTATGCAGTTTTGGAACAACTGGAAGGTGCAGCAGTTTATTGGATTGAAAAAGAAGAAGATGCTTTTCATAGCCTTTTCTCTGGTTGTATGGTTTGAAGGAAGTCTCCCCTCCACCTCCCTGTCTGCTTAAGAACAAATTAGTAGGTTTCTGTTACAGATGTATATTATAGACATATAGACTGAAAGAGGAAGGGCACCGGCAAACTTTTCTGGAACAAGTTGGTGTCATAGTGCAGCCTGGAAGACCCTTTAGTGTTGCATTTCTGCTGCCTTGGAAATTAAAAGCCCCCTTTTAATCAAAAGCTAACAGTGGCTTCTCCACTACCGCTGCTTCTTGCATTGTGCTGAACTGGCTTCTGTTCCAAATGCACACTTGTTAGATTCTGAATAGCATTAAGCAGGTTTTAAAAGAGGACTTCACTGTTTGTTTTTACACTATTGTCCTATGCAAGTGGTTAGGCCAAGATTTGTCTTTCTCAATTAACTGTCTCCAACTCAGCAAGATCTCCCCCCTTACCTCCCCCTCCTGGGCAAGACATTGCCCCCTGCTACCCTGTGTCCAAAACCAGAATTTTCATGATAAAACACTGGGATGAGAAAATCTGGAGAGAGTTCAAGTTCTCTTCTGTTGAAGATTTAAGCTGTCTCTGTTTAGAATGGACAAGTGTGGGTTCAACTGAGTAATTTGGCAATGTGAAGTTCTTGAATTGATCTGAAAATTGCAGGCAATATAAATACAGGGCATTCTCTCCCCACCCCACCCCAAAGGGATTTAATCTCTGGAGTTGCTGCATGGGAGGAAATAAGGTGAAAGAGAAAACTGGGAGCAAATGACCACAGGCATTGTCCTCAGGAGGTAGCAGCTTCCGAATGAGAATAAAGGGATAGCGGTGTAGGTTTGGTGTAGTGTAACAGAATAACAGAATTGTAGAGTTTGGTGGGGGACCCTGAGGATCATCTAGTCTAACCCCCCCCCCCGCAATGCAAGAATTTACAGCTGGCCCAAATGGGGATCAAACCTGCAACCTTGGCATTATCAGCACCACATTCTAACCAACTGAGTCAATTTGGTGAGGTGTAGTACAGGAAAACATCACATACAAGTCCTACTAGGGCTCCTCTCCAGACAACTGATTCATTAAGCATTCATCCTGATTCGCTTGCACAAAGCTAATGTGGAGGTTGGACTAGTTCTGGTCTTTATTGAATATTCTTTTCTATTGTATAACGGGGAGGGTACACAGTAATGAACCATTCTGTTATGTACTGAAGTTCTCACCCTGGGCCAGCAGGGGAATACTGTAGATAGTTTTCACTCAGGTCCACGTCAGTTATTTTAGGCGGGAAACCCTGGGTTGTTGTTGCTACAATGTTAACAGCCGGCTGCCTATAAAAGTAGGCCGGCTGAGCTGTTTGCTGTTCAGTTTTCTGTTCCAGCTTACAAAATAAAGAGCTGCTTTGGAGAAATCGCTGTGTCGTCTGCCATGTCTACCCACTATTCAACACTGGCGACAAGGATGGGATCGGTGGACATCAGAGCACAGCCAGATGCGGCCATCCTCTGAACTGAGCTAAATCACAGAGCGAAATCACTGAGCGAAATCACAGGACAGAACCAATTCAGAGCTGACCGTTCTGGCTAGAGCACTGTGTTCCATCCATCGCCCTTCTCTCCGGCATCGGAATCATGGCTTCACTTGTGCCTCTACCGCCGTTTGCGCCAGCCTCTGAATCATGGGACTCCTACCTCGCTCGGTTCGACTGCTACCTCCAAGCCAACGAGCTGACAGCAGTATCAAAGGAACGGAAGCGGGGCCTATTCCTCAGCCTCTGTGGGCCTGAGGTGTTTGAGACGGCCCGAGCATTGGTTGCGCCTGAAGCAGTCCAGGCAACACCATGGGACACGATCCAAGAGAAGCTCCGCAACCACTACGCACCAAAGCCGTCCAAGATTGCTGCCCGCCATGCGTTTTACCACCGGAACCAGGCAGAGGGGGAGTCAATCAGCAACTACACCACCGCCCTCAGACAGGCTGCAATGCACTGTGAGTTCCGAGACTTAGGCGATGCCCTGATGGATCGAATCGTCTGTGGGGTCCGGGACATCCATCTGCAACGGCGTCTCCTCGCCAAGCCAGACCTCACGCTACAGAAAGTCATTGAGGAGGATGTGGCCTCAGAAGCTGCTGAACGCTCTGCCCAGGAGATCTGCAAGTCCAGCAGCCCGTGTCTTGCTAGGAAGCCAGTTCCTGTGCATCATGAAGAGGCCAGCAGTGATGAGGCGTCCTCCAGTGAAGACGATGACGTGCACCAGACAAAGCGGGAGCGCAGGAAGTTCCAACAGAAGTCCAAGGGCCAACCAGAATGTGCCGGCTGCGGAGGCAACCATTCCCATGCCAAGTGTCGATTCAGAGACGCCATCTGTAGGAAGTGTTCCAGAAGGGGCCACATCGCTAAGGTCTGCCGATCGGCTCCGTCTGACACCCCCCCTTCACTGACTCGCAAGTCCAAGTCTTCACTCCAGTCTGCCAAGGGAAGATTTATACGATCTGAGGTGAAAAGGCTTCTTGGCCTTTTGGCTAAGATCAAGTGTAGTATCGCCAAGGGAAGCTGTTTTGCTCTCACCAACTGCCGCTGCCCGTCTGGAACCACGATTGGCCAAACCGACTCGCCTACGCGACGCAAGCTGAACGTCACGGTGCTCATTGAAGGAGCTCCATGTGACATGGAGATTGACACCGGGTCTGCCCTGTCCACTGTGTCTTGGAGCACCATCAAAAGACTGGTACCCAGAGTGTCCAAAAGGCAACTCGACTCTCACCGCGTACACCTGAGAGACTACCAGGGAAACGACATTCCCGTGGTAGGCGTTGGCCGGTTCCAGATTGCCTTCAAGGATTTTTCGGGCCTGCTTCGACTGGTGGTGGTCGAAGGTCAGTGGCCAAGCCTCCTAGGGCTAGACTGGTTTGATGCCCTCGGCCTGGAAGTCACCGGCATCAACTGCATCTCTAACGCAGAGACTGAGGGTCTGGTCAAAGACTTTGCCAAGGTTTTTGATGGCACTTTGGGGCAATATACAGGTACGCCCCTCTCCTTTAGCCTTGATCCACAAGTCGCCCCATCAAGCTAAAGCCACACCGGGTTCCCTTTGCTCTCAAGGCTAAGGTGCATGAACAACTGGACAAGCTGATCGCCCAACGAGTTTTGGAGCCGGTTGACCACGCCAAGTGGGAAACCCCCATCGTCACACCTGTCAAGCCAGACGGGTCAGTGAGAATCTGCGCCAACTACAAGTGCACGATCAACAAGGCACTTCAGCAGCACGCTTACCCGGTTCCTGTTGTTCAACACCTGCTGCATTCCCTGGGTGAGGGTAAGGTCTTCGCTAAGCTGGACCTTGCTCAAGCCTATCAACAACTGCCCGTCGATGATGCCACTGCTGAAGCCCAGACGATCGTCACCCACCGAGGGGCATTCCGTTGCCGCCGGTTGCAGTTCGGGGTGAGTGTGGTTCCTGGCATCTTCCAAAGCCTTATGGAGCGTATCCTGCAAGGGCTTCCGGGCGTGGTACCATATTTTGATGACGTCTTGGTGTCCGCAGACTCACACCAGCAGCTGTTCGAGTGCCTCCGTGCCGTGCTGACCAGGTTCCAAGAGGCCGGGCTCAAGGTAAAGAGGGAGAAGTGCCAGATCGCCGTTCCACAGGTAGAGTTCCTGGGCTATCTTATCGATGCCTCCGGCCTTCACCCGACCACATCCAAGATCCGCGCTATCCAGCAGGCCCCCATCCCAAAGAACAAGACGGAGTTGCAGCGTTCCTGGGGCTGCTGAACTTTTATAACATGTTCCTGCCCCACAAAGCCACAGTGGCTGAGCCTCTTCACCGACTCCTCAGCACAAAGACGCCTTGGTCCTGGGGTCATCGGGAGACGGCGGCCTTCAACACGGTCAAGGCTCTCCTTTCATCGGACAGTGTGCTGGTACAGTACAGTGAAGCCAGGCCGCTGGTCCTTGCCTGTGACGCCTCACCTTTTGGCATCGGCGCTGTCCTTAGTCACCGTTTTCCAGACGGAAGAAAAGCATCGCTCACCTACTTTTCCAGGACACTATCTCCAACGGAACGGAATTACAGCCAGCTTGACAAGGAGGCACTGGCACTTGTGGCTGGAGTGAAGAGGTTCCATGAATACCTCTATGGCAGGACTTTTGACCTCATCACTGACCACAAGCCGCTCTTTGGCCTCCTCGCCAGTGATCGTCCAACTCCACCGGTCCTCTCACCGCGCATGCTGCAATGGACTGTTTTCCTGGCTGCCTACCACTACCGGCTCGTCCATCGCCTGGGGAAATCAATGGGCCATGCCGACGCCCTCAGCCGTTGCCCTCTTCCAGCGTTTGTGGAAGACCCGGCTCCAGCTTCATCGCACCTCCTGATTGAGGATCTTCCGGCAGCGCCTGTATCGGCTGCCCCTGTGGCCTCCGCATCCGCCCAGGATCGCACCATCAGCCGTGTGCTCAACTGGGTGTGGAGGGGGTGGCCACAAGGGCCTTTTGCATCGGAGTTCCAGCCCTTTGCAACCAGACAACATGAACTCTCGGCTCATCGCGGCTGTCTGCTGTGGGGAGACCACGTCGTGATTCCCCAAAGACTCCATCAACGCGTCCTGGAGGCTCTTCATGTTGGCCACCCGGGAATTCTCAAAATGAAGGCGTTGGCTCGGTATTACGTCTGGTGGCCTAACATGGACGATACCATCACTGCCTGGGTGTCTGCCTGTCAAGCGTGCCAAGAATCGAGGCCTGCACCACCGGCAGCTAAGGGACACACCTGGGAGACGCCAAAGACACCCTGGTCGAGGGTGCACATCGATCTGGCTGGCCCCTTTCACGGCCGGACCTTTATGGTAGTGGTGGACGCCTATTCCAAATGGCTGGAGGTGGCCCTGATGCCCTCCACCACTACCGAGGCCGTCATCCGGGTGCTGCGAGGCCTGTTTGCGACGCATGGGTGTCCTGATGTCCTTGTCTCCGACAACGGACCGCAGTTCACGTCAGGCACTTTTGAGCGGTATCTTTTGGGACTGGGCATCCGCCATGCCCTAAAGGCACCCTTTCATCCATCCAGTAACGGGCAAGCGGAGAGAATGGTGCGCTCGGCAAAAGAGGCACTGGCGCGCCTGGACCAGGGAGACTTGCACGAGCGGGTCGCCGCATACTTGTTCGTGCAACACATCACCCCTCATGCGGCCACAGGGCGGAGTCCTGCTGAACTGCTTATGGGCCGCCGCCTCAGGTCACCGCTTGACCGGCTGCACCCGGACTTTGCCATGGCTGAACCCCTAGGCTGTGCCAACGCGCCACGGTCATTTGTTCCAGGAAACCAGGTCTTTGCCCGGAACTATGTGGGGGACATTCCTTGGGTGCCAGCCACAGTAGTGGGAGTCACTGGACCTCGCTCGTACCAGGTGGCACTCGAAGACGGATGCTTGTGGCGCCGGCACATAGACCAGCTTAGGCGCAGGGTTGGGGACTTGGACACTACTGTGGTGCCCCCAACTGCGCTTGTGGCTCCAGAAGAGACACTTACAGATGGCGAGGCTCCACCTACACCTCCCTCGCAAACTGCCAGCATGGAGCCGAACCAAGCCGCTTCAGAGGGTCTGCCAGACTTACCACAGACTCAGACCACTCCACTTGCGGAGGCTCCACCCACAGCAGTGGATCCAGGGGATTTGGTTTCAACGCCACCTAGGGTCGCACCACAGCCTCAGCAAGAATTGTGTGGCCCCCCGGACTTGGCTATCAGTCCCCGGCGGTCTGGCAGAGTTTCCAAGCGCCCAACTTATTTAAAGGACTATGTTGTTGGACATGTATCACTGTTGGTCTAAGTATGGGAAATGTAACTGATATGCTTTTGTGCCTAATTGAACCATTACGTGTAGTGCTGTATATAAGGAAACCATTACGATTGTAACTAACGCCTTATCTCGGTGGGGAGGGGTGTTATGTACTGAAGTTCTCACCCTGGGCCAGCAGGGGAATACTGTAGATAGTTTTCACTCAGGTCCACGTCAGTAATTTTAAGCGGGAAACCCTGGGTTGTTGTTGCTACAATGTTAACAGCTGGCTGCCTATAAAAGCAGGCCGGCTGAGCTGTTTGCTGTTCAGTTTTCTGTTCCAGCTTACAAAATAAAGAGCTACTTTGGAGAAATCGCTGTGTCGTCTGCCATGTCTACCCACTATTCAACACATTCATTCTGTGTTCATCCTGATTTGATTCCAGGGTGTCTCCCCCAAAAACATGCCACATTTTTCAATGAATTTTCCAGTCACTTCCTTAACTGCCAAAAGTTGTTTCTTTTTTAAAAAGTGGATTTCTTGGGTGGGATGGGTTCTTCACAGTGGGTTGTGAGAGTATGTGTACAAAGGTAAAATTTACACCAGCTGCTCAACCACTGTGGCCTTTGGCCCCACCCACCCCTGGCACATGGCCCTTGGAAGGTTACCCAGAAGGGAGTGTGGCCCTCAGGCTGAAATTTCTCCCCCATTCCTAGGCTAGCCATCCCTTCATTCATCCCTGCAATGACAGCACAACTGAAGCTGGCCTACACACACAGAATCAATGCTTCTAATTGCCCCATGGGGGAAATGTGCAGGTGCCCAGCCCAAGGAATTTTCCTGCTTCCAACTCTACCATTCTATGACATTAGGGCAGCTATTAGTTAATTTTTAAAACCCCTAGATGAGCCACATCACATTTTGTTCCGTCCTTCATTCCCATCACAGCCAGTCATTATAACATATACACTTTGGAAACTTTTCAGCTCAGTCTCTCAAAAAAAAGGAAAGAAAAAGAACAAAGAAAAAAAGAAGTTACAGCTCATTTGAAATAGTCTCATCTTCTCACTTCTCATCGGGAGTTGGACTGCTTTTCCGCCTGATGGTTAAAATGAATTGGAAATTTGGGGCTCATCCATCAGATTTGGAAATGATCTTTTAATTGATGCAAATGTTTAACAGTTAATTGAGCATGGCTATTGTGGCCTCTGAAATGTTTGAAAGTGCAGAAACCCAACACCCAGATATGTGGAAAAAGATGGAAGGGAAGAAAGCCATCCCTGATCCCAAAAATGTTCTTCAAGGGCTTCAAAGCTAAGATGTGAGGACCATTGTCTGGTTTATGCATCCAGCAGAAATTGAGAAGGATAAAGTTAATGCTGGAGTGTATCATTTCAAGCTGAAGTGGTTTGGGGCGAAGGATCTTCAAATGTTCTCTGATGAAAAAGGGAGGGAGATCGTTTCAGCTTAGTAATACCTTGATCTTCTGATTTTCTATGTGCAGAGAATTCAAGTTCCAGGGGAGCAATCAAACACTTGGGCTGCTTCTTGACTGTCACTGTTTTGGGTTGAGATTCAATTACGTACCAGCAAATTTTAGTTGTGCAATTAAAGCTGGATTTGGAGCTCTTTTGCAACAATCCCTCTACCCCCACTCCCCCAGATTAGATTTTCTGAGAGAAGGAAAGTGATGGCAAAGTGACTTGGAAAGAGTGAGATAACATTGGCATGATGCCACTTAGTCTAATCTCCCTGCAAACAAATCAGGATGAATACTCAATAAATGGGTCAGCTGAAGTTGATCATAATGTTCTCCCCCCCCCCAAAAAAAACCCCTCCAGCAGTCTGTAATAGCTCATTCCAGGTGATGCTTTACCATGCTATACTATAGAACAGAGATGGGGAACCTCTGGCCCATAGGCCAGACATGGCCAGCCAGCCTTCCCCATTTGGCCTGTGAATGAATTTTGGGAGCCCATGTGTGCCTGCCCTGCAACGGAGGTTCAAAGAACAGTGTGCGGCTATTTGAAATCTCTTTTCCAAGCAGCTCCACGCTGCTCTTTTAACTTCCGAATTTCTGAGGCTTAAGGAGCATTGCAGTGCTGCTCCCATAGGGCTTTCAACAACAGGGAACAGCAACAAAATGTTGCAGTATCCAGCCTCCTAAATGGTGGGTTATTGTTTAGCGTCAGAGACAGCCAATCCTTCAAAGCGGGGCATTTTCCACCTTATATTCTATGACTACTAATGAGCTCAGCCCTCATTAACCTGTTTGCTTGTTTGTTTGTTTTCTTCCTTTGTTTTTTTTTAAAATAATGGTTTTTGTATTTCTGCAACATTCATGGTCCCACCAAGCACGCTGATGCCTCTCTCATGTTCCTCGGGGAGATTCCAGATGGCCATTCACCTGGATTTGTTTTGGGGTCTGAACATGTGCTAGCCTGCCGTTTCCTGTGCATTTATCCCATTACCTTCCTTAGCACAAAAAGTCCAATTTGGGGGCGGGGAACAGGTTTGTTGCACAAAACCTCCAAATCAGCTTTAAGTGTGCACTGTGAATTTGCCCACATGTGGCTGAGTCCCACCTGAAAAATAGCAGGAATATGGAGGCCCGCCCATCCCGTGACCCAGTTTTGGCTCCAATCCTTTTGGCACTCACCAACTGCACCTCCTCACCCATGCAGCTGCCCCCCCCCCCCACTCAGGCCTGCCATCACCACTGCCCCCTGCATGACCACACTGCTTACCCCACCACTCAGGCCGCTTCGGCTCACCATAGCCGCCCTGGCCTCCCCACCTGCTGCCCTCTGCCTTACTTCTGCTGCCTGGGTTCTCTTTCCACCTCCTTCTCTGCCACCATGCTGAAGATACCACCAGCACTGTGATGAAGGTGCCACCACCTTCCTGCTACATACAGTAAGATCCTAGTATTAAGATTCTAGTACAGAATTCTAGTAGTAGCAGCAGTAGTAGCAAAAGTTCTAGGAAAACCCCCCAGTCTACACTGAGTAGTAAAAAATTTCCAATCAGAGCTTCCGCCCACAACATCATGTATTGATATGGATATACAGTGGTACCTCGAGCTACAGACGCTTCAGGTTACAGACTCCACTAACTCAGAAATATTACCTCGGGTTAAGAACTTTGCTTCAGGATGAGAACAGAAATCGTGCTCCGGCGGCAGCGGGAGGCCCCATTAGCTAAAGTGGTGCTTCAGGTTAAGAACAGTTTCAGGTTAAGAACAGACCTCCAGAAGGAATTAAGTATTTAACCTGAGGTACCACTGTACAGTACAAATATTTACCAATCTTTATCCCTCTTTAAAAAATACCAAAAAACTCTGTATATTTTAAAAAGCATGTATTTATTTATCCACCAGAATTTATAACCCACTCCGCAACCAGAGAATACCGGAGTAGAATACAGAAACGAAACATAAAACATAAAGGCTGTCACAAAGCAGCATTGAAGTGTAAAAAGGAATAAAAAAGAATTTAAAACTATATAAATAAGATTTAATCAGAGATGGAGAAAAGAGACATTTTCGACAAAAGATACCTACCAAAAGATTTTATGGGGAATGTTGCATAGTAAATACAACTACGACTCGTAGTAAATTTGTAGTAGTCAGATTCTGGTATAGAATTCTATTACTACAAGTGGTAAAGATCGCATCTACATTGAGTAGAACAGATGATGTAATCAGGGCTTCCTTGTGGTGTCCTGTATCCGTATGGATGTACAAATATTTACCAGTCTTCTTCTTCTTCTTTTTTAAAGATCAGCTTACGCGCAGTTTATCGTCAATATACACAGTGACCTCAGGGATTTCTCTCTCCTTCTTCTCTTCTTTCTTGCGCTAATGCTGTGGTATGTTGGTCTCTGTTGGGTCTCCATAGAGGGGGGGGCTTGGAATGCATTAAAGAACAATACCGAGGGCGGGCAAAGAGGAAAGAATGAAGGGCAACCAAGTTTGATAACCGCATTAAAGCACTCCCAACATCTGCTCAGGCCAAAGACAACACTATCACCAAGAATTAACCTTCTGAACCACTTAATCATTAACTGCAGCCCAGAGAAAGTTCAGCAACAAGGCTCCCGTTTGTTGGCTGCGGACCCTTGAGAGATGCTGCATGCAGCAAGCAATATTTTACGGGGCACCAGCGTGAGAAGAGGCTGGACAGCTTTAGACATTTTAAACATTGGAATAGATTTCTGTGGGAAACCGAGAAACAATGGGAGTTCTCAAACAGCTGATCGGGCCCCACTTAAATCGAGATGAGTGTCCCACAGCACTTGGAAATAGAACAGCAACATCTTTGCTTGACATCTACGAAGAATTATATGCTTTCCCAGGTTTTCCTAAGGAATAAACAGAGACATGGTGCTTCACCCAGGCTTGAAAAGTTGCCAGGATCAGGGAGAAATTTTATTCTGTTGGCTTATAAAGGCAAACCTATCAAATTTGCCCTTTTCCAAACAATATCCAAACCAAAACGCAGCCACCCCTTGAAATTTGCACCTCTCCTAATTTTGCAATCCAATTCTCCAGATGACTAATGTGAACCACAATGCCTAAAGTAGGGTGAAGTGTGCGTAGAAATGCACATATTCATGAAAATGCATTATATTAGGGAAATCTGTTTGCAAAAAATGTGGATATTTGTCAAAACTGCAGGCACAAACAATCTTCATGTGGAAAAAAAATCATACGAAAATGCTGGCTGATTTCCATGGGGATTAAAAAACAACAACAACACAGTAAATTGTTGCAGAAATGTGGAGAACAGAATTTAAGACTGGAAAAATCAGAAAATCCGAGAATCAGAATTGATAGCAGTCCCTCTTTTCACACCTTCCAACATCTAAAACAATCTAAACACAAAAGGAAGGCAGGAGGTCAGGGAAGGGGTGAGGGGAGAAGCAAAGCCGAAGAAAAAAGTGGGGGAGGTCTTCCTGAGGAGTGGAAGGCAACAAACATACTGTTTTATTTCCTATCAAAGTTCCAGCAAAATGTTACCAACAGTCAAGCAAATGGAAGAGGGTTCCAATTCAAAACAAATTTCATGAGCTGGGACAATTGGACTGGGTAAAAAATAGTTGAATTCGGGCTGTGCATTTCCGAAGTGTTCCAAACACGCAGTTTTAGTTCCTAATTTTATTCATAAACCATTGTAGCTCTCCATTCAGCATATATGAGGTGGGCTGCATACAGCTCCATACAAGAAGTAAGCCAATGCTATAGTTTATTTTGTTTAAGTACAGCAACCCTGAAAGGTAGGACATTATTGTTATCCCCATATTCAATATGAAAATTAGGTTCTCCATAGCCACCCAGTGAGTTCCTGGTCACACTATGAAGCCAGGGACATGCTCATTCATAGCTCAGTTCACCACCCTAACTTCCACACATGGCTACTCAAAGGAGCTTCTTCGCCAAGTGGGAAATTGAATCCAGGTCTCTGCCAGTCCAAGTCTGACCCTCAAACCATTGCACCATGTTTCTGTCTTACTCTGTTTTGCTGTTCATATCTCTTCTTCAAATGACCATAGGAAGCTGTCTTATACAGAGTCAGACCATTGCTCAGCCTTGTCTGCACGGACTGGCAGCAGCTTCCAAAGCCATATCTGGGGTTGCTGTAGATTGAGCCTGGAGCCTTCTGCAAGCACAGTGATGGTGGCTTCAGCACACCAAGCTATGACAAAATGTTTCTAAACATTGCTTTGTGGCTCTAGGCAAGCACAGTTTTGAGTTTTCTGTTTTAAAAACAAAACAACAACAAAAACTAGCTTCAAACTACCCCCAGAATTTTCTATCTGTTTTTAACCACTCCCCAAGAGACCAGTGGGTTGTTAACTTGTAAAGCAGCTACTAATCTGACCCCAAATTGACAATTGTTAATTGGTTTCTTTTGTAGGCTGGTAAGGGGCTTGGCTGGGCCCCCACAGAGACTGCCCCCCTCACCTGGAGTACCCAGGCAGACACCTGCTGGTTATAATTAAGATCCACCATTGTCATTACTTGCATATCTTCCATCATCCAAGGAAAAGTTGTTGTTGCTTTTTAAAAAAAAAAATACAGCACAGCCAATGACTGAGATTCAGCCTAGCCTCCGAAACTTTGGATAACAAGTGTCTGACAGATTGGAAGCTTCCCGGTTTACTGTTGGATTCATTAGAAGTTCCAGATTTTGTTTACTGAGGGTTGCTGCAGGGGAGGAGTCAAAGGTTGCTTTGCTTTATGTTGAAACAGCTAGCGGGGATTTTTTTCCTGCGGTGGTGGGGAAACAACTCTGCAAATTAGAAATTGATAACTGGAGGCAGGGCCATCTTTAGCAGATGTGGCGTCAGCGTGAAAATATCCGCCCAGCGCCCCCAAATTACCACAGATAGTGTTGGGGTGGCCGTAGCTGCACACTGCCAGCCATTGGGGGGGCGCAACTCTCCCCCATGCCGCTGCGGGAGAGCGATCAACCTTAGGTCCGCATATACCATTGGACTGTTGCTGAAGCTGAATGTTGGGAGATTTCAGTAGAGAGAAACTAAAGCTCTTTTTTTCACACAGCACATAGTGGACCTATGGAATTCACTGCCACACGGGGCAGTGATGCCTATCAACTTGGACAGCTCCAAAAGACAAATTCATGGAGAACAGGGCTAGCCCCAGCAGCTATGCTCCAGCTCCATGGTCAGAGGAAATACACCTCTGAATATCAGTTCCTGGAAACAGCAGGAGGTGGGAGTGCTGTTGCAGATGGGACTAAGATTCAGCTCTCAGTTCAGCCAGCTACTGTGCAGGGGGAGGGCCCCATCTTGTCTTTAGCTTCAGGCAGAAAAATCTCCTGGGTCAGTTCTGAGTCTCTGGGCTGCAGCAGACAGCCCCACTCACTCCTGACACCCCAAAGCAACATAACCTCCCATTTGCTTAAGCCACTGAGATTTGTTTCCTGTACTAATGAAGCAGTGATCTTCTGGGTGTATGCTTCTTTATAGGGGACAAGCACCATCCCCTTCTAATTAAATTTCTGGTCTCTTTGCTGTAATCAGAGCCTGCCGCTGGGGAACTGGTGGTGGGGAGGAAGGGAGGATAGTAAGATGGTTAAACATTTGGAAGTATCTGAAGTGAAATTGGAAGTGAAATTATGGGGAATCCATTTCTGCTGGGGACCAGATAAATGTCTCTTATGACAATGCCACTGGGTGAAATAATTAGATTAATGACTCTTAGCATTATGTGCTTTCCTTTGTCTCATTTGCCACGACCTGATTAACTGGTGGTTTGGAGAGTCTTTCTGGGGAATTCCATCAAAAAGATAGATAAATAGAGAGATAGAGAGATAGACAGATTCCTCTTGCATGATTACCGTTTTGTGAGAAGGGAGAATGGGGGCATGCTCCCTTGGCAACCCCACCCATAGGGGAAGGGCTATACCTCAATTGCAGAGCATCTCCTTTCTGTTCAGAAGGCACCAGGCTCCATCCTCAATGGCATCTCCAGGCAGGACTGGGAATGCACCTGGAAAGCCATTGCTAGTTAAGATGAGTGCTAAGTAACCAGGGAATCTGGGAGTGACCTTGGAGACGAATGGGAAATGTGTAGCCTTCCAGATGTTGATGGACTTCAAATCCCATCTGCCTCAGTGAGAATGGTCAATGGTCAGGGAAGATGAGAGTTTTAGTCCAGCACCATTTAGCGACACACAGTTTCTCCATCCTTCATCTACACAATATATTCTCTTGCATGCTTTCACAACATGCCCCACCAACATGTGACTCACAAGCAGTGCTTGAAATCCAGGTTAAGCAGTGTGTTCAAAACACAATAAATTGGGCCTGTCCTTTATTGTGGATGGTTGGAGTAGGTGGGTATGATTTGGTTATTTTTCGGGGAGAGTTTGGAGAAATGGAGGTACTGTATTTTTCGCTCTATAGGACGCACTTTTCCCCCTCCAAAATTAAAGGGAAATGTGTGTGCATCCTATGGAGCGAATGCATGTTCTTTGGCTTCATCGATAGCAACGCGAAGCCTCCGAAGCGCAGAGGGAGTGCTCCCAGTCCCACCAGGAGATGCTGGGGACTGAACCTGATGCCTTCTGCATGCTAAGCAGTTGTTCTACCACTGAGCTATGGCCCTAGCTCACAATATTGCTGTCAGGATAAAATGGAGAAGGTGGAGGCTGAAGTGTGTATGCTCTGTGGAGGAAAGGTGGGATAGAAGTATAAGAAGGAATAAAGTATGAAAACTAGCCTATAAGGGAATCAACTACAGTATATTTTTAACTTACTCTCCTAATAATTTGTATATAAATTATAAAACTGGTATATAAATTTTGTTAAATAAAAAAAGAGGAAATGTTCAGACTTTCAAACAGTATGTTATGCCTGAGCCTTCATTGCTGAAACTCCCAACAGCATTTTCATGCTCACAAACACCTGATGAAGGAACCATTGTGACATAACCCATTCAAGCAGAGTGAAGAGGCAACAGGCTGTCAACAGTGGCAGTAGTTGGGGGCTCCCATCTATTCAAAAGCCACAGAAAGTCTTTTCATACTGCCTGAGGAATTAATCCCTTCTTTAACGTTCATAATTGCTGGATCGATTTAACAGGACTAACATTTGCTTGGATTTGGCACCATTGATAGGGAACTGCCTGCTGCGTCCTCCGCTTTGAAGTCACCCTGGTCTTTGGGCCTCCAGCACCTTCTTCAGCATGTCCAACCCATCTAAGAGGCGTATGATACTGGTGTTCCACTGGGTTAGGAAGAAGCCCCTGACAGAGAAGCCGTGCTCTACCATCTCAGCCAGACCTTCTGCCTCTGCACCGGCTTGCAACACTCCTCACATTTCACCCTACTTCACCAGGAGCAAGACATAACCTGCTCCGCTCAGGAGGTCCAGCAGGCGCAAGGTGCTGCGATTGCCGAATCTCACCGACCCCAAGTTTTTAAGATCTGTCATGGGCAGCGTTGGCCGGAAGAGAGCCCACAGGCGTAGCAAGCAAAAGAAGACTCCAGTGGGAACAGGAAAAGGGGTGAGGGCTAGGCAAGAGGCAAGAAGGCTCCAAAGCTATTTGCGGGGTGGGATTGCTTTGGAAGATGCCTTCTCACAATCTCTACCCTTGAACCACGTAAGGTCATAAGAAGTGCCTGCTGGATGAGGCCACATTGGCCTGTCTAGTCCAGCATCCTGTTCTCACAGTGGCCAACCAGAGGCCTGTGGAAACAAGAGCATTCTGTATTCCCTTCCTGCATCTTCCAGCAACTACTATTCACAAACATTACTGCCACTCACTGTGGAAGTGGGGAATAGCCATCGTGCCTAGTGGCCATTGATAGCCTTTCCTGCATAAAACCATCCAAGTTGGTGGCTGTCACAGCTTTCTGTGGGATTGCGCTTCCAGAGGGGTAGCTGAACATGTCTGCTGCAGGAAAAACAGGCATTAAAAGCACATTTCTCCCAAAGAATCATGGGAATTGCAGTTTGTAAAGGGTGCTACAAATTGTAGCTATGCGGTAGAAGGGTAATCTACAGTTCCCAGGATTCTTACAGGGGAGAAGCGATAATGCTTTTAATGTATGGTGTGTAAAGGTAAAGGTACCCCTGCCCGTGCGGGCCAGTCTTGCCAGACTCTAGGGTTGTGCGCCCATCTCACTCAAGAGGCCGTGGGCCAGCGCTGTCCGGAGACACTTCCGGGTCACGTGGCCAGCGTGACAAGCTGCATCCGGCGAGCCAGCGCAGCACACGGAACGCCGTTTACCTTCCCGCTGGTAAGCGGTCCCTATTTATCTACTTGCACCCGAGGGTGCTTTCGAACTGCTAGGTTGGCAGGCTCTGGGACCGAGCGACGGGAGCGCACCCTGCCGCAGGGATTCGAACCGCCGACCTTTCGATCGGCAAGTTCTAGGCGCTGAGGCTTTAACCCACAGCGCCACCCGCGTCCTATGTATGGTGTGTACACAGCCTCAAATTAGCTCCACCAGCTCTGTAATACTAGAGCAAAGATTATAATGCATATTGTTGTTGTTGTACTTTTATAAATATTATAAAACCCATTCCTGCAAGCCATGTAGTCTGGAATAAACTCAGTCACCCCTCCCATCATTAATGGTTTCTACTAGGTGGGGAGGGGTGTTGGATCTGCTTCCCTGCCTTGAAGAAAGGCGCAGGTCAGATGTGTGCCCAGACCTGGCCACGCTTCGCAAGAGAGGTGTGTTGGTTCAAGGTGGCCACGCTGCCTGCAACTGGCACTCCTTCCTGACGTGTCTTCCCCAAACCCCTTCTTCCAGAGGCTGTGTTGAAGTTTTCCATCACGTGGAACACAAACTGGCGGAACTACCTCGAGGCTCAGGCAGTGGTGGAAACCCTCCTCAAGCATGAGACGCCAGAGAGCCTCTTGCAATATGAAGGGATCAAAGCAGCTGTGGAGTCTCTCCTACCATACACGGCACTTCCAGAGGCTGGGCCAGTTACTGCAGGCCTCCATATTCCTTGATTTCATGTGACAAAACATGAAGTTGCCTGACGCCGCCAAGTGGGACGAGGAGATGGACGCGTGATGAGTTTTATTTATATATTTATATATTTATTTATTATTAATTTTATTGAGTACAAATTAGAAAAAAATACAAATATACAAAAAAAGGAAAATACATGTAACCAATAGAAAATTAGAAAACATTTTACCTCTTCTGATATTTACAATTATTTGCACCTCTACAAAACAATATTCACAATAAAGAAAAGAAATGAGTTAAGTACCATCTATGATGAATTTTTCTGTAGTTCTCCCTTAATAGGTCACACGCTGTAAAATTTATGTTTTTCTCACTCTTACGTGGGTTTTGGATATACGGTATTTTTTGCTCTATAGGACGCACTTTCCCCCCTCCAAAATTAAGGGGAAATGTGTGTGCATCCTATGGAGCGAATGCAGGCTCCTTAGCTTCAGCGATAGCAACGCGAAGCCTCCAAAGCAGCGCTTCCCCCCACCGCCAGCCCCACAAGCTTGGGGGGCAGCGGAAAGGCAGCGCGCAGCCTTTGCGCTGCTCCCCGAGCTGGTCTTTGAGGCTGGTGGTCTTTGAGCAGTGCTCCCCCCCCCGCCAACCCCAAAGAGCAGGTTGAAAGGAACCCGAAGCCTCCGGAGCCCAGCGGGAACTCCCGCCGCACTCCTGAGGCTTCAGGTTGCCTTCACTGAAGCCTGGAGAGCGAGAGGGGTCAGTGCGCAGTGACCTCTCTTGCTCTCCAGGCTTCCAAGGCCTGAAGCCTCCAGAGCGCAGTGGGAACTCCTGCTGCGCTCCGGAGGCTTCGGGTGAACGTACCTTGAACGCACAGAATGCACCTTGTTTTAGAGGGGGAGAACAAGAAAAAGAAATTCTTCCCCTCTCTGCTCAGCGCCCCTTCAGCGAATCAGCAGGAGAAATGGAAGGGGCTCCGTTTCTCCTGCCGCTTCGCTGAAGGGGCGCTGAGCAGAGAGAGGGAGAATTTTTTTTCTTGTTCTCCCCCTCTAAAACAATGTGCATCCTATGGTCGGCTGCGTCCTATAGAGCGAAAAATGCGGTAACTGTTTTAACAGTTTCAAATTGCTCAAATTGTTTTTAATTTGTGTGGGTAATGTTTGTGTGTGTGTCATCATTTATATTGAGGGAGGGGATATACGTTTGGGAGGAGAGCAGTTGAAGAGAGCGGAGGAATGCAATCACAGTGGTCCAGGTTAGGAGGATACATAGTGTGGGATGTGGGGATGGCCGAGTAAGGGGCACACAGAACAGGCACTTGGGGATTAGGACTGTTTTGGCACAGAATCTGCTTTGGTCACCCTGCATGATGACCTCTGTCAGGAGAGAGACAGGGAAATGTGCCCCTGTTAATTCTCCTTGGCCTCTTCAATACCACCAACCATGGTATCCTTCTGAAGCAGCTGGCTGAGTTGGCATGGCTGGCACCACTTTGGAAACTTCAGCCGGTGAAGAATTCAGCAGCCAGGTTGCTTACCGGGTAAGATGGTTTGAGCATATAACATCGATCCTGACTCAACTGCACTGGCTGCCAATTAGTTTCCGGGCCCAATTTGAAGTGCTGGTCTTGACCTATAAAGGCTTAAACGGATTAGGACTGCAATACTGCAATATTCAAGGACAGCCTTTCCACATATGGACCAACCCAGACCCTGTGATCACCACTGGAAGCCCCATTGTGTGCCCCCTCCATGAGAGGTCTAGAGTGCAACACAAGAACAGGCCTTCTCTGTGGTGGCTCCCCGTTTGTGGGATGGTCTCCCCAGGGAGGCTCGCCTGACGCCTTCATTACATATATTTAGGTGCAAGGCAAAAACATTCCACTTCTCTCATGGCCTTTGGCTAATGAGACAATCTGTATGGCCTTTTAAACAGTGGGATTATTGTTTGTTACTATAGTATGTATTTTTGTGTTTTTATATTGTAAACCACCCTGTGATCCTCAAATGAAGGGCAGTATAGAAATATAGTTAATAAATAAATAATCACAGCACTGTTTCCAAGGCTCCTGTGGCTGAGTGAATGAAGCAAAACGTTGAATTTTGGCAATAGAAACCTTGGCTCTGGGTCCAGTTGCTTTCAGCTCCACTGTCACGTCAGATGCTATCAGCCATAAGGTATGAATCTATTCAGCCGTGCAACTTTATGTGACTTAGAGACACAATTCAATGGCATCTTTGAGACATCTTTCTGTTACGCATTGCAGAATAACTTACCCTCCGGGGTGGAAACGTCATGCAATGATGCTGTTGTGTGGGGGTTTTTTTGGTGGGGGTAGGGTGGGTAATGGTGTTAACCCTTTAATAATGGAAGCCTCTTTTGGCTGCCAGCCCTTTACAACTGGGTGAAATGAGATCTGTTGACTGAAGGTGCTCAACACATCCAGTGGAAGGCTCTTCCTTGGAAGTAGGAAAGCGAACGTTCTCCCTTGGGGAGGAAGGGCTGGTTATAGAGTTGAAACAGTAAGTAAATGAATGGATAGAGAAATATTTCATACATTTTCTCCTACTGAGCTTTAACCAGGAGCCTCACAGTGAAACGATTAGTTTTCTACGTGCTGTGTGCTAACACAGGGATTCTGAGTTAGCCCAATCATCCATCTATCTCAGTACTGCCTACCCTCAGCTTTCCAGGGCTATGTGCAGGGGACATTTTCAGCCCTCCCTGGAGATACTGGGGGCTTCTGCATACCACCGAGTTGAAGCCCACCTCCCTGCACCCTATGATCACCCACAGTTATACCTTATAAGAAATGCAGCGATGTTATCAGTAAAGGTCAAACAGTGCCCCTTTTCTTTTGCTTTCTGAACAAAAAAGGGAATTGAGCGTTTGAGATTAATGCACCCATTTTACTGTCAGTTCTGGAAGGAACACTCCACCTCCAAGGACCCCACTATTCTTCCTCCACCACTTCGAATAAATAAATCAATTGCCCTCCTAAATTCATTTCCCTTAAAGCACGCACACACAGAAATGCACACCCACCAGACCAGGAAACTGGATAACAATACTGGTCTACACTGTATGGTTGTTGTACAGTATTCTCTCGCAGTGCTTCCCTGAAATATTTCCACAGCAACTGTGAGCTACGTTGCAGGGCTAATGCACCCTACACTTTTCCAACTACAATGCCCCACCACTGCCACCAACCTCCAGGACAGTACGGAAAAGCTTCTGATGGGTTTTAGTTGCGCTTGAATTAGTAGGTTATGCTTTTTAATGATATTAGGAAGGAAATAACCTTTTTTTGCATTCAGTAAAATTCCTCTCAGCTTTGGGGGTGGACCTGTCACAGCCAGTGGCGGAGCTTCATGCTCCGGCACCGGGGGTGGAGACCAGGCGGGGGCGTGGCTGGCATGTGTCCTGGGGACGTAGTGCGCCGCCTGCAGGGGCGTGGCGCCCAGCATGGGGAGGCAGCTGTGATGGCACCCCACCGGGATCGTGGTGCCGGGGGCAGTGCACTCTCCCCGCCCCCTTCCTCCGCCAGTGGTCACAGCAGCCACAGTAAATACCTGGATTTCTCAACTATTTTGTCTCAGCAATCATCGTTTAAGATGGAAGATGGCAAAAGAGCTTCAAAATGGGCCAGGAGGTCCCTTCAGAACAAATCAACCGATGAGGTTTTGTGCACAGAATGGGCTCCCTGGGTCCCATGGGAAGGGGTGTGTGTTCCCCATTTCACTCATTAATCACACAGCTGTGACTTACTGGCTAAAGATGGTGAAAAACAGGGGTGATAACTGATAGCCCACCTAGTCCAGCATCCTGTTCTCACAGGGGCCAACCATATGTTCTAATGGGAAGCCTGTGAGCAGGATCTGAGTGCGACAGAACTTTCCCCATTTGTGAGTCCCAGGAGCTGGTTATTGGGATGTGTACTGGCTCTGAATGGAGGCAGAACACAGTGATTGTGACTAGTAGCCACGAATAGCCTTATCCCTCATGATTACTCCTGTAGAGCCTCTGAAAGACTTCCAGAGAACCCAGGACTTCCAAGAACAAGGCTTGAAAACCACCAAAATATAGGATAGAGCTATATGGAAGCTCAAGAAAAATACCCACTGGCTGATGAAAACCCCATTGCATCAAATGAGCAGGCAAAGAATCCCCCCTCTTTTTCACCGAATTGTGGCTTCTGGGCTGCAACGGTGGGTTTTCTCTCTTTTCTTTCAGGGTTAACGTATTTTTCGAGACTTTGCAAAGTAATTTGATATTCATTTCCTACAGACAAAGGGATTCGGTGAGCGATACACCTTTCTCAGTATTCATCACAGATTTTTCCTCCTTTTTTATTAACAAAAGCTAGGCGAGAATTCTAGTTAGAAATACCCCAGCGACACTGGAATAATTGTACTTTATCTAAGTAATGCTGGTATTTTATCCTTCGGGCTAACACATTTTCTCATTAGCTATTATTATACTGAACAATAGTACCCTATCTTCGCCGTGTACCGTGATTAAGGTTGCAAGCCATCTTGTTTACCGAAAGGGACCCTACTTTAAGATAGTTCCACCATGAGATAGATAGATCACATACATACACCTCGTTGGGTTATTTAAAGAATAATGACTACTCAAACACCTAGAGCTTGCTTGTCTTCTATGTTTCAGGTACATCCAGGGAGACTGTTGGACCATACCTCAGCAGTAGGGTGCATGCAAAAGGTCACAGGTTCAATCCTCTGCATATCCAGGCAGGGCTAGAGAAAGTTGCTTCTTGAAACCTTGAAGAAACAAAAATTAGATCCCCACCCCCCGCTAAATGATATTTTGGATAAGTTTGGAATACTCAGAATCCCCCCACCCCACTTTCTCAGTAAGCTGAACTCCCACCTTTCAGTTCCTTCTATTCACATTCATTTGGGGATAGCAAACCCCTGTACCAGGCTAACAAAACAGCAGCAGCAGCAGCAGCTCCAAATAAAATTATGCAGACCCACAGAGAACGTTTAAACACTGGAGAACAATCACGTCCTCGTTATTCCAAATAAATCCATGGGCTTGTATCCAATTAGGGTCATGTTCACACCATGCATTTATAGCACTATGGTACCAATCATGGCTTCCTACAAGGAATTCTCAGAGTGATTAACAATAAATCTCTTTTCCAAGGGAATTCTGCGAGGGCAATAGGGGTCTGCTAACAACTCACAACACCCATAACAAACTACAGCTCCCAAAATTCTTTGGGGGCAGCCATGATTATTTAAAGTCTTATGATGCTGCTTTAAATATAGACAGCCTAATTTGTGAGAGCCCAATGGGCCTATGTTAGTCATGTGGATTAAATTTCAGTGGGTCTGCTCTCAGACTCTCCAAGTATCCGGATTTTCCAGGGACAGTCCTGAATTTACAGAAGCCTTCTCAGTTTCTGATTTGATACCGGAATGTCCCGCTTTTCCTTAGGATTTTTATCAGAGAAATGTTGGAGGGTTTGGATTTATGCATCCCCCAAGCCAAGGAGATAAATAGCTATACAACCTTTAAAAGACATCTGAAGGCAGCCCTGTACAGGGAAGTTTTTAAATGTTTAATGTTTTATAATTTTTTAATATATGTTGGAAACCACCCAGAATGGCTGGGGCAACCCAGTCAGATAGGTAGGATATAAATAGTAAAATTATTATTATTATTATTATTATTATTATTATTATTATTATTATTGAATGGGACGTCCCTATTTTATCAGATAAATGTTGGAGGGTATGTACTCTTAGTATGGCTACCATTGGCTACAACAGACATGTGGGGAAGAATGTTTTACAAAAAAAATTACATTCCTTTTTGGGGGTCGAGGGGCATTCATGTTGTCATTGTGTTGTGGCAAATGGTTTTCTGCTACAGTCTTCATTGATTTTCTTTGGAGGGATGGGGGAATCCGAAACGGAATCGGAAGAGCTTGTTTCCTTCTGCTGTTGTCACAACGTCAAATGCATCTTTAATTAACTCAACTGTGCCAGAAGGGTCCTTTACCTCTGGTATATTCCCATCCCATTCCACTCCACCCCACCTCACAGTTCGCAGAGCTCATATTGACAATGCACCCTGTGGCATTTCCTTGCTTCCTAGATAAGATAAAGCCAGGAGGAAGCCTTCAGTTCCAGGTGACTGCAAGACAGTGCAAGAAACAGGAAGCAGATAAGAGTGTTTGGTCCAGGTGGGAATTTATCAGGCACTTACCTCCAGGACCACAGATGTGTTGCCCTCTGTCAGAACCAGAGCTTCCTGTTCCAGGCAATTTGATTCTGGGTGCACCACCTCTAGGCCTGGCTGGGTTTCATTTCTGTAAATCACAACAACTCTTATACCTGACAGAGAAGGGGGTGGAGGGAGAAAGAATCTTAAATGGACTCTACTGCCTTAAGGCAAGGTTTCAGTGCATACCGTGTCCACGGCTCCTTCTGAAGTTCAAGGAAAAGTTTAACATTTCAGCGGGGCAGCTGAGATCTGCTGGCATGACAGTCGAGTTCTGAATGTGTGCACCTCACATGGAAAATATTAAAAGGGCCTATATTTATTTAATTCATGTTCTGCTCCAAGAAAAGCAGCCTCTGTACATTAGGAAAATGGGAAAACTTTGTAACATATTATATGATGAGCATAGTATACTCTGAGTATTTTTATTTTGGAGCTATAAAGGGAGCTGTTGCTCTGTGCCCCTCCACCACTGGAAGGTCCAAGATCAATCCTGAGCATCTCCAATTAGGACTGGGGAAAACATCTGCATGAAATCTTGAAAAGCCACTACTGGCCAGTGTAGAAAATGCGAAGCTAGATAGACCACTGGCATAGGAGGATTAAACTCCAAGCACCACATGCCAGTGGTGAGTGTGGCCAAATTTGCCAGTGTTGTCAGGGCCACCCCACACTTGTTATCTTTTTATGCAGTACTTAAGGGCCTTTTCAGTGGTTGCACCCTGGATATGAAATGACCTCACCATATTCATCCCTCTTCTAGATTTTGAACGGAAAGAGAAGCTACATTACAGTAGGCCCACTACTTAAGCAAAGGCTTGGTACCAGGGGTCAAAGCCAAAATCACACAAAGTCCCACAAAATCATACAAAGTCAAGGACCCCTGGAAACAACACCTCCCTCCTAAAGGCAGAGGGTTGCTCTAGTAAGTGAGACACTGGGCTTTCGGAAAGAGGCATGGGGGCTATGGAAACATCCTAAAGCCCTTGATCCTTCTTCCCAAAGATGGGTAAGTGAGATGCTGGTGCTTTTGGGAAGGCAGAACCACTTTCTCAAAACCAGATCAGTGAGGAAAACCTGTTGGGGGTGTGGAAACATTGGGTTTCCCCACCCACCCACCTACCCTTTATTGTTTGTTTGTTTGTTTGTTTGTTTGTTTGTTTACCCTCCCTCCATTTATTTATTTATTTATTTATTTTCCCACAAACACTACCCATGCAAAACAGCGATTACATAAGTAAAAGCAGTATAAGTTGCGGACTTACCGTACTAAAATAAAGGTAAAGGGACCCCTGACCATTAGGTCCAGTCATGACTGACTCTGAGGTTGTGGTGCTCATCTCGCTTTATTGGCCGAGGGAGCCAGTGTACAGCTTCCGGGTCATGTGGCCAGCATGACTAAGCCGCTTCTGGCGAACCAGAGCAGCGCACGGAAACGCCGTTTACCTTCCCGCCGGAGCGGTACCTATTTATCTACTTGCACTTTGATGTGCTTTCAAACTGCTAGGTTGGCAGGAGCAGGGACTGAGCAACGGGAGCTCACCCCGTGGCAGGGATTCAAACTGCCGACCTTCTGATCAGCAAGCCCTAGGCTCTGTGATTTAACCCACAGCGCCATCAGGGGTGTATTACATTTCATAAGCTTCGGTTGGAAGTTGGGGTCATTACAGACACAAGATATCCTTGTTGTTGTTTAGTCATTTAGTCGTGTCTGACTCTTCATGACCCCATGGACCAGAGCAGTCCTGTCTTCCACTGCTACAGTTTGGTCAAACTCATGCTGGTAGCTTCGAGAACACTGTCCAACCATCTCATCCTCTGTTGTCTCCTTCTCCTTGTGCCCTCCATCTTTCCCAACATCAGGGTCTTTTCCAGGGAGTCTTCTTTTCTCATGAGGTGGCCAGAGTATTGGAGTCTCAGCTTCAGGATCTGTCCTTCCAGTGAGCACTCAGGGCTGATTTCCTTCAGAATGGAGAGGTTTGATCTTCTTGCAGTCCATGGGACTCTCAAGAGTCTCCTCCAGCACCATAATTCAAAAGCATCAATTCATTGGCAATCAGCCTTCTTAATGGTCCAGGTCTCACTTCCATACACGACTACTGCAAAAACCATAGCTTTTACTATATGGACCTTTGCCGGCAAGGTGATGTCTCTGCTTTTTAAGATGCTGTCTAGGTTTGTCATTGCTTTTCTCCCAAGAAGCAGGCGTCTTTTAATTTCGTGGCTGCTGTCACCATCTGCAGTGATCATGGAGTCCAAGAAAGTAAAATCTCTCACTGCCTCCATTTCTTCCCCTTCTATTTGCCAGGAGGTGATGGGACCAGTGGCCATGATCTTCGTTTTTTTGATGTTGAGCTTCAGACCATATTTTGCACTCTCCTCTTTCACCCTCACTAAAAGGTTCTTTAATTCCTCCTCACTTTCTGCCATCAAGGTTGTGTCATCTGCATATCTGAGGTTGTTAATATTTCTTCCAGCAATCTTAATTCCGGTTTGGGATTCATCCAGCCCAGCCTTTCACATGATGAATTCTGCATTAGTATCCCTGCCAAGAAAACCCCATGGACAAAGACAACAAGATATCCTAAGGACATATAAAAAGAGCCCTGATAGATCAGAACAAAGGCCCATCTCTTTCAGCATATTCCGACGGTGGCTACTAATCGTGATGGTTATGTTCTACCTGCACTGTAGGAGGTTCTGTTTGTGGACTTTGCAAGATGTAGTTTTGCACAATGGATGGTGACCTTTATAACAGGCTCATGCAAATAGTAGGCATGAGAAAAAGCTCACCAGAAATCTGTGTTCTCAGGTGCCTCTGGGCCTAGCCTCTACAGCTTTTGTGTAACAACTGCACTAGAAGAACTCTGGAGGCTGGGGAAGGCATAAAGCATGGGCTGGATCCCCCAACATTACAGCCTACCCATAGGATTCTGGCTGGCCCCTGTGAAACCAGAGTGCTGAACTAGATGGTCTTTCAGCCTGATTCTGTAGCCAGGTTCTTTCTATGTTTTGAAAAAGCTCTGCAAAGGAAAAAAAATACGTTTTGCTCAGCCCTAGCTTATTGCACTGAGTGCCACTGCAGCCATCTCCCACCCCTCTGTGGGGACAGGAGCCAGGCCTGAGACAGTGGGGTAGTGCTCCAGACTACACGTGGCAGCAATTTTGCACATTTTCCTGTTCTGCTTTCAGCTAGCCCTTATCCGTCTACACATTTTAGGGGACTGGGTGAATATTTCACTTCCTCTCATCAGCATGCCATTGAAAACAGCATTTATGCCAAATCGTAGCAAAGGTATTACTGTCCATGCACAAAAGGAAACGCGGCAGGAAAATTGCAGCAATACCAGTGGTTACAGGTATGGCACTACTTAGCACACCAAGGTACAGTCGCCCACATTATTCCTGCTGCAGGCTTAAGAGAGATCACCATTCAACTTTGTTATTCTGTTTGGTAAACAGGAATAATTGGATGGGGAACTGAAGCTAGTAGCCAGGACCTCCAATGTCAGGGGCATTAAGCCTCTGAATAACAGTTGCTGGGAACGCAAGTGGGAACAGTGCTTTAGCACTCAGGTCCTGCCTTGGGGCCTCCTGTTAGGGCATCAAGTTGAGAACATGATGAGCCTTTGACCTGATCCAGCAGGCTCTTCTTATGTTCTTAGGTAATTCTAGTTTTGTTCCCATCCTCCCCTGCCTGCTGCGTTCTGCAGTCAAAAGAGAAGGAAGCCAGAAGTCTTGGCTCCTGCCCAACACACACAGAAAGAGGCTCTTACTTAGAAGTAAGAAAGAGATCTTTATTCAGGAAAGTAATGAGGAATGCGCAGGAGCAGCCACATTGCTCAGGAGACACGATTTAGGAGTTCAGGAGCAAGTCAAGAAATTCAGAACTGGGCAGAAGCAATGGAGATGTCCTAACAAGTTTTCCTACCCTGCTCACCAAGTGTTTAAAGATGAAGGATGAAAATTTTGCTTGCAGGGCTTTCTTGCCTTGTGAGAATACTGGAATTGCAAGCATGCATTCCATTGGGGTAGGGGGTGGGGTCTTCTCCCATCTGTGAAGGCAGCACTTGATTCTTTGCAACAGGACTGCACTCTCCTGCTCAGGCTCAGGTACAGTTGTTGCTTCCTCCTTTTCAGCCTTCTCCACGCCTGGCTGATCCAAGCCTCCAGCTTTGCAGGAGATGTTTGAGGGGAGAGCCAGCATCCCTGCTCCCCTTTCCAAAATGGCTGAAATTCAACACACATCCCCCGCAATTCATCTAACCTCTGTTACTTCCTCCTCCACCAGAGCCATGCCCAGTCACAACAGAACAATGGGGCTCAAGGTAAGTGTGATATGCTAAAACTACTTAGGGCCCATGGTGGGGTGATCAGAAGTCATTATAAAAGCTATGTATGATGAAAGTATTTTATCTTTTAGTAATGTGTATTATTCTTATGTTGACTGTTTTCTTTTTGAATTCAATAAAGCATTTCTTTTTTAAAAACAACAACAACAACAACAACAACAACAACAACAACAACAACAACAACAACGGGGCTCATGACACCAGCAGCCAGTGCCAGCCCCTGGACTGATTGTAAGTCAGAAGGCAGGACAGGTGAGTGATGGCTGAGGTCTGGGTGAGGTTAGTGGGCCAGTGCCCTTTTTGGCCTAATACACCAGCCTCCACTGGCAGAAACAAAGAGTTACCTCATCTGGTTTTGGCTTTGCCTCTGCCCTCCACTGACTTCAATCCTGCCTGCTGCCCAGTTGTGATCCCAAGCAGATTATCCCTGAGGGAATGCAGCTCTTGACAGAAAAAAGGAAACCTACCTGACCCTAGTATTCTGTTGTAGTTTATATGAGAATTCTGTCAGGTTATTGTTTATCCTGAGCTTCTGCTACTTATAAACCCAGGGTCCAACTGGTTGGAATGAGCCCAATTGAAATGAATACACACAGCTCTCGTGCATTCTAGCAAGACTTTTGCAGGAGAATTTCCCACCTGAGAGAGTGCTTGAAACAAATCTGTAAAGAAGGAGAAGGAGAAGATCCTCATCACTTCCTTTCTCTTTCTTTCTGCTTTGGGTCAACCTTCTGTAAGAGCTAATCAAAATTGCCTTTTTACAATGGAAAGATTGTTCAAGGAAAAGACTGTCAAATGCGGGAGGAGTTTGTAAAGCTCCTTTTGTCATTCTTTTTTTATATATATAAAAACCCTCTCAAGGAAATAATACGTGAAGTTCCTGTAAATCAGAAAGTTCTTCTCCAACCAATGTCACCACGAATAATCTCCACCTCATTGCTTAGTCATATTCTTTTCTGAACCACACACTCAAACAGCTTCCCCCCTCACATTTCCACAGTATTTGTCATCCATCCAGGAAGTCCTTAGTGACCACCGGACTTAAATTCAGTCCCAGAAGCCGCACGATGCTGCCAGCAAGATGATAAAGAAGTTGGTTTCTTTAAGAGCTCGCCAGCATTCTACTGTGGGAACACCAGAAGAGTTGTGAGTTGTTAGTTAAGTTTTTAGTAGAAAATAATTCCCGGAAGGGGGGGAAAAAAGGAGGTAGAATTAGCTGGGAAGAGACATTCACTTTTGTTACATAAGATCCAAATTGCATTTTTAAAAGTTTTTTGTTGTGTGTTTTTGAAGGTAGGAGTATATATATAAGAATGTTCTAAATGAAAAATAATTTGGCTGACATTTATTTAGAGGAAAGGCCAAATCAGTAGAGCATCTGCTTTGCATACAGAAGGTCCCGGGTTCAACTCCCAGCTTCTCCAGAAGGCAGGGAAATAGACTGTCACCTGAATATTTTAGGGACCCACTGCCCATACGAGTGGATAGTACAGTGGTACCTCAGGTTAAGTACTTAATTTGTTCCGGAGGTCTGTTCTTAACCTGAAACTATTCTTAACCTGAAGCACCACTTTAGCTAATGGGGCCTCCTGCTGCTGCCACGCTGCCGGAGCACGATTTCTGTTCTCATCCTGAAGGAAAGTTCTTAACCCAAGGTACTATTTCTGGGT
The DNA here is from genome assembly GCF_027172205.1 of Podarcis raffonei. NCBI lineage: Eukaryota > Metazoa > Chordata > Lepidosauria > Squamata > Lacertidae > Podarcis > Podarcis raffonei. The sequence continues at coordinate 45,815,139 of NC_070621.1, read as the reverse complement.
TAGCGGAGTCTGTAACCTGAAGTGTCTGTAACTCGAGGTACCACTGTACTGAAAAAAAGGGACCACAATGGTCTGACTTGGAATAAGGCAACTTCTTTTTGTTCCTAATAGAGAAGCAGTTGGGATAGTGAACGATGGGTGAATCAACACACCTGCTAGCTAATGGACAATCCAGAATATCCTGGGACCTTATTCCTTGATCTCAGATATGTTTTATTGGGAGGAAGGAATCATAGAATTGTAGAATTGGAAGGGATCACAAGGGTCACCTAGTCTAAGTTGGTGGCTATCACCGCCTCCTGCAAGAGTGAGCTCCACAGTTTAACTACATGCTGCATGAAGAAGTGCTTTCTTCCCTTTGTCCTGATTCTTCCAATATTCAGCTTCTATACACTCCTCATCACGAAGGTTTCTACATACTCTTCACAAGTACCCACACTGCTCTTCATCCTCCATCCTTGAAAGGAAGAGATATTGTCATCGCAGTTCGTGGAGATATTCCAGGCAGAGAAAGGCACTCAGGGAAGGTGTGGAGCAGGAAGACCTCTTTAGGGGTGACCTTGGACCTGGAGTTCTTCACTCCTGCTTTAGACAGAACTGGGATTGGAGAGGAAATGAGGGAGGGACGAGGATGGGCGGTAAAGAATGAGCAATTAAAAGGGCTTAATGGAGGAGTAATCAGTGGCATAGCTCAGGTGCAGCACATTTGTGGAGGCAACACATTTGTGGAGGTCTCAAAGAATAAAGACGAATGATCCAAATTTCCATTTGTCCTGTGATTTCAAGTCACGGGTCTGGCAGGTTTTCCTTTTGTCCCCGCTGCTTTCCCTGGGAAAGCCTGCTGTTTGCTGCTGAATCAGAACGAATGCCAGTGTGCAGAAAACCTGGCTGACATTTGCTCCGATTCAGCAGGGTTTTCCCAAGGAAAGCGGCAGGACAGAACTTAAAACCTCTTGGACCCGTGACTTGACATCAGGGGACCAAGGGAAGGGGTGGTGGGGCCCTTAATCATGACAAAGTAGTGCAAGCTGAAGAGACTTCTTCTTTATTTTTAAATAAAATGAAACTAGGCGTCGTAGTTAAAAAGAGCTTACTTTTGCATTTGAAGTTTAAATGTAAAAGAAAGTTCTGTTTTAAAAACAACAACAATGGAGAGAGAAGGAGAGAGAGAAGGTTCCTCCTTTTCTCAGGAACTCTCTCAAGGCCAAGAAAAGTAAACATCTTTCAAAAGTTTCTTCTCCAGCACCTGAATGCAGCCAGCAGGATCCATCCCTGCAGAATCCATCCAGCAAAATCTGACATTTTATCAGTGCAGGGTGTTTTTCAGGACCGTTACAGTAAAAAAAAGGGGGGGTGCAAATAATATTATTTAAATATCTAAACAGACAAATGAATTAAAATGTGCAGAATGAGGCCCTGTTTATGAACAGATACAATCAGTGTCCCTTGGCCACCATTTTGGGTTACCTCAAAAAAAGGGAGGAGGCAATCCCCCCCCCCTTTTTAGCAGGGGTGAGGGATTGCCAATTGCATGTTTAAACAGTGTTTAAAGACCAACACTTTCTTGATGGGTTGCGTCTTACGATTTTTCAATTTTCACTCTCATTTTGTCCATATGTTATTTTCTGTTAAGAGACCCATGGTTGACGCGTACTTTAAGCGCGAATATTTCCCACTCTTCAGCTTTGTAGGAAAAATCAATATCTTGTTTTCAGATGTGTAAATGCACCCATCTCTCGAAAGTGCCCCGGTCATTTTTATGGCACGTTCAGCAGCTGCTTCCTTCTACGATTCCCAGGCTACTGGGATTGACAAGGCAGGGATAAACTGATGTGCCCCCTTGGCTTTGTGAGCTGCCCATTGTTTCCGCAGCTGAGACCCTCTGCTTATGTTTGCTTTCTCCCACATGCATTATTCAACAGCACAGGAAAAGGCCAAGAACCTCTTTTCATTCAGGAATTCTGTATTAAAATAATCAATTTCAAACTGAAACAGGGGAAGGGAGGGTTGGCTACCGGTTGGGTGTATTAATAAGACACCAGCCCTCGCCATTTGCATGGGAAACACGCAACCGGGCAGTAGTAGTACTGGACAAGTTCTCGTTTTTGCCTGAAATGACGGGGAAATTTCTTCTTTAGCATGTTAAGTCTTGGACCAGCAGATTCTGCAAAGATAGCCAAATGCACACGCTTATTATAAATACAAACACACCTTACTCTTTCTGATGTGGAAAGAACCACTTAATTTTGCAACAAAATCACAGCACAACACACATGGCACCAATGATTGCCTGCAAGAGAGGTGAGCTGTGAACTTGAAAGTGTGCAGCATTGTGGGAAGAGTGCCTCATTAATTTGTTTTTTGGTTTTTTTAAGGGGAAAAACAGGATAAAGAATATTTATATAGGGCTTTAGAGCATTCAAAGTGCTTTCACCATACCTTGTCTCAGTAAACTTCACAACAATGCTGTAAGGTAGGGCAGTATTATTTTTATTCCCATATTACGCATGGAGGAGCGGAGGCCACGAGATTGTCGCTTTTAGACTGTTGCTATTTTGAGGTGGGGTGTAATAATCCCATATTAGCACCTTCAGGTGGGCACAATTAAAGTTTCTTTGAAACTTAAGCACAGCAACCCCACTCAAGATCAAGAATTTTGCAATAATGGAAGCGGCAGGAAAATGCACTGAAAAGTGTGGGATAATATTTGCTTGGCACAACATTGTCCAACCTCCCTGCAAATGGAAAGAATGCTCAGTAAATAGCCAACATCATCTAATCCCCCCAGAAATAAATCGGGGTGAATGCTGAATAAACAGCTAATCTGGAGGCAACCTTTGTGAGTCAATGGTAGAGATGTGGTTTTGTTCTTTTAAGCTCTCCGTTTTGTGTCATGTTCTGTTTCTATTTTACAAAATAATTAAAAAAAACCAGGTTGCCACCTGATGACCTCAAGATAAACTCAAGGTTTCTTGGTCTCCAAGCTGTTATGCTACTGTTGGATTGGGCAAAAAGTAGACTAGGATCCCGTGGTATATTTTGCAGAGATTTGCAGGAGATTGGCCAGGGTTTTCTGACTCTATGTAACAATAACAACAAGGGTTTGGGGGTGTCCCCCCCTAAATTAGGGTGCTGAAACAAAGACCACCTTGGTGGAGGAGAGGGAGGGATTTTTCTGTGAAAGGTCTGTGAGCTTAATTCTGGTAATAATAATAATCATAATAAATAATCATAAAAATCAACACCACCATCATAAACCCCCAGACCGACTATGTACTTAGAGGCACCCTGTTCCATCATTCTAAATGTCTGTCTGGTCCCATTTCCTGTGTCACTATTTTGCACCTGGCTCTGGGTGGATTTTAGGGTTTGAGGAGGAAATAAAGTAAATTCAGTTGAAATTGGTCCATTGTGGTATATGGATCACTGTTCCACCAACCACAGTCTTCCTTCAGCCAGCCCCCAGATGCTTGCCTTCCTGCTTGCAGCCAGCACGTGAAATGGCCCTGCCTGTTCTTGGTCCCGGCTCCACCTACTTCTGGTCTCCTTATCTTCTGCCTCATCAGTCCCCAAGGGCACCAACTGCCACTCAAGTAGATCCAACAAGCCTGGTATCCAGGACCTTCCCATCCTAGAGCCAGAATTCTCAGTGTGGTTTAACAATCATTCCCTTTTGCTGGGGACCTCTGGAAACCGTAGTTCTATGAGGTGAATAGGTGGGCGCTCAGCTCGCTTGACAAACTACAGTTCCCGGGATTCTTTGCGGGAAGCCATGACTGTTCAAAGTGGGATGGTGCTGCTTTGAATGTATAGCACAGATGGAGCCAAAACTGCACCCACTTTTAAAACACGTGACTATTCCTAAATAATCCTGAGAACAGTGGTTTGTTAAAGGTCACAGGAGCCAACTCCTAGGAGCTGAGGTCCCTTTGCCCCCACCCCTAATAAAATATTTGAAAGGGCTGGAGGCCCCAAAAAGTTGATAGGCATTGCCATCCAAATGGTGTGCATGCACAATGTCATGTGATTATGTTGGGGTGGGGCTTAAACGCCCCTCCAAATATTTTATTCAAGTTGGCACCCTGGTTAAGGGTTATAGCTTTGTGAGTGGCAAAAGAGAGTTCCCAGGATCCTTTGTGCATTAAATGTGGGTGTGACTTTTTAAATGTAATTTTATTAAGACTTGTCATAATACAATAAAAACCAAACTAATCTAAAGAAGAGAGAGAGAGAGAGAGAGAGAGAGAGAGAGAGAGAGAGAGAGAGAAGAATGCAAAGTCTTCTCTCACAGGTATATCTTAACTTCTGCCCCAGAGAAAGATGAGCCCTCCCAGCTCTCACCTGGGAGCTTCCCTTTCTTCCCCCAGCCTCTCACCCTGGGAGATTTCCCCTTCCCTGCCTCTCACACAGAGTCTTTCCAATGCGGGTGTGGCTTTAGTCTCACCTGCATAATGCATCTAAATGTGCATGAATGCACATTTTATTTATTTTGTGCATTCATCTTCCTCCCTTCCATCCTGAGACTCAACATATGGTCCCTAGGTGGTCGTGCATTCCATCACTGACAGGGGGTAAACCTTATTAAGGTGGCTGCATAATGTTCCTTTATGCAGTTGGGCAAACGACATATGAAATGGCCTGAGACTATTGACTCATGTAGCTCAGGAACATCTATTCTGACTTGCTAGCTCTCCGGGGCCTTTCATTCCCTGCAACTTCTGTTTTTTTAACCAGCGATGGTGGGGGTTGAACCCAAGTCCTTCTGCATGAAAACCACATGCTGTATCACTGGGCCTCAGCAAGTCGTTAAATGTGCTGCAGAACATGTGTGCAGGAGTTCTGAATTATCACAACTCTCTTTCCTACCCTTAGTGGTCACTAGATGATGTCAAGGCATCCACAACCAGCTCCTCCCAAACCTGAGCAGGAGTTGCTTAAGCTGAGGAGGCAGATCAGGGTCAGGGACTTTATAGGACCTGGTAAAAATTGACTGGCTCCTTAAGCAAGCTGATCATTGCTGAATTGGTTGCTGCAGTACCACTCTCTGGCCACCATGGCAGTACTGCTGCACAACAAGCCAGTGGTTCCCTCCTTCAGCAGGCAGCCATGACATCAGGCGCTTGGATCCCACTGCTACTACAGTAGTGACCTGAAGGTCTCTAGCTATCTGCATCCAGTTAAGGTCAGCAGCAGACCTATTCGGCAGCCAGGTTGCTCACCGAGGCAAGACAGTTTGAACATATTACACCGATCCTGGCCCAACTGCACAGGCTTCCAAAGTGCTGGTTTTGACCTATAAAGTCTTAACTGACTCAGGACCACAATACCTCAAGAACTGATCTGGACTCTGAGATCATCTGAGGTCCTTCTTCATGTGACTCCTCCACATGAGGTCTGGAGGGTGGCAAAACGAGAAAGGGACTTTTCTGCAGTGGCTCCTCATTTGTGGAATGCTCTCCGCAGGAAGGCTCGCCTGGCACCTTCAATACATATCTTTAGGTTCCAGGTGAACATATTCCTCTTCAACCTGGCCTTTGGTTGATAACTTCCTTTTAAATATGTTGCAGGTTTTTATTATGTACTATGTTTCTTTTATCTTGTATTTTTATGTTGTGAACTGCCCTGAGATCTACAGATGAAGGGCAGTATTCAATTTTAACATTTATTTATTTGTTTGTTTGTTTGTTTGTTTTACATTTATTTAGGTGATCTATATACCATTATCTGCACAAGCCACAATATGGTTTACAACAAAGTCAAACAGGATGATGTATAGTCTCCAAAAAACAACATAATCCTTAAAATAACGACACAACCCGAAATAAATAATTATGTAGCAATTACTAATAGCAGCAGAAATAGTTGATCCATTGGTCTAATTTAATAATTGATCCATTTGTCTGAATGAAGGGAGGGACAGCGCCTGCCGAACGTCTCCTGCTAGGGAGTTCCACAGGGCATTAAATTCTCAGTCCCTATTGACAATCAGGCAAACCTCAGGGGTGTGGGTAGCTACTAAGAGTCCCCTTCAGAGCATCTCAGTGATTGTTGGAGAATGATGGCTTTTTTTGCAACTTTAGCAAATTTGCTCCTCCCAAACCACTGAATGAACTGAAAGACAGTTTTCTTTTGAAATTTACAAATTCCCTGATGCAGTTCTCCAACCACACAGAATGCAAACAGAGATGTTTACACTGGTGAAAAGGCTTTGGGGGAAAGCACACATTGGTGAAAATTATGTACCGAACACAAATTCTGTTGGGGGCAGGCCAATACATTTTGGCACCTCAGGCAAACCTCAGAATGGCACTCCCTTGCCAGGAAAGAAGGAGTGAGTGAAGCTCTACATAAAAACAGGGGGGGGGGGGGAATAAAGATTTGCACCACAAGCAAGGCACCCTAGAGTGCCCTTAGCCTGTTCTAGAAACAAGGCTTTTAGTGTTGCAGCTCCAGTTCTCCAGATTCAATTACCAGCCGAAATCAGACAGGTGCCTAGAGTGATGGTGTTCAGCAGTCTGCTGAAGACAGTTTTGATTAGGGAGGTTTTCCCTGAGGTGCAACCCATTTGTTTATGGAAAGTCAATTTTATATCTGATGGAATGATTTTGTGCCCCCTAAGAATTTTGTGCCACGGGCAATGTGCTCTGTGGCCACCGCAAGGGGGTTCTGCTTAGCCATGTTGAGAGACTCCTCCTCTATGAATTCGTTCAGCTCCCTTTTCACACCATCTAACTGTGACTTCCCCTCCCACCCGCACAGAACCGTAGCTAGGTGATCTTGCGCCCCTGGCTGAACCACCCAAATTGCGCCCCCCCAGCCACGGACAAATTAGCTCTTCTTTCTGCCTCTCCTCCAACCCCCCCCATTCAATTCACCCACTGTTTAAAACCATTTATTATGAGGCAATAATCAATATTTATACATTTAAAGTGGTATTATACTGTATTACTTTAAGCAGTCAAGGCTTACCCCCAAAGAATCCTGGGAGCTGGAGTTAAGGTTGCTGTGATTTTTTAGGAGACTGCTAGTCTCTTCACAGAGCTACAATTTCCAGAGTGGGTTATCAGCCAATCCCTCTTCCCAACTGAGTGTTGTAGCTCTTTAAGAGGCCTCCTAACAAATGCTCAGCACCCTTGACAAACTACAGTTCTCATGATTCTTTGGGGGACGCCATGAATGTTTAAAGTGGTACGATGCTGCTTTAAATTCACAGTGCTATGCCAGTGACCACCATCACCACTTGTGGCAGCAAATGTCATAGAATAAGTTCTGTTTCTGTGTAATTTGGTTCCTTGGCCCATGCTGAATCCACTGCCCCTCCACTTCAATGGATAATCCTGGGTTTCAGTACTATGAGAATCCCTCTTTCTGCCATCCTCTGTCCATACCGTTGGCTGAAATGGGTCAGCTTAGAGGGGAAACATTGATGCCTGATTTTGCCAGCTACCTAAGCTGTCCCTGAGTCTCCCCCCACTTTGAACAAGCCAGATGCCCTCCATGCCTTCAGTTGAGCCAGATTCATGGGCATATATTAGCATCACTGGGAAGAGAGATGCTGAGCAGAGAAGAGAGAGAGGTGGACCGTGTCTCTACGTGTTTTTGGTGCTAATCTAAGGGCTGGACCAACTCCCAGTCCCTGGGTCACTTGTATACAAAGTTCCCATTGTGAATCCAGGACTAAGATGGCAGCCTCTTACGGCTGCTTTGAAAGTATGCATTTTTTTTTTAAAAAAAGAAAACTTGTGTATGCATAAGCCTCTTATTTAATGAATGATTCCCTTTGTGTTTACATGTTCCACAATCCGTGGAACAAATAGGGCTTAGTCACTGGAGAGTGAAAACTTGGAGTCCTCTGGGGAGAAAGATAGAAAGAAGGTGAAAAGGAGGGGAGGAAAGGTTGGCCGGTGGGAAGAAAGCAGAGAAAGCCCAAACAGAAGAAGGTCTTTGCTTGAGGTGGCAGAAAATGAACCACGTTCCAACCTTACCTGGTCATGGCTGTGGCTGTGGGATTTGACTCACTTATGCTCAGGAAATGGGATGATGCTTCAGATTTGACACCCAGACCTGGCTGAAATCCAGTTGGCTCACCAGGAGGCTGGAGGGGGGAATGAATTAATTAGATCACACTATTCAGTTGATGGGGGGTGCTGAGAAGAGGGGAGAAGGAGTAAGGGGGGAGGGAAATGACTTCAGGCTGGTTTGCACTGAAGTTTTGAAATTCAAGTGGCCTTAGGCAGATCACCTACTTAACATTCACCCCAGTATCTGTTTGAAAAACAGTGCCAGTTCCAGCACTGGGGTGTGCCCTTCCGCAAGGCAACCACAGTGGTCTCCCGTAACCTGGAAGGAGCAGCTCTGGCAAAGGAAAGCTGCGTATACCTGACTATATGCTCTAGAATCAACAGAGGCTGTCCTTGCTTTTTCTTATGTAGCCTGCATAGGAGCGAGCCCTAAACAGCACTTTGCCCTGGAGCAGCTCTTCTTGAGAAACTGGTTTTATTCTGAAAGTAAAAGCTCATGGCAGATTTATTCTACGTTGCCCCATGGCCACTCCATTTGAAATCAGAAAGGAACAGCAATTGGGGGTAGGGGGTAAGATCTAGCCACAGCTGCCCATTAACATTGTGGGTGGGCGTGTACCATCTAGCTGAGTATTGTCTAAACTGACAGGCAGAAACTCTCTAGGATTTCATGGGGTAGGCATGTTCTGTTCCATCTTCTGTTCTGGAGATACTGAGCTACAGCCCTTTCCCATTATTATGTTAGGCTACTTGTCCTTTACTAGGTTTGGGGCCAGAGTAAATCCCTGGCCTTGCCATTTCTGTCATGGCTCTGTGCTGTTGTTCTAAAAATATTGTTTTGGCACAATTTAATCCACCCTTCCTCCAATCAGCAGAAATAACACCACCCCTATTTTATCTTCCTCAGCACAGATAAAGGTTAAGCTCAAAGAGAGAATGTAAGGCCGTCACTTAACACCCCGTTATAAAAGAGGTCACAGATTTGTATTAAAATGTCCTTATTCCATTTTGCACTTACGTATAGAAATGTAGAAAGAATGGTTAAAATTTAAATAGAAATGCAATACATGACTAAAAGAGAAATTCGAACTCAGGTCTCTCCAGCCACAGTCCAGCATGTTCATCATTACCCAACCCTACATATTTGAAGTGTCTCTGTTGAAACACTCTTTAAAGAGGATAAAGAAAAGAAATATTTGCTGTTATATATACTTCCTGGGTGATTTATTTTGTTTTATTTTATAGCCAGGACATGATGGGGTCAGAGAGAAATGTGTCCAAAAAGTACTGGATTCATATTATTATTATTAGAGTTGTCATCAATTCCAAATGAAACTCATTATAAATTAGTTCTCAGCCTCTATGATTGCTTTATAAGAGCAATTGAAGAGACCCTCCTGTATTAATTAGCAGCCGGTGCATTTTTTAGGGGCAGAAATTATGAGGCGCCCCTTCTCTTTGGGAGCTGAAAAGCTCCGGGTTATCATTTTCTTTTAATCCTCCATCTAGAAGCGTGAATTATTTTTGTATTTCCATATTTCTCAAGTAGCACTTAATTTAATCTCGGCCCCATTTCCTTCAATAAGCCATTGTTGCATCTTTTTAAAGCTGGCCTGCTCCCTCCTCCCGGCTCATATACCCATGAAATTGGTTTAATGAAGCATAAAAGTATGAAGCATTAACAACAGTGGAATCCGCGTGGTAGCACTTCATTTTTCAGGTCCACTCACATTTCCTACCTAATTTATAAAATCAGCGCACAAATGATTTTTATCACAGCCATAACATCAGTATAAATGACTGCCTTCCTCGGGACATGGCAGTTTGTCAAGCCTTTGAAATGATATCTATTAGCCGAGATGGAGTGGGAGGTTGGGCAGGGAGGAAGAGCCTCTCCCCCTTGCGAGATTTTAGTGTGGGACACTTAGAAGTGAGAAACCCAACTAAGTGTGCTGTTTGTGGACTTCCCAACCTGCTTGGACTCTGAAGGAAGAAAGGATCCTGGAATAGATGTGTCTTTAGTCTGATCCAGCAGAATTATGATTCTTACTTCAAAATCAACAGTTGGACAATACGTTTTGGTTTTTAAAAAAGGACTAAAGATAAGGGAGGAATTCAGTTCTGTTCACCTTTAAAGGAGAACCTTTCTGAAACAATTTGCGAAATGGAAACACAGCCTTCCTTCAAAATTTGCACCCTCAGAATTTGGTAGTGCAGTGCTCCAGCCAAGTAGCGTGTACCAAAATGCATATGCTACATTAAAGGGTGCATGAAGATGCATATCAGTGAAGATAACACACCCCAAAATCCATTATATTAGGTGAATTTGCACTGCAAAAGAATTGCTTACATTAGGCAAAATTGTCTACAAATATGTAGGCCGTAGGAGAAAATTGCACTAAAAATACTGATGAATTTTCATGATGTTTTTAAAGGGGGGGGGGAATGCAATCGACACAGAAGAGCTGATACTGGAAAAAGGAGTAAATGAGAGAAACAGAAATTGGCCCATTCACCCATCCTTAATTAAGGGCAATCAGAATGTCACAGATAGCACCACAACAGGCAAGACATTATACAAAACATGAGTTGGCAGTGAATGAGGAAACTGTGAAACAGCAGCAGCAAAAAGATGCAAACTAGGATGAAGTGTGCAAATAAGGCCTGGTTGAAGAGGAATGTTTACACCTGGTGCCTGTAGCTCTGTGAATGGGTGGACTATGGTTCCCAGGATTCAGGAAGCCGTGAGAGTTAAAGTGGTATAAATGTGTGTTAAATCTATGTTGTAGGTGAGAGCAATGATGAATAAACCAGAATATATCAGTGATTAATGCCGTATTATCATGTTAATAACATGTTGCAGAATAATCCCATAGTAAAATTCCATTCTGGAGGCCCCCTAAGTCAAGCATGGGATTTACTAATAATGCGAGTGGTAAATGCAATGTCAACAATATATCTGTTGTTGCTTGTGGTTCCGTCAAGCATGCCTTAAACTGATGTATACTGATAGCACCTTGTGGTTGAAGGGAAGAAATACTTGGAATAACAAATCAGCGAAGCAAGGAATACCAGGAAAGGGTGGGAGCATATTTTTTCAGAAGAGATTGTTTCCTCATAAGCTACTTTTTATGAAGTACAAGCTTTTTATTTATTATTATTTTAAAAAGAAAGAGATCAAATATTGGGTTGAGGGACAGGTGCAACATATAAATTGATTAAATGCATCTGTTGTGGTTTTTTAAAAAGCCCTTACAAGATAGCACTGATCCATCCTTCAGCAGTTTTTGAAACTCTTTAATAACTTTTAATCCAAGTGCTTCCCCCTCACCCAAACCCAGATAAGGAGCAGCACCTCAGAAGACTCATTGCCCTTCTTTCTCACACAGATTCTGCTAAAGTAGCACCAGCACCTTAAGAACGTAATAGCCTGCTAGATTATGCCAATGGCCAATCTAGTCCAGCATCCTGTTTTCACAGTGGCTATGGGAAACAGGCATGCAGGACCTCAGTGCAAGAGCACTCACCCCACCTGCAGTTTCTAGCAACTGGTATTCAGAGGCATAATGCCTCCTACGGATGAGAGCATAGCCATTGTGGATATGAGCTGTTGATAGCCCTCTCCTCCATGAATTTGTCTAATCCTCTTTTCATGGAATCTTACACTTGGAAGGAACCCCCCTCCAAAGGGTCATCTAGTCCAACCCCCTGCAATGCAGGAATCTCAACTAAAGCGTCCATGACAGATGGCCACCCAACCTCTGCTTTAAAATCTCCAAAGAAGGAGAGTCCATAACCTCCCGAACAGCTCTTACTGTCAGAAAGTTCTTCCTGATGTTTAGTCGGAATCTCCTTTCCTGTAACTTGGAGCCATTGGTTCATCATCCAAGCTGTTTATGCACTGTGTATTTTGTTTTATCTGTCTTCATTGTTCCAATAAAATAAAAATATGAAAATAACAAGCTCTTCTTCAGATCCTTCCCCCGCCTCCACATTCATTACACGCATTCAATTGATTAATTAATAAGGCCGCAATCATAACCCTACTTCCTTGGGAGTAAGTCCCATTGAATTTCATATGACTTTCTTCTGAGTAGACATGGTTAGGATTGCACCGTAAATCTATTAACCATGAAGGCCTTTGTATGTTTACTCTGAAGAAGCAAGTCATGTTATGTTCAAGAAGACTTGCATTCTACCAAGCGTGAAAAAATTGGATAGAGAAAAGTCCCCCCGCCCCCCTCATAATACAAGAACTCGTGGACCTCCAATAAAACTGAATGTTGGAAAATTTAGGACAGAGAGAAAGTCATTTTTTGCACAGAATTCAAACTATGAAACTTGCCTCCATGGGAAGCAATGGTGACCATCAAGGGCAAATTCATGAAGCAAAAGGCTACTGATGGCTACTAGCCTCAAAGGCTAGGCTCTGACTCCATGGTCAGAGGCAGTATTGCTTCTGAATGCCATTTGCAGGAAACCAGAAGTGGGGAGAGTATTCTTGTGCTTAGGTCCTGCTTGCATGTTTCCCACAGGCATCTGGGCCTGTGATAACATGATGTTTGACTAAATGGGCCTTTGGCTTGAATCAGAAGCCTCTTCTCATGTTCTTGTGGGATGTAAAACTGCAGTTAAGTACAACAGTGGACATGTTAGGGGATGTTTTGTACCACTCAGGAGAAGACTTCCTAGGACAGACTTGAAGAGGGTGTAGTCTGTTGTGCTACCATGGAGGAGCACACGGCCTCCATGTTCTGATCAGTGTGTGTTCTCCATTTTGTATGTTGCTGTGTGTTTAGAGAAGTGACTGCTTAGTCGCAGTCACTTAACTTCTTTATGGAATGGTTCTAGTTGTTATGTAACCTAAGCCTGCCTTCAGGGATATGTCTGTGAACCTGAATGAATCTGTGAGTAAACTACTTTAATATTAACATTAATCAGACTCTTGTGTTTATTCTTTTTAAGAGGGATTAGAAAGGATTTTTCCAGGAAGGAAAATAATAGTAAGACTCAGATGAGTCAGCAACAAGCTGATTGCTACGTAATTTAAAAAGGGGGATTTTGGAACTCTGCTAGAATATGAAACTTGCTAGCGCAAGTTAGGAAGGATATCATTAAATAATATATCCTCTCCTGCCTCCCTAATCATTCCCAACAGTTCTTTAGACAAGGGTCTCACCAGCCTAGGCTTGCCATACATCAGGAAAATTCCTGACCTGTCCTGGTCTTGGGGTGTAAAAATGACGTCAAGGCAAAATGACAGGGGAAATCCTGATGTATGGCAATGTGATGGAAAAAGCAGCAGAAAAACTGCTCCAAAAGCTTAAAATCAGTATGTTTGAGGGAGGTTTTCCCAAAAACGCTCAACAATTTTGGTGGTTTCCTAAAAAAAGGCTCAACAACGGATGTCAGGAATTTGTCAGGATTGTCCTGGGATTTTCACAGATGTATTCCACAACTGAGCTAGGCTGTAATCCTAAACATACTTAACCAGGAAGTAAGCTCCACCAAACATAGTAGGACTTGCTATTGAGTGGACATACACCAGAATGCGCTGCAAAATTTCTTTATCTGGGTGATTGCCAGAAGGATCTTCCTTTTGCTTCCCTACCAAGTAAGAAGTCTGTCAGCTTCATGCTGTCCATTTGCCAAGCAGATGCAAAGGTTATTGACAGATTAAGTGTTTTTCAGATGGAATCAAGTGTCTTGTCACATGCCAAACAAAGAGCCAGACATATGGCCTCTTGTATACACATTACAGAAGAGAAACTTAGCCAACCTGTTGGCAGATAAGGTGTTGAGAACAGACCGTAATAAGTAGGTGAACAAAGCTAAGGCCCTATTGGTACTATACATTAGAAGTAGCACTGTGCCACTACAAACAGGAATAGTCATCCCCAAAGAATTCTGGGACGTGTAGTTTGTTAAGGATGTTGAGAGTTGTTAGCAGACCCCTTTCCCCCCTCACAGAGCTACAATTCCTAGAGTTCCTTGGGAATAAGGTTGATTGTGAAACCACTCTGAGAAATGTAACACTGTGGAGGGAAGCAGGTGTCTCCCAACAACTCTCAGCACCTTTAACAAAACAACAGTTCCCAGAATCCTTTGGGGGAAGCCATGATGGTTTAAAGGGGTATCACATCACTATAAATACATAGTGCAGATGGGCCTACATTTTTTTGAGATTATGTTTTAGATTAACATCTGGGGTCTTGCTGGAAATAACATATCACTTCCAGACCAGTGTTTCTCCAGCAGTGGCCTGGGACCTCCAGTCTACTCCTTGAGCTCCTTTCAGATGGGCCTTAATGCTTCAACTTGTTTGTCCCACCCCCTAGTCATGCTACAGTCATTTACTTGGACTAGTGTCAGCACCAGCAACTCATTGTGTCCTCACTAAAGGTGTCCAGGAGACAGACAAGTTTAGGTTGTGGTACTCAAAGGAACAAAGGTCTTCCTTTTCTGAAGGTAAAGGTTTGGAAGAGGTGTTGAAGGAAATTAGAAAGGGAGATGAGAGGCTGATGTATCATCACCATCGACACCATCTTAGTTCTAAACACCTTAGAACTAATGTAATAAGAAGAGCCTGCTGGATCAGACCAAGGGTCCAGCATCCAATCAGCCCCTCTTAGTGGCTCCCAACAGAATATTAAACAGAATAAAACTTCAAACATTACCTATAGTTTACCTATGCACTGTGTGGAGAAGTGTTTTTTTTAAAAAAAAAAATCTGTCCTGAATCTTCCAAACGAATAGAAAGGAAGAGGAAAGCTGTTTCAGAAAGAAGTGAATGTAAAAAGACCAGAGAGGAAGGAAGAAAGGAACTTGCGGTTTCTCCAAGGGCAAGGGGAAATAAGTTACAAGTTGAGTGTGAAAAAAGAAAGGGGGAAGAAATTTCAGGAGATGGATAAAAATACTTTAAAAGTCACATGGGGCCAGGAAGGGAAATATATATAGAAGAGAAGAGTCTCTGGATCTGTAAATTCTGCCTAAAATACAGAGGCTGAGTCACAATACCGTCAGAGCAAACGGCAGTGCTTAGATTCAGGAAAGCTGAGCAGTGGAGTTCCTTATCACAAGGAAAACACAGCGGCAAATAATTTAGCAATTTCCAAAGTTGGATTAGATATCAGTAGAAAGTGCTGTCAGTTAATTGCCAAAAGATTGTGTCAAACTTTGCCTCCCTCAGCCACCATCCTTGTGACTGGCTGTGTCCCTGCAAAAACATTTTGCGACTGACTGGTCACCCTCAGTAATTTTCAGCCATCTCAGCGGGGCTCAGAAAGCAGAAACTTTGAGAACCTCTGCTTCACAAAGTTTCCTGAAATTATGATCCTATTATCAGAAACCCTGGGCTCTACTCATGTGATGGGCATAAGTTTAGGATGAGGCATCATAGAACCTGCACACCAACATTTTCTTGAAACAGAAACACCTTGTGCTGTCACTGTTTCTGAGTGCTCAGCTTTGGAACATACAGTGGAGCGTACAGACCCTTTAATGCTGGTTGGGCTAGAACGCTGGAGACAGGAGCCATGCTGAAGAAAGGGCGATAGGTCTTTAACACCGCACACCAACAATCCTGGTCCACCACACCTCTGGCACTGGGTGGCTTTTTCTTTGCATTAAATAAACAATAAACAAACAAACACTCCCCCCGTGGGCCAGAGTTAATAGGGCTGTTTAAACAAATTAATGCAATGTAAAGTTGAGATATGGAATCTGGGTTGCTATTTTTTCTTATTATTAGTATTTCCAAATGAGGAAGAGGAAGAAGCAATGGCTATGCAGCTTGGTGCCTGAAGGCTCATCTTTCACCATTTTGTGCAAATAGCTTTGTGTGGTGCTCCCCCCGCCCCTCGCATGGTGCATCCTTAATCAGCCAAACCTTCAGATGCATGACAGTCTGCTTAGCAATATCCAATCACTGTTCGGATTAAAGGTGAAATCAGTCACACAGGCAGAGGAAGCCGACTGCTGCTTCACCACAGTGTGGCTTCTCTAATCGGCCTCCAAGAGACAAAAGATCATAACTGATTTACTCCTACTCCCTGGGGGACAATTTGCTATAGCCTGAAGCAATCAGGAAACATTCTGAATTGCTTTCATGCCCAGGGGAAGTGCCAAAAGAGTCCTAGGTTGTTGCTTTTCCACCCTTTGAAACTTTCTGATCACTTGGTGATGGTCAGGCAGGAAGGGAGGATTTTCCAAGCAGGAGAACATATATATTCACTGGAAGAAGTATTTATAATGTGTTTTTGGGTACAATTCATGTGTGGACATCAACACCCACAAAGCCCCTTGTTAAATGCTTTTTAAATCTCGATTTCAAGTCAGGTAAGGGCCACCATGTCTAAAATAGGAGTGCTTAGCACAGGTTGCAAACTAATCCACACCTTTTCACTTGCTGGAGTTTTGTTTTGAGTAGACATGAACAAAACTGAGGTAGGTTGCTGGATCATGTCCTACCTTGGAAAACACTTAGTTTTCTGATTTCTGGCTTGCTAACGACTTGGGTTTATAATATTATTTTACTTCATTCGTTTCAAGAAGCTTTGGACCGGACATTTTCCTTAATGTTTTGAGATTCGTGGACAACCAGCATTCAGTGAGTGAACTTAGTAAGAAAGGGTCATCTGAGACAATAAGGCTGCAATGCTATATAAGTATATTCAAAAGAAAGTCCCAATGAATTCAGTAGGTCACATTTTCAGAGAAGCGAGTACAGAACTGAAGTCTAAATGATTCTTTCGTTTAAATATGAATAGTTGTATTTTCTTTATTTAAAAAAATGCTTCAAACTTATAAAGCCAGTTATTTTGGTATTATTTCAAGCCGATGGAAATGCAGAGTTGATAAGGGTCCTGTTTCTGGATTTTCTTAACATCTGAATCCTGCAGAACAGTTTATATCCTGTTGTGCCCACGCCCCACTAGAGGCTCCAGACTTCCTGCCTCATACCTGCAGGGGGAAAAGAAATACCCCTAAGCCCTGCAAGTAGAAACCTAGCACAGCAGGAAACAAAGAAAGCTGCCTTATACTGAGTCACACCATCAGTCCATCCACCTCAATATTGTTTGCACTGAATGGCAGCAGCTCTCCAGGGTTTCAGATTGGGGACATACCCAGACATACTTGGATATGCTAGGGATTGAATAAGCAACCTTCTACATGCAAAGTATGTGTTCTACCACAGAACTGTGGCTCTTCCACCCGAAACTATGATTTTAGTCCTCATAGGAACTAAAGGGGTTTGCATAGAATCCTGCTGAGCCGAGCAGGATTTAACCCACGCTCATCAGCTGACCTGCATGCAAGACAGATACTCTACCTGGGGGCAACAGTTCAGGGCCTAGGGAAAGTCTGTAATCCAGTTGCAGAGCACCTGTCATGCATTCACAAGGTCCCACATAGGACTGGGAATGTCCCATGTCTGAAACCCTGGAGAGCCACTAAAGAATCTCTATAGTGTCTGCTGATGAATTTGTCTAAAGCTCCACCGAGTTCTGCTTCCAAGGGTCAGGTGCCCCTGGGGAGAGCAGAAGCAAGGTGCAAAGGCAAGAGACATCCCATGCTATTTGTTTCCAGTTAGCATTCAAGGGTAGTCTGCCCTTGGGCATGGAGGCTCTGTCCTAGCTAAGGGCTGCACAGTGCTCTGTAAATTTGTCTAACCCACTTTTGAAGTTGCCAAGGGCAGTGGACATAATCCATGCCTTGTGGCAGTGAGCTCTGTGGGTTGATTCTGCATTGCACAAGGACAGGATTACTGTTCTCTCTCCCAAACTGAGTGCCAATCAAATACATTCCAGTTACCCCAACTCTCTGTGTTATTACTTCTATTTGCAAGAGTTTTCGTGGGTTGTTGTTTTTTTAACTCATATGCCTTAAACAAGGATCAGAAGTATCTATTTCAGCAACTCAGTGATTTTAATCCAGGGATTCTAATCGAGTATGCATGAATGAAAACTGAGCTCTTAATTGCCTCGTTCTCTTTACTTCAAACTGGTAATTGCTGGTGTCTGTAATGGTCATGTGATATTTTCCAGTAATGCTAGAAGTTTGGTCAATGGGTTGATGCTGTTCCAGCCAAGAACATCTCCTAAGAGGTAAACGCAGGCAAGACTTCTTCTTCAGTAAACCAGACAGCTTGCAGTCTCATTTATTAGTTTTATTTATTCGCACGAAAATTTCTGCTCCGTCCTTCTAATCCATACATGGCACAAGGGGAGGTTTTCAACAATTGCAATCACAATATCATCATAACACTGTAAGATCCAGCAAAATACAATAGAGGCAGGGAGAAAACATTAAGAAGGAAAGTCAGCAGCTGCACTGCAGGGCAACAAGGCTGCCAGTTTATTATTATTATTTTAGAATAATACTCGCAGTGAGAGGTTAATTAATCAATTTAACACATTTTTAAACTACTTAATATTCAAAAATCTCTATGCAGTATAAAACATAAAGACTAAAACTATAGCATATCAGCATATAAAAAGAATTAGAAGTAGGAATTTGGGGAATTCAAATGAATATTATTATTTATTTAATTAAATGTATATACCGCTTGATCATAAAACAGCAAAAACAACTTCTCAGCAATTTACAATATAAAATAAAACATTAGATTGTCAGTTAAAAACAGCTAATAACAGGTATTTTAAAAACTGAAAAGTTGATTAAAATAAGCAGTAGCTAAAAAGAAATAAAACACATGTAATTTTTGGACGGGCTTGCATAAACAAATTGCTTCAAGCATGCACCGAAAGGAGTACAGTGAGGGCACAGTGAGAGCCAGTGTGGTGTAGTGGTTAAGAGCGGTAGACTCGTAATCTGGTGAACCAGGTTCGCTTCCCCGCTCCTCCACATGCAGCTGCTGGGTGACCTTGGGCTAGTCACACTTCTCTGAAGTCTCTCAGCCCCACTCACCTCACAGAGTGTTTGTTGTGGGGGAGGAAGGGAAAGGAGATTGTTGGCTGCTTTGAGACTCCTTAGGGTAGTGAGAAAGCAGGATATCAAATCCAAACTCTTCTTCTTCTTCTTCACCTGCCTGGTGTCAATAGACAGGGAGTTCCAAAGTGCATGCGCTGCAGTTTTGTTTTTATTTTGCTTTTTAAAATGCTTTATTAAAGATTAGAAAAAGGTAACATAAAACAAAATTATCCATAACAATAATATTTTTTAAAAAATATCTGTTACATTGTGTTAAATAGTGCGTAGACATAGCAGACGACGCGGCAATTTCTCCAAAGCAGCTCTTTATTTGTAAGCTGGAACAGAACTGAACAGCAAACAGCTCAGCCGGCCTGCTTTTATAGGCAGCCAGCTGTCAACATTGTAGCAACAACAACCCAGGGTTTCCCGCCTAAAATAACTGACGTGGACCTGAGTGAAAACTACCATATATACACGATACTCCTGGTGGCCAGGGTGAGGACTTCAATACATAACACATTGTCTCATGTTCTTCTTAAGGTTCCATCAACTTCCCGTCGACCCCACATGCCTCTAAACATTAGTTTGCCTAACGCACTATTTATTTCAGTTTTCTTTTCTTAATTGTCATAAGTATTATACTTTCTTATACTTAATCCGATGTATTACAGAAATTATTCTAAGGCTGCCACAGACATCATATATTACAATGATCCTTAGGGTATTTTTTCTATGTCCCATTTGCTAATAAAAGTTTGTTGAGTGTGGTCTCTCATTTTTTCTGTTAATTCTGCCAATTCTGCATATTCCATCAATTTATTTTGCCACTCCAGCTTGGTCGGTATTTCTCACCCTTCCATTTCGTAGCTGTTAATATTCTTGCAGCCACCGAGGAATACAAGAATATTTCCCTTGTGTTTTTTGGTATTTCAGGGCCTAGTATCATAAGAGAAAAGCCTCTGTTTTTTCTTTAAAGATACCTTAATCATTTTTTAAAGTTCATTATAAATTTCATCCCAAAATTCCTTTATTTTCTTACATGTCCACCACATGTGTAGCATTGAGCCTTCCGCTTGTCCACATCTCCAGCATTTACTTGAGTTGTTCTTGTACATTTTAGATTATTTTAATGGCATCAAATACCAGCGGAACTACATTTTCGTCATTTCCCCCCTGAAAGTTTAACATGCAGTGAACTTCATGTTGACTTTCCATAGGTTTTCCCAGGCCCTCATTAGGATGTTGTACCCAAAATCCTGAGCCCCTTCAACCATAACAGATTTTACCTCCTTTTTTCCTCCAAATACATTTTGGAGAGGGTTTTTACTTTAGAATTAATCAATTCTTTTTCCAATCTGGAGGGTTCTGTCTCAAACCCTCATACCTCATACAATACCTCATTCAATTAGTGGCATTGGAGCCAACCTGACAGATGTTCTCTTATTTTATTGTATTTTTTTAAATTTCAGCTGATTCTTTTCCTCTTTTAATAATACTTTATATACTGGCCAATTCTCTTTTGTATTTTCAAACCCTTTACTGCTAATGCTTCTAGAGGGGATATCTACCACGGGGTTTCCAGTTCAAGCAGATGTTTTTACTTCACCCAGACTATGTAAAGAGATTTCCTTGTGATGTGGTTTAAGAAGTTCTTATGAATCTTAACTTTATTGTATCCTAGGTAGGCATGCCAACCATAACGGTTGTCATGTCCTTCCAGGTCCAGCAAGTGTGTATCCTGTAGTATACACCACTCCCTAATCCAGGCTAGACAGGCCGCCTCGTAATAGAGTTTTAGATCTGGCAGTGAAAATCCCCCTCTTTCCTTGATATCAATTAATAGTTTATGCTTAATCCTAGGCTCTTCCCCTTGCCAGATATCGTTAGAGATGGAGGCAGCCCGTGCCCCCCTTACTCGCTTCTCGCGGGCAGGTTGGGGGTCCTCCTCTGACTTCGCAGCAATTCCTCGCCATCTAAGGACACCCTCCCAAGACTTTTAGGGTTTCGCTTAGCCTTGTGTCCCCCTTTTTGCCCCATCTGATGATCGCACCCCTCAGAGAGAAGCAGATGCACGCCTGATCACAAGCATTGGCAAACCAGAAGTCTTATTCTTATTTATAACATGGAATCATATCACACAATTGTGATATCACACAATCATGAAATCATGATACTATGATAGCACGATATGATTTCACAAAATCATGATCTCTCACAATCATGCATTCACAAACATGAATTCATGATTTCGCAACCATGAATTCATGATTTCACAAACATGAATTCATGATTTTGCAAAAAGCATGATCTCAAATCATGAATTCATGATCTCAAAATCATGAAATCGTGATCTCAAATCATGAATTCATGGTTGCGAAATCATGAAATTGTGATCTCAAATCATGAATTCATGATCTCAAATCATGATTTCATGATCTCAAATCATGAATTCATGATCTCAAATCATGAAATCATGATCTCAAATCACGAAATCATGATCTCAAATCACGAATTCATGATCTCAATTCATGATTTCATGATCTCAAATCATGAATTCATGATCTCGTTATTTTGAAATCATGATCTCAAATCATGAATTCATGATTTTTGCATAAAATCATGATCTCCCACAAATCATGGAAATCATGATCTCTCACAAATCATGGAAATCATGATTTCTCACAATCATGAAATCATGATCTCACAATCATGAATTCATGATACCGCAAAATCATGAAATCATGAAATCTTGATTTCGCGATAGCATGATTTCATGATTGTGTGATATGGTATCATGAAATCACGCAATCATGATTTCATGATGTTTATATCATGAATGCTTGTGGAATGATATGATTGCATGATACCGTATTGGCCCAAATATAAGCTCGAATTCCGACTGTGAAAAGTTAAAGTGTGGCTTATATTTGGAACCGAGTCCTGCGGACCTGCCTCCTGACACTACAGCCCTGAACGGGCGGCAGAAGCTTGGGGAGGTAGTGCTGGGAGGTGGTAGTACCGGGAGGTGGGCACGCAGTGCACTTGGAACTGAGTGCTAGCACTAGCCACCCCCTTCCCCTGTTCAGGGAGGTAGAGCCAGGAAGCGGGCATGCAGCATGCCCAGAACCGAGCGCCGGCTGCCCCTCCCGTTCAGGACGGTAGAGCTGCATTTAATAATAAGGAAGTATCCAATTAAATCCTACTTAGAGTAAAGTAGAACCATTAAAATGAATGGGTCAGGGAAAGTCTGGGCAATACATCTGTGCATGTAAATCAGCACACACAACTTGTATGCACACTGGTTTCTTTTTACAGCCACTTCCATTTCCCTGCATTCCGCATAGGAAGGCCCAGAGGTCTGTCAACATGAGAAGTAAAATCAACTCTTCCCAACGGATGCTAGATTCCATCATAAATGTTAAGAATAATGCGGCCCATTCAAACATGGCATTTATTACATAAACCTACAACTTCAGTAAGAGATTCACAATTGAAACATCAGAGTTTGGCTGCTGAGATCCTAAATATTAGATCTCGGGGCAGGTATGTGATTATAAATGATTATTTGAGGATACATGGGGCAGAAGTTGGAAGCAAGGGCTTGGGCAATGGGACAGATTGAAACCAAGAAGGGGGTCAGCAGGGATATGATCATTAAACTACAGAAGATGCTGCTGCACTCATGTCCTGCTTGCAGGCTTCCCAAAGGCATCTGGTTTGCCACTGTGAGAAAATAATTTTGAACTAGTTAGAGCTTTGGTGTCATCCAGTGTTCTTCTTCACGTTCTTCTGAAGCTTCTTATAGATTAGTGCTCTGAAGTTCCAAGTAAAAGTCTCCTTAACTTTCCTCTTCCACCCTTCTGTTTTTGACCTCTCATCCCTGTCTTTGCAGGTTGTTTAGGCTTGGGTTGCTGAGGACAGCTTTTGTGTAGGCATCTTTCCCACAACTTTCACAAGTGAACAAGTGCTTATGATTGTGAAGATAGGGCTCAAAGCATGTGAGCAACATGCTGGTGGAATCTTAGAGGAACCCAAGCCCTGCCATTGGTCCATCTAGTAGGGAGAGGTGCCTGGGCTTTTCCTGACTCTGTAACTGTACATCTGTCATGTTAGGAGGGGAGGCATGGGGAAGGGTCATGTTTCAGTGGCAAAGCATTTGCTTTTTAGGCAGAAGGTCCCAGATTCCATCACTGGCATCTCCAGGTCGGCCATCAGATGTCAAAGAGATAAACAACTACCTGACATTCAGAAGACATCTGAAGGCAAGTTTTTAATGCGTGACATTTTAGTGTATTTTTGGTCTTTGTTGGAAGCCGCCCAGAGTGGCTGGGGAAACCCAGCCAGATGGGTGGGGTACAAATAATAAATTATTATTATCTCCAGTTGAAGAGCTCTTGCCAGTCCACGTTGACAATACTGAGCCAGATGGATAAAGGGTTTGACTCAGAATAAGGCAGCTTCCTGTGTTCCTATGACCTCACCTTCAGTCATTCCCAAACATACCACTGGAGCAGAAATATCATTTCTAGGCTATTGGTACCACACCACTGCAGACTTGCAGGGTTTCTGCAATGAGATGCAAAGCAGCAAAGCAAAGAAGTCTATTTCTGGGATGTATGTCTCTTGCAACATCTCAAGGAGTTAATTATGGATAGCTGTGTAGTTGCTTTGTGCTGTCCCAGGACAGGGTGGATAAAAAGGGGCTCAACTTAGCAGAGAGGGACTTAAACTGCAGAAGTTGCATGTGTGATGTAACTAAGATAATAGATAAATAGATGATAGATAGATAGATGATAGATAGATAGATAGATAGATAGATGATAGATAGATAGATGATAGATAGATAGATAGATGATAGATAGATAGATAGATAGATAGATAGATAGATAGATAGATGATAGATGTTGTGGACTGATTTTGACCCTGAAAGTTCTGCCTAGTCCATGGGGTTGCTCTTATGCCCTTTCAACACTGCTTTATGCAGAGCTTTGCAGCAAGCCTGAGCCACAAACAGAGTCTGTTTTGTGTTTGCTAAACAAAGCATGAAAGGAGAGCGACAAAAGTAGGAGGAGCAGGGGTGGCCCAGACAAAAGCAGGAGGAGGAGCCCTCCCCGCAATGGAAATGCAGTTCAGTGGTCCTGAATTGATATGCTCATCCTTTAAACCCCCAGGGCTGGGAGATCACAGAGGCTGAAAGTCCATCAAAGACCACTACCCTGCATTGATCCAACCCTCAGTGGAAGGTTGGCAGGGGTCGGCTTGGTCCAGATGAGGCTGCCTCCTAGAGCTAAGAGGCTTTGCTTCTTTGGAAATTGGGGAATGGGGAGGGCCTTAAACTCCAAAACTTGAGCAGTATGCTGTTCCCAAGAAAACACACAGGCAGACCCGCTAAGGCCCAGTTTATTTTTAAAAATCCATTTTGGGGGGAGAGGATTAGAACTTTGATTGAACAGAAAAGTAGAAAGCAAACCATTTTTCATTTGAACTTCTCATGGCCCAATCTTGTCCCAACTTTTCTAAAGAGGAACAACAAAGTCGTGGCCAATGGAAAACAGATGTGAACATCTTGGCCAGTGCTGGGTGGCACCTGGTCATTTTTGCTCTAAGAGGTTTTCCAGGTCTTCACATAAACAATTGTTAAATGTTATTGTTATAAGTGATGGGCATAATGCGTGTATTTCTTGTTCAGGAACTGAGATGCCATTGCCAGTGAGAGATTCCCATCTGTCATAATGGATGCATGCATTCACATCGCGCATGTCCCTGGAAATGTTGAGAACATGAGAACATAAGAGCCTTCTGGATCAAGCCAAAGGATCATCTCATCCAGCATCCTGTTCTCGCAGTGGTCAGCCAGATGTCTGCAAGCAAGGTGGCAAGCAATAGCATTCTTGCCACTTGTGATTCCCAGCAACTGGTGTTCAGAGGCATACTGCCTCCAGCAGTGAAGGAAGGCACATAGCCATTGTGGCTGGTAGCAATTAATAGCAATACCTTCAATGAATTTGTTTAACCTTCTTTTAAATCCATCCAAGTTTTTCTTTGGGCTGTATATGAGAGAGAGAGAGAGAGAGAGAGAGAGAGAGAGAGAGAGAGAGGGAGGGAGAGAGAGATCTCCAGCCACTATCTCCAAACCTTATGCCTGTATTAGTTTACCACCCCGGTGACAAAATATGGGATTCACGTTTTGAGAAAATGCAATACTCCACAAAAAGAACAGTACTATGAGGATAGATTTCTGGTTCTGTATGTAACAAGTGAGTAACAATCAATTTCATATACAGGACCAACACCACCCCTAATATATCTGTGTTGCCCTCTGAAGTGAGGTCTCACTGCAGTGCATAGCTCTTTTGCTTTGCAGTCAATAGAGACAAGTAGTCTTAATATAATTCATTAATTGGCTTACACATATATCTTGGTATTTGCTGACTGTGCTGAACTCTGCCTGTTCCCTCCCCCAAGAGCTGTATTGTTAAGTTATATTATTTTTGATTGCAAATTATCTTGAAGGTGGAATAAGGTGAGCTATGGCTCTTTGAAATAAATGTGCCGATGTTGCAATTATATCATTGGGAATCTTGGGAAAGCTGACTTGGAGGGGAGAGCGGGCAACAGTGTTTGGCTGGGGCGACAAGACTGCCAGAAGGGAAGATCCTTGAGTGGAGATTTGAATCTGGGTCTCTCAGGTCCACATATGACGCTCACCACTATCTCACATCTGACAGGATATCAGTGTGGAATATAAGAGTTATGAACTCTATGGGATGTCACAGCACTGACCTTTGGCTACACTACATACCAGTGTAGTGTAGTGGTTAGAGTGTTGGACTAAGACCTGGGAGACCCAGGTTGAAATCCCCACTCAGCCATAAAGCTCACTGGGTGACCTCAGACCAGCCACTCACTCTTAGCCTCACCTAAAATGGGGAGGAAGAGAACTGTGTATGTCCACAGGAAAGGTGGAATATAAATGTAAAAGGAAAGGAAAGGAGGAACAGAGGAAGGTTCTACTTTATGCATTAATCAAGAGGTGAGGATCCTGCACCTCTCCAAATGTTGTTGAACTCCATCTCCCACCATCCCTGACCATTGGCCCTGATGGCTGGTGCAGATGGAGTCTCATAACATGGAGGCCACAGGTTTCTCACCCTTGCATTCATCCATCAGGCTGCGCAGAAGTGCTCCCCACCCATTAATTTATTTATGGTGACAAATTAGTCCCCAACTATGCAGCAGTGGACAATATTTGATTGATTCGTTGCCTCCTTCAGTTGTTATGATTGTTCCATCTGAGGACAATGAAGACACACCGCAATCCAGTGATGGCGGGGGAAACAGGATTTAATAAGTCTGCCCCAGCCATTGGAGCATGGTGTGTATGCAAGCAGCCTGGAAAACTCCCATTCCAATGTACTTCATTTAGAGCTCATTACAGCCCCCACCTGTCTGAATAATGCAAGGAACAAGAGTTCTAATTCATCCTTTCCTTCTCTCTCTCTCCCTCTCTCTCCCCCCTTCTTTCTCTCCTTAGGTGCTTTGCTTCATTAGGACCTCCTTACAAAGGAAAATGAATTGGGGGGTGGGGGTAGAAATGGGGCTCATCAGATCCGCCGGTTTTTATGGCATCTGATTAGGCCCCTATTTTCCCAGCGGGCTCTTTTTCTTTAAACTGTTGACTATGGATGGCTCTCTGAATGGGGTGAACTTTGAGCTGGTAAATTGCAGCATTATGGTTATTTAGTATAATTTACAGGGGTGGGGAAATGAGGGGAGTCGTGATCACCTGCTTCACGTTGCTAATGATATCCCTATTTATCAGAACAGGTGGGAGTTTGGCACATTATTCTCTCCCGCCTAGAATTGCAGAACACCGTCCAATTAGAGACCCTAGGAACCAATGTTTACCCATGGGGCAGTAATGAGTTCAGAGTTAATATTTAATAGCCTTTACATAAGCATTTATTACCATTGACCATTTGTGCTCACCTTGCATTAAAACCCCATATCTTCACCCTCCTGTTCTCTTCCAGAAGCTCTATCTGCCTTACCCACCCAACCAGCCAAATACACCTCTTTGCTGCAATTTACTAAAACTAGTCAAATAAGCACACTTTCTTCTTGCAAAGCATCCTCTCTCTCAGCAAAAGCAGCCAGATGGACAGGAACCTCAGGGCAACTGTACAGTGGCCTTTAGTGTTTTTAAGGAATTGCGGGGAAAGCCATCGTAAGAAAGGCAGGCTCCTAAGCAGAAACAGTTGTGGGGATGAGGAATATGAAAGCAGTCAGGACAAAGAGTGCAGGCACAGTTAAGGCTTGTCCACACACATCTGAGCATTATTTAGCTGTAAATCTTCTGCCCCTGAATTTGAACTGCAGGGGTCAGCAAACTTTTTCAGCAGGGGGCCGGTCCACTGTCCCTCAGACCTTGTGGGGGGCTGGACTATATTTTTTTTGGGGGGTGAACGAATTCCTATGCCCTACAAATAACCCAGAGGTGCATTTTAAATAAAAGGGCACATTCTACTCATGTAAAAACACGCTGATTCCCGGACTGTCCATGGGCCGGACTGAGAAGGCGACTGGGCCAGATCTGGCCCCTGGGCCTTAGTTTGCCTACCCATGAGTTATAGCGAAGTAATCCACACTTACATGTTTCTGAATTTATCAAGCAGGAGCAACTTCAGCCTTTCCCCTTCCTTCCAGTCTCTGTTCCCTTTTCTGTTTGTCCCCACCTTCATATTTCTTGGTTCTGTTATGCCACTTAAGTGTCAACTGGACATGTGCAAAGCTGCAGATGCACCTTGCTTTTAGAATAACATTTTCCAACCAAGGAGTGTGCAAAGCACATGGAAACAAATGCAGTTATTGCTCAACTTATGTGGGGGTTATGTTCCAGGGATTGAGCCAAAATCCAAAATCGTGTGTAGTCAAAATACATAGGGTGCAATGGCAGGTGAGATCGTCAAAGTCTTTTTGTGCTTTGACAATCTCACCTGCCATTGCACCCTATGTATTTTGACTACACACGAAGTACAAAAACATTGCCTAGAATTTATGAGTTTCTGCTGGAGTGGCATACAAAGGATGAAGAAATTAAAGAGGTCATGACAAAGTGGGTAATTGACATAGGTTATAATATTGTATATGATAAATGGTTAAAGCTATGGACATAGGATTAAAATTTACCGCTTATGTGACCCTGAAGGAAAATATATTAAAAATGATGTATAGGTGGTATCTTACCCCAGCCAGGCTAGCAAAGATGTATAGAATGAGAAATAAGAACTGTTGGAAATGTGAATCAAAGGAAGGAAACTTTTTCCACATTTGCTGATTATGTGAAAAAGTTAAAACCTTCTGGGAAAATATATATATAATGAGTTAAAAAAGATTTTTAGGTACACTTTCCAAAAATAAACCCCAGAGGCATGGTTGGAGATGATATAATAAAGAGTCACCAAAAACTGTTCCTTTATGCTACTACCACGGCGAGATTACTACTCACACAGAAATGGAAGCAACATGAAATACCCACAGTTGAAGAATGGCAGCGGAAACTCATGGAGTACGCAGAAATAGCAAAATTGACTGGAAAAATCAGAGAACAGGGTGATGAAGCATTCCAAAGAGACTGGGTGAAATTTACAACACTATACACAAATAAAGACACTTGTGGGACTGAAATACACCTCATAATGTTTATTAAAAATCATTTGTTTTGGATTTAGGAATATTGAACAAATGTACTACAGCAATTGAAGGATGTATATTTAATGAAATTTTGAATAGTATTAAGTACACATAGAATGTAAACATGACAAATGCGTAAATATAAAGAAAATATAGAGAAACCAAGAGAAGGAGGGAGGGAAGTACAAACTTGTTTAGAGTTAAAATATTAAGGTTAAAAGGAATAAGGTATGTATTATGTATAGTGGTGGTGAAATTTGTAAAATCTGTAAAACCAATAAAAATAATTGAGAGAGAGAGAGAGAGAGAGAGAGAGAGAGAGAGAGAGAGAGATTGTCAAAGTCTTTTGTCCTGGATGTGTGCCCCCTGCTCCCTTATAATTTCATTCATTAATTCATTCATTTGCCAAGTGCATAAAGCTGAATGCACACAAGTTAAATGTTCATGTGTTGCAGGCTTACTATAGTCTGTGACCTTGAGTGAAACAGTTTGGAGCCGCATTTCCCCAATTTATTGCATTATCTCCATATCAGATAAGCCCAAATTTACAGGGGGAAAGCATTGAGACTGGCATTGTTTGAGGGTAACGTCATGTGGACTATGCAGATTAAATGGAGATGAAAACAGCTGCAAGCACACAGTAAATTTTGGTATGGACAAGCCCTTTAAAATGACACATTCTTTTAAAGTTCCTAAGAGAGATGTGAAGGGAAGGGGGAGCCAAAGGCAACTTGAGATAAAGGACAGGATGGTGCCCCCTCAATTCATTGGTCTACCCATTGCTGTCTGTTGCCGTCTTCACTCCTAAGACCTAGGAGACCAATGTGGAGGTCAAGTCACAAGAATCGAGATGTGGTCAGAGGAGTTATTGAGGATCCAAGCAAAGCATCTCCTATATGAGTGTGTGTCTTCAGGCTGTCTCTACACTACTTCAGGTTCCTCAAGATCTTTAACTGGAGAAGGGATGTCCATAGGATTCCAAGCTTTTTCCTCTGAAGAGGTCTAGGTTGGCCATTGTCCCATCTAGTCCAACTTCCTGTTCTCACAGTTGCCTACCAGATGCCCATGAGAAGCCCACAAACAGAACCTCAGTGCTACAGCACTGTCCCCATTTGTGATGCCTGGGAACCAGTATTTTGAGGCACACTGCCTTTGACAGTGGAGGCATGGCAAAGTCATCATGGTTGTGGCCATTAATAGCCTTATCTGCCATGACTTTTACTAGACCCCTTTTTAAGCCATCCAGGTTGGTGGCCATCACTACATATTGTGGCGGTGTGTTCCATAATTCACTGTAGCTATTGATAGAATGTAAGGTGTACTTATCAATAAAGCATGAGAAGAGCTCTGCTGGAAGAGACCAAAGGGGGATCTGGTCCTGTTCTCACAGTGACTAACCAGAAGCCCACAAGCAGGATCCAAGCACAAGACTACTCTCCCCACCTGTGATTATCAAGAACGGGCGTTCAGAAGTATCCTGCTGAGGTCCTTTTTTTTGTTTGTCAGGTTCCACAGAGAGCAGGGGGAACTGTAAAAAACTTTAAAAAACCACTGTAATTCTGTGGTCTATGTAGGTTTGGAAATATTTGAATCAGGCCAAGAAGAACAGAAACTACACAACAGAAAATGCCCCTGACATTGGAGTTATATGTAGGTCAACTTCTCTTTCAGGTTGTACATGATACGGACATGCTGTTCACCTGTTAAAGGTGATGTATGAGATAGCATTACTGGCTGATGCAACTACTCCTGTAAAGGGATACAGCTCTTAATCTAAGATCAGTGTGGTACATAACAGCACTGATATTTATGCATTCACAAAGAAAGGCTTCTTCTTCTGAGCTGGATAATGTTGATACTAGCCCCTTCCCATATCTGCAAAGAAAAAGGACAGAGGAAGAGAAAGACATTCACTGAGCTGTCAGGGCATATTAAATGTCCTCAGGTGAGCTCAAGTGTAAAGACATGGCCATCCATGTTGCTGTTTGAAAGGAAATTCATTTATAGCAGAAGCTGTCAAACTTTGTCATAATGAGCATCTCCAAATGGGAGCTCTACAAAGGATCAGCAAAGCTACCAGGCAGTTGACTGCCTTCTTCAGACAGAAGGCAAGCAAACATAAGAACGTAAAAGAGCTCTACTGGATCAGGCCAAAGGCCCATCTAGTCCAGCTTCCTGTTCTCAAGGCAGCCCACCAGGTACCTGCCAGAAGACCACACTCAGGTTCTTCCCATTCTCTGAACAGCTTGGGGGAAACAAAAATGGGGTGGCTACCTCGGTGACCTACAAATGTTGTTAGACTGAAACTTATGCAATATGAATTCAGCTGGGAGGGGTTTATGGAAGTTGGGAAACCAACAAGTTCTGGAAGACCACAATGTTGGGGTTCTGAGGTGAGATTCCCACACAGTGGAAGTTGCCCCCAATTGCTATCCCCACACAGAGGCAACTTATATTTGAAATAGTTTATTGTTGCAGAAGATAAGGCTTCAGTAAAACAGATCCGGATGATGCAATATACATACAGCTTGTACGCTTTGCAGATACATACACACATTCAGATACAGACATATACAAGTATCTCCATTGCTCCAGCAATTCAGGATGTAACACAGGCTCTGACTCACACCGTCAAACACTGAGTCAGATTCACTCGCTGACTTTGGTTCAAATGAGCTGACATGCCTTAATCACTTATACAGTCCACAGTGGGCCAATGTAGAAACTGGCTTGGCTGACCTTGTGCCTGTTGGCTTAGCTCACCCATGGGTTATTTATGCTCATGAAGGAAATTAACCCCTTCCTCATTTCCAATTACTCCAACACACAAGGTGCCAACCTTGTTGGGAGCTTGCTGGTACCCTTTCCCCACCATTAGGTGAAGCTGTAGGATGAATTTTTACCAAGTTGTACGCTGACATGGAATGACTGGATGCAAAGCACTTGTTTATTATTTTGCCAAGGAGGATTTGAAAACATTTCCACATCTGAGCAAAAACATAGTCAGGGCAGTAAGGTCCTCAGACCATTGAATTATAAGTTGTGAGTATTTATCTTCCCACTCAAAAAAT
Organism: Podarcis raffonei; assembly: GCF_027172205.1. Classification (NCBI taxonomy): domain Eukaryota; kingdom Metazoa; phylum Chordata; class Lepidosauria; order Squamata; family Lacertidae; genus Podarcis; species Podarcis raffonei. The sequence goes on along the minus strand of NC_070621.1, from coordinate 45,783,419 downwards.
ATAAGGCTCTGTGCAAACTCTTGCTTACTCTGCAACCAATATATTCTCACAGTTGGTCTGAGAAACACTGAACACATGACATTAGCCACAACCCATATCTCTCTTGTATTTTATTGTTTCCTATTAAATACCGTGCTTTGATGCATGTTCCTCCAAAACAGCCTTGATCTGAAGCAAGAAAAAGAACAATTTGGCTGTGTTTTCATATATACACAGTCCAAGTCTCTTTGTGGCCATAAGGGCCCACAAAATACACTTGCCACTAATTCCAATACCAGAGGAATATAATTTAATAGTACACAGACATCTGCAAATATAAAGGATTTCACCAGTACAAAACTGATGTGGATTACAGCTTCAACAGAAAAAGAATACATACTCCCCATTTGCCTCAATTCTAGCATTTCTCTTGCATTGCTGATCACACATTCAGTTTGCGTGCCATTTGTGCTTTTGTGTGGGGAAGGAATTTAAAATCATAACTTTTGCTTATGGAAGAGTATTTAAAAGCATCTGGACATTATAAGAGGCAGGTAGACATTGCAACCTCCACATGGAGTCTGCCACCAAGGGCTTTTCATGTGGTTCTACAGACCTGCAATAATCTGGAACAAGGGACAATCCTTTCAAAACCAATAAAGGGCAAGTAGCGCTCCAGCTGTTCTGTCCTTCAAGAATTGTGTTATGCTGGCCTCTGATGATATTAGAGTTAAAATCTATACAATTCCAGAATTTGTCATCTGTGTTGGAAGTGAGAGGATGGGGGGTGGGTGGGAGAGAATTGTATCTGCGGAAATAAGAGCCAATGCTGTAGCTCTAATAATTTATTTGGACGAAAGAGGGAAATTGTTGCATTATCAGCCTCATGGATTCCGTACTGTGTCATGTATTGATTAGTTGCCATTGCTAATTCGTCATTTTTTCCTCATAATTTTGGCCTACAGCATTACTCTCGGCGAAATTTGTCAGCGGGTCTCATGTGACCAGACATGCTGTCACCCCACACATAGAGAGCTGGATTTGATGCATCCCTCTGCCCGCCACACTTTCAGAATAAAAATCTGCTTGCAGCACACCGGTTATTTAATTGATAAAGAAATACATTGGAAAACAAAAAGAAAGAACTCCTAGCAGCACTCAGTTTATAACAGAACACAACTACTTTATGATATGATCAGGGAGCATCCAGAAAGTGTAAAACAATGCAGCTACCTAAGAACACAAATCATTCCCAAAATATATTTATAAACAAGCCTCTTACATACGTACCTGAAGTGTGTATACAAACTCAATGAGAGGTGTGTGCTTGCTTTTGCAAGATCTAATTTAAGTCAAACAAATTATCATCAATACAAATAAGCCTTTCTCATTTCTGATCGTTCATATTAGCCAGAGCTGAAAATCCCTGCTCACAACAATATGTCGTGGAGAACTGTAGAAGAATAGCCAATGCTCTTTGAAGAGAGGCATGGATATAGTTTCTGGTTATCTATCATCTATCTATCTATCTAATCTATCTATCTATCTATCATCTATCTATCTATCATCTATCTATCATCTATCTATCTATCATCTATCTATCTATCTATCTATCTATCTATCTATCTATCTATCTATCTATCATCTATCTATCTATCTATCTATCTATCTATCTATCTATCTATCATTGATACAATACTACACTGACCTACATTGAAATATTTAAATGTTTCTTTGACTGTCCTTGAATCTTTCCACCACACTTGCCATCCTTTCCTGCCACACCTTTTGAAAATCACTGATCTGCCTCATTATTGCCTGCATTGACTGGCAACGGGCTCTCCAGGTTTTTAGGCAATCCTACCTGGAGACACGGGTGGCGCTGTGTGTTAAACCACAGAGCCTAGGGCTTGCCAATCAGAAGGTTGGCAGTTCGAATCCCTGTGACGGGGTGAGCTCCCGTTGCTCGGTCCCTGCTCCTGCCAATCTAGCAGTTTGAAAGCACGTCAAAGTGCAAGTAGATAAATAGGTCATGGCCACTGGTCCCATCACCTCCTGGCAAATAGAAGGGGAAGAAATGGAGGCAGTGAGAGATTTTACTTTCTTGGGCTCCATGATCACTGCAGATGGTGACAGCAGCCACGAAATTAAAAGACGCCTGCTTCTTGGGAGAAGGGCAATGACAGGCCTAGACAGCATCTTGAGAAGTAGAGACGTCACCTTGCCAACAAAGGTCCGTATAGTTAAAGCCATGGTTTTCCCAGTAGTGATGTATGGAAGTGAGAGCTGGACCATAAAGAAGGCTGATCGCCGAAGAATTGATGCTTTTGAATTATGGTGCTGGAGAAGACTCTTGAGAGTCCCATGGACTGCAAGAAGATCAAACGCAGCCATTCTTAATGAAATCAGCCCTGAGTGCTCACTGGAAGGACAGATCCTGAAGCTGAGGCTCCAGTACTTTGGCCACCTCATGAGAAGAGAAGACTCCCTGGAGAAGACACTGATGCTGGGAAAGATGGAGGGCACAAGGAGAAGGGGGCGACAGAGGACAAGATGGTTGGATAGTGTTTTCGAGGTTACCAGCATGAGTTTGACCAAACTGCGGGAGGCAGTGGAAGACAGGAGGGCCTGGCGTGCTCTGGTCCATGGGGTCACGAAGAGTCGGACACGACTAAACGACTAAACAACAACAACAACAACCAGCAGGAAGGGCGGGAAGATAAACAGCGTTTCCTTGCACTGCTCTGGTTCGCCAGAAGCGACTTAGTCATGCTGGCCACATGCAACCCCAGAGTCGTCCGTGACTGGACTTAATGGTCAGGGGTCTTTTACCTTTACCTTTACCTAGAGATGCTGGGGATTGAACCTGAGACCTTCCACTTGCAAAGCTGATAATCTAGCCCTGAGCTACATACAGCTGCCCCCCTTTTCACAGCATGCTCTATGTAGAGATCATACTGCAGTAATCTGAAGGCTGTTCTTTGAGGTTAAAGATTTTAAATGGGCAAACTATTTTTAAAAGGCAGGCGAATGAATCGCATCCTCTGAGCTGGTCTGCATGAGGGTCACATGGGGGGTGGGAATCATTCCTGAATTTTTACCACTACAAGCAGGTGACTGCATGCCCCTCCCCACAAAAAACACTTCATGCACTCAGAAAACTAGGGAATCTGGCATGCTAGTTTTTTTATGAGCTAGGATTAAAGAAAAAAAGGGAAGCAATCAAATATATGAACCCCCCCACCCCGTCCCTCTGTTAAGCAGTCTGGGATGGTTCAGTCCAGAAGCACTTTTTGTCATGCCACCTATTTGTGTAGACCACCTATTCAGACTTTTTTACTGGGTCTAGTTATAGTTGCAATGGTGAAATATTGATAAAAAGGTAAAGGGACCCCTGACCATTAGGTCCGGTCGTGGCCGACTCTGGGGTTGCGGCGCTCATCTCGCTTTATTGGCCGAGGGAACCGGCGTACAGCTTCCGGATCATGTGGCCAGCATGACTAAGCTGCTTCTGGAGAACCAGAGCAGCGCATGGAAATGCCGTTTACCTTCCCGCTGGAGCGGTACCTATTTATCTACTTGCACTTTGACGTGCTTTCGAACTGCTAGGTTGGCAGGATAATAATATTGATAAGTTCATGCTAACTTTATTCTGCCTTCAGAACTGCTCCCCCCTTTCAATACCCCCCATATGATTATGTGCACATTATTGTTACATCAACATCCACCTCCTCACCCTCATTGCCCCATGCAGAATTAGCTCCTGATTCAGTAGCCTTTTGGTTTAAAAAAGAAAGTGAGCAAGGAAGGACAGGATAAGAGGCGTCTAAAATGTAAACACGGTGTAGAAAATGTCTCTCTCATAATGCTGGAACCCAAAGTGTGTGTGAATGTTGGCAGCTGAACACTGGGAGATTCAGGACAGGCAAAAGAGGGGCCTTTTTCACACAGCTCAGAGTTAAGCTGGGGAACTCACTACCCCAAGATACGGCTTTAAAAGGAGTTTACTCACAGAGGATAAGTCTACTACCAATGACTACTAACCACAGTGGCTATGTTTTGGGGGTTTTTTGGCAACTCCGCCGAGACCACAATGGCTATGCTCTGTTGCTGCTGGGGGAGGCAGTATGCCTCTGAATACCAGTTGCTGAAAATTGCAGGTGTGTAGCAGAATGCTGTTGCACTCAGGTCCCACTTGAGGGCTTCTCTTTAGGGCACCTTGTTGGCCACTGTGAGAACAGAATGCTGGACTGGATGGGTCTTTGGACTGGGCCTTTGGTCTGATCCAGTTATGATGACCTGAGTATTGCATGAGTAATATTCATGAGCCCAAGGTGCAGTGCAGATGAAATAGTTGTAGAGATTCTGCAAACGCCTTTTCAAGTGATGGTTAGAACCTTGCAACAAATCCAACTCAATGATGTAATGCTGGAAAGTGTCGATCACTTCTCCTACCTGGGCAGTCTCCTACCACAAGGGCCGCCATTGATGCCGAAATCCAGTATTGCCTGAGCTCTGCAAGTGCGGCTTTCTCCTGATTGAAGTGCAGAGTGTTTGAGGAGAGGGACATTCGCAGGGAAACCAAAATGCTTGTTTACAAAGCTATTGTACTACCAACCTTACTGTATGCTTGTGAAACATGGACCACTTATAAACGCCGTCTCCAGCTCCTTGAAAGATTCAATCAACAGTGTCTCTGAAAATTTTTTACACATCACTTGGGAAGACAGGCGAACTAATATCAGTGTACTGGAAGAAGCAAAGCTCACCAGTGTTGAAGCAATTATTCTTTAACATCAGCTTCATTGGACTGGTCAAGTTGTGTGGATGCCTGATTATCATCTTCCAAAGCAACTACTCTATTCCAAACTTAAAAATGGAAAGCGTAATGTTGGTGGTCAACAAAAGAGGTTTAAAGACTGTCTCAAGGCAAATCTTAAAAAATGTAGTATAAACACCGACAACTGGGAAACACTTGCCTGCGAGTGCTCCAATTGGAGAACAGCCTTTACCAAAGGTATCATGGGCTTTGAAGACACTTGAACTCAGGACGCAGGGGAAAACATGCTAAGAGGAAGGCACGCTTGGCAAATCCACACCATGATCAACTCCCGCCCGAAAACCAATGTCCCCAGTGTGGAAGGGCGTGTGGATCGAGAATTGGCCTCCACAGTCACTTACGGACTCACTGTTAAAACTGTGTTCATGGAAGAGAATATTATTTGGCTACAAGTAGTCTCCAAAGAAGAACCTTGCTTCTCCATGGTTAGGTGGACTGTACAATTCCAGGTTGTCCCTGATGTCTAGAACCTTCTCTTTTCTACTTTCCTTATGGAAATTCTTCTGCATATGGGATAAGGCAGATAATGAGTGATTTGTCATCCAACCCTCCCCGGGGTCTTTACAAAAGGAGCTTCACTTCCGAGGCTCTCCTTCATTTTCAGGAGACGTTCTCCTCTGCACCAGGGTAAATAGCTCCTTCCTCCTTCAGATGAAAGGGACAAGTTTCTGCAATCAACCCCATTGAATTTCATCACTTCAGCATTGTGAATGTTACACATGGAAGAATAAGTAATGTAGGCAGAAAGTTTAGGTTTGTTCACTTCCTATTTTACCACCTGAAAAAGTTATCATTTACAGTATACTGGACTAATAATAATAATAATAATAATAATAATAATAATAATAATAATTCAAGGCTTTTAAGTTGAGATCTTTCCCAATCTGCATTGGAATTGGAATTGTTTTAAATATGTTTTAATATCTTCTTATTGCTTTATTACATATTGTTTGCCACCCTGGGCTCAACAACCATTTTCCTTCATGCGATTGCTTCAGTCTGAGAGCCAGTGTGGTGTGTAAAACTGGGATTAGGGAGACCTGGGTTCAAATACCACTGGGTGATGCTGGAACAGTCAGCATCTCTTAGGGTAGTTGTGAGCCTAAGAGAAGGGCGTAGAAACAAAAAGAGCCATGTATGGCTTTGAAGAAGGACAGGAGGGGAATAAAATTAATAAATCTACCACTCCCACTGGGCAGAAGCATGTTACTAGCCCTCTTTATGTTTAGGATTAGATAAGCTCCAGATCAGAGACATAAATAAGTAATTCCTTCCTCCACCAATTCAAACCACTCCTACCCTGCCATTGTAAAGGAGGTCCTTCCTTGTGGCTAATCAAAGTGAAATGGGTGTTCTTAAGATGACATGTTTTCTAGGAATGTGAGGCTTGAAAGTCAACCTGGGGCAATTCTTGAATTGTCCCACAACTTTGATAGCTCACTGACCTTGGTATCAGAAGCTATACTTCCAAGCTCAAAGCCCTGGAGGCAGGAATGCCCAGCCATTTAGGACCATTGTACTGAAATTCAACAGCTGAACCATTAGTGACTTTGAACAAGTGGTGATAAAGATGACTAAATTTAGCTCAGCAGAATATAAAAGGATTATGCTTGCAGAACTGCCATAGGTACCTGGCTGGCCAGTATGTATCTTGAACTTCATGGGCCAGGGCCCTTCTTTAATTCTTATGCCCTGTGGGAGTTCTTACATAGAACACACCTTTGCACTGGCAGCATCAGAATAGGGTGGAGCTGCTTCAGGAAGCAGAAGATATCTGGACAGCTGCTAGAGCTAGATAAGCAAAGGTCATGGGAAGGGTCTTGTTGGGGGAAAAGCACAGAGGGAAAAGGAGTGCCAAGACCAAGAAGGGTTTTGAAGGGGACTACCCAGGAACATAAGAGCCCTCTGCATCAGGCCCATCTACTCAAGCTTCCACCTCTCAGACTGGCCAACCAGATACCTTAATGCAGGCATATCCAAAGTCCGTTTTGGGGGCCTAATCTGGTCGGTTTAATCCAGCCCCCATGGCAGTTTATTTCCTGGAGTAAAATCCTAAGAAAAAAGCTCAACAGTTTCAATCCTTAAAAAAGGTCAACAACTTTGGTTGGCCCTCACAGCCCTTCACTTCATCAAATCTGGCCCTCTTTGAAAAAAGTTTGGAAACCACTGTGGGAAGCCCACAAGAAGGACCAGAGAGCAACAGCACGCTACTACCCTGTGGTTCCCAGCAACTGAAATTCAGAGCATGCTAACTCCAACAGTGGAGGTGGAGCAAAGCCATCATGGCCAGTAGCTGTTGATAGCATTATCCTCCATAAATCTGTCTAAATAATCTTTGAAAGCCATGCACTACACAATGCATACATATTGTGTATGCATAATACAAAGAGGAGTGTGTAGGTTGATCCTAAGAGAAGAAAGCAAAACATCTCTGTACATGCCAGTCTACATATTTGAAATGGATCTAGATCTGTCTGGGAACCCATTGGATCCATCAGCTTCTGAGGGTGGACCATCCTCCATTCCAATTTTAAATTTCTTTGATTCTGTGATTCATAGCCCCCCCCCCACCTCTGCAGAGGGGCAAAAGTACTGAGAGCCTAAATCTCAGCAGGAAGTGATCTGATATCTGACTGGTGGCAATATCCCCCAGTTTCAGATCATTCTCTTCCTGCCCAGTTGAGAAAACAAGGTCCAGAGTGCAGCCTGCCACATTCACTAGGCCGATAAATTGTTGGGACAGCCCCATAGTTGTCATGGCGGCCATGAAGTCCTGAGCCACCACAGAGCTAACTGCTTCAGCATGGAGGTTGAAAGTCCTCCAAAACCAGTTCTGAGAGTCCTCAACACCACTTCCGAGACCAGCTCTGTTAGCTCAGGCAGGGAGATTGCTGGGCAGCAGAATCCCTAATCTGTCCCTATGCCCGATGCCAGGAACAAACTGTGCCAGAAACTCTGTGCCCTACTCAACTGGGCAGAGAGCCTGTAGAAAGAGATGGAATCTCTCCCTGATCCAAAAGTCTGCCCTGATGCTGCACTGAGTATCCAAGTGGGATTGGCTATGTTGCCCCCCACAAAGGGCACAGGCCTGGGGAGGGACACAAAAATCATGCCTCTCCACTCTGGCTCAGAGTGGCTAGGAGCCCACCCACCTAGGCTCCTAGCTCATTGCTCTCCAGGCCACTTCTCTGCCATTCTGGGAAGGGAAGGCATGCAGGCTCCTCTGGGTGCCTCAGCGGAGGAATGCAGGCACTGGCATGGGCTGTCACAGCAGCCCTGTGGTGCCCCCTCACCACTTGGCCAGCCCTGAAGGAGCATGTGAAAGGTGCTAGGTTCAATCTGTGGCATATCTAGGTATGCCCAGGTTTCTCTTCATATCGTAGAAAGGACATGTCTAGGTAGGGCTGCAAAAGACACCTGTCTTAAATCCCAGCAAACCACAGCCAGCCATTGCAGATCTGTCACTTCTACTCTCTCCGAGATTCTTGCATAGCAGGGAATTGGACTAGATGACCTTTGGTGGTCCCTTGCGACTCTACAATTATATGATTCTATGAGACAATCCTGAACTCAACAAACCAGCCATTGACTCCATGTAAGGGAGATTCCACTGTGGTGAAAGCTTGTTGGAAGAAAACAACATCAGACCCCTGATGAAAATAAATCCAGTTATTATTCAGAGACTTAAAAGGGTGCCTTTTCATATCTGGAAACCGGTATTATGATAATGCAAACCTCTTCTTTGGAAACAGCATGTTGTGGCCTCTATTTGCAAATACAGAAGAAGCAAAGGGACAGGGTAAATACTTAAGATTCAGTTCATGGTGCAGAAATCTGTAGAAGTTAACCACTAAACTTGGGTAGGAATACTCCCTTCTAGAAGAATGAAAAGGTTGAATGAACCGCGCGGCCAATTACATGGTCATTGAACGGTGAAAAGAGTAGCCTCCTGGAATTTTGCAGCCGTTCGCTGATTCAACGAATGCAGCACAGCGGAGGCAAATCCTGTGACACCGTTTCCCAGCTATATAATCACAGTTGCAGGGGCAGAAATGTGTAACAAACAAACTGAACCCCTTGAGTCATATTTTGCTCAGGACAGCAGAATGGTGCTTAACTCTCCCACTGAAGCTGAGAGCTCTCCCCTGAATTTGCAAAACAATGGATTGACACTTCTATTTAAATTCGTCTTTTGGTTTTGAGATCTAGAAACATTGGTATGACTCCAAGCCTTTTTGCCACTATCCAAAGGGATTAGGAACTCACTTTTTCAGGAGGGGACAAGGCACAACATGTAATTTTAATACAATTTAGAAAGAAACTCGCGCTGGCTGTCAAACTATATGCCAACCGACTATGCATTACTGCAGTCATCGGATAGAATAGTAAAAAGTAGGGTTGGGAAGTTAACATTAGCAATTCAGTGAACCCTACTGTATATTTCTCTGGAAGTAAGAGAACTAATGTGTAATTTAAAAGCGATTGAAACTGAACATTCAGAGACAAGAGCTAGAATATCGTAACAGAGCACAAGCTTGTTTAGTTATCAGGATGATTTTGTCTATGCTTATATATGGACTAGTATACAACAAGGGTTGGGAACCTGAGAACCAAGGGGTAAATGTGGCCTCTCTTTCTATACCTTAGGGCTCTGTGTAGTCCATTCTTTGGGATAGCTCTTTCGGTAGCGCATCTCAAGGTTACAGGTTCAAGCCCCCCTTTAGGCCAAAGATTCCTGAATTGCAGTGGTTTGGACTAAATGGCCCTTGATGTCCCTTCCAACTCTACAATTCAATGATTCAGTGCCATGAGCCAAGACCACAACCCTCACTGGTCCCAATTCTCTGATGGTGGCCCCATGGACCCTCAGGGTTTTATGTCCTCCTAAGTCTATTCCAGGTCTATTCCTAAGTCTATTCTATTTCAGGGATGTGGGTGGCGCTGTGGGTAAAACCTCAGCGCCTAGGACTTGCCGATCGTCAGGTCGGCGGTTCGAATCCCCGTGGTGGGGTGCGCTCCCACTGCTCGGTCCCAGCACCTGCCAACCTAGCAGTTCGAAAGCACCCCCGGGTGCAAGTAGATAAATAGGGACCGCTTACTAGCGGGAAGGTAAACCGTGTTTCTGTGTGCTGCGCTGGCTCGCCAGATGCAGCTTGTCACGCTGGCCACGTGACCCGGAAGTGTTTCCGGACAGCGCTGGCCCCCGGCCTCTTAAGTGAGATGGGCGCACAACCCTAGAGTCGGACATGACTGGCCCGTACGGGCAGGGGTACCTTTACCTTTTTAAGTCTATTCCAGGGACATGGGTGGCACTGTGGTCTAAACCACAGAGCCTGGGCTTGCCGACCAAAAGGTCAGTGGTTATAATCCCCGCGACGGGGTGAGCTCCCGTTGCTCGGTCCCAGCTCCTGCCAACCTAGCAGTTCAAAAGCACATCAAAGTGCAAGTAGATAAATAGGTACCGCTCCAGCAGGAAGGTAAACGGCGTTTCCGTGCACTGCTCTGGTTTGCCAGAAGCAGCTTAGTCATGCTGGCCACATGACCCGGAAGCTGTATGCTGGCTCCCTTGGCCAGTAAAGCGAGATGAGCGCCGCAACCCCAGAGTCAGCCACGACTGGACCTAATGGTCAGGGGTCCCTTTACCTTTAAGTCTATTCCGGCATCATCTTCCCACATTCCCTCCCCTTGTTGGTGCTGACCCATGACAGGACCTTTTCAGTGGTGGCTCCCCATTTGTGGAATAGCCTTCCTAATGAGCTGTGACTGTCCCTATCATGGTTAACTTTTTTGATGAATTTGAAAACCTTCCTGTTTAATCAAGAATTTGGTGGCTGAACCCCAAGATCACTGGTTGGAAGGATGTTTTTAACTATTTTTACAATGTTTTCAAGTGAAACTGCTTTTAGATGGTTTTAGAATGTTTTAGAATGCTTTTCTTTGCTTTCATTTTGAAATTTGGTATCTGTTTGCTACCCTGGGCTCCTTTGAGAAGAAGGAGTTATACACAGAATCATTGAATTGTAGTGTTGGATCCTCTAGTCCAGCCCCCTCAATGCAGGAATATGCAGCTACCCCATACAGGGATCGAAACTGCAGCCTTGGCATTATCACCACACTCTAACCAACTGAGCACATATTCGAAAATATGACATAAAACAGCTGGAAAGAGAGAAGAGGAGAATTTTACAGAGACATGGCAACCTTTCATCACATACTCAACAGAACATCAATTGCAGGGCCACTCAACCACATCCACATTTGAAACTTTGGAATACTGTTTATTCATAGGAATTTGTGCTGTGAGGGAGAGGGTAGGCAGGGGAACTGCTTATTAAGGAGTTTGTGCCTTTTGCAAAACCAATAAAACATGCACACGAACACACAAATGAATAAATAGTTATTTGGTGTGGAAATATCAAGCAATTGCTATTGGCCTTGCTCACTGCACACAACAAACCTCCCCCCACCTGCCCTGTGTGCTGGTACTTCAAATAACAGATTTCTACAAGGAATTGTGGAGCTTCTCCTGTTGAAAAAGAACCCTCAAATATATGACACTTGGGAGGTGAGGGGGACACCGACCATTTTGTTCCTTTTTCCAGCTTTCTATCACCCTTGGCAGCAAACCCAAATGTCTTCAAGGTAATAAACTATTTTTTAACTCTATTATTACAGCCTCTGTCTCCATTATTTCTCTTCCTGCTCTTCCTCCATTACACAGACAAGACAGTCTTGTCTTGGTGAGGGCATGGTGCTGATAATGCCAAGGCTGCAGGTTCGATCCCCGTATGGGACAGCTGCATATTTGGGTTGGACTAGATGATCCTCAGGGTCCCTTCCAACTCCACGATTCTATGAAACATTTGGGGGAACTGGTGCCCCCCACTTGTTTCTCTCTTCCTACCCCAGCACTTTTCAAAGACTATGTAGTATTGTCCTTGCTATATCCACATTTTTTAAACACCACTAGAAATTTGCAGACTTTTTGGTTGAGAGGTTATCATCAGTGGAGCCCACTAGTCTCACTTTGTCCCTAGACCTGTAGGCCTCTGGGAGGGATGATGAAAATGCTGTTGAGCATGTGCCAAGTACAGGTACTTTTCTTGACTGTTACATAATTAGAACCAGCTTCAAAACACCAAGAGAAGGCATTTCCAGGGTGAATACTATGAACTTCCAGGCAGTACCTCTCATTTCATATCAAGTGAACTTAACCATTCAAGCATGAATGTTTAAGTTGCCAGAACATCCACCATCCATGTACAATATACTTGATGAAGTATCATGAGTCTCCAAATAAGGACTTTAGCAGTGGAAGCTACTCTGTTTGGGCAACTGGGGGCACAGCCCCGCCCAATACAGTCTGCTCTCAGTCAGCCTCTGCCTGCTGACCTTCTCACTTATAGCTAGCTGCAGGAGTGGTGGCCTTGGCTGCCAGCTTCCTCCATCTCCTTAGTCTCAGTGTTGCTCCTTGTAAAGTTAAGCAGGCAAGAGGATGGGGACAAAAATATAACGGGCTGGCACTGCTTGTCATTGGCTCTGGCGCCACCCTGCCTTCTGCCCTACCAGTCACAACGCCTTCAGCTATTTGGATCCCAAGTTGTTATGAGCTTGAAATGTAGGCATCAGCACTTTAAATTGGGCTCAAAAGCACATAGACAGCCAACACAGGAGCTTTAAGAGCAGGTTTTAAATGATGATTCTTTGTATTCCTGTCAAAATCGTAACAGCCAAATTCTGCAGTCAGTGAAGCTTCTGGCCTGAATTTAAGGATAGCCTCACATATAGTGTGTTCTCATTAACACAGTTGTTATGATCATGATAATATATATATATCTTTACCATGTTATGATTATGATAAAAAAAAGTCAAGATAGGTTGCAACAAAGGGGGTTAAGAAGAACATCACAGAAAATGGGGTGGGAAGTCAAAAACAGAAAAGAATTTTTTTAAATTGGAATTTGATGTGTAATTTTGGGACACTTAATAAAAATATTATTAAAATAATAATAATCCAGATGGGAGGTTGCCTCTATCCAGGTGAGTTCCAAAGTACAATATACTGTATGTTATGTTCAAGTTTTGGAAAGTCAGCAGTTGTTAACTTTGTACACCCTAAATTTGTGTTTTCAAGAATCCAGGTGTGCTTTTAAAAATTATTCACAGTTTCATCCCCAAAGAAAACAACTGCATTTTCAAAAGCTGTGGAAGAACCAAAAAATCCACACTTGTGTGTAACATCACTTGCATGCAACCTCCCGAACATGAGTAAAAGCAAGGAAATTCTGTGTCGCTCCAGATGTTGATGGATGCCAATTCCCATCAGTTGCAGTCATCATGGTCAGTGGTCCAGGATGATAAGAACTGGGTCCAATAACCTCCAGAGGGTCACACATTCTCCACCCCCCCCCCTGATAAGAGGTACTGAATCCTTTAGCATCCTTTACTGCTAAGTGGTACAATGTTATAGAATCCGGCTGTCCACAACAGGAGTCCATTTGCAAAGCAATAACTGGAATATCAAGTGGTCTCTGAGAATGTCACATCTGCCATCTCTGCCACACAAAAATAAATAAATAAATGCAGCCCTTCTGCATTGGCAAAGCCATGCTCTTTACTGCTCCATATACGTATGAGAATATGCAGAGCCGAGACCACAAACTGTGAGCAGTGATTTATGAAAGGGATGATCCCCATACAGGTTCGGCTGGGAGAATCCAGGAGGTATGGTGCAATCACAGAGCAAAGGAACTATTTTGCTGGGGCTTTGAAAGAATGTATGCTAAGCAGCTCAGGAAACAAATGAAGATACTCAGAGAAGGCAAAAAGCCTTCAAACTTCAAATGGCAAGGTGCTCAAACTTTTTCAGCATTGCTTATTCCCAGCTTTAAGAACTCAGGGATCAGTTTGCTGAATGAGGCTACTGCAGTCCATCTAGGGAACCACTCGCCCTCCAAAAGTTGCTGGACTCCAGGGAGTTAAGTCCCAAAACAATGGGTCAGTGCATCTGGCTGTTTGTGTTTGGTGGTTCAAGCGACCCATGGATGGCTGTGGGCAGGATCCCTGCATTTAAGAGGTTGGACTAGTTGATCCTTGGGGTCCCCTTCCAGCTCCTCAATTCTAAATTCTTTTATTCTATTCCCTCTGAATAGTACAACTTTTATTATGGAACTTGTCCATCATATTCCCTTCACAGAGCTACAATTCTCAGATGGGTTTAACAAGCAATCCCTCTTCTCTGGGAACTTTGGGAATTGTAGTTCTGGGAAGGAAACAAGGGTCTCCTACTAACTCCCAGCATTACTGGTGAACTGCAGTTCCCACTGTTCTTTGGGGGAAGCTGTGACTTTTTAAAGTGGTGTGATACTGCTTTAAATGTACAGTGCAGACAGAGCCTAATAAATGATACATGTGCAGCCTGAGGGATGGCTTTCTCAGAAATGGTGCCCTGGTCAGGGAACCTCCCTTCCCTTCACAATATAGCTGGCAATGGCTCTTATGAAATTTAGGCACCAGCTGAAGTCTTGCCTTTTCACTCAGGCATTTGCTGGTCATTAGTATTACAAAGTACTTCTCCATGCAGCATGTAAACTATGGAGCTCATTCCCCCAGGAAGTCATGATGGCCACCAATTTGGATGGCTTTAAAAGAGGATTAGGCAAATTCATGGAGGATGAGGCTGCTAAACCTCATGACTGTGTTCTACCTCCCATGTCAGAGGCAGCATGCTTCTGAATACCAGTTGCCAGGAATCACAGATGGGTAATGCTGTGGTGCTCATGTCAAGCTTCCAGGCTGCCCACAGGGATCTGAGTGGCCACTGTGAGACCAGGATGCTGGGTTAGATGGGCCCCCTTTGGTACAGTCCAGCGGGCTTGTCCAGTGCTCCTAGTTTGCAAGTGCCCCTGCTTGTTGAAGTCATAGAATCACATAATTGTAAGGTTAGAAGGCACACCATCTAGTCTAACCCACTGCAGTGCAGGAATCCTTGGTCCAACATGAGGCTCAAACCCACAATACGGACACCAGGAGTCTCATGCTCTACCATGAGTCATTTGGGCCTTCTTTTTTGTTTTTGGCAGCTGAGGGCGTTAAGTTGTTAGATGATGTTTTATGGCAGATGTTACAATCTTCATTAAGCTGCTCTGGGGTTGCTGTCCCACAGAAGAATGGGTATTAAATATTTTAAATGAATGATATTGAGCAGGGTGTTGGGCCATGCCCCACAAAGTGGAAATAGAACTTCGAGCCCAGCAGCCAAATGTGACCGAGGCAGGTTCTTGACTTGAATGTAGTCTTCCATACACTATCTATTGTTTTTCTCACTGTTTTACCTCTGGCACATCCACAATGCCATGTTCAACTATTGCCCAGCCCTGCCCTATAAAGGATGTCTCCTAAACTATTAATTCCTCACTTCTGAGCTTTTTGGAGGCATTTGAGTGGCCACTGTGGAAAGCCGAACTTTACAGAAGGCTTGTGGTCTAATCTAGCAGAGCATTTCTTATGTTCTGATAGCCCAAGTTGAGGAACCTGTGACCATCCAAATGTGACTGGAATCTACCTCCAATCATCCCTGGCCACTGGCTATGCTTGCCAGGGCTAACAGGAGTTGAACAGCACCAGGCTGATAAAGGCTTATCTTAAGGAGCAGTGTTGGCAGCAGTCCATGAGATGAGGAAGTCATGTGTGGAAAAAGATAGTTGACATGTATTAATGGCAGCAGAGGGGCTTTTGTGGTACTGGAGCCTGGGCTGGCCCAATACATTTTGGTACCTGAGGCAAACCACAAAAGGCCTACCCCAGAGAAGAAGTGGGGAGCAGATAGCTACATCAGGAACAAGGGGGGAATAAAGATCTGCAACAGGAACAAAGGGTGAGCGAGGATTTGCATCCGGAATGGGGGTCTGGACGGTCAAATCAACCTTACCTTTCTGAAGTTGAAATCAAAGGCCATGGCCGGGGGTGGGAAGGGGCCCTGAATCATGTCAGGGAGATGCAGACCCAAGGAGATCCCAACCCTTGTAGGCTATACTGAACCTGTGGTCTCCCTGATGTTGCTGGACTCTACTTTCCAACAGCCCCCCAAGCAGCATGTCTTAATAAAGAGCCAAACACCGCTTTATACATTTAATGAATAGCAGACATCTGAATGAGGAGCTCTTATGTTCTGAACACTAAACGTCCATGGACAGCTTAGCAGGCTGCAATGTGCCTTTCCCTCTTGGCCTCTGTGACAGAAGTGAAAAGTGAGGAGAATGCAGCAGGGAAAGATGGAATCCACCATATACTGTATGTTGTTTACTGTGCTTCAGTTTTCAGACTTGGTTGTTTCAAAGAAATTACACTCAATGTGCAATATAATTTGGGGGAAAGGTCATAGGGAAAAGAGCACCAGCTTTATGTGCAGGTTCAATCCCCAAAGGCAACTCCAGAAGAGACCCCTTCCTGCAGAGCTGCTGCTGGTCAGTGTAGACAATACCAAGCTATATGGACCACTGGTCTGTGTAGGCATAGGGCAGCACTCTGTTTCTATGAGTGAGCAACAGAGAGAGGGAGGAAGAGAGATTTTCATCCTTCACCAGCTCTGCGGCGAAAGGGATCTCTTTGGCTTCCAGCAGATTCCCTCTGCCAACGCATGCATGCACTTTTATTGGATTCGTCTTTCCTTTGTCAAAAGTATGCTGGCATTCCTCTCTTATTGAAATCAACAGTTTTCAGAACACAGAACACTTAAAAAAGCAAAAGCAAGGGCATTTATTTTACAGGCTTAATTTTCCTCTCTTATTTCCCTTATGTTCACTTCTTTAATGAAAGTTCTGTTGATGACAACTCCCCCCATAGCTTCAAATGTAAGAGTTACCCTACTTCTGATAATGCAAGGATGGGGTTGCATTCCATGGCTACATTTTTCATAGAAGTACGTATGCCCCAATGAATGTGGTGAGACTTTGTCCTGTGGATGCTTAATTCAAAAGTGAGTAAGTCATTGCTCGGTTCTTTCCAGACTTCACCTAGACTGTTCCAGGTTTAAAGACCAATAAAAGTTAAAAAAACAAATAAATCACATGGTATTCCTAAAAATCATACTAAAAATAATTGTATGATTTGCTTCTTTTTAGTGGCACACTAATATATTATCTGAGCTCGGCTGTCTCATGATGCTAGATCAAGAAGCATAATTTTTCATTTGGTTTTGATGAGGCTATCTAACTAATATTACCCAGGTTGAATGTCTTTGATTGTAAGCTAATTGGGGCAGAGACCTCTTTTACCAGCTAAGCTGCTCTAGGACATACAGTTGATGCTAGTAGTGATGTATGCAGTGCTGTACACAGAAAATAACCCTATAGGAGGAATGTGATTGCACTCTGACTAGCCTGCAAACTTCCCACCCAAAAACAGAGAAAAGATTCCCTTGCTTCCCTGGAGCCCAAGGATGGAGAACCTCAGGCCCAGAAGCCAAGTGTGGCCCTCCAAGCCTCTCCACCTGGTCCTCAGAACTCTCTTCAGGCCCCACCCCTCACGGACCTTGCTTTGCCCCATTCCTGGGTATTATTTTTTGCCTGGCTGAAATAGGGCTTTGGACTTGGGATAGTGCATTTTGCTTGCCTGGATGGAGGAGAGCAATGCACTAATAGTAGCCTACTGTTAAATGATAAAAGTTTACATGTATACCTTTGCCCGCTTTTGCCTCTGGCACCACATGCAGCCACCAGAAGATTGCCTGCAAGGCAATGTGGCCCTGAGTCTGAAAAGTTTAATGATTCCTGCTTATTCCCACCCTGTCTCAGCTGAAGACTCCATGACATGGAGAAACATAGCTGTGCTGTATAATCCGAGTTTTTAAAACCAAACTTGGCAATCGGTGGGTTGGGCAGATTCCCTATTTATTTTATTTTTTGCGAAGGGCAGTAAAAGCAACAGGAGGCTGTCCTTTCCGCGTCCTTGCAAATATGCGGCTCATCTCTGCTTGGGTTAGCTGGTGTCTCTCCACGTTATCCCCAAGCGGGCTACCTTGCTTATGCTAAAGTGCGCGGCTAGGATCAAATCGGGGGAAGGGGACGGAGGTTCTCAAAAACCTAGTTTACTGCAGCCTCCTCACCAAAAGAAGATTGATCAACTCAGTCTCGTCCTGAATTCGCGCGCCTTAAAAGAGTTTGAAAAAGAGGGAAATCAAAAGAGGCAAACTATTTGCTCTGAAACCAACCGCTCTTCTTTTCGAGGATAACGGATCTCTGCTCTTCCCTTAGAAGTTGAATCAAACTTCATTGGATTTTCGCAGGGATTTTAAGCCGTGCCAAGAGGCGAGAAGGAAAAAGAATTGTTGCATCTACGGGGATAAAAAGGGGTTGCGTTTCTGTTTGTGTGTTACTTCTACGGCCAGGGTAGGTGAGTTAGAGCAGCAATTTAAAAAGAGAAAAACTTCCACCCGCTCCCATACCCGTTCAATTTATCCATTAATAATTTCAAGGGAAAATGGATTTCCAGAGTCTCCGAGCGGGCGCGCAACTTTTCCAAAGTTCGTTCTCTTCCTCTCTCTCTCTTTCTCTCTCTGTCTCTCTCTTTCATGCTCTCGTAATCGCAACGAAGTTTGGCAGAGGGGGTTTTCTTTGTAGTTTCTAGACCCACACTTCTAGCCTTTTTTATTTTATGGGGGGAGGCAGGCAGGAAAAAGTGTCGAGCCCCGACCCCCAAAAAAGTTCCTGATTTGCCACAGAAGCTCAATCCTGAAGCCTCACCCACCTGCCTACATCCTTGGGAATTTTAAGTTCAGTTCAAAATCCGGGCTGCATTTATTTCAATTTTTAAAAGAGCGGAGGTAGATTGAAGTTAGCGTCTTTCAAGTGCATTACACAGAAATTTAAACGTTGTGCAAAATAAACAGGAAAATTAAACAAAAAGACACCCCCATCTCTCTTTCTGACTGTTTTCGGGTAAAGGGTCTCTTGCTGCTTTTAAACGAGATCACGCTTGAGCTAATTTTACAGGTTTTGGGGGTAGCAGAATTCGGAGTGCAAAGCCAATTCCTTTAAATGTGGAAGACAGGAGACATGATGGAAAGAAAGCAACAGAACCAAATCCAGTGTCTCTTCTCCGCTCCGCCCCCAGCACCCAAGTGTTATATACCCCACTAATTACAGGTGCAATAGAAAAGCCCCCCCCCCCCAATCAGGAAACTTGGTCCAAAAGTAAGGCAGAGGATAGTGGCACCATAAAGACTTTTATAACACACATTCATTTCGGCGTAACCCTTTAGGGACCCTTCATTAGAAGCATAAAGCGTATAGCCCCAGATTGATACGTGGAGAGAGGCAGAGTAAAGGATAGAATTGTCGAGTTGGAATGGACCCCTTAAGGACGTCTATCCCGACCCCCTGCAATGCAGGTAATGGTTGGTCTAAAAACATGCAGGATGGCTGATCGATTTTATTTTATTTTTTAAAAAGCCAAATTAACGAAAGAGCCAGATATACATTGCCATGCCTGTTAAGAAGGGTTCTTCCCCTCCCCTAAAAAAAATAAGAGATGGATACCTATGGAAATCATGTTTGTTTGCAAGTTAGCAGAACTTCCCTCCTAGTTAAAAATGCGCAGTGTGCAAACTGACCCTAAACCCCTTATAAACCCCGTGGGACTTCCTGTTCCCGTCAAAATCTTATTACTTCGAGAGAGAGTAATAAAGATCTATCAAAACGAATCAAAACCAAGATAATTTTAAACCCATTTTATGGAATAAACCGAATGCTAAAGTTTCAAAGCTAAATAGTATTACACCCGGCCTATCCGAACAGGTGCTGAGGTAGAGCCCGTCAAGAGAACAAACGGATTCAACCAAAGTGATCGCTTGTTGGAAAGAGAAATTCGTCTTCTTGGGGAGGTGGGGGTAGTCCCAACCTTTGTATTGTGCTACTAATCCGGACCTCAAACTGATAATAAATTGAGTAATTTAAAAAAAGAAAAAGTAAACGTAGTTGCAGAGACAATTCATTTCCCTCTCTTTCCCACTGATTTATTTTAAGTGTAACCTGTTTCGGGGCAGGGACCCATCCATTATCCCCCTTTCTCCTAGTTGAAATTAATCTACACGTGCACGGATGGTACCACATAAGCAGCGGGGGGGGGGGGGGGAGCCGGCGGAAGGGAAGTAAGGTGCAGGTTGAGACCGGATTTTAAAAGCAGTCATTTGCAAAATTATTATTACATCTTAGAAAGAGAGACTTGATTCTCAAGATGTGTTGGGGTTTTTGTTTTTTTAATGCAACATGTTTAAAAGCTCAGAGTACCTAAAACAAACTAAACCAATGAAATACGATTATTTGCAAGCACAATTAAAGAGGTTCAATTATTTAGAGCTTGCAGGCGTCCTATCCCCTAATTCATTTTTAATAGAGTCTAATTAAGGTTCCTCCAACCGGATTCACACATTTGTAAATATTTCAGAGCAAGACACGGTTTTTCCGCCCTTGAACAAGGCTCTCTCTCAGATTACTCCTGGGCTTAAGAGGAAGAATCGGAGGAGAGAGAATGAAGAGGATCCAGAGGGCGCAGTTTCCTCGGGGAAGTTGAGCGCGCGCGCGCTGGCAGGGGAAAGAATCGTTGTAGGAAGCAACAAGTGTCAGAAGAGAATGTTCTTAGGGGAATGTGGGGAGAAAAACCTCAGCATAACATTCTGTCGGCTTTCTCGTGTCCAAATTGGAAAATTGCCGAACTTCAGTTCTTCCCCGCGCGCTCCCCTCCCCAGCACAAAACTTTTAAAAAGCGATCCTAAGTACACTTCATTGGGAGCAAGCCTGACCGAAATGAGAGGGACTTTGCTCTCCCCGAAGAAGGGTTGCTGCAAAAAGACCCCGATCCCCTCCTGCCTGTTTAATGTGAAAACAGGTCAATAGGATTTAATGCCAAATCAGCTGTATTTATGGTCACAGATGAATGCTGCGATCGTAGTCGCAACCGGGAGAAGCAAGCCTCTGCGCATTTACTACCAAGCGAACAGGCAAAAGGGATCGGTATCTATATGTAAAAAAGGCCAGTGTACGCCCAGTCCTGGGCGCCGTCTACTTTTAAAGCAGTCACTTCCCGATGCGCTTCCTCACTCCAAGCTGGACTGCATCAGAATTCCGGTAATGAGTAGAAGTATTATTATTATTATAAGTCTAAGGATGGAACGGTAACGCATCAAGCTTAAAACCATTTACTCTTCTGTAGACCCAGCACCTTAAGGAACTAATGTCAGGGGCAGAGTTATTTTACGAAGATATCCGCCCCCTCCCCGAAAAAATAATTAAATCCTGGAATTGCAAAAAAAGTAAAAAAAAGTTTTCGAATAAAAGTTAGACGTAAATTGAAGATTCCACATGGAACGTTAAAAAAAGAAAGCGAGCGCAGCCTGCTCCCCGGCGTTTTCACCAGAGTAAAGGCTCTCACCACTCCGGTTTTAACAGAGACTTTGCGTTAAGGTTGCTGCTGCAATCTCCGCGTAATGTCTGAACTTTATTTTTTTAAAGGTGAGGAGGGAAGAATTTTAAATGGCGTTTACATGTAAACCAAATTAAGGTCTTTTTGGTATTTGAATTATGAACCGGGGAAGAGGGGAACAACTGTCAAAAGCGCGGTTTAAAGAAGGGCGGCGGGGAGAAGCCTCTCAAGGAAAGAGCTGGACGCAAGGATTTCAACCCGCTCCGAACATCCACGTTGAAGTTTTTTGTTTTTGTTTTACTTCGTTGAACCCCCCCCCCCGTTTACTTTCAACGCGGAAGCAACGTTTTAAACCTGATTAATAAACACTTAAGTCAGTATTAAAACGCCATGCGTAAAGTTCAAACCTCCTTCGTCAACTTCAGATGCTTTGCTGCCTTGCGTCGGTCTCAGGTCCTTTGAAAGGTCGACGTCCCACAGACTTTAATGGGATTTCTAGGGTTTGCTAGCAGAATGATAACAAACCCAGTTTTGGTGGGGCTTTCGACACAGATTTGCAGCGCCATGCTTTCCAGGGTTCACTCTCAAGCCTGTGCGCAACTGGACTGGCTCGCTAATGTGGGTTAGGACCGCAGCCTTTGCCCCCATCCCATATAATTTATGCTCCTCTCGGAACCTGCAATCCTGGAGGTACTGCTGACGTTTCTGCCGTCCCTCCGGCCTCACAAACTTTGCAACAACCCTGCAGAAAGTTCCCTAATCCCCCATAAAGCATAAAGAGCAATAACTGTTTTCTTGGTTAAGGCTGCTGTCCACCGCACACTTACTTAGGAGTAAATCCTTTTGAACCGAGCGGTGCTCCAATCTCACGGATAGGGTCGGAGTGAAATTCCCAAGCAAAACTTGCAGCCCTCTATCCTAAGCACAATTTTAATGAAGCAAAAATTATCCCGTGGTGACTTAACCCCGCATTAAATATACTTCGGATTCCACCCTTCAGACAGATTTACTGAGGAATTAAAGCATGCACTGGGGTAGGGGAGCGCCTGATCAACGTAGGTTGCCCCCCAAAACCTAGCCCAGCCGTAACCCGTTAAAGACACTTACTCCAGAGTAGTACCAGCGCGAACAAGGCAGAGTTGACAACTTCAGAAACTTTTCCGCCGCTTTAAACAAGAAATACCAAACACACATCCAAAGCGCCTGTTATAAAATTTATTGATCTCTCTTAAAGTTCTTTCTTTGAGGGGAGGAAGGAGAGGGACGGGAGAGGGGGCGAGAGACATGTTCTCTTCAAAGAAACCAGAGGACACAACAAAATAAAATATTAAAAAAATCTAAATGACCTGTTTCGTGGGGTTGATATGTTCTGTTCGCCAAACTATCCCACGATTAAATCCACAAAACAGAAAAGGCAGGGGAATTTACAGAAATTTACAAGCGCCACGGAGACAACCAGAAAACGTCCCCTCTCCCGTTATCAGCGAATTCTTTTTATTTTCTCTCAAAAGATTAAAATCACATTATTTGCAACAGCAAAGAAAGTATTTTATAAATTTGAAATTCTTTTCCAGTTTCACACAGCCAGCTGGCAATCGGGTTACCCAAAGGCTCCCATCAAAGCAGGATATTTCTACCCGCCCCCCCACGCGAAGCAAGTTTACTCCAAAGTAAACTTGAGCCTAAAAAAGGACAAACTTGCTTAACTTCCGAGTAAAACTGATGTTCTGAAATCAACCCGGGGACCCACATAGCAATTTGTATATATATATATATTTATATCTATATATTTAAAAGCGGGAAGGTGGGGCCGGGGTTACATATATTTAAATATCTTAAAAATTAAAAGACTCCAGACAGATTTAAAGAACTCCAGGCAAGAGGAAGGGGGCAAAGAAACAAAACAACTCGCCCCCGAACAGTAAAAGACAAAATGTAAACATTTAAGACCGAGGCCAGTTGGCCACGTTGCTCTCCCAACCCACCCACCCCCCAAAAAACTTTTTAAGAACCCCCCCCGAAAAACTTGTATATCTATAAGGAAGTATGTTTGATATTTCACAGCGGCTTCTTCCAAGGTGAGCAGAAAATTGTGCTCTATGCAGACGTGCAACTCCCCTTTCGTGTTTTATTCACACATCTAAAGTTCCTTTGAGTTGTTTAGTGGGGTAAAGTTCGGTTTACCTTCCTTTGGAGTTCTCCCGCGCCTCTCCCACCCCAAAGCCATAAACTTCAATGGTGTGGGAATTCAGAGTGGGAGAAGCCACCTACAACGAGAGTCAAGATGCCTGGGGAGACGTCCGCATAGGATTTGCCTTGGGAAGAAGCTTCCAAAAGACTCGCTGGTTAAGATGGAGAGCCAGCGACACCCCCCTCGGCCCTCAAACCACCTCTCCTGCTACCAAACCGTAGGCGAGACGTTCGGTGCCAGCGTTTTGAGGAAGCGGTGGTAGAGGGCGATCCGAGGGGAACACGGCTAGATGTGAGTTAGTGGCACGGTGCCGTTGACAGCAGTCCCGGCGCTCGGGTAGTGCTGGTGGACGCCGTGTAGCCGGGTGCCCTGCAGTGTCGACGGGTCGGCCGCGTCGCCCCCGGGCGGAAGGTACATGCTGATCATATCCCTCAAGTCTCCCAGGCAGGCCCGCTGGGAGTGCGAGGTGATGGCCGGCGGCGGAGAACTGGGCTCAGATTTCACCACGGAACTCATCGTCCCCAAGCTCATCGAGTGCCCCGACGGTTGCTGGCCGTAAGCGGCAGCCGCCGCAGCAGCAGCAACTGGAGACATGCTGTAAGTGGAGGCTGCCGCGCTCATGTAGGGTTGAGCGCTGGACATGATGGGGCTGTACTGGAGGCCGCTCACATCGTAGCGGTGCATGGGCTGAAGCTGCGCGTTGCTCATGGCCGGGTGCTGGCTGTAGCCCAGTTGCTCGGGCATCAGCGAGGCATAGGCGCCGTTGGGCCAGCCGTTCATGTGCGCGTAGGAGTCCAGGCGCTGCCCGACCCCGACGGGGCTGCTGACGCCGCCTCCGCCGGCGCTTCCCGGGGCCAGCAGGTTGCCCGGCAGAGAGTACTTGTCCTTCTTGAGCAGCGTCTTGGTCTTCCGACGTGGCCGGTATTTATAATCCGGGTATTCCTTCATGTGGACGGCGCGGAGCCGCTTAGCCTCGTCGATGAAGGGGCGCTTCTCCGCGTCGCTCAGCAGCTTCCAGTCCGCGCCCAGGCGCTTGGAGATCTCAGAGTTGTGCATCTTGGGGTTTTCCTGAGCCATCTTGCGCCGCTGGCCCCGCGACCACACCATGAACGCGTTCATCGGCCGCTTGACCCGGTCCTGGTCCGTGGCTCCGGTTCCTCCTCCTCCTCCTCCGCCGCCGCCGCCACCCTTGCCGGTGCCTCCCGGAGCGCCGTTCCCGGCCGAGCCTCCTCCGGGGTTAGGCTGGGGCGCCTTCAACTCGCTCTCTAGTATGCTGTACATGGCTGGGGCAGGCAGGAGATGCGCCAGCTTGGCTGCCGGGTGGGAAAAGAAATATATTAGACTTACAAGAAGAAAGAGGAGGAGGGCAGGGGAAAAGACTTTTAAGTTCAAAAAGAGTCTCGGAGACCCTGGCTACTAACTTCTCCGGCAGCGGAACGAGCCCCTCTTCGGATCTGCTCTTTCTTCGGACGGCTCTCTTCTCCAACTGCTGCCAGCTCACCAAGCTCTCCGGCCCTATCCGCTGTAGCCTTTCTCTGCGGGCCATTTGATTGACGGCCTATAAATGAGAAGCCGCCGGCGAATCAGAGCGCAGACCTCGACAGGCCCCTGACGCAGGGGGAATTGACCAGGTTCCCAAGCTACTCCCCTCCCTTCTTCCCACTCACCCGCGCGCCCCGTCCAAAGTTGCAACTTTTAGAGGGTTCATTTTTCCTCTATGCCCCCCTCTCGCCTCATCCCCCCCCCGTGGGCATTTATAGCTGTGGGATACCAATGCCGATCCTTTTCTTCCTCCATCGGGAATATTGAGTGGGTAACTTAATAAAGTTTTTTTAAAAAAGATATACCCAAGCACTATTTCCCCTTTCCACCCGGTTTTCACAGGCATGCACGCACACGCACACACACGCACAATTTGAGAAGAAAACCGGGGGGGGGGGTGTGTGTTCTGCAGCTCGGATCCTGTGCACGCTCACTGCAGACGCCAAGTACTTTTTCCTGTGTAGGTATCCCTAAAACACCCTCTTGGACAGGGGAGCAACATTAGACTTCGGAGTAAGGACTCGAGTTTAATAAGCAGAGTCTTGCTTACGAGCGAACGTATTATTACTGCGATGCTAGAATTAAGCCGAGGGGCTTACTCAAGTAACCTTGCAGCCAATTCGAGCTTGCGAGTTTGTTTTTCACTCTCCCTCTTCCATTTTTCAGTGGAGAGGAAGGATGGTAGGAACGAAGAAGGAAAAACCATTTCCCATTCTGAGTTCCCAAAAAGAAAAAAAGAAAAAGAGAGAAGAAAATGCAACTGAATTAGAGGGAGCCGCACAGAAACCCTGCCAGAGGGAAAAGTTGGCATCCTTGGGGAGAAACGCAGAGCAAACTGGCAGAGGCGGGTGCCCTGTGTGCTTCATGATGGTACAGAGAACAAACTTTGGAAAACTGAAGGAGGGAATACTGGAGAGTGGGTTTCTTGGAAGGAAGAAGGCTGAATGAGCCGCCTCCTGGGACGCGGGAGCAATAAAGCATTTGGGGTGGGAGAGAAAGAAGAGCATGTATGTGTGATGGGGGGGGAAACAGAACAGTTCCTGAGTTTCCCAAATCTCCTGAGAAAAAGGCCCGCCTCCCTCTTCCCCTTGGGGATAAACAAGCAGCAATGAGACCACGGTCTCTCTCTCTCTCCCCTGGAAAGTAACAGAGGGATCTTGGGGGGCGGGGGCGGCGGGGCAAAACAAACCAAAGTTTACTGCTGCCCACATATCTGCCCCACCTTATACCGCTTTCTGAATGTATCTCCCCAATTCAGTTTTTCCACTCGGCTGCTTGCACACACACACGCGCGCGCACACACACTCTCAATTTCTCTTTTTGGCGCGGGGGAGTGCGGGGGGGGGGAGAATCCGTTTTCATGGCAACCACCCAGCAGCGCTGGCTGACGGAGAAAAGAAACTTTTGTGGGGGCGGCTGGAAGGACCAGTTCGCTGGGACTGTCAATCAAGGGGGCCTCCCCTCTTCTCTTCTCTCACCCCCCCCCCCCCGCGCACACACCTGCGAGGCCCACACCATTTCAGGCTGAGCGCACAAGCCTTAAAGGCACAGCGTCGCTTCGCTTCTCTCCTCCCCACAACCCCAACTTGGACGGAAGATCTTCTTGGCTAAGCAAATCGTTCCGTTGTGCAACTTGCCAACGCAAGTCCCCGCCCTTTTTTTTCTCTTAGTGGGGCACGTTTAGCGAGAGCCAGACAACTTTAGAGTAGCCCTATTCCGGTCAACTGCAGCAGTAGTGAGCTCCAGGGCTGAATGTCCCTTATCCAGTTAAGAAAACAGAGAGTTTTACGGCAAAAAAGCGGCTTACTCCCTTCCCCCAATCTCAAAGCGTCAACAAAAAAATGGGTGGAGGGGAAGAGGAAGGGGCAGTAAAGCCCCCCTGGAAAAGCCTCCTTTATTATTATTGATATTGTTATTTTTTTTTTTAAAAAATAGTAATAGTATTCTGAGCGGGCCTGCATTAGTTGCAAAGCTGTCACTCGGTTTAGTGGGATATGGATTTTCATTCGTGTGTTTTCCCGGGCACTTCTGGGTGGGTATGCACTATGTAAGACCTGCTACTCACATGGAGGCAAGTGGGAAAATGGGTAGTTAGAATTGACACAGGACAGGAGACTAGCAAACACAGGGCACACGCCTGTGAATGGGAAGAGTTGGGTCAAGGGAATAGCTCTCCAGTATGGACAGCAAATAAACTTGCTCCCATGCGGATTGAAAATGCAGACTTGCTTAACAAATGTGAGATAACTTCGGAATGCCTCCGGCTGTTGCATCTGACCTCTTCCTGCGGTTTCCTGAAGCCTTTCTTAAAATCGAGGTTGAGCTTTTCTGAAGACAGTCCTAGACACTTTAAAGACACCTATCTTCCAACGTTTGTATAATCAATTAATGTTTGGTTACGCAATAATAAAAAATACTGCCAAATGAATTAAGAAACTCATAAACAGGCACAAGTCCACCAGGTTCATCTCGCCCGACCCAAGCCTATAGAGATGGAGTCAAGAGGAAAGCTTCACCCAAAGGATTTCTGTTTGCCATGGAGCGCTTGAAAGACAGGATCCTATTTTGAGAGTGGCGGATCAAGGATCCGCAAGGATCTGCAATCCCAGTATGGAATTAACAAGTAACACCACAAATCGATTAATCAGTCTCATTCCAAACTTTTCCTAGAAGCAAAGGCCATTCATTTACTTCCGCATAAAGAGCAGAGGATCCAGAGGATAAGATAGTCTCCATTCACGGCTCCTGCTTTTACGCTCGCGGAAATAATCGTCGTTATAATCGTTTATAAGCCACTTTACGTTTATTAAGCGCTGAACATACATTAACTATAGGAGAAACTCTGTTCATAGGCTCACGATCTAACAGACATGACACAAAAGGAAAAATGAAGGAGGAGGGCAGAGGAAAGCAAACATTGTTGCAACTGCTCACATTCTGAGAAGTGCTGATTCTCTTCGTCCAGTGTGGGGAGTTCCTCTCCCTCACCACTGTTACTGACTATTAATAATTTTACTGGAGGTTTATGGAAACATCTGACATATTTTACATTTACATTTTATTGAATATATATTTCAGCGATCTGTATCCATGGGCCTAGCGGGGGACGGGGACGGGGGCAGCTGCCCCCTCAACCAATCAAAATCAATACAAATCAACACAAATCTGATGTTCTGCCCCCCCATAAAAGCCTGGCTATACCCATGTCTATATAATTTATTTATTTCATAAAATTTATATACCGCTTGATTGTAAACCCTCCCCAAAGCAGTTTACAACCCACCCAACAAACAAAAAATTGGCCTTGCTGTTAGAAAATGCACATGGTCGAGGCCCAGCCCTCGCGATTCTGTTCTGTTAGCCAGGCGGCTGCATGGTCACAGACGGAACAGGCTCTAGAGTTATGTCTAGAATACGACGGTTGTGCGGGGAAAGAGCGCCTCCCCGGCATCAGAAAGCTACAGAGCAGGGGGAGCCTCCCTCCCCATCTCTGATATCACACTCCGCGCCCCCCCCCCCACCGCAAACTCTCACATTTCCCAAACCATTCATAACTCTGGTGTTCCAGATGGCCGAGGAAAACAACGGGGAAGAGCCGTAGCTCAGTGGCGGAGCATCTGCATTGCATACAGAGGGTCTCAAGATCGATCCCCGCCAGTTCCAGGGAGGGCTGGGTGAGCGACTCCTGCCTAACATCCTGGAAAGCCACAGTTAGCCATGGCCGATGATTGTTGTTACTTAGTCGTGTCCGACTCTTCGTGACCCCCTGGACCAGAGCACGCCAGGCACTCCTGTCTTCCACTGCCTCCCGCAGTTTGGTCAAACTCATGCTGGTAGCTTCGAGAACACTGTCCAACCATCTCGTCCTCTGTTGTCTCCTTGTGCCCTCCATCTTTCCCAACATCAGGGTCTTTTCCAGGGAGTCTTCTCTTCTCATGAGGTGACAAAAGTATTGGAGCCTCAGCTTCACGATCTGTCCTTCCAGTGAGCACTCAGGGCTGATTTCCTTAAGAATGGAGAGGTCTGAACTTCTTGGCCGACGGTACTGAGCCCAATGGATCAGTAGACTACTATGTTCCAAGAAAATAAAACAAGGGAAGCGAAGGATCCCTGCACCCCCATACCAGGAGAGGGGATTTTGTCACCAGCGGTCTCTTTTACTGCTAGTCATCAGCTGACTCTCTTTGCATCCAGACAATGCGGTGTTTTTTTTTTTTAAACAAGTTGAAAGATCCCAACTGAAATTAGTAGGCAACTTTCGGATTCTGAAGCAAAAATTTCTCTCATCTGAATAAAGAACCACCATTATTATTCTCCTCCTTCAAATTATTTTATTGCATTTAGGTACATTTCTCCAAAGTGATGTCATGGACGTAGCCAGGATTTTTGTTGGTGGAGTCCTGGGGGGGGGGGACAGAACCTCAGTTAGCTATGTATTTTTATTGATTTGTATTGATTGATGGGGTGGGCAGCTGCCTCTCCCTGCCCACCCTTGGCTACGCCCATCAGTATTTGCACACGTTTCTGCTCCCTCTTCCTTCGTATGGATTGGGCAGGATTCACACGTCCCTGTTTACATTCCAAGTGATGCTATTAAGCATAATAATATAGCAACAGCCACCTCAGCTGAATGAACTGGAGGTAGGGAGGCAGACCCACCCTCTTCATACTAATTCGGAACTAAATCCCCCGCTGGGTTCAGACCAGAGGGTTTTATTCCCAAATCAATGCTCATGAAACTGCAACCTTATATTGATCCTGATTTAAATCCCACAGAGAAGTTATCCACGCTTTCAAACATCTCGAAGGTGTCTACCAATTAATACAGTACTTTCAAATTAGTTGGTGTAAAAATATTTTTTTTGGGGGGGGGCTGAATCGGGGAGGGAAAGAAAGGATTAAGCTCGTGAGGAGAGGAGCCCCTCTAGTTCTCAGCAAGTTCCCAGCTTTCGTTTTTTTAATGCTTCTAAATAGATAGGATTAAGGTGATTCTTTCATGACTTTTTGCAAAGTTTAGTTGCTCCTTTTTGCGCCGTATTCTGATTGTAAATTGTTCTACAAGTTTTAATATTTTATTTTATGTTGTAACCCGTTCTGGGAACTGCTATGATATCATCCTCATAGTTCAATTAACAGCAGCAGCAACAACAACTCATTATTTTAAACACCCTTTTCACATCAACGCAAAACATTTGACATGCTTTCTGAAAGTTTTATTCTCTCTCTCTCATTTCCTAATTTCAGCCGATATTCATTCACAAAATATTTCTTCTTCTTCTCGCAGCTACGAACTGATAGGTAAACCGGAAACACCTTCTCGCAGCCTCTTCTTCTCTCCTCGGTTGCCGCTCAGAGATGAGCCCCACCGAACACAGAGGAACTTACTCCCGCGTAAGGCCACTACAGAACAAGCCACACCCCACACCCCCGCCGCAACGGAAGATTGCAGCCGTGAATGTTTCATCGATCCATGTTTCTCTTCTGCAGCTCAACCCACCCATATCTGTGCTAGGTGTCTCTTCCCTGGGGGGTGGGGAGGGGTCGATGAGCAAAGCCTGAGAAGTTAACCCCTTCCTAAACGTGCGCGCGCTCAGTGTAGCTCAGAAGTACACCTCGATGTGTTTCGTTCCATTTAGTTCTTGGGGAGTGAGTTCCAGGGAATTCAAGATAAGCATACAGCAGTGTAGAACGCACAATAATATAAGCAAACGGCTTTATAGTCAGTCAGAACATTGGTCCATTTAGCTTAGTAAGGTCTACACAGACTGACAGAGACTAATCACTTCAGGATTTCAGGGAGGGTCTTTTGCAGTGGATAAAGTGGTTGATTTGATTGATATCCTATGCCCTTTTAAAATGTGGGTTGTGGGGAGGGGTTATTGGGTTGTTGTTTTTATTTTGATTGTGTATTTTGTGGTTTTATATTTTGATTCTATTCTGTGAACTGCCCTGAGACCTCTGGGTCTCAGGTGTATAAATTTAAATTTAAATTCAAATGATACTAATAATAATAATACAGAAAAGTTTATCCTGCCTCTCTCATGTCACTAGACCTGGTGAACTTCCAGAGAAGCTGAATTTTGGAATATTCAGGATGGGTAAAACAAAATGCTTCATGTAGCAGCACATAGTTAAACTGCGGAACTTGCTAGAATCATAGGCTTGTAGAGTTGGGAGGGACTCCCAGAGGGTTATCTAGTCCAATTCCCTGCAACCCAGGAATCGTTCCCACATAAGGCAGCGGAGGCCACCATCTTGGATGGCTTCAACAGAGGATTTGGCGTTAGGGCTACCAACGGCTACTAGGCCACAATGGCTCTGCTCTGCTTCCTGGGTCAGAGGCAGTACAATGCTTCTGAAAACCAGTTGATAGAGACCACAGGAGGGGGAAAGTGCTCTTGGGGAGTTTGTGGGTTTCCCAAAGGCATCTGGCTGGCCACTGTGAGAGCAGGATGCTGGTCTATACAGCCCATTGGGCTCACCCAGCACAGCTCTTCTTGGCTGACCTAAAGCAAGCCCACTCCAGCACGTAATTCTGTTCCATTTCTAGACCACCGAACTAAATGTGAAGTAACATGACTGTCATTTATCATTTATCCTTTTACACATGGCCATTAAGGAAGAAAAAAATGAAACTAAGTCCCTGCCCTCAAGGAGCTTGCAGTGGGATAGCCATGGTATTCTGGGTGGGCAGAGTTGTGGTTGTTGTCGTTTCTGAAATGAGGAGCAGAGAAGACACCCAAAATCAGAACCCATGAACAGGACTTACATCTGTTTCTTACTCAGCTGATAAACTAGAACTCCCTTCCCTGCACTGATGTTAGCAGGGGCAGGAATGAATGCTCTATTTGCTATTGATTAGATTTAATATATCTTTTTGGTGATTTTCATTCAAAGGAATCCCTAAGCAGCCCAGAAACAATGAAATAACAATAACATAATAGAACATAATAGAACTTTATACAAATTTATGTATTTATACTGTATTTATACAAATACAGTATAAATCATATAGAATATCACAAATACAACGTATTAGTAAATAATCAGTGAAACCATTACTATATAAAACACTGTTAACTATTGGGAAGTTTTTAATGTTTGATGTTTTAGTATGTTCTGATATAGAGTGGTACCTTGGTTCCCGAATGGCTTCTTGTCAAACCAATCGGCTCCCGAATGCCGCAATCCCGTAAGTAACTGTTCCGGTTTGTGAACATTGTTTGGAAGCAGAACGTCTGATGTGGCTTCTGAGGCTTCTGATTGAGTGCAGGAAGCTCCTGCAGCCACTTGGAAGCCACACCTTGGTTTTTGAACGGTTCTGGGAGTCAAATGAACTCCCAGAACGGATTAAGTTCAAGAACCAAGGTACCACTGTATGCTGAGTGGCTAGGGAAACCCAGCCAGTTGGGTGGGCTAATAATAATAATAATAATAAACAAACAACAACTATGCAGCAACTAAAAAAATTATTAATCAGAATTAAAGCAAAAGTCATATTATATAACCGACAAATCAACACAACATTTTAAATCTATAAAACTATATTAGCAACATTGACAAAATAGCATCTAAAAACTAAAAATCAGCACTGTTAAGTTCATACACACATACTCTCCACTCTCATGACTCCTAAGCTCATTTAAATATACATCCACATAATGCCCATGGCCGCCACTCCCTCATGAAGGTTCCTCGGACTGGAGGCGGGGCAACAAAGGTGAAACCTTGGGTGTGTCCTCAAGATTTTTAGGAGGGGAAAATAATATCCCAAACTCAAACATGTGGGAAGATCTGCAGCCAAATGCATGATTGCTTGACAGTCACAAATGAGCAATGGCACCATGGAATTTCAGAACTTGTAGAGAGGAGACTCTGTGATGCCATATCCCCAAACTTGGTGGCAGAAAAAATACAATGGTTTAATCCCTAACCTCTCCCACCTGCAGTGGAGCAAGTTGTCTGTGAGCTCTCATCCATAGAGTTCACTCATTTTGAACTGGACTTCTGTAACTTTTAAGGATTATTGCCTGCCTGAATTTCATCATTAAATCCTGGCAAGACTTTTAATGTGAGTAAACTTTATTTTCTCATTTACTTAAACAGCCTGAGAGTGATTCTCTTTCTTTCTTTCGTATTCATTTAATTCTTCACCATGGCTGCCTCCAAGAAATAACATTGGAAAACCCCCCCCCCCTCAGAGAGGGATACATACAGGGACTGTGGTAAAGCAGAACTGAAAAATCCCAAGAGTGAGGAACAAAAGTAGAACTATCTAAGCAAAGACAATTAAACTAAAATACCTGCAGAAGGCATATCCTTTCTTCTTTGAGTTTTAAACTGAGAAAGTCCCTTGGAATTCTAACAGATTTTGACTCAAATAGACTCTAACAAGAATAAACAGGAGTCTACAATACAAAACTTTCACTACAGAACGCTGTACAAAAAACCCTTCCCTCAAAACCCCCTTAACCACTGTGTCTATTTGCTTGCTTGCTGAGCTTGTCTGTGGAGAAGGACATAGGTTTTCTCCTTTATCCCGTCTTTATTGTATGGCTGGCATGTCTGAGTATCAACACAATAAACAAGGCAGCTGAGGTCAGTCAAGTCATCAATGAAATCAAATAACTAGCTAATATCATACGTAATTGAAGGGCTGTTGGGATGCATTCTCTTCACATGTTCTTCATACATTTTACAGACTCCTTCCATGCATTCATTCATTCATTCACTGACTCATAATCAGCAAAAGTCCTGCCTTCTGATTGTTTGGGTAGGTTGAACAAGGGAATTGTGTGAGACATGGTGACTCGTTCAGTTGGGCTCAGGCACGAAGCACCATGTGATTTTCTTATTAAGAGGGGAACATAAAAGGAAAGGATGACCCAAGTCTGCCTTAGCATCCTTGGATAACATAATTGTTCTAGAAGGTTATACAACCTTCTAAACACGGATAGTGATATTAGTCTCCTGAAATACATATTTATATCACACACACGGGAAAAAGAGGAAAGATAACTAATAAATAAAATATCCTCTGCTACTCATCTAGATCCATCCAACAGCAATAACAGAAGCAGCAGCAACAACAAAACTAAGACAGACCAATGAGAGATTCCTTTTAGCAGGGGCATACTTAGGTGTTGGTGAGGTTGACCCCTTCCAAGGGTGCAGTCCAGGAGGGGGTCGGCGACAAAAACTGCACCTTTCCACTCTGCTTTGGGGTGTCTAGGAGCCTGCCTGTCAGGTCTGGAGTCAGATGCAGGTCAGCAATAAAGGAACAGATTTCCATTATCAGTGAAGTTAACTATTCAAGGAAACAAACACTTCCCAGTAGGTCTTGCCCCTATGGAACAGTTGCCAGGACTGAAGGTCCCTACCTCCCATCCTCTCTAAAGGCTTCTGCTCTCCTGGATGTTTCCCAAGCAGGCCTCAAACTGTGTTTGCGCACCTCTAGCCCATGTTCTGCTGTTCTCATTACTCATTACTTGGAGACTTGGGGAAGGGGAGCTTGTCGTAGCAGGAGAGAAAGACTGTGGATTCTTCAGCAGTCCCTTGACATACACCCCTCCCTCCAGTCTCGGAGCCTGAACTGCTCCCTGTCACAGACTCTGCAACCAATCACTCCTATTCATCATCATCAGTCCCTGACATCAACTACCCCTCTGCACACTCTGAGACCACTCCTCCACTGCTCTAGAAGTGATGGGTGGGGTGTGCCAATATAGCTCCTTGCTAAGGGTGCGATGGAGCCTAGGTATGTGCTGCCTGTTAGGTGGATTTGTAGCTGGCTGATTGACCGAACCCAAACAGTGCTCACTAATGGTTTCTCATCATCCTGGGAAAAAGTGACAAGTGGGGTGCTGCAAGGTTCTGTCCTGGGCCCAGCATTGTTTAACATCTTTAAAAATAACTTGGATGAAGGAGTTGAGAGGAAGTTCATTAAATTTGCAGATGACACCAAACTAGGAGAGGCAGCTAATGCTGAATAAGATAGAATCGGGATTCAAGATGACCTTAACAGATTGGAGAATTTGGCAAAAGGTAAGAAAATGAATTTTGATAAGGACAAATGTAACGTCCTACACTTAGGCAGGAAGTACCAGCTCCACAAATATAAGATGGCAACACCTGGCTTGCCACTAGCATATGTGAAATGGATCGATGGGACTTTGTAGAGTAGACTACAGACTTAACATGAGTCAACTGAATGTTGCAACAGCAGAAAAAGCTAGTGCTATTCTACGCTGCATTAGTAAAAGTCCAGTGTCCAGATCAAGGGAAGCAGTAGTACCACTCTATTCTTTTTTTAAAAAATATTTTATTTAGGATTTTCTTGTTTTACAGAAGTGTAATGCCTCGTATTTTTTTCCCCCCCATGTAACATTTTTACAAATCCGTTTCATTTGTTGAGGCATTAGGAGGAGAAGAAAAAAGAAAGAAAAGAGAAAGGGGGGGGTGGAGAGAGGGAAGATGGATGGGGGTGGGGGGTACCACTCTATTCTGACTTAGCCAGACCACACCAGGAGTACTCTGTCCAGTTCTGAGCACCACAATTTAAGAAGGATATTGACAAGCTGGAATGCATGCAGAAGAGAGCAACCAATAAGATCAAGGGTCTGGAAACCAAGCCTTATGAGGAACGGTTGCAGGAGCTGGGTATGTTTAGCTTGGCAAAGAGGACACTGAGAGGAGATATGATAGCCATCTTCAAATATCTTAAGGACTGTCATATGAAAGATTGGATCCAAGGTACAAAAAAGGAGATTCTGACTAAACCTCAGGAAGAACTTTCTGACAGCAAGAGCTGTTCAGCAGTGGACGACTTTGTAAGCAGAGGCTGGATTGCCAATTGTCATGATGCTTTAGTTGAGATTCCTGCATTGCAGGAGTTGGGCTGGACGACCCTCAGCATGCCTTCCTACTCTGCAATTCTATGATTGAATCTCCAGCTTCATACTTCATACTTTCATTTCAGTTTAAAGACTAGTTTCAACAGGCACCTCTATCCCCTGAGCTTTTCTATGCCTCAGTTTGCTTTCTTCTTTTTCTGTCCCTGTTACTTTTCCCTTTTGTGTTGTTGCTTTTTTAAGATTGTAAGTCTATGAGCAGAGACTGTCTTGTTTGAACTGATTGTATGTAAGCTGATCTGGGAGCCTTTATATTTATTTAGATGTTTTTTTAAAAATTGACTATATACATATATACCCAAGTGTTTGTGTGAGCAAATCCCTCTACATTGTACAGAAAAATAATTAAATTTTATTATTTATTTGCAAAGCACCCTCCAGCTTGCACAAAGAAAACATTGTCCATATCACTCCACCCACAAAGTTTTTATTTGTCATCTAGCGATGCTCCATAGCCCTGAAGAACCACAACTCACACAGAGTTACAATAAATGTTGAGTTAACATGTCCCTGCCTTCATTAGTTTCTCCCTCAGATGTCCAGGAATTTTATAAATAAATATTAAATAGGGGGGGAAAACCAGGCCAAACAGGGCAGTGCTAATTAAGACTCCATCCCTTAGAATGCCAACTGTTCAGAAAGAAAACCTATCAGGCTTGCCCTAGTTTCATCTGCAGAAATCAATGTGCCAAAACTTTGTACAGCACGGCAATGCCTTTTACTACTTGCCATTAAACTGCTGCTAGAGGCATAGCTACAAGGGCCATTTAGAAATCTGGCAACCCTAGTGCTCTCCCTCCACCCCACTGGCCAATTATTTGTTGGTGTAACTAATTTGGCTACTGGCAATGAAAAACATGTTAAACTGAAGCAGAGGGAACTTTTGTCCAAATGTCATGGCACGGTTGAGTTCACCTACAGGTAGAGCCTAGTATAGAAATAAATGCCACTGAACATTTCTGGATAAAGAAATTACCTTTGTTTGGGAACTGTACATAAAAGAAACTTGTCACCTGTTTTTGTGTTTTTTTAATTATTATTTTTGTATCTGAAGTAAATGCAATGCAATGCCATTTTCCTTGTGTGCAAATGGAACTCAACTTTCATTTCTGTGCTGTCCATTTTTGTTACACAATTTGTGTGCCTATGCACTCAAAACTCAAAGTGATTTCGAGTGATTGCTTCCCCCACTCCTGTGACATTGCTTTCCTTCCAAATGGTTCGCTTACTTTTGATTGTTGCCATAATGATAAATTACTGTTTTCTCTCCAGATCAAAATAAAGCAAGAAGAGACATGCAGCTTTCCCCCCTTCTAAACAACCCCCCTTCCAAAACATTATCCACCCACAATTTATAAGAACCCTTTTATGGGAAAGCTCAACCCCCCCCCCACGATTTCTATTTTGTTTCTGCACTGAACAACCCACAATATTTCCTAGCAATAAAGACTCACCTCATTATTATTATTATTATTATTATTATTATTATTATTATTATTATTTCTGATTATTATTAGTGAAATCAGAAATTGCTAATTGTACAAATCTAACTTGGCGGTGGGTTGTAAGTGAACTCTCTTCATTCATGACATATTCCCCTCTCAATACATGTCAGTCCACATACTGTGGGTGGGGAACAGTGGATTATGTATTGTTTCCCAAGTGAGCCTCCCCCAACATCATAGCAAACTGAGATCCTGAAAAGGGTTCTCTAAGGGAGAAATAATTAAAATATAGCCTACTTTAATTGACATTAGAGAGGCTATAAACGAACTCCTGCCTCCTTTTCTTTTTAAGCAAAAGAGAGAAAAGTGTGGTGGTGGTGGGGAAAAGCAGTTCTCTAAATAAAGCAGGAGGCAGCCCACAGAATGGAGGTTGCAAGCAAATGAATAGTCATTACTACCTTTTCAGTGATGTGGGCCTTTTGATCAGGGAAGAAATTAGCTCTAAAAGACAGACAATAGAAGCCTGCCCCTGCAATAGGAAGCGAATGAGATGGCTACAGCTCTTAACAGCACCTCTCCCTGTAAACTGGGGAAGAGACTTTCCTTTTCAATTACAGCTGTTCATTTCACAGAAGGATGGGGTGGTTGAACCGGGTGGGTGGGTTTGGAGAGAGAAAGAACACAGCCTGGTATAAACTGTTGCACCATTAAAAACCTAGGCTGGAGCTTTCAACCAGATGGTCTCTGCTGCTCCTCTTACTTTTTGTTATCTTGTGGCGGTGATGGGGAACCCATGCCTGGGTTTCTTAGATGGGTTGCATACAGCAAAAGAGCCACCTCCCAAGGCAGAATGCTTCACTGTCAAATAGCTCAGAAAGTTCTTCCTGGTGTTTAGTCAGAATCTCCTTTCTTGTACCTTGAATCCAATGGTTCGAGTCCTTCCCTCTAGAGCAGAAGAAAACAAGCTTGTCTCCTCTTCCATGTGATATATCATTGAGATATCATATCTCTTCTCAATCTCCTTTTTTCCAGACTAAACATACCCAACCCCTTCAACCATTTGTCATAAGGCTTGGTTTCCAGATCCTTGATCATCTTGGTTGCTCTCTTCTGCACACCTTCCAGTTTGTCAGTATCCTTCTTAAATTGTGGTGCCCAGAACTGGACACAGTACTCCAGGTGTGGTCTGGGCAGGTCAGAACAGAGTCATACTATTACTTCCCTTGATCTGGACACAATACCTCTGTTGATGCAACCTAGAATCGAATTAGCCTTTTTTTTTGGTGGTGGTGCTGCTGCTGCTGCTGCTGCACCACCATACTGTTGACACATATTAAGCTCCACTAAGACCCCTAGTTCCTTTTCACATGCACTTCTGGCAATCCAGGTGTACCCCATCTTATATTTGTGCATCTGGCTCTTCCTTCCTAAGTGCAGAACCTGACTTTTGTCCCTATTGAAATTAATTTTGTTAGCTTGGACCCAGTTCTCCAATCTGTTCAATTCATTTTGAACCCCGATTCTGTCTTCTGCAGCATTAGCTACCTCTTCCTGTTTGGTGTCATCTACAAATTTGATGAACATCGCTTCCATTTCTTTGTCCAAGTTGTTTATAAGATGTTGAACAACAATGGGCCCTGAACATAACCCTGTGGCACCCCACTTGTCACTTTTCCCCAGGATGATGATGAGCCATTAATGGCTGGAGAAAATTGCATTTCTTTTCTTTTGCTTCATGGGTTTAGGACTGACATTGTTTATTAATAATCCTGAAATCCTCAGGGCAGCTATTCATAGCAGAGCAGAGGTTCACATTAGGGACTTCCAGATGCACAACCAACAGCATATTCCTCTGCATTTATCCAGAAGGAAGCCCTGCTGGGTTCCTGTATAGAGGTCATCACTCAGGGGGACAGTACAGGCTTTCCTGATTCAAGCCTGGGGATCTCCAGATTCTGGAATTGCAAGCTGAAAAGTTAGCAAGGTGAAAGACGGGTCAGGGGCCTTGTCAGTGGTGGCTCCCCAGTTGTGGAACGGCCTCCCTGGGGAGGTGCACCTATCTCTATCATTATTAAATTTCAGGGTGAATTTGAAAACATTTCTGGGCATCTTGTGCCTGAAGAATTCTGTTCCTGGCTACCCTGACATCATTGGAAGGAAGTATGTATCTAGCTGAAATTGCTTTTAGAAGTTTTTCACTGCCATTATTTTTAGAATATGAGTTTCGAAGTGCATTTGGTTTGCTTTTAAATTGGGTATCTGTTTTCCACCCCAGGCTCCTTCAGATAGAAATTAACTAAAAAATTAAATGAATGAATGCTGTGAAATTAATAATAATAATAATAATAATAATAATAATAATAATAATAACATATCATACATTGCCATTCTTGTTGTAGAATAATTTTTAAATTGCTTTCTTTTTCAGTTTCAAAGAATGCCTATAACAAACAATCTGAACGTTACCCAACCTCCGAAGAAAAATTCCATGTATATACAGTGTGAAAGTACAGTCAAACACTTCAGCTTACAAGCAGTTAGGTTTTTTCTACTCTCCTCTTTTAACAGCTTGTCCCAGAGTGAGCCACAGGTAGCTGGTGGTGAGAGGGCAACACTCTCATTTCCAGAGTACTGAATAAACATGTAACATACAGTTTCAAAGTTGCCGTTGGTCTTGGTGTTCCTAAAAGTGGGGGAGACAACTCTGCAGAACCAGCAGGAAAGTGAGCTGTCTTGGGACTTGGATTGGGATTCAGGTGACATGGACACAGTTCCACCTATATCTTGGTTTCCCTGTGTGAAATACAGCTTCTGCTTGGCTTTGCTATACAGTGGTAAAGGTAAAGGTAAAGGGACCCCTGACCGTTAGGTCCAGTTGCGGATGACTCTGGGGTTGCGGCGCTCATCTTGCTTTACTGGTGGAGGGAGCCGGCCCACAGCTTCCGGGTCATGTGGCCAGCATGACTAAGCTGCTTCAGGTGAACCAGAGCAGTGCACGGAAACGCCGTTTACCTTCCTGCTGGAGTGGTACCTATTTATCTACTTGCACTTTTATGTGCTTTTAAACTGCTAGGTTGGCAGGAGCAGGGACCAAGCAATGGGAGTTCACCCTGTCACGGGTATTCAAACCTGCTTCCTGTTGAGTATAAATTCAGTTCCCCGCTGCAATGGGAAAGCACACCTTGGTTTAAGAATGCTTTGATTTAAGAATGGACTTCCGGAATGGATTAAGTTTGTAAATCAAGATACCACTGTATAGCCCTGGGCAAATCACATCCCATACGCCCCATTTCCCTATCTGGCAAGCTGAAGCTCTAAGGAGTGGTTTTAATTTTTTCATTTGTCACCTGCATTTCATCTTCAACGAAACAACAACCACAATTGTTGGCATCAATCTGTGTCTCCAGAGGCAATGGAGTGTGTCTTGCAGGGGTAGTGATAGTTTCAAGTGAAACTACTGCGTTAGCAGCACTGAAGTTATCTCTCCTGTGGCTCAAGCCTGGGTAGTGTGTCTGGAGGTCCTGGGCTGCCCAGATGACAAGACCCCCCTTGGCCTCACTGATATGGTCCTAAGAAAAGCACATTGGCCATATATGTTTGCCCTTGAGGGTCTTTTATCTGCTCTGGACGTTGTGGTCAAATCTTCCTCAAACTGCCGCTTGCTTGTAGAGAGTTGGACAAAGCAGCAGAGGTTAGCTGTTTAGTCCCAATGTTTCGTCTCAAAAAATAGCTGAAGATCAAATGTGGGTCTCACACACACGCACTGCACATAGGAGTCAAAACTGTCTTGAGCTGCTAGCTGGGCAAGTTTAGTCTCCAAAAATTGCTAAATATTAAGTGTGTGCCCATAGAGAGGTTCAGAACATTTTTAAAAGCCAGGTTTCTTGCAGTAAATTTGCAGGTGTCCCAGTTTGACCTGCTTCCAAGTAAACACATTCAGAAAACAACTGCAAAGTGACTGAGTATGTACAGTTCTTGGATGCCTTCACCCCAGTGTGGCTCCTCTTTATCACATACACAACCCAACATGACAACAACAAGAACCCGTCAATAGCATATTGAATTAATCTGGCTTGCCTGACCCATTAAGCCTCCCCCCCCACAAATGCAGACAAACCCCATTGCAGTCAACCACAGACAACCAACAACACCCTGAGTTCCCAACCTCTCTCACTAGCAAGGGAATGTAACAAGCAAATAGAAAGAGAACATATCTAGTTGTAGTTGACACAAAACCACACACGTGCACTGTAAAAAATATAAATTTCACCCCCCTCTTCTTCCTGACCTTATACTTTACTCAACACTAATGTCTCATAACAAAGGCAACTGATCTGTAGAAAAGACTGTACAACTTGAAAAAAAGAGAAAAGGCATGTACTTTTGTAAACCAAGAAAATCTTTAATAAAAAATTATTATTATTATTATTTTAAAAAAGTATGTACACTTCTGGTTTCAATGACTCTTTTTCTTTTGTTATAAAATGGATGATGACTTTTTAAAGTTTTATTAGCAATATACAAGATACAAATGCGAGGGGGGGAGAACAAACACAAAAGAAACGAAAAATACATAATTGTGCAAATAGAATATAAAAACAACAAACACATGGGCATGATCTACTACAGTGGTACCTCGCAAGACGAATGTCTCGCAAGACGGAAAACTCTCAAGAAGAAAGAGTTTTCCGTTTTTCGAGGTGCTTTGCCAGACGAATTTCCCTATGGGCTTGCTTCGCAAGAAGAAAGCCCATAGGGAAATCTCCGGGGACCTCTTTTAAAATGCTGGCGGTCGGGAGCAAAGACTTTTGCCCCCCGCCAGCCTTCAGAAGAGGTCCTGGACCTCTTCTGAAGGCCGGCGGGGGGCAAAAGTCTTTGCTTCCCCCGCCTGCCTTCCTGGGATAGCGGAGAAGCGCAGTGCGTTTCTCCGCTATCCCAACGGCTTTTGAAGGCAGGCGGCGGGGAGCAAAGACTTTCGCCCACCGCCAGCCTTCAGAAGAGGTCCTGGACCTCTTCTGAAGGCTGGCGGTGGGCGAAAGTCTTTGCTCCCCCCGCCTGCCTTCCCGGGACAGCGGAGACTTCTCCGCTGTCCCGGGCAATCTTAAAATGCTGGCGGGAGAAGTCTCCGCTGTCCCGGGGGCTTTTAAAATGCTGGGGGTGGGCAGCGGAGGCTTCGCTGCCACCCGCCAGCATTTTAAAATCGCCCTGGGACAGCGGAGAAGTCTCCGCTGTCCCGGGGGCTTTTAAAATGCTGGCGGTCGGCAGCAAAGCCCTCCTGTCCCCGGAGCTTGCGGGGCGGGAGGTGGGGAGAAGGGCTTTTCTTCCCACCGCCAGCCTTCAGAACAGCCTTCTGAAGGCTGGCGGTGGGAAGAAAAGCCCTTGCCCCCCCCCAGCCTTCAGAAGAGGTCGGGGGACAGACTGTCCCCGGACCTGGTCTGAAGGCGGTTTCCATAGGAATGCATTGATTGATTTTCAGTGCATTCCTATGGGAAACCGTGCTTCGCAAGACAAAAAACTCGCAAGAAGAAAAAACTCACGGAACGAATTAATTTCGTCTTGCGAAGTACCACTGTACTCTCTATCTAACACATACAAAAGTAAAAAGCAAAAAAAGGAGGTCATGACTTTCTAGGGGAAGTCTTAGTCAGTGGCATCTGCTTTGCATATAGAAGCCCTCAGGACTGGGAGGGACCTGGTTTCAAACTCTGGAGAGTCACTCTTTAGCAGTGTAGACAATATTGGCCTGGATGGATGAAGGGTCTGACTCTGT
Organism: Podarcis raffonei; assembly: GCF_027172205.1. Classification (NCBI taxonomy): domain Eukaryota; kingdom Metazoa; phylum Chordata; class Lepidosauria; order Squamata; family Lacertidae; genus Podarcis; species Podarcis raffonei. The sequence goes on along the minus strand of NC_070621.1, from coordinate 45,740,323 downwards.
GTAATACAGCTTCCCGTGTTCCTCTGACATTGCACATCTGGTGCATATTAATTGCTTGTGTGAGGAGAAGGGCTGTGGTTCAGTGGCAGAGTGTCTGTTTCACATGTTTTCCCTGGCACTTCCAGGTGGAGCTGTGAATGTCTCCCATCTAAACCCTGGAGAGCTGCTGTCATCAGTGTAGACAATCCTGAACTATCTGGACCAATGGTCCAACTTGGTATATAACACATGTTCCAACATAGGAAGATAGCTTATACCAAGTCAGACTATTGGTCTACCTAGCTCAGAATTTTCTACTCAGGCAGAGATGCCCCAGGGTTTGAGGCAAGAACTATTTCCAGACCTTCCTGGAGACTCTTGGGATTGAACCTGTGACTTTCTACATACAGTACACTATGGTTCATCCCCTATGAAGCCCTTTAATTGTCTGGTGAACTGTCAGCTAGGGTTGTATGCACATAATTGCTTGCTGACACTAGCATACTCTCATCACTGGTGTTTGAAGAAGCTGAGTACACATGCCATTAGTCTCAAGCCTTCCTATCCTTCAGCTTCTTGAGAAATCCTGCTGTTTGATGCAAGTTCCCAATTTGAAAAAGAAGAAGCTGCAGTTAAGCTGAGGTGTGTACATTTGAGACAGCCATTGCACATGCTCAGAAGACAGCTTCAGTGAACTGAAGCTCAGGGCAGGGAGATAGGTAATGTGCATCAGATGATGACATTCCCACCACTTCTCTGGCCTGTACAGCAAGGTAAGAACGTGACTTGAAAAGCAGCAAGGGACAGGACAAGGACCTTGCTGCATTTCTAGCTAATTTTACATAGCCTTGGTAAAGGAAGAAGATACTGAGTGATGCCAGAAGAGGGAGCACTGTGGCAATGCCAGTGCAAAATATGATAGAAAATGCACCTATAATTTACCAAAGACAAGTGCTATTGATGGATGGATTGATAGATAAAATAATGGATGTATTTCTCATTCTAGAAGTGAATAGACCAAATACCCAAAAAAGAAGAAATTTCCGGAACAAATTTTGTAATTAACAGTATGTACATGGATTTAAGTAGATATTTTATCATGCTCAAGGTGTCTGTGCAAATGTGTTTGGTACTTTTTCCTGTTTGTTTGCTTAGCAACAGACCTCCAATCCAACAGCATATCGTGGACTGCTTTTGAAAGACTTCCCCCTCACGATATTAAGAGTGGTGTGTTTGTGGAAAGCCCTTTACATCTCAGCCAAGGTTTGCAATCCAGTTCTGGAAATGCAATACAAAAAGAAAACAAAAGGAAGTGGGGGAGGGGGGTTGAAGGATGTGAGTCAGGTTCAAAATGGGAGAAAGGGGGTCTGGTTAAGACCAGACGCAGTTATGGTCAGTTTAGACAATACTGAGCTTGATGGACCAATGGTCTGACTTGATCTGAGGCAGCTTCCTATGTTCCCATGTAATCCAAAACATTTGGAGGGTACCAGCTTTGCAAAGTCTTTTCTATTATACGTATGGTGTGTATGGGGTGTTGGGGAAGGATAGTATCTCTGGTGGGGGACACATTGTGCACTTGTGATCCTTCTGGGGTAGTTTGTCCGCCTTTGGTCCCCACCCTGCACTCAGCTCTCACCTGGGGCTCCTAGATGTTGGCAGCATGTGACAGCGGCCTCAGCCTGGGAAATGGCTTTGACTTGCCAGGTAAACCAGGTGAGGGCGGCCAAATGGGTCTCACACCCTCAGTGATGGACTTCCTCTGCATGTGAAGAGAGTCTCTGTGGGTTGGGTAGACAAGACCAATTTATTAGAACCAAAGACTCTGTGGCGGTTGTCACCAACGGAAGCAACATCAATAAAAAAAATAAACAGGAGAGAAAAATGGCTTACATATAGAGATCTTTTAATAGAAATAGAAGGGAAATTAAGTTTGAAAGATTTTGAAGAGTTTCAAGATCATGTTAATGATTAGTTGCAATATTTTCAAGTAAATGAGGTTTTTAAAGAAGATAAAAAGAAAGAATTTAGCTATATTCTATGTAGATTTCAAAGAGAAATTGTAGAGCATAACACTAAAATATTGAAGAAAATGTATAATTTATTGTTAGAATGGGAAACCAAAGATGAAGAGGTTAAATGTGTAGTGATTAAATGGGCACAAGATTTAGGACACAATATACAAATGAAAGATTGGGGGAAATTATGGAACGTCAATTTAAAATTTACTGCTTGCACAACTCTGAAAGAAAATTATATGAAAATGATGTACCGATTGTATTTAACTCCTGTTAAGCTTGCAAAAATGTATAGAACTAGTGCCAATAAATGCTGGAAGTGTAAAGAGAAAGAAGGTACGTTTTATCACATGTGGTGGAATTGTAAAATAATCAAAAATTTCTGGGAAATGATACACAGTGGTACCTCTGGTTGCAGAAGGGATCTGTTCTGGAGCTCCGGTTGGATCCTGAAGTTTTCACAACCGGGGGTGCCTGTTCTGTGCGTGGTGCGGTAGAGTGCTTCTGCGCATGCACGTGAGCGAGCGAAACCCAGAAATACAGTGGTACCTCGGGTTAAGTACTTACCGGTAATTCGTTCCGGAGGTCCATTCTTAACCTGAAACTGTTCTTAACCTGAAGCACCACTTTAGCTAATGGGGCTTCCTGCTGCCGCCGTGCTGCCGGAGCACGATTTCTGTTCTTATCCTGAAGCAAAGTTCTTAACCTGAAGCACTATTTCTGCCTTAGTGGAGTGTGTAACCTGAAGCGTATGTAACCTGAAGCGTATGTAACCCGAGGTACCACTGTATAGTTCTGGGTTTGCTGTGTGCATATCCTGAAGGATTTGTAACAAGAGGTGCACGTAAGTAGAGGTTCCACTGTATAATGAATTGAAGAAGTTTAAAATAACTTTTGTTAAAAAACCAGAAGCATTTCTGCTAAGTATAATAGGACAGGAATTACTAAAAGAGCGGAAGAAGTTGTTAATGTGTGCTACAACGGTGGCTAGGACTCTCCTAGCCCCAAAATGGTAAGGGGACAAGATACCCAGGAAAGAAAAATGGCAAGCCAAACTTATGGAATATGCAGAAATGGCAAAACTTACAGAAAGAATCAGAAATAATGGCAATGAAGATTTTTTTAAAGCCTGGGAACCCTTTATGACGTATTTACAGAAATACTGTAAAGAAATGGACTCACTAGCAGGGTTTGATTAAACACTTACAAGTAAGAAAATAAGTTTAAAGGTCAAGAAATAATAATATGGAATGTAATTGAGTGCAAGATGTAATTACGAATGAAAATTTGGTATAAAAATGGTAAGAATTTAAGTATATTGAGGTATAAGATAATAAAAATAAGAAAAAAATTAAGCAGAAGTAAGAAATATTTCAAGAACCAGAAGTGGAAGTTGAGGGAAGTCATTGTGTGTGTGTGTGTGTGTGTGTGTGTGTGTGTTCATTTTTGTTTATATGATGTTACATTGCTTTATTTGGTTGAATATTAAATTGTAAAATCCAGTTTTACACACACACATACACACACACACACACACAGCATCATTGACCATATTATATGTATGGGAAACAAAATAGCTTTAACCATATCATTGCAGAAGTGTTTTACACAATAAAATGAACAAGGGCTCTGAGACGTATTTTGTTTTTATTAAATAATCAATAAAACTTAATATTAAAATTACTTCAGATGACATTGTAACATAAGAGGGTACACTTTAACTATTCTCATGAATGTGTGAGTTATTTCAGGCTCAAAGAGACGTTAAATCTGCCCCCAAAAAGGAAAGTGTAAAAAAATATTTCTAAATCAATTTATTTTATAACAGCAAAAAACACTCTCCTTATTTTTAAAACATAACAAGTACATAGTTAGCCCATTCTACAAAACAAGTCTGAAGCTCAACATTAAAAAAACGAAGATCATGGCCACTGGTCCCATCACCTCCTGGCAAATAGAAGGGGAAGAAATGGAGGCAGTAAGAGATTTTACTTTCTTGGGCTCCATGATCACTGCAGATGGTGACAGCAGTCACGAAATTAAAAGACGCCTGCTTCTTGGAAGAAAAGCAATGACAAACCTAGACAGCATCTTTAAAAGTAGAGACATCACCTTGCCAACAAAGTTAAAGCTATGGTTTTCCCAGTAGTGATGTATGGAAGTGAGAGCTGGACCATAAAGAAGGCTGATCGCCGAAGAATTGATGCTTTTGAATTATGGTGCTGGAGGAGACTCTTGAGAGTCCCATGGACTGCAAGAAGATCAAATCTATCCATTCTGAAGGAAATCAGCCCTGAGTGCTCACTGGAAGGACAGATCCTGAAGCTGAGGCTCCAATACTTTGGCCACCTCATGAGAAGAGAAGACTCCCTGGAAAAGACCCTGATGTTGGGAAAGATGGAGGGCACAAGGAGAAGGGGACGACAGAGGATGAGATGGTTGGATGGTGTTCTTGAAGCTACCAGCATGAGTTTGATCAAACTGCGGGAGGCAGTGGAGGACAGAAGTGCCTGGCGTCCTCTGGTCCATGGGGTCACGAAGAGTCGGACACGACTAAACGACTAAACAACAACAACAAAACAAGTATGAAACATGTGTTAGTTGTTGTTTGTGTGCTATGGCTTATTGAACCTACCAGGAATAAAATGACAAAAATTCACTTTGAATGGTCAGTGACCATTTTCTTTGGCACTTAATACCATTTTTATACCGTATTTGGAAAGAGACCACAATTAGCTTTATTTTGATACCAAAATAAGCCCAATCAGTTGAAAAATAAGCAAAACAGGAGGTTTTTTCTACACTGACGTAGAAATTGCATTAGCTTAAATCACGCAAAAAATGAAATTTTCAAAAAATTCTCCTGCACCCAATTTTGGACTAAAAAATCTTAAAATATTCTTTGAGGTTATCTCATAGGTATCTACACATAAATTTTTTGGGAAGAAAATCTGAGTCATGAGAGCACATGGCACCAGGTGATTTGGCGTGGTATGACCTATTTACAAATACAGTTTTCTTTCTTTCTTTCTTTCTTTCTTTCTTTCTTTCTTTCTTTCTTCCTTCCTTCCTTCCTTCCTTCCTTCCTTCCTTCCTTCCTTCCTTCCTTCCTTCCTTCCTTCCTTTTTCTTTCTTTCTTTCCTTCCTTCCTTCCTTCCTTCCTTATTTGGGGGCAGAAAGCAAATCTCCTAGGCTTTTTAAAGTATGCCTACAGCCCAGTCCTATACACGTGGCAGGGAAATTATTGAAATTATAGAACGAAATGTGTATGTGGAGGGCTGAGCAAGCTGAGAATTGTCTTTGCTTGAAAAGTGCATAAATAATGATGTTTGAAATACTTGGTGTTTGTAACTCCCTTACTTGGGGCGAGGCCAAACTGCATTGCAATGGGTTTAATAAAGATAATAAAGTTTAATAAACAAACTGAGGTCAGGATTATTTTGGCCATCCAGGCTGAACCCACGGGTATTGTGGGGGACACCTGTTCCAATATTTTCCCGACAAATGCTCAACAGAAAGCCTGTGCAATTGATTGGGACCTTCTCTCTAAAAAGTGTGCTTTTGATTTCAACCTTAAATATACTTCTAACTGCACTTGATTTATGCCTAAAAACCCATTTAGGATAAAATGAGTGGAGAAGGAAAAGCAGATTCCTGCTCCCCTCATTCCTCTACCTGTAGATGTCCCCAGGGGCAATGCATAAAACATGCTAATGAAATCATACTTTGCATATGAATTTGCCGCCCATACAGAGTCTTAACACCTGGAAATAACGAAATGAGCCATTAGTTATTTGTTTATGTATGCACCCATTAAGCTCATATTTGCATTCAGTTGTCATGCAGATAGGAGGAACCCAACCATTATTTATTTCTTTTTCTTTTGGCATGGCTAAAATTGTCTTGCCTTAACTTGCTTTAAGTTTGGTTTCTCAAGACAGGACAAAACTGAGGATCCTTTTATTCCTGATTGAAGATCCTCATCCAATATACACTTCTGTTCAGTCAATCCAAACTCTCCACATGGCCACAAAGCTCATTGACTGATCTTGGGACTCTTTCTTTCTCTTTCTCCCTAACCTATCTCACAGAATTAGGTAAGCCATCTTGAGTTCCTTGGAGGAAGGATGGGATAAAAAAAAATGTCACAAATATAATACTGCTGATGGTATTTGGACTCCAACTCCCATTGGCCATGCTGGCTGGGGCTGATGGGAATTGGAGTCCAGCAGTGGAGTCCCCATCCTTGTCCAACGCCACATCCAGATGTCCTCTTCATTGAGCATTCACTTATATTTGTCTGTACAAAGTTTGCAGATAGGTTTGTGGGGAGGTTATGCAACATTATGTTGAACAATAGTTACTCCACATTTCCCAGCACATTTTCTCATCACTTTTCTTACTGCAAGGCAGAGAGGGAGGGGAAGATGGTTTGTTGTGCAAGAGCTCCAGGTCCACTTTAATTGCACGATGTTGAAATCCAGCTGTGAAAAGTAACTTCCGATAAGGGCCCTAAAGTGTTGCGGTGCAAACAATAAGAGCAGTATGATACTGCTTAAAATATATAATGCTGATAAGGCCCATGTCTGGGCTTTATAGAACATTTGATTATTTGTTTGTTTAGTTATTTGCTAAACATTGTATATTGCTTTACTGTAATTAAACAACAACCCTCAAAGCAATTTTTAAAAAGGCGAAACAGTAAAATAAGGAATATCTACAACCCACCTTTCAAACATACAGAAGTTAAAATACTGAAACAGGTTAACATGAAGGTGGTGGTGTTTGGCCACTGTGAGAACAAGATTCTGGACTAGATTGGCCACTGGCCTGATCCTGCAGCCAGGATGCTTCCCAGAGAATAGTATTCGGAAGTACACTGATAGGTCTTGGAGCCGATTTGCATGACAAATGGCCCATCAGTTGGGAATGAAGGCTGGTGGCCACAGTTCAATAATCTTCTTGTTTCCACAGCTCACCTGGGAACAAGCAAGAAGGAGGTGTCACAGCAAGTAGCTGGCCAGCTGTAACTCCCAGAAAGACACTTAAAATGAGTAATTTTTGGAAAGGCATAAGGATTTTCTCAAAGCCCCGTTGAAGTCATCCTGCTGCCTGGCCCCTTCGCTGCCTGTATAACCCAAACTCCGTTCAGTGAGAGGCATCGAGGGAGCCTGCCATAAATTGACATGTCTTGACAAGACAGTCTGTTTGCTTTTATTGTTCAGGAACCAGAGCCACTGACTGTCTGCCTTGCCACTTGCCTTTAATGTTTGATTAAGCACTGTGAGAATTGTCACTATTGATCAGCTTCTTGCTAGTACATTAAGCCCCCTAATCCCTTGCATTCCCTCTACCTCCCTCTCTTGCTTCATCACCAAGTTATCCTGCTCCTTCTACAAGCCTGTTTTACTACCTGCATTGAGAAACAGAATGGTCAGAAGCAAAATCAATGCTTTGGAAAATGTTTTTTATTTTATTTTATTTTCTGCATTTATATTCCACCTTTCCTCTCACAACAACCCTGTGAGGTAGGTCAGGCTGATTGGCCCAAAGTCATCCAGCAATGTTCACGAATGAGCAGGGATTCAATCCTTGGTTTTCCGGTCTTAGTCCAATGCTCTAGCCCAGTGTTTCTCAAGTTTGCCACCAGCTGTTGTTGGACTACAACTCCCATCATCCCTGATCACTGGTTCTGCTAGCTAGAGACTAGCTAGGACTAGTGATGTGCAAACTTTGGTAGGTCTTGGTGCTCAGATTAATATGGGCCAACAAAGCCTATGAAACCCAGGTAAAAAATGTTGCACCCACTTCAGGTTTTTCCCCTTCCAGGCATGCAAAATGGCTTGCAGTACTGTCCTCCCTGGCTTTGCCTGCTTCCTCACATCACTGCTGCTGGCCTTTCAGCCTTTTTGTGTTTTCAGAGCTGCCTGTCTGCAGCAGGGACCCTTGTCTACTTAGCAACATAGGAATCTGCCCATGGTCAGACCAATAGTCCTTCCAGCTCAGTATTGTTTTCGCCAACGGGCAGCTGGTTCCCACGGCTTCAGACAGGACTGCCCCAGCACTACCTGGAGACCTTCTGCATGCAAGGCAGGTGCTCTATTGCAGAACTACAGCCCTCCCCTGCTTGTAGAGGTCTGGAAGTTCAGCATTCTGAATTGTATGGGGAGGGAATATACCGTATTTTTCGTTTTATAAGACGCACTTCCCCCTCCTAAAAAGTAAGGGGAAATGTGTGTGCATCTTATGGAGTGAATGCAGGCGGGAGGCTCTGCTCAGCGCTCCCTTTAAAGAGCCGTGGAGCGTGTGTGCGGCTCACTTGGGGCTTTTCCCCGAGGAGGGAGAAGGACTGCCCTTCTCCCTCCTCGGGGAAAAGCCTCCAAGAGCCACACACACACTCCACGTGCTCTTTAAAGGGAGCGTGGCTCTTGGGGGAGCCTTAGCAGCGCGCAGCCTCTCCCGGGCAGGGGATGAAGGCTCCCCTTGCCCGGGAGAGGCTGCGCGTGGCTAAAGAGGAAGCCAGGACAGCCAGTGGGATCGATGCCGCTGGCTGTCTTGGCTTCTGGCTTAGCTGCGCACAGCCTCTCCCAGCGGGGGAGGCTGTGCGTGGCCAAGCAAGAAGCCAGGACAGCGAGCGGGATCACTGTGCTGCGATCCTGCTGGCTGTTCTAGCTTCTGGCTTAGCTGCGCGAGGAGCCTTCATCCCCGTGCCCTGTGGAAGTTTCGCGGGGCTATCCAAAAGCCAGAACAGTGAGAGGGGTGCTGCGCAACGCTCCTTCTTGCTGTTCTAGCTTTGCGCGAAGCCTCCGTAGGGCACAGGGAGCCTTCATCCCGCTGCCCTGCAGAGGCTTTGTGCGGCTATCCCTGGCCTTTGCTCCCAGAAAAGCCCTCACACATTGTGGTGGGTCAGGGTGAGGTATGATGCCCTCACTAGAACCCCTTCCCTGAGCAGCCCTACCTTCTCATTTACACCACCACTGCTCATTTGCTTGCCTCTTCCTCTCTACCCAATCCACACCACTGCTCCAAGGGAGAGGGAATGAGGGAAAGAGAAGTTCTCTGTTCCTGGACCTTTTGTTCTATTTAGATCTTTGTCCTCTTCATTCTCTTTCAGCTTTGCTGCTCCAAGGTGGTGAATTAAGAATCAGCAAGCTTTTCACATTGGTAGCCTGGGACTGTTGTGGACACCATGGCCAAGATCAAAGCCCATGACTTACGTATGAGGGAAGAAGAAAGAAGAACTGTTGAAGGAGCTAGATGACCTCAAAGTGGAACTCTCTCAGCTGCAGGTTGCCAAGGTGGAGCAGTCTCCAAACTCTCCCAAGATCTGGGTGGTTCGCAAATCCATTGCCAGAGTGCTGACAGTCATTAACCAGACACAGAAGGAAAACCTCAGGAAGTTCTGCAAAGGCAAGAAGTACAAGCCTATAGACCTGTGGCCTAAGAAGTCACGTGCCATGAGAAGCAGACTAAACAAGCATGAAGAGGGTCTGAAGACCAAAAAGCAGCAGTGAAAAGAACACCTGTAGCCGCCTCACTGTGAAGGCATGAGCCCTAAATGTGCAACATCCTGATCCTCTGGCCAGGTGTTTTGGCTGTGGTCACAAATAAAAAAAAATTAGGAATAGCAAGCGAGGCTCTGGAGGTTGGCAGTGGAGCCCTTGGCTGATGCCAGATGATGATGCTGACCTCCAACTCCAGCCCTGCATGTGTTTCCTGACTCCTTCCCTAGATCTCTTTGAAACCTTTTTGAGAAAGGTAAATCAATCCTTGGAATTGACCACCAGTTTTTACTTGGCAGTTCTTCCGCTTAAGCCTCATTGCCCCAGGAAGGGAAAAGTTTATTATTATTATTATTATTATTATTATTATTATTATTATTATATTGATGGTAGTACAACCACCATCGTAAATTATCAGAATTATGATAATCATAATCAGATTACCCTCCTCCTCCTCATTATTATTATTTGTTGTTGTTGTTCACTCATCCTTCACACCTTGTGGGTTACAACAATTAAAACACAACATTCTAAAGCAGTTTAAGACAACATAAAATCACATAAATAACATGGGTTCTAAAAATATATATCTCAAGTGCCAATAGAGAGAGTTATTATTATTATTAAAATCAAGATCATCTTCATCTTTATCATTGCCAGAGAAAATACAACAAGAATCTAGCTTGTAATTCTTTTCTGTTACCATTTCCCTTTTTCTTTTTGGAAATACTTTACTCAGCTTCATTTTAATAAAATAGGCAGCCTGTCTTTTGTCTGCAGTGCTAATAAGAACAAAATATATATGATAGAGCAGAAGATAATTGCAATGAGCTAGACCTTCCATTTTTCTCAATTTCTGCTCATTTTCCTTGGATGGGATTGCAGATGTCTTGAGGTAAGTGCTGTCTCTGCCTCAACAGGACTTGATTAGTTCCAGGAGTCACACCTCCATCCTTCCAATGCAGGAATAGCATATACAGAAACAGACAGAATACCGTGGCACAAACAGTCTGTGCAGTGAGAGGAACATTTTGCCCATTGCACTGTTCAGAGCACCATTAGTCATGAGCAAACATGTACAGTGTCTATTTCTCAAAGTAAAGTTTGTTAAACCCTTGACAGCTACTGCTGGTCGCTGTAGATAATACTGACTTACATGGACTTGGCTGTCTGACTCTGTGTAAGCCACCTTTCTACATTCCTATGAAAACTGGTATGTATGCTTTGAAATCCCATTGCTGAAGGTGGATCCCGGGCCTTTGAGACTTGGAGGCCAGTGTCCCACACAACTGTTAACGGTATCAACACTTCAGTAGATGCATAAATATCAGACCTGGGCATGGTTATTTCACTTCCCAGGAGCCTCTGAGCTTGGCTTGAAAAGCATCCAGAAACTCCAGCTGGTACACAATGCATTCGCTAGGTACAGGCTGGGGCAGGACTAGTTGAATGAAGCATATTTGCATAGTTGTTTGCTACTGGGCTCAATGCTGATTCTTAACTTTAAATCTCTTAATCAAGGGTAGCCAACATGGTGCCTTCCTGATGCCATTGAACTGCAACTCCATTCGTCCTCTACCATTGGCCGTTCTAACTGGGACTAATGAGAATTTTAGCCTAGATTAGAACATCTAGAGAGCACTTTGTTGACTGGCCCAGCTCTCAATGGGACCTGAAAGGCTAGCTGCTCCCAAAGATGTGCTCCATTCATGTGTTCCATTCAGCATCTCAGGTCTCACTCTGCTTGCCCTTGCTGGCTCTAATTTGGACTGCCGTCTGCCGGGAGCCTTTTCTGTGGCGTCATAAGCTTTATGAAATGCCCCCACTCCCCAGTGAGAGCTGCCTGATGCTGTATGCATTTGATGCCTTCTCCAGCTTTTTAGGAAAACATTTGGATGACTTAAAAAGAGGATTGGACAAAGTAGTAGATGATAGAGCTATTAATGGCTACTAGCTATGATGGCTATGTTCTCTGACTGCTGTCAGAGGCATCATGCCTCTGAAGACCAGTTACTCGGATCCAAAGATGGGCAGAGTGGTGTTGCACTCAAGTCCTGCTTGCTGCTTTCCCACAAGCATCTAATTGGCCACTGTGAGAACAGCATGCTGGACTACTTGGGCCACTGGCCTGATCCAGCTCTTCTTATATTCCCATTCCATGAGCTGCTGCTTTTTCTTTTGCTCATTATTATTGTTTGGCAACATATGTATATTTATACATATTGTTTACATTTCCATTCCACCTTTTCTCTAAGGAGTTCAAGGCGGCATACAAGGTTCTTCTTCTCCCCATTTTTATCCTCGCAACAGTCATGCAAGTTGGTTAGGCTGAGGGATAGTGATTGGTCCAAGGTCACCTAGTAAGTTGGGTGGCTGTGTGAGAATTTGAACCCTGGTCTCCCAGGTCCCTCTAGCCCAGCACTCTAGTCATTGCACTATTCTTCCTCCACTGCTACATTTGAATTTTGTGGAGCTGCTGCTTTATTTTTATTTTTTCTATTTTGAGGTGGGTGAGGGGAGTACTCTAGCATCTTATTTTTAATAATTGTGTTGGGCATGTTAAGTTTGTTTGAGAGATTCAGATTTTTAGAATAAAATAATATTTTAAAATTGTTTTTAAGTATACCCTCCCCTCCCAAAAAACAGATTCCAAAATATAAAGAGTATGGAATACAAAGATTCAGTATTCGGAATATATTCCTGATACAGTGGTACCTCGGGTTAAGAACTTAATTCGTTCTGGAGGTCCGTTCTTAACCTGAAACTGTTCTTAACCTGAGGTACCTCTTTAGTTAATGGGGCCTCCCGCTGCCGCCGTGGCCACACGATTTCTGTTCTCATCCTGAAGCAATGTTCTTAACCCGAGCTACTATTTCTGGGTTAGGGGAGTCTGTAACCTGAAGCGTCTGTAACCCGAGGTACCACTGTACTGAATCTTTGTGCGTGCACACACACACAGCTGTAGCAAGAGCACAATCTATGCTTACAACTGTCAAAGCCACATGACAAGATATAAAGGTTGCAACCCTATAAGCAAGGCATATAAGGTATGAACCACGTCATACTGATGGCAGGGGGCTACCTCTCTTGGTCTGCAGAGAGTTTCTATGCAAGGCTTCAAATGAAAAGGAATAGCAGCTACCTCCCTTTCCGTCAACCTCAATTAATAGCATCTTAAGCACCTGCCTAAGGCAGGAGGTCTCTCTGGGATGCTGTGACAACCTCACTCATTAACCCAGCATTCAGCAAGCTAACTAGCAGATGCTGTTGACATGAACCTCTCTGTAATCCCTTTAACCTTGACCTGTGAACTGCAAGCAAGTCATGACTGAGTAGGTCCCCCCCAAGCTGGTTTTAATCCTAAATTTGTTTCATGCCTGCAGACTTCTGAAACCTGAAATGCACTTTTATTTTAAATTCTCAAACCCCATAATACTTGCTTTTATGCACACTTTAGACATAATGATTGCAAACCATGGTTTGTAACTGCTGAAACTGAGAGTTTCCCAATGTGGACTTAACAGAAGGCTGTGGTTTAAGAAACTAGAAATATCCGTCCAATATCTCAGAGGTGGGGAATCTTTTTCAGATTTAGGGCCACCTTCTGAGGGTCACATGCTAGTGGTGAGTAGGGGTGGAGCCAACAGTGGTTGGAGCACTAAATGTAAATTTTACCTTTCTGCGTAGGTTAGTTTGTACATTCAGGCAAGCAAGAGGCATAATCAGACTTCAAGGACACATTGCAGCCAGGCAAAAACACTCAAGGAATATATTATTTGGAAACAGGGATGCAGTAAAGGGTTTGCATATACAATAGGAGACCCCCAGGTTTCTAAACCATCTCTGTCCCTTTGCCCTTTGTGCTGGCATGTACTTTGATATTAAGACTGTTATTCTCAGATTGCAGAATTCTCTCTAGCTTCTGCACCCCTCTCAGACTTCTCTATTGGACCTAAAGCCACAAGGACATCTTGGAAAGGGGCAAATCGTGCCCTCCCTATAAGAGGACACGTGTCGCAATGAGACCTGGAGACTGACCTCCTGTGGGTGGGTTGGATTGGTTAGTCATAACACCTGATTGGTAGGTCCCTCAATGTTGGGTTCAATCTGGCCAATGGGATGCAGCCTAAATGGATCGAGGGACCGATATATACCCATGCACGTGACCCAGAGCTTCCTCTTTCGGCTTGTGCATCGGAACACCCATCCACCTCTCCATAATTTTAGGGCATTTTGTGACTGCCCTTGCTATGCCGTCGTGTGTTGTCTGTCGTTGGGACTGGGGCACGGCAGGAATTTCCCCATCTGGCTGATTGGCTGTTGCCATTTGGGTTTCGCCTGCCACGTAGGAAATCGTCACAACTTGTAAGGTTCGAGATAGGCACTGGTTCAGGTGATAGGGATGGGAGAACGCTCTCGCCATCCCTATGTGAAGGGTATTCCATTAAAGGAATCCAGGGACTCAGCTGGTTTGGTCAACTCCCGAGAGGGGGTTGTGCCTGTGCCTGAGTCCAGGGGGGCATCTGGATGGTGAACATAGTCTGTTCCTGGCTTTTCGCCTACGCAGGTGTTCACCCTTGGCTGGCTTATGCTGGTGCCCTGGGTCAGTGCTGCCTGCAAGGGTGCAGGGAGCTAGTCGAACCAGAGTCAATGCAACTACTCATCTTCTGTAATCAATAAAGTTGTGGCCTAAATTCTGCCAAAAACCAAAACTAAAATTTGAGTCAAGTGTGAATTTATTTAGGGGGGAGGTCTCTGGGTCTGAACACACAAAAAGGGCCACCTGTGTTTTCTCCAGCAAATCTGGCTCAACACAGAAGTAAAAAAAAATATCTAGTCGAAATCATGCATTTCCTATAATAAACAATTTGTTATTTTTCCTCAACAAGTATCTCTCTGTATGTGTTATTGCAACAGGGAAGCCTACTCGCTGACCAGATTCACAAGCTGATAGCCTTCACGTGGATTTGAAAATATGAAACAGGACTTGTGAGGGTGGGGACCACAGAGAGGGGCCTGGAGGGCTGCATTTGGACCCTAGGTCTGACTTGGGTCTATCTGTCTATATTCAGCAGCCAATTTGGTGCTCTCCAAATTTTGTCAGACCACAACTCCTATTAGCCCCAGCCAGCATGGCCAACAGTAGCCCAAAAAATCTACTACTACACAGGGATAGGTAACTTGTGGCCCCTTGGATGTTGCTGGACTATAGTCCCCCTCCCCCCTCAGGGCTGACTTTGCTCAGAATTTCAGAAAGAGAAGTTGCTGAATTGCAACTTATTACCAAACTTAAAACCATGGAGAGACCTGGTCTGAATAGAGACACTGGATTCTTATACATGATAAAGCTATTTTTAGCCATCTCACCCCTTGCTTTTTCCTGTAAGACCAATTGCAGTCGTTAACAGTCGTCAACAGGTTTACCACACCTATCATCCAATCACCCATTCCCACCACCCTTCTGAGTAATACCCCTCCCCACCCTCTCACTATATATAAGGGTCTGGTGACTTCTGTTTCAGTGTATCTGAAGAAGTGTGCATGCACATGAAAGCTCATACCAATAACAAACTTAGTTGGTCTCTAAGGTGCTACTGGAAGAATTTTTTTTTATTTTGTTTCGACTACGGCAGACCAACACGGCTACCTACCTGTAAAAATAACCTCTAGTAAATCAATGGATTTGTCTTCCAGTTTTAGGTGGTTCTTTCTTATCCCCATCTGAATTATACATTTAAAGCAGTATTGTACTTTATCCCCACCCCACTCCACCCACCATCAACAATCCTGGGAATTGTATTATTTTAAGGGTTGCTAGGAGACCCCATCCCCCTCGCAGAGCTACAATTCCCAGAGTGGTTTAACAGTTAATGCCTTTTCCCAGGGAAGTCTGGGAACTGTAGCTCTGGTCTCCTAACAACTCTTAGCATCCTTAACAAGCTGCACTACCCAGGATTCCCCAGGCCACATATCCTCATTGGCTTCACACTTGCAAGTGCATTTCACAGAATCATAGAACTGTAGAATTGGATGGGACCCTGAGGGTCATCTAGTCCAACCCTCTGCAATGCACGACTCTCAGCTAAAATGTCAATGACAAATGGCCATCCAACCTGTGCTTTAAAATCTCCAATGAAGGAGAGTCCGCCACCTCCCAAGGGAGACCGTTCCACTGTCTAATAACTCTTACTGTCAGAAAGTTATTTCCGAGGTTTAGTTGGAATCTCCTTTCTTGTAATTTGAATCCATTGGTTGGAGTCCTACCATCCAGAGCAGGAGAAAACAAACTTGTTCCATCTTCCATGTGACAACTCTTGAGATATCTGAAGATGCCTATCATATCTCCCTGCAGTCTCCTATTTCCCAGACTGGAATTTCCCTGGCTGGAATGTGTCATTGATTTCTGATAATGCATCTTACTTGTCCAGATGCTGGATAGAGAGGTGTGTGCGAATAGCATCTAATCTACTGTAAACATAACATTCATTGCTCCATCCACTTTTGGCTCTGGCCCTGCTCACCACTGGCCCTCAAAGGGTTGCCCAGAAGCTGGGTTGAAAAAGTTTCCCCAGCGCAGATACGAATGGAGGTGGTCTACAAGTCCCAGTGCAAGTCATCAACTGCTAAATCACGATGGGAACAGACCCTGGATGATATACATGATCACACAGGAACCAGCTTCAACTTTGTGAAGAAGTTAACGATTCAATTAGCAGAGAAAACAAAAGCTCTTAGAACACCATCAAATTTCAAATGATTGCCAGATATTGTTAATAGGACAGTCCATTATTTTCCATATCTTAAAGATTGAGTCTGTCACCATGGTTAATAAAATATTGCTGGCTATCACTTTTTGTCACATGTGTGAACATGCACTCACACACACACACACACACAATCCTTTGGTGCCTATAGATATACTCCCCCCCCCCTTATTAAAGCTAACAATTAGAACCATAGTGTGGTACAGTTGTACTATCACTGCTAATTAAAAGGCTTCGCTGATTAGGCTTTGAGAAGAGGGGGAAAAAAGAAACAAACAAGTCTAATTTGCCAGATTAATTTCACGGCTGGTTCTATTTAGTCAAACCGCACCTTTTAGGGAAAATGACAAATCTGGATTGTCAAAGTGGGCTCGATAAGTAAGATAAAGGTCATATATTTTAATGTCACAGAAGGTCTTATTAAAGGAATCTTAATTGCGTGAGGTACCTATGAAAACATTAATTAAATACTGTCGAGAATAATTAGGTCCAGTTACTGATGGTTTAATTAAAGTTGGTTTCCTATTTTATAAGAAAAATCTGGAAGGTCCAGAGGAGCTGTCTCCTGGCAAGATAATTGATAATATGTCAGGAGAGAAGAAACCAAACAGTAACCTTGACCAACTGCAGAAGAAGGAGAATATGGCCTGCTTCGGCGGACGAAACCCCTCAGCTTTCTTGCTCTGGTTTCAGCAAATTTCAGAAACAGAGGCAATGGTGGATGAGCTACTCCTACTCCTGCTCACCAGGGACAAGCTCCTGGTCCAGCTATAATGGCAGGCAATGCTTCTAAGAACCTAAGCATGGACTTCCAGGATCAGACCTCCGAATACCACCTGCTGGGAATCACAAAGGGGGAAAACGTTGTTGCATTCAGGGTCCGCTTTCTGGCTTCCCTTAGGCATCTGGTTGGCCACTGTGAGAACAGGATGCTGGACTAGATGGGCCTTTGTCTTGATCCAGCAGGTCCTTCTTACATTCTTAGTCCAAGGACAGGGAACTTCTGGCTTGCAGGCCAGCTTATTACCTAGTATTTTATTTGTGAATGACTTCCCTTGAAACATCCTGGGGCTGACGTACCGCCATCCTACTGGCAGCAGCACTGTGAATATTGGGATGGGGTGGCGTGGCACTGTGGTGAGTTTGGGGGAGCTCTGGAGTCAGCAGCATGCATCTGTGGGGCTGCTACCTATCTGAAGCCCCCCTAACCTTGCTGCCACCTTGTCGCGCTCCATTCCCAACCTGATGGGCATGACAATTCTACATCCATGCACCCCTCCTCATGACCCACTGCTGCTAACAATGCCCTGATAAGTGTAAAGTTCTGTGTCCCACTCGTCTCTAGTTGTCAGTCCACAAAAAGACCAATCCTCTTATCCCATCAGATGCACTCCTTCAATCCTGCATATCTATATGTTCCTGGGAGCAGCAACCTCTCTACTTGTTTATTTAAATGATTTATATGCTACCCATGGTGTGTAACCACAGGGCAGTTCACAAGAGGACCAAATAAAAAAAAGAAGAAATCCATAAAATCATACAGTCCATGAAAGAACAAATACATTGGGCCTGGGATAGCTCAGCTGGTAGAGCGTGAGACTCTTAATCTCAGGGTGGTGAGTTTGAGCCCCACCTTGGGCAGGGGGCTGGATTAGATGACCCTCGTGGTCCCTTCCCACTTTACAATTCTGTGATTCTATGATTGATCTAATCAGGACTCTTTTCCTCGAGAGCCCTGCCAGAAAAGTTGTGTCTTAATCAGCCACCTGAAGTTAAAAGGAGATGGAGCCAGACACACTACTTTGAAAACTGTTGGAATGAGTAAACATAGATTGGATTGTGCGGTGCTTTCCCCAATAAGTCTTTGCTCAAAATTCAAACGGCCCCTTTCTATTTCAGCATACCAGCTTAACAAAATAACACGTGTTTGTGTAAAACATCCTGGCCTGTTTTCATGGTTTCTTAACCAACATTATGCTAGAATTTCCTGGTTCAAAAATAATGGGATATTGTGGCCTAATATAAACCAGGATCTAACTGGCAAAGGTGGTGTGCAATGGGAGCTCAAAGCACAAGGGAGAGGGGAGGAGTTCACAGCTTCACAAACCAGGATTGAAGAAACCCTGAACAATCGCATGAAAAATGCTAGAAGCAGGATAGGGAGGAAGATTTCCCTTTGCAGGAACATTGCTAATTCTTTTATTTATTTATTCCTATGTCCACTATTTCCAGCCTAAACAATGTTTATTTAACTCAGGGCACATCCAGTTGGAAGAATGATTTCCAAACAGAACCACTGAGATACCATAAATCAGGGGTGAACAAACTTTTTCAGCGGGGGCAGGTCCACTGTCCCTCAGACCTTGTGGGGGGGCCCAGACTATATTTTGAAAAAGAAGAAGAACAAATTCCTATGCCCCACAAATAACCCAGAGATGCATTTTAAATAAAAGGAGACATTCTACTCATGTGAAAACACGCTGATTCCTGGACCATCTGTGGGACGGATTTAGAAGGTGATTGGGCCGGATCTGGGCCCCGGGCCTTAGTTTGCCTACCCATAAATCCATCATGGGCAATAGTGTTTTTAAATGTATTGGATATTTCTTTTTTCTAAAAGGGTATAAATGTGGATTAAATGGAGGAAAATGTGGGCTGACAATTTGATGCCAACAGTGTTGTGTGGGCACTGCAAAAAAAAAAAAAATAATATTCCACTGAACTAACAATAAACCCTCTGTCTGGAAGCATCTGCGGATCCTTTGAAACATGATTAGGAAACTTAATTCTGCTCTAACGGAAAATGAACTGCACATATTGCATTCTAACTTACCTGCAGCTCTTGTGATGAAAAAAGAGATATAAATTGGATCTAACCATTTCAAATCCAAATGCAAAGCTTCTATCCCAAACAGAAAGAATCTAGACTAGTACCCATTTATTGGTTCAATGGTGATGGAATCATAGGAAGCTTTTGAGTGGCACAGAGCTGATTTTCACCTGTGATTCCAAGAATTTCGGCTCCTCCGAGACAACAGATATTTTAAGCAATACTGTGTGGCAATAAAATGTAGGCATGAAGATAATGAGATCAAGGCTATATTATATACACTCTGATGAGAACAACAACACATGATTTTTCACCTTAAATGGCAAGCTAACAGCTCCATAGTAAATAACTGTATTTCTCACTATACATCATACAATTCATCAAGAAATTCAATACAATAATTTTGCAGTTTGAACAGAGACCAAGGATTTTAATGCATTAATTGTCTCACTAAGGCAAGGATTTCTGTGTTACTAATTACTAGTTTTTGTGTGTGAATTACCATTCTTAATTATGCAATTGCGACTATTTGTACTTTTTTGCATTTCATTTTCCTCTGACCTCACAGTTTACAATCCCTCCCATCAAAAAAATGTTTGTGTGATTATATATATATATATATATATATATATATATATATATATATATGCATGCGCCTTAGTTAGGCACCACAGCATTCTTTGTTGATTTTGCTGCAAGAGACTAATGCAACTAACTCTCTGGAAATAATTTTTCACTTATTGCAATGAATCTATGCTCCAGATTGCAGACTAGAGCAGTTCCAGGGCCAGCAAAAACCCACACATTCTTATGTGATCATTGAAGGGTGTTAAGGCCCACAAGCCACATAGGCAACCGTAGAAATGCATTGAGTAACCTTGCCATAATATAAACACATGTACAATTAACAGGACAAGGTAGGCAAGATATTCCCCTCCTCCCTTCCCTAGTTCTGCAAAAGATGAGCGCTTACCTGGTGCGCGTCGTGCAATTTGCTGTAAAGCTTCCCCCCCTAAAAGATTTTGGCAAAATGAATAATGTGGATGAAATGCAATAACGAAAAGTCGAAATATGTCCCATTATCAGTCGCTCACATTCAAGTAGGCATCCAGCCCCAGCGCAGAGGAGGAAAGAAAAGACTATAAGCCCCAGGATCGTCTCATTCAAGCAAGATTGCTCCATACAAAAGTTGACAATACGCTCACGAAATCTATTGTTGATATTCAACATATTTTAAATAGCTGAACAGAATAGACAATAAGGCAGGAAGGAAAAGTCGGAGAGCGGACTGGCCTGGACTGTAGGTTCAGCAAGTAAAAACATTGTCAAGGAAAAAAAGGAGAGAGAAAATAAATTGTCTAATGTAAATGTCGTTCCTACTTTTTAAAGAACCTGGGGGTGGGGAGGAATCAATTAAGGCCATTGTTTGCATTTTGCTGTGCTTCAGGCAATAATCATAAGGTGCTGTGAGCCACAATGACTGTATCAATGAATTGTACTGATCAATAATCCATTTATCAAATATTTAAAATGTGATTTTAATATTTTTTTATTGAAGGTGGTGATTCCAGTGATTTATATGAAGTGGATGCTTGGATCTTTGTTCATGAGATATATTGCCCAAATAATAATAAAAAATGACTTGTTTGGAATTTTCAGCAGAATGGTGTGTTTGTGTGTATCTGCAGGGCAACGAATAAGGGCCATTATCAATGACTACAGAAGCCACAATCCATGTTGATTCATTTTCTGAACTTGCTCCCCTCTGGGATATCCCCAACCCACACAAGAATGTGTCTTCCAAGAAACCTGAAAACTCAGTAGAGTACGGCAACTACTTCAGGCAGAAGATGTTCTAGAGGAATGGTTACTGCCTGTCATGGCTATGTTCTGCCTCCATAGCCAGGAGTATTCTACCTGAGAATACCACTTCCTGGGATTGTAGGTGGGCAGAGTGCAGCTGCGCTCAGGATGTTGCTTGTGGGCTTCCCATAGACATTTAGTTGGCCACTGTGAGAACAGGATGCTGGGCTAAATGGACCGCTGGCCTGATCCAGCCAGGGCTATGTTATGCTCTTATGTAATGTTCTCATGTAATGTTTTGGAGTAGGATGCTCTTGGCAGGCACCTTAAAGACGATGTATCCCTCCACACAGCCGAGAAACTTTCAACCTTTAGTGAGTCTGTCTTCTATGGAGTCCATGGAGTCTCTTGCAAGTGGCAGTAACCCTTCCTGAGGTCACTTGAAGCCAGTATGTTGTGGATTGAACTTGGGGCTTTCCATGTGCAAAGGAAATTCTCTGTCATAGAACTGGGAGTAATTGGTGTCTAGAGCTCCATCTGCACTACACATTTAAGCACTATGACACCACCCTAAAGCAGTCATGGCTCCCCCCAAAGAATTATGGGAGCTGGAATTTTTAAGGGTGCTGAGAATTGTTAGGAGACCCCATGTCCCTCCTAGAACTACAGTTCTTTTTTAAATAGACATACTTATTATTATTATTACTAATTATTATTAACAAAGTAATAATAATAAATAAATAAAAATAAAAATGTGCACCCCATACCATTCCATTGTAACTATCCAACCACCCAAAATTTCAACATCTCTTGCGATGGTTTGACCCCTTTCCGTTTTAACAGAACAAATTCTACAAGCATCCTCCATCTCTTTACTCAAATAATTTGGGCACTGTAGTGTATTTTTCTTCTTTGGCGATCACTCATAGACGAGTAAGATTGTCTTCCATAAACACAGTTTTAACAATGAGTCCGTAAGTGATTGCGGAGACCAATTCTGGATCCACACGTCCTTCCACAGTGGGGACATTTGTTCCTGGGCGGGAGTTGTTCACGGTGTGGATTTACCAAGCATGCCTTCCTCCTAGCACATTTCTCCCTTGCGTCCTGAGTTCGAGTGTCTTCAAAGACCATAACACCTTTGGTAAGGGCTGTTCTCCAACTGGAGCACCAGTGTTTCCCAGTTGTCAGTGTGTATACTACATTTTTTTTAGATTTGCCTTGAGACAGTCTTTAAACCTCTTTTGTTGACCACCAGCATTACGCTTTCCATTTTTAAGTTTGGAATAGAGTAGTGTATTAGGGGTTGCTGGGAATGGTAACTATGAGGAGTAAACTACAGTGCCTGTAATTATTTAAGTGAAGGAGAGTATATGAAATGTGCTTTAAGGAGATAGTTTGTACATAACCTAAGGATGTTTTCATTTGGAATGGAATGATGGCTGACTATTGGGATGTGGGGTAGGGTAAACAGAAAACTGGGTAGCGGGAGGAGGGAGAACAAACTATCATAGAAAAGAGCATGGCTGGCTGGTTGAAACCCTGAACAGGAGCACTCCACACTGCAACATTTTGTTGCAAGCCCCCAATGGTTCCTTTGCTAATAATCATTTCCAATTGAATATTCTCAATTCCACAGATCCTTGCATGTAGCAGTGAACTGAATGCACATCTTTGTATGCATTGACTATTTCATACTGATTTATTTTATTTAAGAAAATTTATGAATCATTAGACCCTTCAAGTTTTCCTATTTTCTAGGGACTGTCCCAGATTTACAGAAGCTATCCTGGTTTCTGATTTGACCCTGGAATCCCTGCTTTTCCTTAGGATGTCCCCAACGCTGGGGTACGCATACCCCTAAACATTTTGTGAATCTTTGTACTTTTGTCCATTTACTGTATTTATTTTCCCCGATTTGAACTATAAAATGGTGATTTTCTTGAATCAAAATGAGAGTACCCCTATACATTTTATAAAGAAAAGAAGCACTGGACGTTCCTATTTTCATCCGAGAAATGTTGGAAGGTATGCATCACTTGATGGTAATAAAACCTCTAAGTGGCTGAGAATAAAATAAAACATTAAAATGATCAGTAAGAACAGTTGAAAACAAGTATTTAAAACATTCAAACGATGTTTAAAACTGACAGTAAGCTAAAAAAAAAAGCGCAATTAAAACGTATTTCTACTTCTGCATGTCTAGGTGGGCTTGCCTAATTTTAAGCAGGAGCTGAAAAGAGTAGAGAGAAGGCTGTTGCCTGGTGTCAATAGGCAGGGAGTTCCATAGTGTGGGTGCTCTGACACTAATACACACACACACAAATAGAACATGTATTATGTGGGAGCTATAACAGTGCCGGTTCTACAGTTTGAAGTGGTTGGATGGGCATAAATGAGGTTGGGCAACTGCGTGAGTAAATTGGTCTCCAGCTCTTAAGTGTGTTGTATACTAAGAGTAACACCTTGATTTTGGCCCAGTAGCAAATTGGCAACCAGTGCTGAGCGGAGGGTGTTATATGCTGACAGGGTCTCACTTTTTGCAAGGTTTATTAGGGCTGAGTTGAGGCATCCCAGAAGATGGAACTGGGTTTAGAAACCTTCCTGGCAGGTTAAAAAAAACATACCAAGAAGCCACGGTTCAAATACAAATTTGGTTGCATGTCAAGAATACCAAATTTGTCTCTGCAAACGTTGTAAGGACATTTTCATGCATAGCTGAACATCCTTCTGTATTTGGAAAAGCCACAAAGGCCTAACCTCCCATTGTGTCACCCACTGGGGCTCTCCAGTTGCCTGCTATAATTTAGCAGATTAGGCCTACAAGGAAATTGTGGTGCTACCCTTCTGAAGGGGCGGGAGAGGTGATATTATGCTACAGACCCATGTTCACCAAATTGCTTTGTGAGAGGTTGCTCTTGGCGAATTCACAAACCCGCACTTGTCAGGGGACTATCGCGGACAGTGTATGCAAACCTCAATTTAACGATAACGTTACACTGTTTCTCTCTCTCTCCTCGGAGCCTGTGAATTTGTGGGAAAGAGATATTCAATACCAGGGCATTTGCGAACAATGAAGAAAATGACAGATCTCTGTTTCGAGGATATAACACACACCTTGTGCATATTTCCCTTGTATTCATTTAAAAGGCTGCCAATCCCACATTTCCAGATAACTATGGGACATTACGTGTATTCAGTGGCCATTTAAGTTATTTTAAAGTTTTAGGTTACCACCTTAATTGCAAAGTCTTAATTTCCTGCTCTTACCAGAGCCACGATATGAATTCCATTCCCATTGTTATAATTTCTTGATACAAACCAGCTACAATTTAGCACTCAACTGAATTCCATTATGAAAATTTCCCTTCTATTGCAAATAATATAGCATGGGAAATGCTTACCTAGCATGGAGACTTGTCATCCAGTTTGCTCAGTTACTACCCCTGCACTTTTAAAAATGTGTGTGTGTTTGGTAGTGGTGAGGAAAGAGTTTCTCTTTTGCAAGATAATGCAAAAGCAATATTTTCAGAATGAGTGACACCCTAGGTATCTTAGAGATAGAGAAACACACGACCTTCACAAAAGTTAATTAAATTTGGAAGAGGGGAAGAAAAAAAAGACAAACCAATTCTTTCTAAGAAGTTGATATTAGTGACAGTTCTCCTCTGAACTGATAACGGAGGATAAAACTCCTTTTGCTTAATCAATGTCCCCTTGAAAATGTTCACCTTTGAACACCAGGTTTTCATTCTTCAGTTTGTTCTGAAGGAATATACTTCTCTCCATGCTACCTTCAATCTGGATGGTTTTCAATAATGGTGAAATACTGCAAATTCTCCAAATTTGGTTTTGAACTTCATAAAAAAACAGAAATTCGACGTTTTCAGAGCACTGCCCCTTCACATATTTCTTTTGGATGGGACTTAAGGTTTCTCATGCACTTATTGGATAATCACATAGAGATAAAATTAAAATCTACTCTAAAAATGGGGGGCAGGGGGAAATTCCCCTGAATGAAAAAAAATCAGTTCCACAAAACTAGGCGTATTACTGGGCAAATTACAAAATAGGAAAAAAGGAAGCTAACTTATGTAGATCATTGTCCCATCCAACTCAGTATTGTCAAGGGAAGACTTTGATCTTTCAGATTTCAGTGGTGCCCTGTGCAAGGCCAAAATTTGGCGCGCCCGCCTCTCACCTTCCATTGAACTATGTCATAGTTGTGATGCCTGCAGCGCCCCCTAGGCACGGCACCCAGTGTGTCAGAAGCAGTTGTGCTGCCCTAAATCTTGGGCTCCATGATCATTGCAGATGGTGACACTAGTCACAAAATTAAAAGACGCCTGCTTCTTGGGAGAAAAGCGATGAAAAACCTAGACAGCATCTTAAAAAGCAGAGAAATAACCTTGCCGACAAAGGTCCGTAAAGTTAAAGTTATGGTTTTCCCAGTAGTGATGTATGGAAGTGAGAGATGGACCATAAAGAAGGCTGATTGCTGAAGAATGGATGCTTTTGAATTATGGTGCTGGAGGAGACTCTTGAGAGTCCCATGGACTGCAAGAAGATCAAACCTATCCATTCTTAAGGAAATCAGCCCTGAGTGCTCACTGGAAAGACAGATCGTGAAGCTGAGGCTCCAGTACTTTGGCCACCTCATGAGAAGAGAAGACTCCCTGGAAAAGACCCTGATGTTGGGAAAGACTGAGGGCACAAGGAGAAGGGGATGACAGAGGACGAGATGGTTGGACAGTATTCTTGAAGCTACCAGCATGAGTTTGACCAAACTGTGGGAGGCAGTGGAAGACAGGAGTGCCTGGTGTGCTCTGGTCCATGGGGTCACGAAGAGTTGGACACGACTAAACAACTAAACAACAACAACAACAAATCCACCTCTGGTATTGTCCACACTTGATTGGCAGAAGCTCTCTAAGGTTTCAGGTAGGGACATCCCCACCCCTACCTAGAGATGCTGAAGATTAAACCTGGGACCTTCTGTATGCAAAGCAGATTCTTTACCATTCTTTACCACTGAGCTATGGCCCTTTCCCATTTTTTTAAGTTCTTAATGGTAGCAATGATATCAGCAGTGGTGGTATTATTAATGTAATGCTGCCAATGGATATAATGGATGGAAGACAAAAATGAATGGCAGTCATGTTGACCCCCCCCAAAAAAAACCATTAAAAAAATGAAAACCATATCAGTGCAATATTTTTATTAGTGATATTCAGGGGGCACGGGGAGGGAAAGAGTTAGCTTATGGTTTAGCTATGCTGTCTACCTCTAGTAAAAAATTGGGAGCAGGGCACAGAAGAAGCAAAGTGATATATGTGGGAATGGGCATGTCAAAAATATCCTTTTCACTTCTGCAGGAGGCAGTGACAGCCACCAACCTGGATGGCTTTAAAAGAGTAGAAAAATTCATGGAGGACAAGGCTACCTGCTATTTGAATAGGTAAGATGTACTTCTACGCAGGTGGCGCTGTGGGGTAAACCACAGAGCCTAGGACTCGCCGATCAGAAGGTCGGCGGTTTGAATCCCCGCGACGGGTTGAGCTCCCGTTGCTCAATCCCTGCTCCTGCCAACCTAGGAGTTCGAAAGCATGTCAAAGTGCAAGTAGATAAATAGGTACCGCTCCAGCGGGAAGGTAAACGGCGTTTCTGTGCGCTGCTCTGGTTCGCCAGAAGCGGCTTAGTCATGCCGGCCACATGACTCGGAAGTTGTACGCCGGCTCCCTCAGCCAATAAAGCGAGATGAGCGCCGCAACCCCAGAGTCGGTCACGACTGGACCTAATGGTCAGGGGTCCCTTTACCTTTACCTTTACTTCTACTGTATGCTTCTGAATACCAGTTTCTGGCAATCACGAGTGGGGAGAGCATCATTGTGATCAGGTCTGTATTGGGATTCCTGTATCTCAGGGGGTTGGAGTACATGGCTGGCAGGGTCCATTCCAACTCTACAATTCCATGATTCTAGGTCTTGCTTGCAAGCTTCCCACGGGCAGTTTGTTGGTCACTGTGAGAAGAGGATACTGGACTAGATGGGCCATTGACTTGATCCAGTAGGGTTCCTCTTATGGTCTCCAGGTCCAGCAATGGAGGGAGGACAGGTGAGGAGGAAGATCCTTGGCTTGGATTCCGTGTGTGCTCACACTTTTCCCTCACCTCTGGTGCTGACTATGGTTTTGTTTTTCTTGTTTCATGTGGTGCCATTTGCATCACATACATTCTTTTGCATTTTGTTTTGTTTTATTGTGTGTTTTCATTTTGTATTTGTATGTTGTGAACTGCCCTGTGATGTTCAGATGAAGGGCGGTATACAAATTTAATAAATAAATGAAATAAAAAATAAATAAACAGCTTAAGCAGTCATGGCTTCTCCTTGGGGAATTTTGGGAACTGTTTAGGCTGCCGAGAGTTGTTAAGAGACCCCATTCCCCTCCCAGAGCTAAGGTTCCCAAAGTGTTTTAACACTCAATCCCCCTTCCCAGGGAACTCTGGGAATTGTGACTGTGAGGGGAACAGGGGTCTCCTAACAACTCTCAACATGCTTAATACTTAACAGATTACAGCTTCCAGGATTCTTTGGAGGAAACACAACTCTAAAATGCTATTAGAAGGATGGCAACAGGTAATCTGTACAACTGCTCTAATAGAAAACTACTATGATCTTATAATGGCAATGGCACCACCTGTTGTTAACTTATATGAATCGTGTTATTGCTCTATATTGTTTGTTTGTAAAAACCAGTGCTTTTTTTCAGGGGGGTGAGGTACGCAGGGGTACGCATACCACTAAACATTTTGTGAATCTAAGTTTGGCCTCATTGAGGGGCAGTATTTCAATATGAGTAGGAAAATGAGAGTGCCCCTAAACATTTTTTAAAGAAAAAAGCACTGGTAAAAACTAATAAATGCAATTTAAAAAGTTGTATGGTACTGCTTTAAATGTATAGTGCTGATAAGGGATGTGAAACTCAAGCCAGCCATTATGGATAAGGTGCATTTAAAAGATATTGTAGAGTTAGTATATGGTACCTAAGAACATCAGGGACGCGGGTGGCGCTGTAGATTAAACCACAGAGCCTAGGACTTGCTGATCAGAAGGTCAGCAGTTCGAATCCCCGTGACGGGCTGAGCTCCTGTTGCTCGGTCCCTGCTCCTGCCAACCTAGCAGTTCAAAAGCATGTCAAAGTGCAAGTAGATAAATAGGAACTGCTCTGGCAGGAAGGAAAATGACATTTCCGTGCGCTGCTCTGGTTTGCCAGAAGCGGCTTAGTCCTGCTGGCCACATGACCCAGAAGCTGTACGCCGGCTCCCTCGGCCAATAAAGTGAGATGAGCGCCGCAACCCCAGAGTCGTCCGCAACTGGACCTAATGGTATGGGGTCCCTTTACCTTTACCTAAGAACATCAGAAGCACGTCAGTAGAGCTCTCCTGGATCAGACCAAAGGCCTCTCTAGCCTAGCATCATGTTTCTCACCGGATGACGCTGGGCAGCCTGCAAGGATGTCTTGAGAGCAATCACCCTCTCTAACTGTTGGGCCAGCAGCTGGGATCCTGCAGCATTTATTTACTTAAGAGTGCACTACGCTCTTTGTAGCAGGGTTCCTGCCAGGCAGACAACTGAAAGACAATGTAAGAAATATAATTAACACTTTGGAATATCTGAATGCCAGGAACGAGAAGCAAGCGATACTAATGTTTGTGGACGCTGAAAAGGCCTTTGATAATATAATATGGGAATTTATGTTGAAAAATCTTGAATATATGGAGGTAGGAGAAGAGTTCTTTAATGGTATCAAGGCAATATATACAGAGCAGCGAGCTAAATTGATAGTTAATAATGTGGTTTCCGAAGATATAAAAATATCTAAAGGAACAAGACAGGGATGTCCGCTCTCACCACTGTTATTCATAACGGTTCTGGAGGTCTTTTTAAATGCAATAAGACAAAATAGTCGAATAAAAGGGGTAACAGTAGGTCAGAATGAATACAAAGTGAAAGCTTTTGCCGACGATCTGGTTATAACGATGGAAGAACCATTAGAAAGCGTTGGAGAGGTACTGGAGGAGATTGAACAATTTGGGATGGTGGCCGGGTTCAGATTGAATAAGAAAAAAACTAAAATAATGGCTAAAAATATGGAGCAGGATAAGATAGAAATATTGCAACAACAAACGGAGATAGAAGTAGTGAAGAAAGTAAAATACTTGGGAATATGGTTAACAACCAAAAACATTGACCTGTACCAGAATAACTATGTTCAAATATGGAAAGGTATAAAAAAAGACCTGGAGGTGTGGAATAGAATGAAGCTGTCCTTTTGGGGCAGGATTTCTACAATTAAGATGAACGTGCTCCCAAGGATGTTATTTTTGTTTCAGACAATCCCCATAATTAAGGGGAGCGGAACCTTCAAAGATTGGCAAAAAGTGATATCAAGGTATATCTGGCAGGGCAAGAAGCCAAGAATAAAATATAAATTACTTACAGATGCGAAAGAGAGAGGAGGCTTCGCCCTGCCAGATTTGAAACTATATTATGAGGCAGCATGTATTTGCTGGTTAAAGGATTGGATTAAGCTTGAAAACAAGGAATTATTAGATCTTGAAGGTTTCGATAACAGGTTTGGGTGGCACGCTTATTTATGGTGTGATAAGAAAAAGGTTCACAAAGGATTTGGAAACCACATCTTCAGAAACTCGTTAATAGAAGTATGGGACAGGTACAAAAGTCTTTTAGAACCAAGGGTTCCACATTGGTTATCTCCGTTGGAGGTTATGAGTGTAAAGAAAGTGAATATGAGAGGCAATTGGGCTACATACGGAGAATTGGTAATGAAGGAAGGAGGAAAATGGAAACTAAAACCATATGAACAAGTTAAGGACTATGTATATGATTGGTTACACTACTTCCAGGTAAATGAAATGTTTAAGAAAGATGCAAAGGAAAAGGGGTATACAGAAAAAGACTCTAGGTTTCAAATGGATATAATTAATAGTGATAATAAGATTTTGTCAAAAATGTACAAGATATTGTTGGAATGGTGTACGAAGGATGAAGAAGTTAAATCAGTAATGATACACTGGGCTAGAGATTTTGGATATAATATCCAATTTGATGATTGGGAGAAACTATGGAAGGAAAATTTAAAATTCACTGCATGCATGGGATTAAAGGAAAATGTGATGAAAATGTTCTATAGATGGTATATTACACCCGTTAAGTTAGCCAAAATGTACAAAACGGACAATAAGTGTTGGAAATGCAAAGAAAGGGAAGGAACATTTTATCACATGTGGTGGGAATGTAAGAAAGTTAAGAACTTCTGGGAAGGGATATATAATGAATTAAAAAAAATGTTAAAATATACTTTTATCAAGAAACCAGAAGCTTTTCTTTTAGGAATCACAGGAAAAGAGATAAGAAGGAAAGACTGTAAGCTATTCCAGTATGCAGTTGTGGCAGCAAGAATTTTACTAGCCCAGAAGTGGAAACAGGAAGAAACACCGACAATCCAAGAGTGGAGAACGAAACTAATAGACTATGCGGAGCTAGATAAACTGACTGGAAAAATAAGATATTTTAAAAATCAAAAGTTCATCGAACATTGGGGGAAGTTTGTAGATTATCTGAAAAATCTATGTGATCCACAAACAACGCTAGTGGGGTTTCAAGAAGCACTGTAAAGGTTAAGATGTATTGTTTGGGAAAATATATATTGGTAAAGGTGAAAGTTAAAAGGCAATGCAAAAAAGGAAATGCGTTATAGTTAGGAGTATATATGGATGATTACCAGAAAAATCGAAGGAAGTCTCAAAAGTATAATTTGTGAAAATTTGGCTAAAAATGTATGATTTTTGTTGTAAATTAATAAAAAGTATATTGAAAGAAAAAAAAAGAGTGCACTACGCTCAGGTCAAGAAGGCTTCAGTGTACAAAGGATTTCAGCCTGAACTCGAGACCAGGAATGTCAAAACTTGTTTGCTAGTTTTAAGCAGGGCATCCTCTATCAGCCCCCATTTGCAATATGGGAATAATAAAGCAGGCCTTCTTTATAGGGTGGGTTAGAAGGATTACAAGGCCGTGCATGCAAAGTGCTTTTAATGCACCATTTGTATAAGATCTATCTAACTGCATGGAAAACCTCAGGCCTGAGAGCTGCGTGTAGTGTTCTGGTCTGTCTACCCCAACCACACCTCTCTCTGACCCAGCGCTCATAAACTCTTACCTTGCTGGTCTTTAATGCGTCCCTGGTTGTGGTAACACTTCTTGCCTGCCTGGATGGATAAATATGTGTCAGCGTGAGGGTAATCCTCAGACTTTTGTGTGGCTGGAAAACAGCCTCTTGTCCAGAGGTCAGAGTCATATCCTTTCCTCTGGCCCCGCCCACATTAGAAATTACTACATTTTATGTGACCCAAGTACTTGAAGTGTCCAGACGGTTAAGAGAGGAGGAAGAGTGAAAAAATTCCCACGCCTTTGCGCTGCAGTGCAAGGTCAGAGGTGTACCTACAGGCCCTTGCGCCTTTGGCAAGGAGCTGTATTGGTGCCCCCCCAATCACTTTACTGCAATAGCTACATGAGAAATTACTACATTTTATGTGACCCAAGTACTTGAAGTGTCCAGACGGTTAAGAGAGGAGGAAGAGTGAAAAAATTCCCACGCCTTTGCGCTGCAGTGCAAGGTCGAGAAGTTTTTCCTGTATTTGATCTTGCTGTGACGGCAGCAGCGTGTATGTCACTACACACACAGTGTGTCATACACTCCGTAGTCATGTAGGTGATTTTTGTGCCCCCTTGGGCCTCTGCTTCTGGCCACACCCACCACTACCTCCCAGAAGCCTCCCCAAGAAGGAATTCCATCCTCAGGCTTGAAAATGTTCCTAGCCCTGGTTTATGGGTGGGTAACTTATGCCAAACTTGATCGCCGAAGAATTGATGCTTTTGAATTATGGTGCTGGAGGAGACTCTTGAGAGTCCCATGGACTGCAAGAAGATCAAACGCATCCATTCTTAAGGAAATCAGCCCTGAGTGCTCACTGGAAGGACAGATCGTGAAGCTGAGGCTCCAGTACTTTGGCCACCTCATGAGAAGAGAAGACTCCCTGGAGAAGACACTGATGCTGGGAAAGATAGAGGGCACAAGGAGAAGGGGGCGACAGAGGACGAGATGGTTGGATAGTGTTTTCGAGGTTACCAGCATGAGTTTGACCAAACTGCGGGAGGTAGTGGAGGACAGAGGTGCCTGGCGTGCTCTGGTCCATGGGGTCATGAAGAGTCGGACACGACTAAACGACTAAACGACTAAACAACAAAACTTATGCCAGCACCTAGACAAAGTGGCGGAGCTTCGTGCTCCAGCACCAGGGGGCGGAGAGCAGGCGGGGGCAGGGCTGGCGCGGGTCCTGGGGGCGGGGCGCCCAGCGCAGGTGGGGAAACAGCCACAATGACACCCTGCCGGGATCATGCTGCCAGGGGCGGTACGCTCCCCCTGCACTCCTCTTCCTCCACCAGTGCCTAGACAGGGGGCGTGTGTCCCTGATGGTTCTGCTAAAACTCTTCGCTGTTGGCCTGTGTGTTCCCTCAGTGTTCTTTAATATTTACATGAAAAAGCTGGGAGCAGTTGTCTGGAGATTCAGGGTTTGGTGTCAGCTGTATGTTGATGATACCCAGCCCTATTTCTCCTTTCCACCTAAACGCAAGGAAGGTGTCTGGGTTCTAACCTGGTGTCTGCCATCAGCAATGAACTGGAAGATGGTGAATAAATTTAAACTTAATTCAGAAAAAAACAGAGGTCTTCTTGGTCAATCGGAAGGCAGAACAGGGAATAGACTGTGCTGGATGCACTAGCACTCTGAAGACACAATTTCACATTTCCCATTGCAGAAAATGCTCCTGAACTCAGCTCTGAGCATGGACTGCTCAGGTTTCTATGGTGGCCAAGAGTGCATTTGGACAGTTAAAGTCTGATTTGGCCACAGTGACATGTGTTTTAATTGAATCCCGTTTTGATTACTGTAATGCACTCTACATAGGTTTGACTTTGGAAAGTGCTTCAGACGACTCAAAGAGCTGTGGACCAAGGCTGGTTATAGGGAGAATATGACTCCTTTGCTAGAACAGCTCCACTGACTATCAGTCTGCTTCCAGGCACAATTCAAAGTGTTGGTTGTGACCTATAAAGCCCTACACAGCGTAGGTCCTAGCTAACTGAAAGACTGTATTCCCTCATTCAAACCTGTCTGGGTTCTGAGATCTTCCAGAGAGGTCCTTCCCTCAGCCATGCCACCCCATGGGAGATGACCTTCTCAGTGGCTGCTCCCAGACTTTGGAACTCCCTCCCTAGAGAAGCTAGACCAGGGCTGCCGTATGTCAACAATTTACGTCACCTCAACAATTTTGGGATTTGTCTTTAAAAAGCTCAACAGTTTCAGTGGTTTCCTAGAAAAAAGCTCAACAACTTTTGGGGAGTCCTCGTTTTTTGTTTTTGAAATATGGCAACACTAAGTGAAGACTTTCTTGTTCCAAAAGGCCTTTGGGAACTGGCTTCTTTTAATGAAAGGGCTGATGCCATGCTGTTTTCATTGTAACCATCTGTATAGATTTTGTATAGATATATAGTTTCACTTCTATTTATTTAATCAGTATTTAATATTGAGATTTAATATTGATATTTAATGGCTTTTTAATTATTGCTTTTTTCTATGTTCTCATTTCTATATGTAAGCCAGCTTGAGTCCCATAAGTAAAAAGGCAAAGTATAAATAAATATGCAATAATAAAAAATATAGGGTTGTTGAATGCATTACAATTCCAAATGCTGATATTTAATTTTTTTTTATTTTGAAAACAAATCTGCGAAGGTTGCAGAATTTACCTTTTCTTGGCATGGAATTGAAGTTCCCATTGCAGAAAATATTTTATATATAAAGAGCAATGCATACAGACTTATCAGGCGAGCAGTAATTGTAACTCTGTGATACACCAAATAACATAATATGGGAGGAGAAATCTTCTGGGGCAAAGCTTCTTTAACATAGACTGGGATTTTCTGCCCACACTGGCACTTTAAACACTTGCTGGTGGATTTGAGAAAATAAATATAATTTTAAAGTATATGAAGATACATCTAAAACAAAACACATGTTTTGAACAGGTACCGCAAATACTAATGTACCGGTAAATTGTTAATAGGGAGCAATTTTAACAAAAGATGGATGAAGCATGCTGGCCTTCCAATAGACACCTATATGTGTTTCCTCCCTGATTTTTTTTTTTTTATAAAAAAGAATAGGGTGGAGAGAATGAGAAAAATTCATAATAAACAAGGGTGCTTCGAGCTGCTTAAACACACACACACAAACATTTTTGCAACAAATGAAGTTGAATATCTGTGTAAACGAAGGCCAAGTTACCAATGCTGCCTATTACAATGTATTTGATTATTATTTTTAATGCAAAAAAAAAAAAATGCAGATAATCTTGTCCTGTAAAAATACTGCATTTTCAAATTCTCCGGAGAGCTGACAAGCACCCTAGGTCTCTTAGAGCCAGAACTAGTACTGAGCCTGTGCTTCTTGTCAAAATTTAATGAGAGGACCAGTTCTAAAATAATTGAATTTTCATATCAGAGCAAGCCAGGATTACTCAGACAATAAAAATGCTGAGTCCTGTACTGTTACCGGCAAATACCTTTTGCTTTGCTCATGAAATCAGTATGTAAATGTTCGGGGCTTGTATTTAAGGCGTCTTATGCATTTAGAGTTGTAGTACCAGCAGTAATTTCAAATGGTACCCTTGATAAGTAGCTGTGCGTTTCCTCCCTTCACCAAACCCCTTCTTTTGCTTCATCTTCTTCCTTTTTTATAATGTTCCAGCTGTAATTTGTTTGGCGATTCGGGATAAGCAGCGGGTTTATATTTTATATAAATGTTAATGTAGTTGCAGTTTAATTATGTTTCTTAACTTTTTACATTTCAAAAGGGGGTAGGGGAGAAGGTTTAGAATTTGAAGGCGGCCACTCCATCAGATCTTCAGGCATGTAATAAGTACTTAAGTGAGGAACCGTCCCTCCTCCTGACAATCTTTCTTTCACACCAGGGTTTTAAAGGAAGGTAGAACTGTCATTAAATCCAAAGAAGGAATCTGAAGGATATCTGACTCATCCCTTGCTTCAAGGACTCAGGCCATATCATACTGGCATCTATGTGGCTTGCAGAGCTGGCACTATTACCGGTGCCACTTAATATTCACTCCATACTTAGAAGAAATTAATATTTTGCTACACTTTGGAACTCCCAGCTGCTTGGCATCTGGGAGGGGTCTGCACTCTTCTCTTTTTGGCAATGGCATGAAACATTTTATTATTTTTATTTTTAGGCAAGCCTATCCAGACATGTAGAAGTAAACATGTGTTTCCTAATCCCTTTTCATCTTACTGTCGATTTTAATTATCTTTTGAAACGTTTTTGAATATGCATTTTTATTGATAATCACAATTGTTTCTGTAAACTGCTTGGTGTTTTTATTACAATCAAGTGGTATGTAAATTCTGTGAAACACATAAATAAGACCACAAAAAGTCCCCCCACTCCATGGATCAGAGTAATGTAGTGCATCATCCTGTTTTTGCTGGATAGGAAGTTTCACATCTAATGATAATTGTTTTTCATAATCATTTTAACAATTTATTAATTATAATTTATATGCAGTTAAAAATATTTTCTGGATTTTAGCTGTTACCTACGTCTTTATTGTGTGCACCACTAAGGCCCTCTTTAAGCAATTTGTAAAGCTTTCTAAAAAACACCAACACACCAACATTTCCCCCCAGATTTTACTCTGTGGGGTATATCCAGGGTCATTGTTAAAGGTAAAGGGTAAAGGGACCCCTGACCATTCGGTCCAGTCGTGACCGACTCTGGGGTTGCGGCGCTCATCTCGCTTTATTGGCTGAGGGAGCCGGCACACAGCTTCCGGGTCATGTGGCCAGCAGGACTAAGCCGCTTCTGGCGAACCAGAGCAGCGCACGGAAACGCCGTTTACCTTCCCGCCGGAGTGGTACCTGTTTATCTACTTGCACTTTGATGTGCTTTCAAACTGCTAGGTTGGCAGCAGCACGGACCGAGCAACGGGAGCTCACACTGTCGCCGGGATTTGAACCACCGACCTTCTGATTGGCAAGTCCTAGGTTCTGTGGTTTAACCTTGTCTAGGAGGTATTGTGCGCCGGCTGCCTCTGCGCCAGGGAACACACGTGAGTAGAAAAATCTGGGAGAGTCTAGGGGATCCTTTAGCAGCACACCGGCTGTGTGTTACTTGCCGCGGAAACTACTGAGAATGGGCGGCGGGGTTGCTTAGTAACGATCTCTTCCTGATAGCCATCTTAATAGGGGCAATTTTTGTGGGAATATTCCTTTATATCAGTACAGGTCTTCAACTTGAGGCATTGAAAAGGGGAGTGAGGTGTGTGCTTGTCGGCCTTCGACTGGTGTGTATGATGTAGTGTGATTTGATTTGCCAGCTCCCAAAGGGTTCTGCGGGGGGCTTTTATTCAGCGCGCCCGGGTTGAGGGTTATTGTTTCAGACACAGGGGCAGGACGCTGGCAGCCAGGGACAGGAAGTTGATAGCTGTGTTGCTTGGTGACCAGGCAGTTGCGGCCGCCATTTTGAGCTAACCACGTGGTTTGGCCCGGTGGCCATTTTAGGTGAGGCACTCTGTTGTGGGAATTGGATACTCAGTGCTCAGTGTGCTTCTGCTGTTTCTTTCTCTAAGGCTAAGCACAGGAGGTTGATTTTCATAACTTTTAGGCTTTATAAGTGACAATATAGCTCAATAGGTGGATTGGAAGAGAACAATATAACTCAATTGGTGGATTCTAAGTTATTTAAGTTAAGCGTTTTAAGAGCTCATAAGAGGTTTGACTCTGAGTGGAGTCAAGTCTTCGTGTTATTATATTAAAGCGCTTTAATCAAGGGCTTCAGCGCTCCAAGGATATATATACAATTCTGAAATATAATTAATTTGATTGATTTAATAAAAGTGCTTGCAGTAGTCAACTCATTGCTTGATTCCAATTGTATTTAAACTTATCGAGTGTGGATTCGTTTTGGCAATTTAATTCATTTGGTTGGAACTTTAAATTCATTTGGTTGACTAAGAGAAAGGGCAAATCAATTGCTGCTGGATTCTGATTGTATATCAATTTAATTTAATTGGTGATTAGATTCATTTGGTTGATTTAAGTCTTTTGGTTAGTTAATTTACCTCATTGCCTTAGTGGGTTGTTTAGAAACAGTATATATTATTGCATGCCAATCTAATTGCTTAATTCCGTTTAAATTAGTTGGAAGTTGATTCATTTGGCCAACTCTTTTATTTAGTGGTTACTTTAAATTTACTTGCTGCCTCCTGCCTAAAGCGCCCCACCCTTCTTTTAGAAAACATTAAAGCTGCATTAACTGATTTAATTACAGTGCTTGTGTTATTTAGAAGCCATATATATTATTGCAAGTCAATTTATTTGTTTAATTCCGTTTAAATTAATTGGAAATTGGTTCATTTGGCCAACTCATTTTATTTGATGGTTACTTTAAATTTATTTGGTTGATCAGGAGCAAGGGCAGTTACTGCCCCCTGCCTACAGCGCCCACCTACTTCTTTTTAAAAACAGTTGAACGCATTATATAAAAAATAATATTCAAAATAAAATAAAATAAAACGAAAATAAAACTTGACGTATATCAATAACAACAATAATTTTAAACGCATAGCTATTTTAACTGGGGTGCTCTGCTTACTGCCGGCTTCTGATTCCTACTTTTAAAACAGTGCTAATTTGAATTGAAATTGGTAAATAATTAAATAATATTGAAGCATGAATAAATAAATAAATAAACAATTTTGAAGCATAAAGAAATAAATAAATAATTCATAAATAACTTGTTTAAATTAAGTTCAGCTACTTTTCCTGTCTGCTTTGCTGGTATTTGCATCCTCTCTCCATTTAGACCAGTAAATTTTGACGCCAGTTGGAGTTTTACTGGTGTGCACAATATTGAACTGGATTGGTAGGGTGTACTAATTATCTTTCCATTAAAGTTTTGCCAGTGCAGACGATACTGAACTACGCACATTAGCTGTGCTACGTGGTTGGTGTTTCATTGATCAAGGTAAGCAAGAGTCTAGATCACATCATGTCTGGTCAAGGAAACCAAGTAAACTCCACCGCATCTGGGGGGCCTCGGGGGAATCAGGAGGAGCCTCAACCCTTTGTAATCCCAAGTAACCCTCAAGCCCTGGCAGACTTTTTCACGGCGTTTCAGGATTTCTATAGGCATAGGTCTTCAGGACAAGGGGCAGCAACACCGGCAGCACAAGTGGCAGCGGCACCAGCGGCACCAGTGCCGGCGCCAGGGGCACTGTCAGCAGCAGCACCGGTGGCGGCGGTATCTGTACCGGAGGCACCAAGAGCGTTCACACAGGATTTCATTCTGGATACACAACTCAATGAGGTGCAACTTCCCGGCACTTCTGCGGCCACGGTGGCAGCGCTGAAAGCAGCTAAGGAGTCAACACCTCGGCCCAAAAGGAATACCCGGGCACAGTCGGCTGCCCCGGGCAAGGCAAAAGGGGCCCCGAGGGGAGGCAGAAAGGGTAAGGCTTGCGTTCATTGTCCTGGGGCGACTAATCTGCAAAAGGATCCAGGTGTTCCGAGTCTCTTTCAGAACCCGCCACTGCAGGCGGCACCAGTCGAGGGTGCCTCAAGTTCTTCTTCCGACGAGGAAGCCCTGGGGCCGCAAGCAGCGCAGGCGATCACCGTTCCGGATCAAGCCATGCCCGAGGGCCAGTCTGGGAAGAGGAAGGAGAAGAGGAAACACACCTCAAAGAAGAGTAAGAAGAGTAGGCATTCGGATTCAGAGGATCAGGTACCTCTTCTTCTTCCGATTCGGATAGCGATGCTCCTAGGGAGGAGTACTGGGGACACGGGGAGGACTGTGTGGGTCTTCCTTTATGGGTGCATGAGAGAAGGGCCAATTCCTACAGAAAATCCTTTAACGGGACCCTTGAATGGAAGGATGGCGCATTAGTTCAGGATGTTAAAACATCCACTAATCTGTCTACGGATTTCATTGTAGGCTCTCATTTATCTCAGAGAAAGAGGAATAAGATCCTCAATGGGGACTTTATAGATATATTCAGACTGCTACCTCCAGCAAAGCTTACGGGTAAAGGGGAGAAGAGGCGCAAGTATGGTAAACGCAGGTACAGGACACCTAGAGCCGAACGTACTTTTGACAACTGGCTGGATGGGTTCCAGGTGTTCATGGGTGTCGTCAGCGCGGCTTATCCAAAGCGGGCGATGCACTTGATTGCGTACCTGGCTCATGTCAGGAGGGCACGGGATTTAGCAGGAGATATTGCTGCCCTAAATTATGATGAAGATTTCCGCAGAAATGCGTCACTGTTGTCGTCCACGTGCTGGGATCTGAGGGACCTAAACTATTGGTCAGAGCACGTGGGTCCCTTCGTTGAGAAGCCCCAGGAGTCGTCAAAATTTTGGAAGACCGCTGCGAAGCAGAGGCGACTGTGTTGGGAGTACAACAAGGGGGTTTGTGCACGGGCTGTCTGTAAGTACAGCCACGAGTGTGAAAAATGTCTTGGTAACCACCCAGCCACTGCCTGCATTAAAGGGAGGCAGCCCTTCTGGGGTGGGAGAGGTGCCTACAACCAGGGACCTAGAGGTGGCCACGGAGCGCCATTTGGACCCCAGGGAAACAGGCAGTAATCTCAGTCTGGGCCTGGCCTGGTCCCCCATCAAGTTGACCTCGTTAAAAAACCTTTTAGACCATTACCCCAACAGGACTGCAGCAGCGTATTTATGGGAAGGCTTTAGTACCGGTTTTAGGATCCCAGTAGCTTTCCCCCCCAATTCAGGTGATCCTCCAAATCAAAAATCTGTGAGGGAGATGCCCGAGGTTGCCCAAAAGAAAATTAGTAAGGAAATTAAAGCAGGAAGGGTAGCTGGCCCCTTTCTAGTCCCTCCAATTGTAGGCCTTCATATATCCCCGTTAGGCATAGTCCCCAAAAAAGCGCCCGGTGAGTTTCGCATGATTCACAACCTTTCCTACCAAAGGGGGGGGGTCTGTCAATGATGCAATACCGCAGGAACTCTGCACCGTGAGATATGCCACGTTTGACCAAGCGGTAAAGCTCATACGCAAGTTCGGCAGGGGGGCGCTGCTGGCAAAATGTGACATTGAGTCGGCCTTTAGACTACTGCTGGTTCATCCGGACGATTTCCGGTGGCTTGGCTTCAAATTTGAAGGGGCGTATTTTGTAGACAAGGCAATGCCCATGGGCTGCTCGGTGGCCTGCGCAGCCTTTGAGGCATTCAGCACCTTCCGGGACTGGGCGCTTCGCTTTAGAACCGGCGCCGAGGGCGTGTCGCACTACCTGGACGACTTTATCCTCGTGGCTGATAGCAGTCTTAAGTGCTCAGAGCTCCTTGAAGCCTTCACATCATTAGCGGGGGAACTGGGTGTTCCTCTAGCCGCTGACAAAACAGAGGGTCCTGCTACGACTATGGTTTACTTAGGTATTGAGCTGGACACTGTCACTCAGACTTCAAAACTTCCCAGGGAAAAACTTATCATGCTTGGTGACCTTATTCGGCAGCTGCTCCCCCTAAGAAAGGTTACACTCAGGCAAATCCAGTCACTGTTAGGACACTTAAATTTTGCTTGCCGCGTGGTTTCCCCTGGCCGCCCATTCTGCGGCCGCCTCGCAAAGTTGTCAGCAGGCCTGCGTTCCCCTCATCATAGGGTTCGGCTATCCAAGGAAGTGAAGTCCGACCTGGAAGTCTGGTTGAAGTTCTTGCAGAACTACAACGGTATTTCCTTGTGGCAGGATAACTTGTCACTGCAGGTCGACTTTCAGGTCCATTCGGATGCTTCCGGCTCTCTAGGGTTTGGCGTTTACTTTAGGGGCCAATGGTGCGCTCAGCGCTGGCCCGCCGCCTGGCAAGGGGGCCCCATTACCAGAGATTTAACCTTCCTGGAATTTTTTCCAATTGTAGTGGCGGTGCACTTGTGGCCTGAAACCTTTAGTAACCGTAAGGTATGCTTCCACACCGACAACCAGGCCGTAGTGGCAGTACTCTCCAGGCAGGTCGCACGGTCACCAAGGGTAGGCGTCCTCCTGCGTTCCTTCATTCTCCGGTGTTTAGAGCTCAACATCCACTTCTCTGCAAAATTTGTGCCTGGTGTAAATAATGACATTGTGGACGCCCTATCTCGCTTTCAGATGGACCGCTTCCGCTCGTTAGCACCGGATGCAGAGCTGCTGCCTCAGCCGTTCCCGGAACATCTGTGGAATCTTGGGGACCAGAGGCGTGGGGACCAGAGTCTTGGGAGCCAGAAGTGATTCAGGGAGTAATGGCCTCATTGGCACCTTCTACTTTGAGATCGTATAAGAAGGCTTGGTCGGATTTTTTAAAATTCCGCAACAAAACCCGTGCCGTCGGAAGCAGTGCCCCTCCCGTCAAGCCAGAGGTGCTATCTTACCTCGTTTACTTGAGACGCTTGGGCCGCGCCCCTAGAACCCTCAACCTTCAAGCCGCAGCAATATAATTCTTCTGCAAGGCGGTATTTGCCACAGATCCTTGCGCCGATTTTGTTATACGAAGAACGTTGGAGGGTTGGCGCAGGCTACAGCCCCCAAGCTGCGATATGAGAAGGCCCATATCATTCGACATCCTTTGCCAAATCCATAAAAAATTGCGAACGGTCTGCTGGTCAAAGTATGAGGCACGCTTATTTTCAGCGGCATACTCCATTGCCTTTTTTGGAGCTATGCGAGTGGGTGAGGTAGTATATGAGGAGGGTCGGCATGGTTTCTCCCGGGGCTTGCTTTTAAGCGATGTTACCCTGTCACGGGAGGACCTTGTAATACGCATACGTAGCTCTAAAACAGACCAGTACGGGAGGGGGGCTCTTGTTCAGCTTATGGCTACCAATAGTCCTGGCCCATGTCCAGTTAAGGACACAAGGCGCTTCTTATCCCTGAGGGTCAACTCGGCAGGGCCGCTATTGATCCACGCAGATGGCTTACCTTTGACGCGTCACCAGTTCACTCGGGTCATGCGCTTAGCACTGGCAGCATGCGGCATCCCCGCAGCAGATTTTGCATCACACTCTTTCAGGATAGGAGCAGCCACCACGGCAATGCACCTGGGTCTTACGACTGAAAGGATTAGGGACTTAGGTCGCTGGAAATCTGACGAGTACAAACGCTATTTGAGAAAGAATTTGTGACGGTAACTGACCATGGCCTGTTCTTTCAATTTCCTACAGGTGATATGGGGGTGCGCGTCTGGATTATCGGGCACAGTATTGTGCATTAGGCCAGGGACCGCGCCATCAATTCCGGTCTCGGGCCGCGCCTGGGCTTACCACCTGACATCACCATTTCCTGGGTCTCCCGGAGGGGAATGCGCTGGGCCGAGATGCTGCCCGCAATTAAGACCAGAGCAGCAGCAGAGGGCCCCCCAGACGCTTTACTGATACAATTGGGGGGAAACGACCTAGCTTACAGGAAGGCTGTTGATTTGCAGTGGCACATTTTTAGTGACTTCGAGGAGCTGAAGGCCGCTTACCCGAACATCACAATTATTTGGGCCTCATTGATGGAGAGGCGGGTTTGGAGAGATTGCAGGTGCCCGATAGCTATGAATAGGGCTAGGAAAGCCTTGGATCGGGCGGTGGTGCGTAGAGTGGCAGCCCTGGGTGGGAGGGTCATTGAACACCCGGGCATTCATTTCAACTTTGAGGCTCTCTACCGGTATGATGGCGTGCATCTTTCGGATGCTGGTAACGATGTTTGGCTGATGGATATTGCAAAGGGGATAAGGGATTAGATTCAGGCATGAGAGTATTGGCGGTGAGCGGTTGCTCATGTGGCGGTAGGCATTGGTAAGAAGGGGTCTAGAGGATGTGTGTGTGGGAGGAATTCCATCACCTCCCCCCAATGAACGAAGGGTGGTCCGGTAAAGGACTCCGGGGGGCGTGGCCCTGTCCGAAGCCTATGGAGGTGTGGGCTGAAGGCACGCCCCAGAGCGGTGACCCGGGGGAGCTCTTAGTCGACGTGCCTTGGCGGGAGACTCCCCCGATTAGTGTTAACCCTTCCCCATGTCTCCAGCAAATGGGCTGGAGCCGGATAGTCGATAGGACCAATGCCTAAGCCAATGCCTCTCATTCCTGAATTCAATAAAGTTGTGGCCTAATTCGCCCATTTAACCTTAATTATGGTGTCTCGTGTGTTTATTTATCCTGGTGGGGACGGGAACTCGCCACGCAATCCCTTTTCATCTTACTGTCGATTTTAATTATCTTTTGAAACCTTTTTGAATATGCATTTTTATTGATAATCACAATTGTTTCTGTAAACTGCTTGGTGTTTTTATTACAATCAAGTGGTATGTAAATTCTGTGAAACACATAAATAAGACCACAAAAAGTCCCCCCACCCCCACGGATCAGAGTAATGTAGTGCATCATCCTGTTTTTGCTGGATAGGAAGTTTCACATCTAATGATAATTGTTTTTCATAATCATTTTAACAATTTATTAATTATAATTTATATGCAGTTAAAAATATTTTCTGGATTTTAGCTGTTACCTACGTCTTTATTGTGTGCACCACTAAGGCCCTCTTTAAGCAATTTGTAAAGCTTTCTAAAAAACACCAACACACCAACATTTCCCCCCAGATTTTACTCTGTGGGGTATATCCAGGGTCATTGTTAAAGGTAAAGGGTAAAGGGACCCTTGACCATTCGGTCCAGTTGTGACCGACTCTGGGGTTGCGGCGCTCATCTCGCTTTATTGGCTGAGGGAGCCGGCGTACAGCTTCCGGGTCATGTGGCCAGCATGACTAAGCCACTTCTGGCGAACCAGAGCAGCACATGGAAACGCTGTTTACCTTCCCGCCGGAGCGGTACCTGTTTATCTACTTGCACTTTGATGTGCTTTCAAACTGCTAGGTTGGCAGCAGCACGGACCGAGCAACGGGAGCTCACCCCGTCGCCGGGATTCGAACCACCGACCTTCTGATCGGCAAGTCCTAGGCTCTGTGGTTTAACCCACAGTGCCACCCACATCCCTAGGGTCATTGTTAGGAGAC
This sequence comes from Podarcis raffonei, assembly GCF_027172205.1. NCBI lineage: Eukaryota > Metazoa > Chordata > Lepidosauria > Squamata > Lacertidae > Podarcis > Podarcis raffonei. The sequence goes on along the minus strand of NC_070621.1, from coordinate 45,696,235 downwards.
CCATAAAAACCAACTATTTTGCACTGACCCTCAACCTCCTGTCTCTTTCTGTCTTGAAGATTTCAGCATACAGGGACATGGGAAGTTGATTTATACCCAAAGATTGAACCTGGGACCTTCAGCATGCAAAACAGATGAGCTATGATTCCCGCTCAAATAAACAGGAAGGGCATTCGTTCATTTTGCATCATTGGCAGACGGACTGCCACTTCCTTTCCCCCACCACTCACTCAGTCAGAGCCGGAGAGGCTGACTCCCCCCCCGCCTTTTCCCATTCCACCATTGACACAGTTTGGAGGACACCACTATGCATATCTCTCCTCCCCCCACTTTTGCAGCGTTTTGGAAAAGTGAGGTCACCTTTGGCATGGTCTGAACACACCTGGGTTTCCTCTGCATCGCCGGTGGAGCTTTCCACCAGAGTATTGCCCCTCTTGCAGTTTCCCCACTTTGTCCACCAGAGCTGCACTTGACCAGTTGGCTTTCCAATGCGGCATAATTAAAATTGCCTTCTTCACTCTTCAGCAAAAGACAAATAACTTATTTGCACAGTGTATACTTAAACAATGGAATTTGCTCCCACAGGAGTCAGTGATGGCTACCAATCTGGATGGCTGCAAAAAAAAAGGATTAGGCAAATTCATAGAAGAGAAGGCTATCAAATGGCTGCTAGCCACAATGGCTATACAGTGGTACCTCAGGTTAAGTACTTAATTCGTTCCAGAGGTCTGTTCTTAACCTGAAACTGTTCTTAACCTGAAGCACCACTTTAGCTTATGGGCCTCCCTCTGCCGCCGTGCCGCCATCATGCGATTTCTGTTCTCATCCTGAAGCAAAGTTCTTAACCCGAGGTACTATTTCTGGGTTAGGGGAGTCTGTAACCTGAAGTGTATGTAGCCCAGAGGTACCACTGTATTCTACCTCCACAGTCAGAGGCAGTAATACTAGTTACTGAAAACCATAAGCAGGGAGTTTGCTGTTACACTCGGGGCATGCTTGCAGGTTTCCTATTGGGGCATGTGGTTAGTCAATCTTGTAACAGGATGCTGGGCTAAATAAGCCTTTGGCATGACCCAGCACTGAAGCTTGTCTTAGGAACTTCTTCCACTGAAGGTGTTTTGATGATTACATGTACCTATTATTTCGGGGGGGGGGGGTTAATCTCCCAGATTTATAATGCATAACCGTTTAAGATCTGCTTTACAGGTCACGTCCATACTATGTACATTTCAAACATATGCCTTCTCCCAAATCATCCTGGGAACTGTAGCTTGTCTGGGGTGCTTGGAAGTGTAGCTTTGTAAGGGGTTAGCTGTGCGGGTGGTGCTGTGGTCTAAACCACTGAACTTTGGGCTTGCCGATCAGAAGGTTGGTGGTTTGAATCCCCGTGACTGGGTGAGCTCCCATTGCTCGGTCCCTGCTCCTGCCAACCTAGCAGTTTGAAAGCATGTCAAAGTGCAAGTAAATAGGTACCACTCTGGCGGGAAGGTAAACGGCGTTCCGTGCGCTGCTCTGGTTCTCCAGAAGTGGCTTAGTCATGCTGGCCACATGACCTGGAAGCTGTATGCCGGCTCCCTCGGTCAGTAAAGCGAGATGAGCGCCGCAACCCCAGAGTCGTCCGTGACTGGACCTAATGGTCAGGGGTCCCTTTACCTTTACCTAAGGAGTTAGCTGTGGTTCCCAGGATTCTTTGAGGGAAGTCATGTGCTTTAAATGCATTGTGTGGATGTGACCAAAGTCTCTCTGGTGCCAGCACTAGCCTAGAATTGGCCTCCACAGTCACTTACGGACTCATTGTTAAGACCACATTTATGGAAGACAATCTTACTCAGCTATGAATGATTGCCAAAGAAGAAAAAGAAGTTGTCATAGTGCTGTTGTTTATAGCTGTCTCCTTTAGTTTAACTGCACATTTGCTGTTCTTATGCTTTCTGTTGATCTTATGCTTTCTTCTGTAAAAGCTATTAAAAAGCAGGGTGTGTAAAATAAAGTAAATAAGCAGGACATAATTCAGCTTAAAATTTAAAAAGTACAGTAGCGGGAGGCAACTGCTGCCTCCCCTCCAATGGGCACATGTAGGATGGTGAAGGTCAGCCTTTGTGGTTGACCTTACCTGACACACCTGACATCCCTTCTGTTTTTGCTGGCTTTTGCTTATGCTACCTCTGAGAGCTTAAGGCCCATCATCACCAGTAATTAGGTGTGACTGGGATGAGTGAGTGCATGTGTGAGAAAATCCTGTTGGCCCATTAGCTGGTGCTTTGCAAGTAGGCTAAAGTCAAGTATGCCTTCAGGTCAATTAGCAGCTTCTTGATTTATTCACTGGGAAATGTGAAGTTGATCTCAAACAGAAGCTGAGCTGGTTTGTTGTTTTTTTAACCTACCTTTTGCAAACCTGGAACCTGTGTGTGTGTGTTTCTGTTTCCGTTTGTATGTATATAGCTAAATCGTTTCTTTTCCCCTTCTGCAAAATAGGTGGTCAAAGTGCATAACCACCCATCATGCACAATAATAATGCCTCGTGGAGAATGTCCACATAATCTGTCCATGTCTTTGCCAAGGGGCTGGACAAGCAGCTCTGTGAGGATCTGGAGCACCTGAAGAAGACGTGGGTGCAATAGGGTCTGCACTACTTCTGTGGGCTCCCTGTGGCCAGCACACCAAAGCTGCTGGTTGATGTGGCAAAACTGTGGGTGTCTCAAAGAAGATGGAAATCTTTGTGCAAACTTCCCAGTCAATAATCTTCAACAGATCAATACACAGTTCACCTGGTCACATTCTGTTTCTAAGCGAGTTCAGAATTTGTATTTATAGATATAAAGTAGCATACACACATTTTATGCAAATCTGTGTCCTCTTTTTGGGGTATGGATTTCCCTTCCCACCCCTTTTTTTGGCAAATGGTCATCTTACTCAGGAGTCACTTATCTGTGGCCTTCTGTCTTTTTGCTGTCACTCATTCCACCCACCCATATATTTTCAGCCAGGCTTGCTATGCTAAAGGAGGTCTAAGGCAGCTACATATTTCTCTAGGCTTTCTCCACTCACCAAGGCCTTCCTGTACTCCAAGTAATATTCAATTTTATTTTTGAAAGCTCCATTTTGTACATAACATTTTGGGTTTTTTTTTAAAGTGACTGCCATCTCAGCACAGACAATTTAGGAACATAAGAACCTGCCTCATACTGAGCCAGACTCAGTTGGTCACTCAGGTTCAGTACTGCCTAACCCTGAGTAGCAGAGACTCTCCAGTGTTTGACAGAGAGTGTCTACCAGCCCTTATCAGGAGCTGCCAAGGATCAAACCTGGCAACCTCTGCAAGCGGGGTTCTGCCACTGAGCTATGCCTCTTCCCCAACATAGATGTTGGCATGGCCCCTTTTAGCTTACCAGTGTAGTGTCATGGTTAGAGTGATGGGCCAGGACTTGTGAGACCAGGGTTCAAATCCTTACTCATCCATGAAGCTCACTAGGTGAACTTGGGTCAGTCCTTGGCTCTCAGCCTAACCTACCTCACAGGGTTGTCGTGGGGATTAAACAAGAAGGTGGAGAGCCAAATACACTGTCTTGAGTTCCTTGGAGGAAGAGGTGAGATATGCAATCAATAAAACATACTCTCTAATATTTCTCTGATAAAAATAGAGGTGTCCAATTCAATAATAGTAGTAGTAATAGAAATAATAATAATTCCATTTGTAACCCGCTGATATGACAGCGTTGCCCCAGCCACTCTGGACAGCTTCCAACATATATAAAAATATATTAAAACATTAAACATTTTAAAACTTTCCTATACAGGGCTGCCTTCAAATGTCTTCTAAAGGTTGTATAGTTTCTTATCTTCTTGACTCGGGGGGGTCGCGTAACTCCATACCCTCCAACATTTCTCCAATGAAAATGGGGACATCCTAAGGAAAAGCAGGACATTCTGGGATCAGAAACGGGTGGCTTCTGAAAATCCAGGACTGTCCATGGAAAATAGGGACACTTGGAGGGTCCGATAAAAGTATATATGCTTCTGTGAGCTGTTTTCCAAATGTTCCTCGGAAGTTTCTTAAGAAGTGTAACTCTGTTTTGGACACATGGAGAGAGATGTGACCATTCCTAATTTATGCATATTTTTAGAAACCCTGGTATCCCTTATAGGCAGGGCTCATATATTTGCATGGAGGTTTTTCCATTTTGTATTTCCTCTCCCCCTCCCAGTAGTGTTCTTATAAGTGATTGCTAGCAACATCTTATAGTCTTATCTTGGCTTGTGCAGCTCCTCATTAATATTCCGTACATATGGAAGAGTTTTCTATATCATTGTCCATTAACAAGGCAGATAATCACTCATTCAGTTATCAGTTCGTCAGCTACAGCCCTCCCCTTCAGCCCCATGGAGCAGGGAATGCTGGGAGATCAAAGAAGGTTAAATGTGTCCAACATTGTGATCGTTACATTTTTATATAATTATACGTCTATAATAAAGTCGATCGAAGATAAGGAAATGGTATTAAAGTCTTTTAGGCCTAAAAGACCATATTAGCGACTCTTTACCTTTTGTGGTAATAGGACACGGGAGCTGGGGGGGGGGCAGCGGAATATATTCCAGCTGATGTATTTGAAAAAGAGAGAGAGAGAAAGCGCATTATTTCACAGCAAACAAGAAAAGGTCAGAAGTTTACAAGTAAATCATGCATTGTTTCCGACATGCATCTGTAACAGTGCAAGACCGCGTGGCGTGGACAGGAGATATGTTTGCAAAGTGAGGTTTACAATAAGGTTACCAGATTTTTTCCCATGAATCCAGGGACACTTTTCAACTTCCATGGATTTTGTATGGGACTGATTTGTAAATCTGGGGACTGTCCCCGGGAAATGGGGGTGTCTGGTAACCTTAGTTTATAATAAATATGCAGAGCTGAGCTTTGCAGACTCTGCTCTATAGATAGGGGAAAGTGTGTGTGTGTGTGTGTGTGTGTGTGTGTGTGTGTTCATGTCCATCTGTCTGTCTGCCTGTCACATGTGAAGGGGACATCTGGCTGAGCAAGGGAAGAGGGGGTGGTCCCTGCATAACTATGGAGGGGGCAGTACTAAGAGCACTCTTCAAGAAACCCTCCCTAATTTGAAAAATCTAAGTAATTACTGGCCAGTTATCAATCTCCCCTTCTTGGGCATGGTTCTTGAGTGGGTGGTTTTGGACCGCATCCAGGCATTCTCAAACGAAATTCATTTTCTAGATCCATTTCAATTGGGATTTAGGCCTGGTTTTGGCACAGAACTGCTTCGGTCACCCTGTATTATGACCTCTGTCAGGAAAGAGACAGGGGTAATGTGTTCTAGTTAATTCCAGACTCTCCAAGTGTCCCTATTTTCCAGAAACAGTCCAAAATTTACAGAAGCTGTCCCATTTTCTGATTTGATCCTGGAATGTCCTACTTTTCCTTAAAAGGTAAAGGTACCCCTGCCCGTACGGGCCAGTCTTGACAGACTCTAGGGTTGTGCGCCCATCTCACTCAAGAGGCCGGGGGCCAGCGCTGTCCGGAGACACTTCCGGGTCACGTGGCCAGCGTGACATCGCTGCTCTGGCGAGCCAGAGCCACACACGGAAACACCGTTTACCTTCCCGCTAGTAAGCAGTCCCTATTTATCTACTTGCACCCGGGAGTGCTTTCGAACTGCTAGGTTGGCAGGCGCTGGGACCGAACAACGGGAGCGCACCCTGCCGCGGGGATTCGAACCGCCGACCTTTCGATCGGCAAGCCCTAGGCGCTAAGGCTTTTACCCACAGCGCCACCCGCGTCCCCTACTTTTCCTTAGGATGTCCCTATTTTCACTGGAGAAATCTTGGAGGGCATATGATTCTCCTCAACCTCTTAACCAGATCTTTAGGCTCAAGGCAAAAACATTCCTCTTCTCCCAGGCCTTCAAGCTAGTTAAAGAATCTATGGCCTTTCAAACTGTGTTTGTGTTGTTTTTATCTGCCATTGTGTTATATACTTTTTGTGTTTTTATACTGCAAACTAACCTGTGATACTCAGATGAAGGCTGGTTTAAAAATTAAATAAATAATAAAAAAGGGATAAATAAATAATACCTAAATAAAAAGGTAAAGGGCCCCTGATGGTTAACATTACAGCAATAGCACCAAAGATCCCCAGCAACTGTTTTTCAGATGCATACTGCCTCTCTTACTGGAGGTAATAAACAGCCATCATGACTAATATCCTCAATGAATTTGCCTAATCCCCTTTAAAAGCTACCCAAGTTGGTGGGCATCACTACATCAATTAGTTCCCTCTTGATTCAGGCTTCAGCAACTCTACTCACTGGATGGCAGGGATTGGAAATAATTTTGCCTGAGATCCCAGACAGCACCTGCCAGTCAAAGTTCTTTTTAGCATGAAATATTTAATTGGAAATGATCCTGCTAATACAAATCCCATAGCAAGGTGCAGTTCATTGTCCCCATCTTGCAGATTGATAGGAGTTGATCCTGAGAGACAGTGTCTTAAGACCACCTTGCCGTATAGTTTACACTGAGTATTGCAGGTCATGCTTGGAGTGATTTACAACAGCCCTGCAATGCTGTCCTGTTGTGGCAGACCGCTATTGTATATTGTAGGTGAGAGTGTACAACACTGCAGTATTATCTGTTGTTTTCATTACCACATTACACCGCAACCAGGCAGTGTAGTTCATTTCTACTCCTATTGCAGGTTGTAGAGCAGTACTGAGAGGGAGGGAACTTCTATGTTACAGAGCCATTGATTTGTTAAACTGCTCTAGGAACTGTAGTTCTATGAAGAAAAGAGGGGGTCTCCTAAAAAGTCTCAGCACCCTAAACCAGGGGTTAGCAATCTTTTTCAGCCATGGGCCGGTCCACCAACCCTCAGATCATGTGATGGGCCGGACTATATATTTTGGGGAAAAAGAACGAATTCCTATGCCCCACAAATAACCTAGCGATGCATTTTAAATAAAAGCACACATTCTACTCATGTAAAAACACCGGCAGGCCCCACAAATAACCCAGAGATGCATTTTAAATAAAAGGAAACATTCTACTCATGTAAAAACACGCTGATTCCCGGACTGTCCACGGGCCGGACTGAGAAGGCGATTGGGCCACATCCAGCCCCCGGGCCTTAGGTTGCTTACCCCTGTGGGCCTAAACCACCTACAGGTCTCAAGATTCTCTGGGGAAAGCTATGATTGTTTAAAGTGGTATGATACTGTATTAAATGTTCAGAGCAGATGGGGCCAGAGTAAATTAACCTCTATATAACAGAGAGTTGGGCATTCTTTAATTGCCCAAAGCTTCAGGAGAGAAAAATGCAATTTAATATAATAGACTGGAGAAGGAAATGCTACCACTAGAACTATTGCTACTAATGCTACTACTGTTACTCCTACTCCTACTTCACCTACCCCTACATGGAACTATCTATTAATTATTAATTATTATTAGCTGGGAGTGCCCAGCACTGCCAAGGAATATTTAGTAACCAAAAAAATACTGTGATTTTTAAATGGATAGAGTTTTGACCAGTCATGCCAGAAGATCAGATGAAGTCACACCAAAGTCACATTTTGGCCCACCATCTTGATTCAAAATGGTGCCTTGCATCTAAACAGCAACAAAGTCTTCATCCCCATGACTTGGAAATTCTCATGCTGAGTTTAGCAACAGTATATTTAGACACAGCTGAACCCAAGCCAAAAAAAGGGTGAAGTCACACCAAAGCCTTTTTGCAGTCTACCATATTGATTCAACATGGTGTCCAATTCTCAAATGAAGTCCACTGCCCTCACCCTAAGGACTCTTGTGCTGGTTTGGGTGACAGTATTGCTAGAGGCATCCAAACACAAAATGAACAAACAGACAAATGGACAAGCCATTTGACAAAACATTTATTAGATTTATTTATTTTATTGACTATATATCCTGCCCTTGCTCCCCAAGGAGGCCAGGGTGGCAAACAGATTCACAGTTTAAAAACCAACAAAGCAAAAACATTCTAAAACAGTTAAAATATTCTACAAACAATTACAAGGAAAAACACCCTAAAAGCCGACTAGCAGTTAGAAACATTCTTCCATCCAATGGTTTTGGGGTGGCCAGGAACAGTATTCTTCAGACTAAATGTCAGGGTGAACAGAAATGTTTTCCAATTGCTCCTGAAAGTGAATAATGGTGGAGGCAGGTGCACCTCACTAGAGATTGGGTCTTCTAGTGTTTTTGCATCTTGCGATTGTTCCCTTGAGGAAACTGCCTGCTGTTGCCTGTACTGTACCTATTAGAAGGCTCTGGCCTTCAAGCTTTCTCAGCCTGTTGCCTTCCTTTCACAAGCACTTCAACTGGCTTAATTAGTGGGAGAAGAAGAGGGAATGGGAAAACAAGAACTTTTCCTAACATTAAATGGCACTTAGATTTGCACCTTCACCTCTTAGCATTGAATGATGTCTTTCTCTTGAAGTGCCTTAATGTAACCACACAACAAAATATGTGCATTAGTGTAAAGTGAAAGATTTAGCAACATTTGAAATTAATTCAGGGTGACGAGCTAACCACTGTTTCAAAAAAAGGGAGAGACAAAGAGAGATCTCTGTGCCCTTAGTTTTTCTCTCCATCATCTTAGTAATTAAAGAATTAAAGAACTACTTAAAGATATTTTTAAAATAAGTAAGTAAGTAAGTAAGTAAATAAATAAATAAATAAATAAATACATAAATACATAAATAAATAAAATTAAAAATACAGCAGACACAACTATAAGGAGAGATCATGGTTGCAGTACTGCCCAAATCATGGGATTTACCCATGAAGTTTTAATTTTGGCTTGTTGCTTATGTCTAGGACATATCCAATTTACAGTGAAATCCTGTGCATGCCTGATGAGATGCAAGTCCCACTGGATCTTCTCTTAGGGGAGAGTATATAGGACTGCAGCCTGAAAATATTTCTTAATTGTGTTTTAGGGCACAGAGCCCTCTACATGAAATCCACCAGCTGAGGGCATAAAGGACGTGGCAGAATACATATAAGCTGGTGAAATGAAATATATGTAGCCTAGACCCTGGATAGCTCAGTTGGTCAGAGTGTGGTGCTGATAACACCAAGGTTGCAGGTTTGATCCTTGTATGGGGCAGCTGCATATTTCTGCACTGCAGAGAGTTGGACTAGATGATCCTAAGGGTACCCTACCCACTCTACAATTCTATGATACCTCTCCACCATACACCTATGGCAGTAGACCCAGGCCCATCTGGTGGGGTGGAGCTGCAGTCACCCTTCTGACATTGGCTAACACCATTTATCAAGCTGGATGTGAAGCAATGTGAGAGAGGGTGGTGAGGGGAAAAAAAGCTGTCTTGGTACTGAAGCCATTAGTCAAAATAACATGTTTTCTGTAGTCTTAGAAGGGGGCATGGTTATGAGCGTGTGACAATCGGGGTGAAGCAGAAGACTGTCTGCACTTCAGCATAATGTTACATCCCTGATCCTCTCCAACTTGTAGAAGTTTGTGCATTTGTAGGAGGATTCAAGTTTGAATTTTGATTTAGGCAATTAAAGTTAACTAAAGTGCTCTGCCACCCCAGTGCACTTTGAATAAGAGAAAGGCTTCTTGCAATTAGGAAGGTGACACGGAAATGCATTGAAAACTGTGGGACAAATGAAACACCCCAAAATCAAATCAGGATGAATGCTCATTCTTGTAAAACATCCCTGCAAACAAATGCCCAGCAAAGACCAGGCTGTTTCCAGATGACCTGTTTTTTTGAACATCCATCCAGATTTGTTCACAGGGATATTGTGTTGGCTATTTAATGAACATTCATCATGATATGTTTGTGGAGAGGTTAGATGCAGCTGCATCAAAGCAAGCATCATCCCACACTTTCCAGGGCCTTCCTGTGTCATTTGTTGCAAAAGTCCGATCCCTGGGGAAAGAATGTTCATTGCGCATATCCACCTATCAATTATATATTATATCAATTATAATTGTGCGGCTTGAATTTGCCGGTATGGGATTGAATCCTACCCCCCAAAATAGTTAATAGCCTGTAAACTTCCAAAGTCTTAACCCAATGTAAGCTTTGTGCAAGTAAATCAGGATGAATGTTCAGTAAACAGGTTGTTTGGAGGAGGGCCTAAGCTCTCGATTAGCAGTTAAGAGGTGACACGAGGGAAGTGGACAGAGAAAAGTTTTCCTCCCTCTTTCAGAGCACTAGAACTCATGGACATCCAAAGAAGTGGAATGCTAGGAGATTTGGGACATATGAGAGAAAGTCCTTCTTTATGCAGCTCATTATTAAACCATGGAACTTAGTCCCACAGGAGAAGATGGTGGCCACCAGCTTGTATGGCTTTAAAAGAAGATTGAACAAATTCATGGAGGGGAAGAATACCTGTGGCTACTATCTATGATGGCTCTGCTCTGTTTCCACACTCAGTAATGCTTACTAATTCCAGTTTCTGGAAATCACAAGTGGGGAGAGTGATCAGGTCCAGCTTGCAGCCTTCCCACTGTTGACCACTGTGAGAACAAGATGCTGGACTAGATGGACCACTGGCCTGATCCAGCAGGGCTCTTATGTTCTTAAAAACAAAATGTTGTTCCCATTAGAAAATAAATAAGCAAACTCCCATTTAATTGGCCCAAGCGGGAGGAAATGACCCAGCAAAAAAGTAACTTGAGTTAGTTCAGGGTGCCAGTGATAGGTGCAGCGCTTAAGATTAAAATGGGTGAGTGGCTAAATGGGTGTTTTGCTTTCACACAAAGCGCCCTGCTACTTGCAATCCAAACACTGCGCTTCATCTCCTTCAAGGTGCAATGAAGAGATATAGCAGTTTAGTGTTCTTGATGTTGGCAAAAAGAGCCTGGGGAGATGGGGCGGGGGGGGGGGAGAAACATTATCCAGGGAGAGCCAATCTTTCCATAATAGTTGAATAATGCTTGCTTTTGATGATAAAGGTTTGGGTGAAAAGATGAAGTGAGAGAAATGGGTACCTATAGCTGGCTTGAGCAAAACATTCATTTTCTATAGCTCATTTCTCTCTCGCTCCCTCCCTCCTCCCCCGCCCCATTTCTCTTTGACCCCCTTTTGGAGTGTATCTTCTGAATAACCCATTTGATGCTTTAATGCAGCTCAGTGACTGAATGGAACAGTCTGTGTAGCAAGAACTTTGGGACGACTTTGTCTATGAAATGATGCACAAAGGTTTTGTCGGGTTACGCATTAGCCCCATTAATGTCTCTTTCAAAGATAATGTGTGCAGTGGCAGCAGGGCAGATAAAGACTAGATAGCACACACCACATTCGATATAAAAAGAACATAAGAAGAACTCAGCTGGATCAGACCAAAGACTCACCTAATCTAGCATTCTAGCCTCACAGTGGCTAGCCAGATGCAAGCAGGGCGCTTTCCACTCATGCTCCTCTGCAACTGGTCTTTAGGGTCATGCAGCCTCTGATAAATGGAGATAGTACACAACCATTATGCCTAATAGCTACTAATAGCCTTATCTTCCTTTAGGGATCCCTTCCAACTCTATGATGCCACGAAAGCCCCCAAATATTACATATTACAAATTATTACATATTGTGATAGGACATTCCATAGTTTAACTAAGTGCTGTGTTAAGATGTACAGGCAACTCCCCATTTACATGGGGGTTACACTGAGGCACCACTGTTTAAGTGATATTGTGTATACAGTATTGGGAACACCATTGAAAAAGCCTGCAGGCACCACAATCATTCCTTCTAAGAGCTTCCTTGCTCAAACTCCAACTCTCCACGGTTGTTGAAAGAGCTCCTGGGATTGCACTTGCAGAGGCTTGTGGGATTGCTAGACACTGTTTTTGCCATTTTCATGCTCTTTTTGCCCCTTTTCATGCCACTTCTGGGTTTGCAGCAACGTGTGCATGCACGGTCTTGCATGCCTTGAACGCATGTAAATGAGATGTTGCCTGTACTTCATTTTCTCAGTTCTAAATCTTCCAGTATTCAGTTTGAATATTGAAGAAGACCCAATGATCCCACTGGGTTTTAGTATTATGAGAGGGAGGAAAACTTATCTTTCCACTTTTCGAACAAAATGCATTTTTTTTTACACCTCTATCGTGCCCTCCCTTACTCATCTTTTTAAGAAACTAAAATCACCAAAGGCTGTAAGTTTTCTTCAAAATGGAGTTCTTCCAGCCAAAGAATAATCTTGGTTGCCTTTTCAAGCAACTCAATGCCATTTTTTAAAGATGTGGTGGCCATAATTGTACACAATCTTCTTCTTTGGCAATCACTCATAGCCGAGTAAGATTGCCTTCCATAAAAACGGTTTTAACAATGAGTCCATAAGTGACTGTGGAGGCCAATTCTGGATCCACATGTCCTTCCACAGTGGGGACATTGATTCCCGGGCAGGAGTTGATCCCGGTGTGGATTTGCCAAGTGTGCCTTCCTCTTAGCACATTTCTCCCTTGCGTCCTAAGTTTGACTGTCTTCAAAGCCTATGACACCTTTGGTCAAGGCTGTTCTCCAGCTGGAGCGCTCACAGGCCAGGGTTTCCCAGTTGTCAGTGATTATACATTTTTAAAGATTTGCCTTGAGACAGTCTTTAAACCTCTTTTGTTGACCACCAGCACTAGCATTACGCTTTCCATTTTTAAGTTCGGAATAGAGTAGTTACTTTGGAAGACGATCATCAGGCATCCGCACAACATGACCAGTCCAACGAAGTTGATGTTGAAGAATCATTGCTTCAACACTGGTGATCTTTGCTTCTTCCGGCACACTGATATTAGTCCGCCTGTCTTCCCAAGTGATGTGTAAAATTTTTCGGAGACACTGTTGATGGAACCTTTCGAGGAGTTGGAGATGGTGTTTATAAGTGGTCCATGTGTCACAAGCATATAGTAAGGTTGGTAGTACAATAGCTTTGTAAACAAGCATTTTGGTTTCCCTGCGAATGTCCCGGTCCTCAAACACTCTGTGCTTCAATTGGGAGAAAGCCGCACTCGCAGAGCTCAGGCGATGCTGGATTTCAGCATCAGTGTTGGCCCCTGTGGAAATATAACTTCCTAGTTTAGGAGAAGTGATTGACATTGAAGTGATCCCAGGTAGAAGAAGTGAAACGCCATCATTGGATTTGTGGCACTGCAGAGGGGTTATTTTGTACTTGTTGGTGCAGCACTTTGGTTTTTTGGATATTGAGTGATAGGCCAAGCTATTTGTAAGCTTCTACAAAGATATTTAGGATGGTTTGGAGGTCATCCTCTGAGTGTGTGCAAACTACGTTGTCATCAGCATACTGAAGCTCTATGATGGAAGTTACGGTAATCTTACTCTTTGCTTTCAGCCTGCTCAGATTAAAGAGCTTTCCTTCTGTTCAATATATGATTTCTACTTTGACAAAGTGTAGGATCATGGCAATGAAAATAATGAATAGAGTTGGGGCAATAACACAACCCTGTTTAACACCTGATCCCACTGTGAATGGTTCACTTTGAGAGCCATTGTTATCTGTGATTGTTGCTGTCATATTATCATGGAAGAGCCAAATGATGTTTACAAATTTATCTGGGCAGCCAATTTTCAGAAGGACAGTCCACAGGGCATTACGATTTACAGTGTCGAAAGCCTTAGGTCAATAAACACCATATACAGGGGTTGGTTTTGCTCTTTGCATTTTTCTTGAAGCTGTCGAGCGGTGAAAATGATGTCTACTGTCCCCCTAGAAGGCCGAAAACCATTTTGGGATTCAGGAAGGATCACCTCGGATATTGTTAAGAGACGGTTTGCTAAGATCCTTGGAAGAATTTTGCCAGCTGCAGCTAATAGAGAGATGCCTCAATAGTTTCCACAATCAGTTCTGTCACCTTTTTTTAAAAGAGATTGATAATTTTGGCATCCCTAAAGTCTGCTTGGATCTCTTCTCTTTCCCAGATTTTTCCAATGAGCTTGTGAAGTTGTTGTGTAAGTTCAATTACGCCCACTTTGAAGATTTCGGCAGGTATCCCATCAGGTCTACTGGCTTTGTTGTTTTTCATTTGGTTAATAGCTGTACACAACTCTCTCAGATTTGGAGATACTGCAAGCTCATCTCTAACTTGTTTTTGCAGAATTTGTAAGAGGACCTCAGCGGCTACGGGGGAGTTGCAGTTAAGGAGATGTTGGTAGTGTTCTTTCCAGTGCAGTGCAATAGCTTCTGTATCTTTTAGAAGTGTGGTACCATCTACTGAGTGTAGGGGGCATATGCCATGATTTATTGGCCCATAGATGCCATTTTTTGAGATGTGGTAGCCATAATTGTACACAGTAACCCAATGTGGTCTCATCATAGGTTTTGTATAATGGCATTACGATATTGGCAGTTTTATTTTCAGTCTCTTTCCTAATGATCTACAGCATGGAATTTCCTTTTTTCACAGCTGCCACATTTTGGGTCAACATTTTCATCATGACCCCAAGATCTCTTTCCTGTCACCAGAAATTCAGACCGTATAAATGTTTATGTGAAAATTAGGGTGTGTTTTTTTTTGCCCCAATATGCATCCTTTCACATTTGCTTACATTGTGTTGCATCTGCCATTCTACTACTCATTCACCTAGACTGAAGGGATTATTTCGGAGCTCCTTACAATCCCTTTTTGGTTCAACTCTTGAACAAATTTCTGTCATCAGCAGAGTTGGCCACCTCACTCCTCACCCCAACTGTCATTTCGTGTTAAAAACATTGGTCCCATTATAGGTGGTAAGAACACAAGAAGAGCCTGCTGGATCAGGCCAATGGCCCATCTAGTCTCACATCTTCTTATCTTAGTAGCCAACCAGATGCTTCTTTTGGGAAACCTGTAGTAGGACCAGAGCACCAGAGCCCTCTCCACTCCTGTAATTTCCAGTAACTGGGATTCAGAAGCATCACTGCTTCTGACTGTGGAGACAGAGCATGGCCAATGTGACTATTAGCCATTGATAGTTATCATTCTTGGGAGATTCCAGATTACACTGCCTGTTGGGTAAACTGTCCATTTATTCCCACTCTCTGCTTCCTAGTCTCTAACCAGATACCAGCTGATGACCTGTCTCTCATGCCTGTCAAGCTCTCATGTCTATGGTGAGGGACTTTGTCAAAAGCTTTTTGAAAGTCTTAAGTAGCTGCATGAGGTTTATTCGAGTGTGGCATTCCCATGCTCAGACTCATCCACACAACCCTTAATTCTGCTAGATCAGGGGACATGAGACCTCTTCATCTAATATTATGCAGACTTCTGCCTAATTTTCAAAGATCCCTCTGCAGGAAATAAGTTTAAGCCTCTGGAAACAAAAAAGTCTGCTGGATGGGGAGGGGAGAGAGAGAGAGAGAGAGAGAGAGAGAGAGAAAGAGAGAGAGAAGGATCCCACCCACTTTTTTGTCTTCCCATACCCATGTTGGCTTCTGACCAACTTTGCATCTATCTACTTTTTGCTGTTGCTCAGCTCCCAAACCTGAATCTTTGGGAGCTGTTAATGCAAATGTTGTTGCTGATATGCTAGGAGTTCTTCCTTTTCTTTCCAACCCAATCCTTAGAGGATTATGGTCATTAGGGAGTAATCTTTGGATGCTCCTTAATATGTTTCCATTGAAGGATGGCTTCTCTCTCTCTCATCACAAAAGAGAGAAAATGAGGTGTGAACAAGGACCCTTTTAGCTGCCTTTCCCATCCTCTCCTGCATCTGAAAAGTCACAGCTGGAACCAGGAAAGCCAGGCATTACATTTCCATAACCACCAGTGGTCCAAAGTTAATGATTTAGACTTATTATATGCAACAGAGTTTCCCCCTTTCTACTGTTGTTTTGCCATGGGAACACCTGTGTTCACTGGGAGTGTAGTGGTATAACATCTGTTTTGCATGCAGAAGGTCCCAGGTTCAATCCCCAGCAGCTCCAGATAGGGCTGAGGAAGACCCCTGCCTGAAACCCTGGATAGCTGCTGCCTGTCAGTGTAGGCAACACTGAGCTAGATGGAACAATTTTCTGACTTGACATAAGGCAGCCTCCTATGCTCTTAAGTTGCAGTGGTGGATTCTAAGATTCATCGAATCATAGAGTTGAAAGGGACCCCATGGGTGATCTAGTACAGGAATCTCAACATGTGGTTCCCCCACCCAATTTGAAACCATACTGGACCCTGATCCAAATAGAGATATACCACTTTTCTGGAAATGCCCCCCAGTGACCTTTGTATTCTGTATCCCATTTTACTTTTGCTCATCCTTCAAGGAAGTCAGGTTGGCATAGATGTTCCACCTCCTATGCCTTGTGATCTAGGAGGTGCTTCTAGATGACATCTTTGTTGATCATTCATTCTGATTTGTTTGCAGGAAGGTTTAATAAACTTGTTAAAGCAAGTGTTGCCTCACACTTTCCGCTCTTTCCAGCACACTAACCTATTGCTCACCTTACAAAAGTCCATTTCGGGGTGGGTGGGAGCGAATATGTTGCATGAGACCTCTCAAGTATAATTGTGTCACCTGAATTTACCAGTATGTGATTGAATCCTGCCTCAGATGTCTGGAAACACCTGAAAAGCAATGGATCCAAGTTCACCCAGGGAAATTTGGACCTGGGCCTCCGAAGCTCTAGCCTAACACTCTAATCGCAATACAACCCTGCTTCTCTTAATCCCTTCACTGCTGAATCTATGAGTCTTGAAACACCCAAACAGTTTTGCAAGACTCAGATGTGGATGTTGACATTCACTAAACTGAGAAATAGCTAAGCATGGCTGTCATAGATGTTCCACTAGCAGACTGAATCTACTGGGGTACATAGGAATTTCTGCTGAGTTCGCAAGTGGTTGTGCATTAATTATTGGTAGTGTGGGAATAAACCAGTAAACCAGTGATGTTCTACGCCACCTGGTGCAAACTTCAATGAGTGCCCATAGTCAGTTCCAGCTTGTGGGTTTCCCATAGGCATCTGGTTAGCTACTGTGAGAACAGGCTGCTGGACTAGATGGGCTACTGGACTGATCTCACAGGCTCTTATGTTTTTTTGTGTCCACAGCCACCTTCCACCTTAATTTGCTCAGAGGTCTGCATTTGCATCTATGCATATAAATTAACCTATGCAAACTTTATGCAGATTTATGCCACAGGGCTGGTTTTTATCTACCTTGTAAACTGCTGGACTCTCCTTCATAGGAGGTTTTTGGACAGATGTTTGGTGGCCATCTGTCAGGGATTATTTAGCACTGATTCCTGCATTCCAGAGGGTTGGACAAGATGGTGCCTTCTTACTTTACAAATCTATATGACCTAGCAATACCACACTAGATGGGTGGTAAATTATTTGAAACCAGCAGAAGACCCATTGCAGTTTCATATCTTAACATGTCCACTGTTCCAACTGGAATAGCTTACCTTTCTTTTCCTTGTCTTTTTTGCACCTTGGATATTGATGCAGGAACCAGATTACTTGGCAAGACTTCTGAAGCAGGTGTTTGGCATTCAGTTATCTTAAAGACTCTCTTGAAGAATGATGGCTGCATGATATGCGTTTATCTTTAATCTCGCAGAGTTTGCAGAGGATGTTTTTTTCCTCCCTCCCTCCTGACAAATTGCACTACAGTTTATGGAAATGTAACATTTTCTGTGAATGGCTCCGAGTGGCTGTGATGCATGCTGATGAGTTAGACAAAGTAGCTCGCTGCATACGAGCAACTGTCGCAGCCCTTTCCATTAGCAAATTAAAATCTGTTCAAATTTATTTACTAATATATTAGGAAGAATCTCCGGGCTGACCCACCGACCTGCATTATCGAGGAAACAACAGTGGTTGCGAAAATAATTATTACAAAGTTCGGTGCCTCCTGTTTGTTTCCTATTTTAATCATAACTTGAGGTCAGCAGCATGGCAGGTTTACCATCTGCATTCTGTGCTCAGGCTACATTTACTTAAAAATTATCAATTACATTTCCCAGTAGCTTCTTCCACCGAACACCACTGAATCAGGGAAGCATAGCTTTGTTAAAAAAAAATCTTCTCTGCAAAACACAGCTGCCTGAAATATTTTTCCATGGATTTATGGGGACATTTGTGACATCATGCCTTTTTCAACTGAAACTGGTGCCAGTGTGATACATTCTACGTAAGGGCCACAGATTCCAACATGGTGTTAAGGATGCTAAAGCCCCTTGGTGTCAACGAGCTGCACATTTCATTGGGCTTTAGCAGCTGTGTAGATCTGGGGCAGGGCTTTGGTTGGGTGGCAGAGCATCTGCTCTGCATGCAAGAAGGTTCAAGGTTCAGTTCCCAATGGCAACACCAGGTAGTTTGGGGAACATCCACTGTCTGAATACCTGGAGGGCCACATAGCCAGTATGAGCTAGACTCCAGTGGTATAAGGCATTTTCCTGCATCTCTGGCTAAACCCACACCTCTAAAGCTGCAGCTATCACATTCACTAGAAGCTTCCTTATTCCAAGTTGGACCACTATGCCATGAGCCTGTCCCTTGCCTGCACAAGACCATTAAGTTCCAACTGCACTGTTCCCACTGGTCCATCGCACTTCGTATAGTTTACAGAGCTAGCCAACATGGCATCTCACAGTTGACATTGAACTACAAATCCTATCACCCCTGACTTTTGGCTATTCTAGCTAGGGCCAATGGGAGTTGTGGTTTAACAACCTCTGGAGGGTTAACTTGTTGGGTGCCTCTTGTGAACACTGACTGGTAGCAGCTGTCTTGGGTTTAGAAAGTCAGGAATCTTCCTCAACTCAACCTGGAGATGGCAGGGATTGAACCTGGGATTAGTCAAATTAATGCAGGATATCTATGACAATTAGCTATTATGGCTATATCCTCCCTCCACTGTCAGGAGCCAGCATGCCTCTAAACACCAGTCACTGGGAATCACAAGTGGGGAGACTGCTGTTGCACTCAGGTCCTGTGTGTGGGTTTCTCATAGGCCTTTCCAGTTGTCCACTGTGAGAAAAGGATGCTGGGCTAGATAGATGAACCATTGACCTAATCTTCTTATGTTCTTAGGACTCTCATTAAAACAGAGGTCTGTTACTTGTAAATTAGGACACCTGGCTACCCAACTGCTAGATCACAATATGTTTGTTTTTTTTGGGGGGGGAGGCAGCTATCTCTGGGCTTCAGGGGGAGCCCCAAAGCAGCTATGGAGAGACAATTGCAATGGAAGATGTTGTATTTCACACACACACACACACACACACACACACACACACACACACACTATATATATATATATATAACGCAAGCGACTTCTCCCCCCAGTTGAACACATTAAGTGATTCTGTCCAATATAGTTTCAAAGAAATCTAAACCGTTTCGACAGTGTTTTAACAAATGTTTTCCAAAATATTCCAAACAAGGCTTCGGCACTGCAGGTTTCTGTTTAATACTACTACTACAAATAATGATGATTGGGGTGGGGTGGGGGGTGGGGAGAGCTGGGTGTAAGAGAGAATGTTCAGACCACGGAATTTATTTGTTTTTAAGACTGAAAAACCTTGATATGAGGTTTGGGATGTGTTGTTGGTTCCCCCTAATGGCAAAGCCCAGGTATGACTTAGGAAATAAAATTTAGGACAGGTTTGAGATAGTTTTTAAAGAAAAAAAATTGCTACTAATGTGGGGAGCGGGTGAGGGGGAATTCACACCTTGTCATCAGCAGCTGCAAATTCCTTCAGAGGATGATCTCAGTAGTTGTAAGGAGACCCAACATTCCTCTTGTAGAGCTACAATTCCCAGAGTCCCTGGGGAAGAGGGACTGATTATTTAATCCACTCTTGAGAACTGCAGCTCTTTGGGGGAAATAGGGATCTCCTAGCAACTTTAATCAGCCTTAACAAATTACATTTCCTAGGATTTTTTGGTTTAAAGTGGTATCAGAGTTCTTTAAATGTATGGTGTGAATGTGGCTTAATTCTTTGTCACCATTTCCCTTCCCGCTGAGTTCTACTTCAAGTGGAATCTTGAGACTAAGAAGGAGGGAAGCAGACAGCTAGGGCCAACTCCTGGTCTTGTTGCTAGCAGGGAGGCAGCAATATGCTGAGACGCAGACTAAGATTAGTAGGGAAGGGCCCCATTCATTCTAATGGACCAGCCTCCATTGCTCCTCCATTCCTGTTGCTTCCTATAGTGACCATTGGGATGCTTCCAATAAGCCCATCTTGAAGGCACAAAGGCAACCACTTTTCTCTGCTGTGTACTGCGTCTGGGAGACCGGCTTTGTAAAATAGCCCACACCAGTTACTAGCTTGCACAATTACTTATGAGCTTCCTAGCAGGCTAGTAGCATGGAAATGCAGACTACTAGTAAAAATAACATTAGTCACCACCACCACCAGCAGCAGCAGTAGCAGCAGCAGCAGCTTCTGCCAGGTGGATGCTACAGCACTTTTTTCTTAGGTAAAGATAAAGGGTAAAGGGAACACTGACCATTAGGTCCAGTCACGGACAACTCTGGGGTTGCGGTGCTCATCTCACTTTATTGGCCGAGGGAGCCGGCGTACAGCTTCCGGGTCATGTGGCCAGCATGACTAAGCCACTTCTAGCAAACCAGGGCAGCACACGGAAACGCCGTTTACCTTCCCGCTGGAGCGGTACCTATTTATCTACTTGCACTTTGACGGGCTTTCGAACTGCTAGGTTGGCAGGAGTAGGGACTGAGCAATGGGAGCTCACCCCGTCGTGGGGATTCGAACTGCCAGCCTTCCAGTAGGCAAGCTCTAGGCTCTGTGGTTTAACCCACAGCGCCTCCCGCATCCCACTTTTTTCTTAGGCACTCCAGCTCATGGGCCAGTCATTGCTCAACTAGGAGGTCAGAATTTGCCCTTGAGGCCATTTTGCCAAAATGATGCCCACCAGCTGTTGTCACTGGGTAACTGTGGAATACCTGCATTTGACACACATTTTATGGTATGTTACTGACTGATATTCTGGACTGCATCCAACAAAGTTTTACTCAGAGTAAATAAAATAATGGACTTGTTAGCCATGTCCATTAATTTCAATGGGTTTACTCTGAGTAGGTCTAGCATGGGATGCCACCCTATATATTTAGAATAAAGAACTAATAAAGTTGGAAGGGACAGTGCCAAGCCTTTAAACCCATGGTTCCCAAGGTGGGGCATGCGCCCCATAGGGGGGCAATTTGATTTTTAAAAGGGGGGCAATTTGAGAATGAGTTATTAACAGTGAATGGCCTTTTGGGCTTCCTCCATGCGAATAGGAATTCACTTTTTGAATACAGCAGTACCTCACGTTACATACGCTTCAGGTTACAGACTCCGCTAACCCAGAAATAGTGCTTCAGGTTAAGAACTTTGCTTCAGGATGAGAACAGAAATCGTGCTCTGGCAGCGCAGCAGCAGGAGGAGGCCCCATTAGCTAAAGTGGTGCTTCAGGTTAAGAACAGTTTCAGGACCTCCGGAATGAATTAAGCACTTAACCAGAGGTACCACTGTAATAAGAATTATATGTCACAGGGGGTGGAGATGGGCATCAGGATTTTAGAGATGCTTATGTGGGGCATGGGCAAAGAAAGGTTGGGAACCATTGCTTTAAACAATGGTTAAGTCTCCTGAAAGACTGCTTTTCCATTTTTGGGAAAAGAGGCTCCCACTCATTACTGCAGGGAAAGCATACTCCTTGGACACTTTTTTCAGATGTGAATTTCAATCTTTTGTATTTCATCTGTAGGTGACAGTACAAGGTTCTCTGCCATGAGAAGAAGAAGTGCTCAGAGAGGAAGTCCCTCCATTGTCATCAAGACCAGACTAATAATACAGGCAGGGTAGCCAATGTGGTGTCCCTCCAGATGTTGTTGGACTCTAGCTCCCATCATCTCCAGCTGTCTTGGCCAATGGTGCCAGGGATAATGGGAGCTGTAGTCCAGCAGCATCTGAAGGGCACTACTTTGGCTACCCCTGATGTGAGGCCACCTGTGCCCCTGCCCTCTTCACTTTCCTTTTGGGATGATGCTGTACTCCGCCTGCTCTTGACCAATCCCCACTGACCACCTGGTTCCAGTCTTTGTGCTTGCTAGTCAGAGTCTTCAGAATCCTCTTCACTTTTCCTATGTTTCACTTTTTTGTGTGAGCTTTTTTTACTTTTCGTTTCACCTTCCTTCTTCTTTTTAGAGCTCTTCTCATTCTTACTTTTTTCCTCTTTCTTATTCTTTACCTTTGATGCCACTGCCTTCTTGACCTTCCCAATGTGTTTCTGAACATTCTTGGACTTTGCGGCCTTCTTAATCTTCCCAATGTGCTTCTGAACAGTCTTGGAGTTCGCTGCCTTCTTAATCTTACGAACATGCTTCTGAACAGCCTTCGATTTTGCGGCCTTCTTAATCTTACCAATGTGCTTCTTAACAGCCTTGGAGTTTGCGGCCTTCTTAATCTTACTAACATGCTTCTGAACAGCCTTCGATTTTGCGGCCTTCTTGATCTTACCAATATGCTTCTGAACAGCTTTCGATTTTGCAACCTTCTTAATTTTACCAATGTGCTTTTGCACAGCTTCTGATTTTGCAACCTTCTTAATTTTACCTAGTTTCTTCTTTATTGCATGCCTTTTCCCTTTCTTCTTTTTCTTTGCTTTTCCTTCTGGGACAGAATATCCTCCTTCCTCCTCCTCCTCCTCCTCCTCTTTCATTATTTTCTTTTTCCTTGTTTCTATAAATAATAATAATAATAATAATAATAAGAAGAAGAAGAAGAAGAAGACACACACACAAAAACCCCATAACTTGTACCCTACCCATGTGACTGGGTTGCCCCAGCATCTGTGTGGCTTCCAGCAAAACATAACAGAACACAGTAAAACACAGCAAAACATTAGAGGCTCCCCAATACACAATTGTCTTCTATATCTTTTCCCAACAATTCATACTTCTTAGCTCGTACAGTGGTACGTCAGGTCACAGACGCTTCAGGTTACAGACGCTTCAAGTTACAGACTCCGCTAACCCAGAAATAGTACCTCGGGTTAAGAACTGTGCTTCAGGATGAGAACAGAAATTGTGCTCCAGCGGTGCGGCAGCAGCGGGAAGCCCCATTAGCTAAAGTGGTGCTTCAGGTTAAGAACAGTTTCAGGTTAAGAACGGACCTCCAGAACGAATTAAGTTCTTAACCCGAGGTACCACTGTATAGTCAATTCATACTCCTCAGCTACAATATAATAGAACTATCTTAGAAAGATAAAACCAGACTAGCTGCCAGTTTCACATCTAAGCCCAGTTATGATAGCTTTGGCCAAATTGTGTTATTTCCACTTAATTCCAAGAATAAGTTGGGGGATTTTTCGTGAGGAGGGGGCAGGCTTCTTGGGCTTCATCAACTATTTGATTGTGCCAACTCCAGCACTCAGCAGGATGTCTGACATATGCCCCATCTGCAATATACCGTATTTTTCACCCTATAGGACGCACTTTCCCCCCTCCAAAAATGAAGGAAATGTGTGTGCGTCCTATGGGGCGAATGCAGGCTTTCACTGAAGCTTGGAGAGCAAGAGGGGTTGGTGCGCACTGACCCCTCTCGCTCTCCAGGCTTCAGGAAGCTGTCCGCAAGCCTTGGAAGCCCGGCGCGACTTCCCGCCGGTCTCCCAAGGCTTGTGGACAGCAGCCTGCAGCCCGAAAGCCAGGGAGCGCAGCAGAGCACGCCCCGGGCTTTGGGCAGATATCCCCAAGCCTGGGGAGACCGGCGGGATAGCAGCCTGTTCTGGGGGCTGGGGTCAGGGGAAGCCGGGCTCCCAAGGCTTGCGGATAGCAGCCTGTTCTGGGGGCTGGGGTCAGGGGAAGCCGGGCTCCCAAGGCTTGCGGATAGCAGCCTGTTCTGGGGGCTGGGGTCAGGGGAAGCCGGGCTCCCAAGGCTTGCGGATAGCAGCCTGTTCTGGGGGCTGGGGTCGGGGGAAGCCGGGCTCCCAAGGCTTGCGGATAGCAGCCTGTTCTGGGGGCTGGGGTCGGGGGAAGCCGGGCTCCCAAGGCTTGCGGATAGCAGCCTGTTCTGGGGGCTGGGGTCGGGGGAAGCCGGGCTCCCAAGGCTTGCGGATAGCAGCCTGTTCTGGGGGCTGGGGTCGGGGGAAGCCGGGCTCCCAAGGCTTGCGGATAGCAGCCTGTTCTGGGGGCTGGGGTCGGGGGAAACTCGGGCTCCCAAGGCTTGCGGATAGCAGCCTGTTCTGGGGGCTGGGGTCGGGGGAAACTCGGGCTCCCAAGGCTTGCGGATAGCAGCCTGTTCTGGGGGCTGGGGTCGGGGGAAGCTCGGGCTTCCCCCGCCCCAGCCCCGCGTCTGGGGGGGAAATAATTTTTTTTGTGTTTATTCCTCCCCCCCCAAAAAACTAGGTGCTCCCTATGGGCCGGTGCGCCCTATAGGGCGAAAAATACGGTATATACAAAACAGTGCCATTCTAGTTTCAACATTCATAGCTTCCCCCCAAAGAATCCTGGGGATTGTAATTTGTTAAGGGGACTGAGAGTTGTTAAGAGAATCTTACTTCTTCTACAGAGCTACACTTTCCTGAGTCGTTTTGTGAGACAATCAGCCTCATATAACCAACATGCTTAAATCTAATTAATGCATGAAGTTATGTAAGCTGTACTGCCAGGCTTAGCTCACCTTGGAAGGGACTAGGTAATCAATCCTTTGCTCCCCTCTTAATCTTCCTGGCTATTTCCTAGTTCTTCTTCTTTTATATTTTTATTTGTTTTATTTATTTTTATTTGTTTTACACACAACAACAACAACAACAGATTAAATTCTGATGCTTGATAGTGGTCTAGCACCCACAAACTCATAACACTATATTTCCATGATTTCCATTGCTGTAGTTTTGGTGAAATAATAATAATAATAATAATAATAATAATAATAATAATAATAATAATAATTTTCTTGCTACAGTAGGTCAGCTGGGCAAACATGCACTCATATTCCAAGCTGCAGCAGTAACCTGCAGAGTTCAATGTTGTTGTTGACATCCATCTGTCTCAGGAGACAGTAGAAGAGTGCTCCACTGTGATTTTCATACTGAGAGTTAAAGTTGAGTGTAAAGTAGCCGGTTTTCATTTGAGTTTATTTCCTTAAAAGCGTATAAGAATTATTTGGGAAATACTAGGAGGAATTATGACTAGAAGAAGTGAGTCATTTTTTTTTGTCAGAATGTAGAATTTTCATCTGCAGGCATTGTCTATCTGAGGTTGAGTTCTGACTTGGATTTATTTGGCTAAGATACTTATTAAAAGGTGACACTGCTGAGTGTAAAGCATAAACAATTATGTTTAAAGCAAGGGAGAAGACTTCTCCCAAAGTTTTTAAATGTCCATAAATGATTAAAAGGAATCTCATATTGGACTTTGGTTTCCTCAGATTAGTTGGATCAAGGAAGCCTTGAAAGGGGGGTTATTAGTTTCCCTCTCATTCTCTGTATCGTCTTGCTATGTTGTGGCAGTCAATGCTTGTAAAAGTGTGTTAATAGTTTTGTAAATTAGTTCAAGCGGGAGATTAGGATTTCAGCAGGAAATTATGGGATAAACACTGACTGGAAATGAAGCAGTGTGATCACCCCAAAACTTCTGTAGGTGGAAATGCTTTTTGTGTGCATGTTTTAAAGCACTAACAGTATGGAATGTGGAATTGCATAGGACCACCCTGATAGCATCATGAACAGAAAGGTATTCAAAGGAACCCCAATGCACTATTATTGTTGCACAATATACCCACAATAAAATTCCTGTCTGGGGAGTCCCTTATCTCTTTTGCACCTGGCACCGGTTGGTAGGTTTCTAGTAAAAATCAAAGCAGATCTGACAATACTGAAGTCTTTCCACCTCAGGTCTACAGGTGCATCATTGACAACAGTCTTACCTGTCTTAGTTGAGCCTTCCTTTTCTTCCATTAGTTTTTTCCTGGCTGCCTCTTTTTCCTCCTGGACTTGCCTCAAAAAGAAATTTTGCGCCAGAAGGCGCTTGCCACGAGCGTTAACCCCCTTCAGTCGACCTACCAATTCACTGGAAGAGGAAGCAAGTTCATCAAAGGAAAAAGGCATCTGAAACCCCGCCTCCCAACAGCAAGTGTGCCATCACTCCTCAGAGAAAGAGATGCGAAAGCACTGTTGGCCAACACCTATTTACTACTATGGCTAATGAACATTTATCCAGCAATAATATAGGGATCTGCCTTATACCGAGTCAGACTGGTCCATCTAGCTCAGTACTGTCTACACTGATTGGCAGCAGCTCTCTAGAGTTTCAGACAGGGATAATTCCCAGTCCTACCTAGAGATTCTGGGACTGAACCTTTGAGTTGCCGCATGCAAGGGTGATGCTCAAACATCAAGCAAAAAAGAAGAAGAAGAAGAAGAAGAAGAAGAAGAAGAAGAAGAAGGAGGAGGAGAAGAAGAAAAGGTTAAGAGACCAAAAAGATGAGAATTTTGTCAAAGCATGGGTATTTTTTTTGAACTATTTAAGGAAAAATTATAGTAAAATAAAATTGCAAGCAGGATTTGAATTATAGGCAAGGGGAGGAGAATAACTAAATGAATATTATGAAAATAAATGGTAGTTATGCAGATAAATGACTGCAACAGGAGCATCATGGACGTCAGAATGGGAAGTCAAAATGTAAGAAATTATTATATCAAAAGTGAATTGAATAACTTCAAATTTCACGTAAAAAAACTAATTAAAATTTATTATTAAAAAATAGACATACTTACGAGAGGAGACACCACAAAGCAATTGCGATCACAAAGGCAAAACCAAAGCCTATAGAACCTTCGACAACAATCTTTGCGAAGGCGGGCCGGTTTGGAATCACTGTAAATTAAAGAAAGCACCATGAGCCACGTACCCACAACCTCTCTTACACCAGCTCTCTCCAATTTGGTGCCCTCTAGATGTTTGGGACTACAATTTCCATCAACCTCAGCCAGCAGAACCATGGTATGGAGGAAAAAGTAATATCATTTCTCATTTTAAGGTGATTCTACTTACTTCACACTGTCTGAAGCAACATGGGAACCAAAACCCAGGCACCCACTTCTTCGAATTTTGCAAGGAGGTGGACCAGGCTCCAGGATTAAAAACCCACGGGGTGGACCAAGGTGAAACCTTCCAGCTCAGTCCAATTCACCACAGGGCCCCCCCAGCACTACATTCTGCCTGCCATTGGCCAAATAGGGAGGGAAGCTGTGATCCACTTGCTGGCCCTGCCTGAAGCCAAATAGGGTTCACCCAAGCCCGCGAAAATCCTCTACCTCCAGGACAACTGCAATTTCCAGGGGAGGAATTGTTGCCGTCCCTGCAACGGCGCCTGACTTAGCAGTCAGAATCATTACACAACAGATAAAACTTGTACAAACGGTTTTTCAAAAATTTCTTCTCTTCTTTATGCTTCCACTACCCTCTTATTTTTATTCAACACCCCTCCAAGGCTACTACTGCCCCCTGGGTCATTCCAGTGCACCCCAGTGGCAGTATTGCCCACTTTGGAAAAGGCTGGTTTACAGAGTTTAGATGTGTTAGTGAGTGAATTAGCAGTTCTTGCAATGAGCTACCTGAACCAGCTGGTGGCGGAAGACTCAAAGGCAACCTATACTTCCCTCACTGATTCCTTCTCTTTAAGTAACTAATTGTTGGCAAAGCAGATCACATCTTCTCACTGTGTCCTTCCTTCTTGCTTCTCCAATTTAGTTAGTCCCCGTATAAGTTGCCATGCGCCAGTGTAATTTCTGCACTCCATCTTGGCCAGATGTAAAGCTTTGCTTGCCATAAGCAATAAACTGATGTGTTCTTTGTCTTGCCAGGCTATTTCTTTCTGTAATATATTTACCAAAACCTAGCAAGATGGTAGTGGGGGTGTGAGTGTGTGAAACATTCAAACATGAAATTTTCACACCAGGGAGGGCTGTACCACACACCTTCTCTAAACCTTTGAATCACCCCCCGTTCTTGCTATCCAATTGTTCTTAGGAATACAACAAATGCAACTTCCAATAATGTTGCATGACAATTAGATCTCAGCATAGACATATATGCATTGGGAAATTGCATGCCCTTAAAACATTATCTCCTAATAATAATAATAATAATAATAATAATAATAATACTTTTATTTATGCCCCACCCATCTGTCTGGGTTTCCCCAGCCACTCTGGGTGGCTTACAACACATAAAAAATTGTAAAACATTAGACATTGAAACTTTTCCAATACAGGGTCCCCCATCAAACCCTTCCCACACCTTGCAATGTTCCAGGAGACATACAGTAGCAAATCATTCTTAAAGAGATAGTTAAATAAACACATTTACCATTGTTCCAGTTGATGGATCTTTTCAAGAGAACATGCGGTCGAGAGAGTCCAGTCTTGTGTGGGATGCTTCTGACTTCCACAAAAAGAACAGGTTGAAACAGTGCAAGACATGATCAAGAAGACAAGAAAACTATTGGACACAGGAAGATCCAAATCTGAGAAGTGCGTTAATATTAATTAAGCAACATCAAAGTGCATTAACATGCATTTTGAGAAGTTGTTAGTTCAACAACAGTTAAAAGTGGCCAGTTGCTAAGGTATGGCTAATATTTTTACAATCCTTTCATGCCAGAAGACTTTTCAGTGTGCATTTCGCATGATATTGTGGGCAGTAGAAAGGCATAGGGCATTACTGATCATTTGACAAGACATTATCAGGTGAGCCCCAAGCATTCATTTTATAAAACTCTGTATCTCGGTTTCATTTTTAAAAATCCAAGTGGTATACAATGAGAAGTAGATTTTATTTATTTGTTTATTAGATTTATATGCCGCCCTTCATCAGAAGATCTCGGGACAGTTCACAAGGTTAAAATACGAGATAAAAGAACAGATAAATAGTTAAAACAGAAACAACGAAACAAGAACCCCTCTCTCACAAACACATTTAAAAGGCTATAGAATAATAATCACCCAAAGGCCTGGTTGAAGAGGAATGTTTTGGCCTGGCACCTAAAGATATACAAGGAAGGCGCCAGACAAATCTCCCTAGTGGGAGTAAGGAGATCCTGCAAGTAAACTGGTCCCAAGCAGTTAAGGGCTTTATATACCTATAGCAACACCTTGAATGTGGCCAGGTAGCAGATTGGCAACCAGTACAGATGCTGCCCTCCAGTGGTCCTACCCATGTGCTATCCCAGTGACTGCCCCTGCCCCGAGGAATGTGTGATTAGTGACAGAGAGTTCTGCTACTCCTTTGTTGTTGTTTAGTCATTTAGTCATGTCCGACTCTTCGTGACCCCATGGACCAGAGCATGCCAGGCACTCCTGTCTTCCACTGCCTCCCGCAGTTTGGTCAAACTCATGCTGGTAGCTTTGAGAACACTATCCAACCATCTTGTCCTCTGTCGTCCCCTTCCCCTCTGCTACTCCTAATCAAAGCCATTAACCACATAATTGTCTTAACCCCACCCCCGGAAGTTTTAAACATTTTTGGAATGCATAGTAGTACATGGAAGTTTATTTAGCCAGTCTATTGTGGACACACACACACACACACACACACACACACAAACACAAATCATCTCACCCATAAACTCCAGAAGTGATTCCGAAGTTGGCTGAGCTGTTCCAGCATTGGCCTCTGGAGCTGGAGGACTCTTCCCGAGCTCTTCGTATGCCTTGAAAGGTGCTAAAACATTTAGAGGGGGAGTGGATGACTTCACTGGAAAGCAAGCTGTAGAACAGGGGTCAGGAACCTTTTCCTGCATGGTGGCCACAATGCCTCTTTGGTAACCTTTAAGGGGCCACATGGCATCCCCCCTCCCCCATAAAAAACCACCCTCTCCATCGTCCACTCAGGTAAGCATAGTCATGATTCAATTTTTGGCCAGGCAAAAATCCTTAGAATGGTAGAGTTGGAAGGGACCCCAAGGGTCATGTAGGCAAACTTCCTGCAATGCAGGAATCTCAAGCATTCAGGACAGATGCCCCCCCCAACCTCTGCTTAAAAACCTTCAAGGGAGGAGAGCCCACCAGCTCTCAAGGGAGACAGTTCCACTGTTGAACAGCTCTTACTGAGGAGCATGTGTAGCGGGGCTGGTGTGGGGCGTAGCCTCAGGAGAGGGGGCATGGCAGGGAAGAGTCCTGAAGGCCAGGAAGAGAGACTTGGAGAGCCACAATCGGCCAAAGGTTAGAGGTTCTGGTCTAGGATGTGGAGCATAATCTAATTTTTTAGAAGCAAGCTAGGACAGAAGAACAAGTTCCCAGCTCTGCATTTACCTTATAAGGCCAATGTGAGGAGGGAAACACTTGCAAGGGAAAATCTCTTGGTAGGAGGGTGCTATCAACCTTCTGAGGAAAGAAATGACCGAGAAGAGACATAATAGATTTGTGTGCCTGCTGCTGTCTCCTTGCTGCCCAGCTTATAGGCATTGGGAACAGCAGATGAAGACAGTAACACATCAAGGCTGCATCTGCAATATACAGTGGTACCTCTGGTTGCAAACGGGATCCATTCCGGAAGTCCATTCGTAACATGAGCAGAACACAACCCACGTCTGCACGTGCGCAGGTCGTTATTTGTTGCTTCTGCGCATGCGCGTGACATAATTTTGCGCGTCTGTGCATGCGCAAGCGGCAAAACCCGAAAGTAACCCTTTTCGGTACTTCTGGATTGCCGCGGGATGCAACCTGAAAACGCTCAACCTGAAGCAAACGTAACATGAGGTATGACTGTACTTTTAAAGCATCCAACTTCAAATACCCATGGCTTTACCCCAAAGAATCCTGGAAGCTGTTAAAGATGCTGAGAGTTGCCAGGAGAGCCCTACCCCTGCAGAGCTACAATCTTCAGAGTGGTTTAACAGTCAATACCTGTTCCCAGCGAACTCTGGGAATTGTAGCTCTGTGAGGGGGATAGTGGTCTCTAACAACCTCAGCACCCTTAAACTACTGTTCCCAGGATACTTTGGGTGAAGCCATGGCCATTTAAAGTGTTGTGATACTGCTTTTATCTAAACTCCTTACCTGGATGAAAAATCTAAATTTACCAGGGAAAGAACAAATAGGTTTCTCCAAAGGTTGCTCTACATTAGACCATTGCCTTATACTTATGCATTTGGTTGAAAAATACAGATCTCAAAGGCAATCTAAGATATATGCTGCTTTTGTAGATTTTCGTGGTGCATTTGACTCAATTGACCGCCCAAAGCTGTGGAGGAAACTCGCAGAATTAAAAATTGATCAGCGCTTATTGATCCTAATAAAAAATTTATACTCTTCCAATATCTGTCAAGTCAAACTTAACACCAAAGGTCACCTTTCATCAGACATCCCAAACTCGAAAGGGGTAAAACAAGGGTGTATTCTTGCCCCCTTCCTATTTAATTTATTTTTATCAGATTTGCCAGATCACCTTCAAAAAATAGAATCACATGCCCCTAAACTTAATCAGAAACCAGTTTCTCTATTATTATACGCAGACGATGCTGTTCTACTATCATTAACGAGCTTGGGTCTGAAACGCCTTATATCTTCTCTGATCCTTTACTGCGAATGTAACAAGCTCTCTATAAATTACGAGAAGACAAAAATTTTGGTCTTCTCGAATGGTTGGAAATTAGAGAAATGGAAAATAAGAGGGCAGGAAATTCAACAAGTGAAAATCTATAGGTATCTGGGAATCTTATTCCAGAGCAATTTAGGGTGGGCAAATCATTGCACAAATGCCATAAAACAGGCAAAGTGCACCTCATCAGCTGTTGCCCGTTTTTATTATCAGAAAGGCAATCAATTTATTCCTGCGGCCAATCAGATATTCCAAACAAAAGTGCAATCCCAGATACTCTATGGAATCCCGCTATGGGTCCAAGCATATAATAGTGATTTAAAAAAGATTCACTCCAGCTTTCTGAGACGTATTCTTGGACTCCCAGCTGTGATCAAATATGAAACAATGTGTGCAGAAATAGGCATACACACAATGGAATATTGGGCCTGGTCCACCTCAATAAAGTACTGGTTACGCTGCCATTTTCGCTGCCCTCCATCAAGTCTGCTCGCTGATTTGCTCAAAGACTCCTACAAATCAAGATGGTATCAGTACCTCGAAAAAAAGATTGAATCTTTAGGCATCGAGCTGGAGCCCCTGTACAATTCTAATGAGCAATACATTTTCCATAATATCCTAACTAGACTAAAGGATGTCGAGAGGCAAAATATTATGGCAGCTGTAAACAAAATTTGTTCGCCCATATTCTATGATTTAAATATCTTAGATAGCAGAGCCAATTACGTCACCAAATTAATAATTCCAGCCCAACGTAGGGCTTTTATGCTGGCCCGTTTGAATGTTTTTCCCTCAGCATTTGTCAGGGGAAGATATCAAAACATCCCTAGAAATAAGAGATTCTGCAGATGTTCTATGAATGTCCCGGACACGGTAGAGCACATTCTCTTTCAGTGCCCATTGTACAGTACGCTCCGTCAACGCGTGCTGTCCCCTCTTCTGGGTGGTCTGGAGCCCCAACAAGGTGAATGTGTGGGATTCTGCCTATCCGACGTTGACCAAAGGGTAACGGCGGGGGTAGCCGAGTTTTTGGTAGCAGTCCTCCAAGGAGCAGGTTAACAAGGAAAACCACTGATTTTATATGTATATATATATATATGTATGTAGCCAACTGCTGCCTTTCTGTTTATATCTCAAGGCTTTTATATGTTTCTTTCTCTTTTATCGTTTTATT
This sequence comes from Podarcis raffonei, assembly GCF_027172205.1. NCBI lineage: Eukaryota > Metazoa > Chordata > Lepidosauria > Squamata > Lacertidae > Podarcis > Podarcis raffonei. Next base: position 45,663,518 of record NC_070621.1, on the reverse strand, counting down.
TGTATAATGCCTAATAAAGGTTTGAATAAGTAAGTAAGCTTTAAATGTACAGTTCAGATGTGGCTGTAATCTGCAAAATGGAAAGAAGCATGCTATTTCATTGTCAGAAGATCACACAGAGTACTAGATTCCATGTTACACAGATGGACAGAACATCATTAACCCTGCCTAAGGGAGATTAGCTGGGGAAAGTTTTCCTTTACAAACTGCTGGAAGCCACAGCTGCTTAAAGTTGTTGGCATGATACTGCTTTAAATGCACAGTGCAAATAGGGCTAATATCTGTCTACTCCCCAGTTGTTCCCAGTGCAGTTGGGCAGTGGGTGTGAGGACACATAGTGGGATCTTATTGTTTGCGGAAGAATAATTTAAACTTTCCCATCCCAGCTTGCTCTGATGGGTGGGTGGAGAAGGCTGTGTGTTTGTGAGGGAAAGAAAGAAAGAAAGAAAGAAAGAAAGAAAGAAAGAAAGAAAGATGATGAAGGCACTTCCAGACTCTTATTATTTTTGGATGGGTTCTTTCACATACTGGTAAATTCAGATCACACAATTATAGTTGACTTGGAGGTGTTGAGCAACAAACCCACTTCCCCCAAAGATCAGATATTTTGCTTAAGGAAAGTAATGGGAAACCATACTTGGGAGAGTGGGAAAACACTTGCTTTGAAGCAATGCCATCTGACCTCTGCTCAAGCAAATCAGAATGAATACTTAATAAGCAGGTTGCCTGGAATAGCCCTGCATGGGGACAGCTGCTTGGCCCCACTCCTTTTGGCTCAGAGGACCTAAGTGGGTTCTGCTGCCTAGTTATGGGAAAGACCAATTTCAGCTCACCTGAAAATGCATTTCTAGGACAGCATGATAACTCCACAGAAAGGATTGTGAAAAGGGATGGCACAATCTGGTTCATTGTCGAAGTGTCGCAGGTTCTTTCTGGTCTGAAGATAATGGCAAGAGGCCAAGGAATGTAGAGGTGACCAAAAGCATCTAAATGTGAAGCTATTTCCACCCCGTCATTGGAGCTGCAATGCTTCCAATTGCTGCTTTGGTTTACCTTTTCGATCTTACACATTTTCATTCCGTTACATCACAATGAACTGGACCTTTGAAAAGAATTCTAGAACTGGACCTATGGGAAGTTCTGCTAGTGATGTAGCAATGAAACTGCTCGCACATTTGCAAAGCTGAGCAGGGACTGGTATGGTTTCAAATTGGATGGTAGAACTGCATGTTGAGATTCCTGCATTGCAGGGGGGTTGGACCAGATGACCCTCAAGGTCCCTTCCAACTATACAATTCTATGATTGTAGGAACTGCCCACAGCAGAAAATATTGGTAAGTTTGAAATCTGACATCCCTAAAAGGGGAAACTCTCAAGCATTATCTATATTATGGGGATTCATAACTTACCTATGTTACAGACTCATGTAGACTTTAGCTATCACAATGGCCCACAAGGAATTCTGGGAATTGTAGCTTAGTGAAGTTCTGAGAGCTCTGGAGCTCTCTATCTTGCCCACCACAGCAAGGAACAAGAAACAGTGTTTAAAGCCAATGTAATACCAGGTCTTTGTGCATATAAAACAGTGTTGTGGCAAGATCAGCTATAAATTCAGGATTAGCAAATGCTTGAATTAGGAGTAGGCTGTTGCACAAGAGAGGAGCTTGCCCTTTTAGCTACTGGGCTGAACCCAGACAAACTCGCTAGCATCTTGGGATAGGTTTTAGTTTCCAGTTTTTCTGAATTTCTCATTTTTCCAGTGAATTTTCTGCATTTTCACTATTTTTAATAAAATTAGTCCTCATTTAAAACTGGCATTTTGGAGTACATTTCTCTCAATACACACAATTTTTGTAATGAATCCCCCCTAATAGAATTACAGTGGTACCTCGCAAGACGAAATTAATTCGTTCTGCGAGGTTTTTCGTCTTGCGAATTTTTCGTCTTGCGAAGCACGGATTCCAACCCAAAATCCAAAACCCCCCAAAAAAGTTTTAAAAGTTTAACTTACCAAATGGCTGCAAAAGAAGTTTTGGAAAAGCTTCAAAAATACCAAAGTCTTCAAAAACCTCAAAAAAGGCTCAAAAAAGGAAACAAACTTGCAAGAAGTTTTCGTCTTGCGAAGCAAGCCCATAGGGAAATTCGTCTTGCGAAGCAACTCAAAAAACGAAAAACTCTTTCGTCTTGCGAGTTTTTCGTCTTACGAGGCATTCATCTTGCGAGGTACCACTGTAATTTATTGTATGTAGGTTTTGTTAATGTAATTGTTTATATGCACAACTCTCCCCTAGTGTATGGATTTTTGAGTACATTGTTTGCCTGCAAAACTGTATCGCAGAATTTGAATTTTGAATGTTAGCTGCATTTCAGTGCAGATATTGTTTCGCGAAGTGCAGGTCTGTTAGGTTTGCAGTGAAATGCAAACTGATCCCAATTTCTTCACCGTCTCATCTTGCCTTCCCTTGAAATCAATACAAACAGTTACTTGCCCAAAGGAGAGCTAACCTTGGGTGGATCCAGACACAGGGAAAACTATAAATAAGTCAGAAATTAGATGTTCTAACAAAAGGAAAAAAATTCTATGGAAAGCCCCATTAAAAAATTTCTTGCTCTCTGGTGACACCTGGTGTTGCATGTCTATAACACATTAAAATTGCTGTATTTTGTCTAATGTAGCTGAGTCCATAGTATAGTTCCAACCCAATGTTTTAGAAGACTGTGGAGAAGGCAGAGAGGTGTGATTTGGTTAAAACTGGGGGAAGTCAGAGGAGTGGTGGTTCTGATTAATGCAGTGCAGCCAAGTTAGAGAAGTTGTCCCCAGGATACAGATCAGTGATAGAGCATCTCCTTTGCATACAGAAAGTCCCAGGTTCAGTTCCTGGCACCTGCAGCTGGGCTGGAAGTGACTCCTGCTTGATGCCAATAACAGACCTTCCAAGTGACAATATTTTCCAGGAACACTCCTAGATTTACAGAAGCTGTCACAGTTTCTGATTTGAACCCGGAATGTCCCTCTTTTCCTTATGATGCCCTATTTACATCAGAGAAATGTTGGAGGGTATGATAGGACGTCCCTGTTTTCTTCAGAGGGTGTGGAGTTATGTGACACTGAGCCAAGGAGTTAACTATACAAACTTTAGAAGACATTTGAAGGCAGCCCTGCACAGGGAAGTTTTTAAATGTTTGAAACTATTATTATATTATTGTTATTGTTATTGTTATTATTTGAAAGCCACCCAGAGTGGCTGGGGCAACCCAGTCAGATAGGCGGGGTATAAATAATAAAATTGTTGTTGTTGTTGTTGTTGTTGTTGTTGTTGAATAGGATGTCCCTATCTTCATCGGATGAATCTTGGAAGGTATGCAATAGGCAGAGGGTTTCAGAGTGTGGGTGCTGCCTACCAAAATATCGATTTCTTACAAATGTGGAACAATTATGATGTGTTGTTACCGGTAACTGGGCCAGTTATGCAGGTCAAAGCAGTCCAGTGAGCGTACTTGGGGTAAGGCAATTTTGCAGGTAAACTGGTCTCAAGTTTTTAAGGGCTTTATTTATATACTAATAGTCACAACTTGAACTTGACCTGGTAGCAAATGGGAAACCAGTGCAGATCTCTGAACAGAGGGTGTGTTCTTACATGCTGACAGGGTCTCAACTCCTGCCAGCAATTGTGTTGCAGAATCCTGCATCAGCGTCCAGATCAAGCTGAAGGGAAGCCTCACATATGGAAAATGTTTCTGTGTGCATATGGCTGATTTGGGGTGGGGTTGGGTGGGGAGAAAACACCTTGCTTGAGCTTCTTACAACTAATTATAGCAACCTGTGTTCTGGATCTGTGTGTAGCTGATTGGTTTGGACCGTGAACAGTAGCGTTTCGCTAGGAGGTGGGGCTGTCCTTGCCCATTTGAAATTCTGTCTTGCAGCCCTGTGTGTGAGCTTGGGTGCTGTTCTCCAAACTCAGTAAATAGGTCATGCATAGCCTTATAGTTAGCTGGTTTTATAAACTCCCTTTGAAAATGACAGGTTCTTCAGCATGGCCACTAGATGGCAGGGAAAGACTTTTTAAAGGTTTTGGAAGGTGCCTGCGGTTGGTGCAGCACATTTGAAGAAACCTGAAAGTTTCCCAGTGAGGTGACAAACAAATAACACATTTCAGATTTGAGGGTTGTAATAGCCTTCTTCAGATATTCAGTGGGAGTGTGTGATGGGGAAGATGGTACTCTATTGAAGCCATCCTGGACTCCTTGGATGACGCTTTTTAGGACAGGCACACATCCCACTGAGATACAGTGGCAGAAATTTTCTTACTGATGGTGACGGTGATGATATATATATATATATATATATATATATATATATATATATATTGTCCTCCACCAGAAGAACACAGGGCATACAATATACAATGCAAATGTCACTACACAGTGTACTATCTATGCAACAACAACAGCAAAATGTATGTATTCAATCATAATAAGAAATAAATAACAAAATACAGATTCTCACAACAGCAACAGCATAAAAGGAGAAAAATCAGCAGTGAAGATGGCACAAAAATACAGTCTTCTGTCAAAGGTAGCTCTTCATTTCTGGCCATGCACAGAAAAGGACAGCTCATCCTATTCTCACCTGGGAACTTACCTTTCCTCTTCCAGTCTCTTCCCTTTGGAGATCTGAACTTTCCTACCAACTTAGGTAAACAACACATTATGCTAGGCATGTTCTTTAGAGGATGTGTTTAAAACAAAGGTTCCCTCTCTTTCTTCCAAAGAAAGTTGCTGAAGGAAACCAGGGTCAGACTACAAAATGGAGGTGGAAGGGTTAATGATTTTCTCCCTTTGCAGATAGAGCTTTTAGGCCCTCCACATTGCTTACTGGGATCTGCAAAGAAGGGCTCTGGGGGCTCCCAGGAGATCTAATGAGAGCCTCCAGAGTCCAATAAGCAAGGATCTCTTGTCCCCCACCCCCTTCCTTCCTTCCTTCCTTCCTTCCTTCCTTGGTGATCCACATAAAGTGTAAGCAAAGTCAGTGTAAGTTGCAATCCCACTGTAGTCTTGGAAAGTCTTAACCTCGAGTATACTTTTAATAATATTTTCAGTTGCATATTATGTTTTAATTTTAATTTCCAGTTTTGTTCTGCACTCAGAGAACTCCTGTTTGGAGACACAATATAAATGCAGGGAGAGAGCTCCATTGAATTCAATATGACTTATTTCAGAGTAGACATGGGCTGAATCTACACAGATATATAAAAAAAGCTGTGAAAATGCTTTTTAAAAAAAGTTGTAAAGTAAATATGGAATTTGCCATTAGCTCATCAGTGTCATTTAGTGTCACGTTTGTATAATGCACTTAAAACACACTTAAAACATTATATTTGCAGCTGTATAGCTGAGTTCATGGTAAGAAATAGAGCTTTAGGTAGCCACTAAACCCAATAGAATTGACTTTTTCATGTTGCTACCTTCTTATGACCAGCTATTCCATGTTGAACCAATTAAAACAAGTGAGGTTGGTTTACCTTCATTCTTTTAAAGTTTGGTTTGATGCAGCAGAATTAGCATTAGCAGGAAGAGTGCCAAGTGTTCTAAATATGACTGTGCACATGAATTGCAGCCACAGAATTAACCTCATGTCTTGTTAGGTGTTGAAAAACAACTTGCTGATGAATGAGCTACAAAGCAGACAGCGAGTTAAACAGAATGGTTGCCAAAAATTAATAAATAACTTCCTTCCCCACAGTGAACGTGTTGATGTGGCCCTCTTGAATCAATAAAAATGCAAAAGCATGACCCTCCAGAGTGGTTTGAGTTTTGAATCTTTGACTAGATAATGTTTCTGGCAGCTGCTGAATATAGGCTCTAACCTGGATGCTGAACCAAACTTCAAAAGCAAAGTCACCACATGTCAGAACCGCGTTTGATCCTCACGGTGTATGAATTATTCAGCCCTGTTCTCCTAATGCCACTCACTATTTATACATTTCGGCAGCCTGATTTTGACAGAATGCCTTGAAAACAAAAGCCTTCACGACTTCCCTGCAGTTTGATCCCCTCCCCAGTTATTAAAGTGTAGACATTTTTTGTTAGTACATAAGGAACCAATATTAATGCAAAAGCTAATTATGTACTTGATGCTTTGTAATTGCAGATACTTAATCCCCACTGCCGAGCAAAACATCCCCTGGAGACCCTGTCAACTTTTAAAAAATTTGTTGACAATTGTTAAACGGAATTTAAAGATTCTAACTCCATACTCTTGAGTGTAACCACCTCACTCTCTCTCTTTTTTATTTAAATGAAATTTTCATGGCTTTAAAATCCAATTTAAATATTCATGATGAGAATGCTTCTGATTTAGGGAGAAACGCATGCATTAGTCAGCAACCTGATTAAATTCGACGCTGTTTTAATGGAAAACAGGTAAACACTTGATTAGTGGCCAGTACAAATCTACTTTAATTTACATTAAAACCACCTCCGCTCTTTGAACCCCTCACTTCATTTTCAGTTCCTTGACATAAAGAAAATTTCAATATTGTCATTTTGTCTCTAATGACATTCAGCGGAATCTTATCACATATTCCCACACAGGATTTGGAACTTTAGGACCCCCCGCCCTTTTGAAAAAAGGAAACAAGTGAAACAGAAGAGGAGAAATAGGGAAAAAAGAAAAAGGTGCTTCTTTGAGCCCAACCTTTTCTTATTCTTCAACTATGAAAAAGGTCAGCTTTCTGCAAATGGTTCATTTTGAACTTTTTGGTGTAGAAAACGACCTTGGAATGTAAAAAAAAGTTTGAGATGGCCAGTACAGAATTCTAAGATGTGACATCAGTTAGGAACGGAGGAAGCTGACTTCTGTTGAGGCAGACTACTGGTCCATCTTCTCAGTGTTGTCTACATAGACTGGCAGCAGATCTCCAGGGTTTCAGACAGAGGACATGGCCACCCCTTCTTTGAGATGCTAAGGATTGAACCTTCTGCCTGCAAAGAGGGTGCTGTGCCACTGAGCCATGGCAATTCGATTAACTGCACGATTGAAACGAATGCGCATATTTTTGTTACAGTAAGTTCACAACTTGTGCTCACTTTGCTTATGCAACTGCAACTTTATGCTGTTGGGGAATAAATAAATAAATGGAGAGTCAGGAAAACCCACCATTGGGTTTATGTATTCCTCCTTCCCTCAGTGCATCCAGTGGGTTTGTCCCAGTAAGCAAGGCGCCAGGCTTTGGAAAGGAGAAGCGAAGGAACTGCAACACTTATAGAAGCCCTTACACCTTCTTCCCAAAGCCTGGCACCTCAGCTAGCCAGCTTTGGAAAGCACAAGGGCTTTGGAAGCATTCCAGAACCCTTGCACTGCTTTCCCAAAGCCTGAAAAGCATGACAGCACCTTCCTTACTGGCCTCTGCGAAGGAGGTATGACGGCTCTGGGAGCATCTGGGAGGAGGCCAGTAAGGAAGGCACTGCTTTGCTTATGGGGTCTGCTAACTTTCTGGACCCCAATTAGCAACCACCCCACTCCTTGGAGGTGTGATTCTGTGGGTTCCTGACTGCATGACTTTGCCTTTCAACGCAGACCCCTGATTACACCTACCTCATAGCAATCGTCACAACTTTGTGTGGCTAGCTAGGAATTGGGTAAGCCTTAGTCTTGGTTGGAGGGGAAGTTGTAGCCCCTGCCTGCTCCTCCAGGGTTAAGGGTATCCTGTTAAAGGGATCCATGAGGAGGTGCTGCTGTCCAATGGCCAGACAGGGGCAACGGCCATAGCACTCCTCCAGTGGGGATCCCTCGGGGGTACCCCCTATTTGATGTAGGTCATATCTCCTCCCCAAGTGTGGTTTACTCTTAGATGCATTCTGAGCAGACAGGCTGGAGGTAATTAAATGGCTTTATCCAATGCCTATGCCAAACCCTTCACATCTGTAACCAATAAAGTTGTGGTGTATTTTGAATCCAATATATTGTTGTCTTGTCTGGTTATTTCAACACCTAGGGAGTGACAGGATCATGGGGGCTTGGGATGCAATAACCTTAAGACTGGTTTACTGCAATGCAGTAACTGCTCATGTGTCTGGTCAGGAAGCCTCATCACTGTGAGAAGGTTGGTGTTTGCCATCATTTCCACGTTAACCTTTAGTCACCCCCCCCCTGTGTAATGCCGCCATTAATGAGAAGAAAGGTTAGACGGCCCCTGTGGTGTTTTGCCTTTTCCTCCCCTTCATTTTGCTCCCTTCAGTCACTATTTGGTTTTTGTTTAAAAATGTACATGACAGCAATCACATCCAAGTCAGCCCGAATTAGTTTCATATTTCATAAAACAGAATCTGTGACTGAATCTGAGTTTCAACCCAACATCTGTGTGCCTTTCATAAACTAATTTTGCCGTTGGGTAGTTCTGGGGCACAGCAAACTGCCGTCACAAGAGACAAAGGGTTTAAAAAAAAGGGGGGAATTGCAAAATCCAGTGGGAAATGTGCATATGTGGCATGAGAGGGCATATGCTAAAATCTCTTTCACAAGTGGTATTAAGAACATCTTTTTTGTCTCATGTGGGTTCTTCCAAATCTCCTCAGGCAAAATGCTGTTTTGCAGAAGAAAAAGAAAAAGTAAGAATTGCTTAGTGGATAAGTTTGCCAAAATCCAACCAGCAGAGAATCAAAGAGTGTCCTCTATTACAGGACCATCATTTAATTATTAGAAGTCTCCCACCACTTCCTAATAGTTTTGTGTATCATGCACACATCTTTCTAGTATTGCTCTGATGTTCTTCCACTTCATCTCTGTTACTGTTTATTGGTACAGATAAGGGCTGATATTTAGAAAATCCCATTGGGGAAGAAAAGAACCCTAGGTTCAGGTGCAGCAAAATAGGACAGCTCAAGGTCATACAGCTTGATGTACCAGACACCTTCATTTGTACACCGTCATATTCTCCGTAAGGTGGTGACTGCAAACCCTGCTTTTGGCAGGGGCCAACTCCACTCAGGACTTGCAAATTTTAAAAAGTGCTGAATTTTAATAGTCCTAGAGGAAAGTGTGTGTTTGTTTTGTGCTAGGATTCAGGCCCTACAGACAAACAGCCTATTCTCATCTTCTGCTGAACACACGTAGGCTAGGGTGGGCCATTCTAATTCTCTCTCCCATTGCATATGTTCACTCAGTGAGAGAACAGACCTGTGAGAACAAGTCTATCATCCAAACACCTTACACATGTTCAGTTCTGCACAGTGGAGCAGTCTGTGTCATTTTGATACGAAAACTCATTCACGGATGGTCCCGGATTCCCTGCACTCTTAGCAGAATCTCAAGCACTAATAGCCCACTGTGTTGGAGAGGCTGCAGAGATCTTTGTACTTACATTCACATGAGGTAGTCTTGTGAGAATATACAAGAACTCTGGAGATGGGGCTGTGCCTTATCACAGGCCAGACACTAGTCTTAAATCCCAGGATGGTGTTATTATTCATATTTGATAAAGAAAGTTAAAACGTTACAAATAAAGGCTTCTTTTAAAACTTTTAAAATATGTACTGTCGACAGCATGCTTGCCAATAGCTGGAAGACAGAAAGATTTGGGAGACAACTTGTTGCCTGAATAGTACCAGCAAATCTGCAGAATAGCATTGATGGGAAAACTGACGTGAAAGGTGAAGGCCAGGAACAATTTGAATTTTTCAAGCAACATGGCATGACTATGTGGCACCAAAGGAACGGAACAGGCAACCACCAATTATGCATCCTGTGGCAAGACTGCATAAGATAACACTGTAAACAAAAAAGGAGAATTCTGGACATAAGTAAAGAAGAACAAATGCTTTGCTGTAAATACATAGATGAACCCCTGCTCTTAACCATATGTTATTCATATGCTCATTATATTCTGTGTTGTTTTGTCTTTGTCTTTGCATGTGTCACAAAAGCAATTTTTCAAAAACCACAGTTTTTCCCAGTGCCATTCTGGAATCTTCTTCACACATTCTTCCACACAGGGATGGCAATCAGTGGCCCTCCAGATTTTGTTGGACAACGTGTCCCATCATCCTTGATCATCTACTGGTTGTGAGGGGGCTGGGACAGGCTGATGGGAACTGGGGTCCAACAAAATCTGGAGGAGCACAGGTTTCCCATCCCTGCATTAGGTGCATTCAAATTCTTAGTTTTTCCCAGACCAGACTTGATCCCATCTTGGTCTTTTCACTTGTGTGTTGCAGGTATGCAAACCAGCAGCTTTGTGATAGAAGTTTATAAAATTATGCATGACTGGAGTAAGTGGATAGAGAAAGCCTTTTCTCCTTTTCTCATAACAACAGAACTTGTTGACATTCAGTGAAGCTTAATGTTGGATGTTTCAGGGCTGATAAAACAAGTACTTATTCATGAAGAACAAAGTTAAACTACAGGATTTGCTTCCACAGGAGACAATGATGGCCACCAACTTGGATGGCTTTAGAAGAGGATTGGATAAATTCATGGAGGATAAGGCTACCAATGGCCACTAGCCAAAATGGCTATACTCTGACTTCCAATTGCTGGAAATCACTGGAGGGGAGAGTGATCTGCTTCACTTCTCCTTGCCTGCTTCCCACAAACATCTGTTTGGCAATTATGAGAACAGGATGCTGGACTAGATGGACCATTGGCCTGACCCAGCAAGCTCATCTTATGTTCTCAGGTTCACCCAAAGGAGACATTACACCTTTGGGCCATACCTCAGTGATATGGCAGGAAAACATGCACACAAAGTCTGAATAAACTTGACAGTGGGTGTCAAGAAGACTCTTAATGATAGTCCTGCTGTCTATAACTGATCCCTCCTTTGAGCTCCATTTTAAGAAGTTGAAGTGGTAGAGATCCATTAAGGCACAAGTACCTGCCAACAGGCACCTTTCTGGGTAAGTTGTGTTGACTTGGGAGCAGGGATAGAGACTATACAAGGGTCATTTGAAATGTCCCAGTGGGATAAAGTTGTGGAGACCTGGCAATTGGTTTTTCAAGTAGCCTGGAAACACCACCACGTTTTCCTTGAAAAAGAGGAACAGAATAAGGCTGTTTCAGGGGAAACAATGTTTATACCACCTTTGTGGGTGTGTTAAACCAGTTTTATTGATTGCTGTGCAAGGGATGGAGCACACAATGATCTGCCAGTTGAAAATTAGACAGACTGAGGTAGAGAGTTTAGGGATAAGTATTCCTGATTCCTACACAAAGTTTCTCCCTGACCAGCAAAAAATAAGGCAGAGTACACATGACCTTATATTCTAGCATCAAAGGATACTAAGAGTACTTGCTATTTATATGTAGTCCACACACCATCTAGATCAATTGCATGTTGGGTTTTCTTTGCCCCTGGAAAGCACTTCTTGAGACCCTGATGTCATTCTGAAAATAAAAGATCATAGCAACACACTGATTCATGTTACCCTACAGTGTGTGCATTTGAAAACGTAATGGAATCAGATGTGAACAGTCCAGGCAACGAGTATGTGCATTTTGGGTGGGTATATACCAAGATCACAGTCACCTTTCTTCATGCAGGGTGGAAGAAATGCAGATAACCTAAGTAGACATGCATGTGTTAAAGTTCATTCATTGGCTGTACGACAACGAGGCATTCATTTCATTAAATGCATAAAATCCAGTTACATTCCTTTTCATAGTGCATTTTGCCGATGACACAATTTTCATGGACAAGAACCTCTACTAAAATGTTCTCCTTTGGAGACAGAGAAATAAAATTCACCTGCTGAAGACAAATGTATATAAAATCCTAAATGGCCAAGTGGGAAACGACCCTGACTATGAATAGAACTAAAGATTCCAGATTGTGGCTGTAAATGCATCGGAAGTGTTCTTATAATACATTATATCACTTTATAAAATTAGATATGAAATAGTCATTACTTAAAGCCACAGGACACCTTGGAAATGACAAGTCCTTCCGTTTTGTTGCAAATCAATATCTAATTTACCTTTGAAAGGCTTTAAGGAAATTCATTGAAAATTACACAGGGTTTATAGTATGAAAATCAATTTCATATAAATGCATTACAATCAAAAGACACAAAAAAGCTAACATGAATAGTTAATCATGCAACATTTTATTTCTCAGTATTTATATTAATTT